>NC_041737.1:34953668-35576168 GCF_004115215.2 Ornithorhynchus anatinus | reverse complement strand
AAGAGAAGAGGCTTGGGAATCAGAGGTCATGAATTCTAATCCCGGCTTGGCCACTTATCAGATGTGACTTTGGGCAAGTCACTTAACTTCTCTGTGCTTCAGTTACCTCACCTGTAAAATGGGGATTAAGACTGAAAGTCCCACGTGGGGCAACCTGGTAACCTTGTATCTACCCCAGGGCTTAGACCAGTGCTTGGCACATAGTAAGGGTTTAAGAAATGTCATTATTAGTATATGAGAAGCAGGATGGCCTAGTGGATAGAGCATGGGTCTGGGAGTCAGAGGTTCATGGATTCTAATCCTGGCTCTGAGACATGTCTGCTGTGGGACCTTGGGCAAGTCATTTCACTTCTCTGTGACTCAGTTACCTCATCTGTAAAATGGAGATGAAGACTGTGAGCCCTTTGCGAGACAGGGCCTGTGTCCAATTTAATTTGCTTGTAACCGCCAGCACTTAGTACAGTGTCTGGCACATAGTAAGCGCTTAACAAATACCATTATTATTGTTATTATTAATAAATATCATCATGATAAAAAACCTGCCCAGATGCAGCTTTTAGCAAAAGTTCCAGTAAGGCACACGGCAAACTTTGCAAGCACGTGAAGTGTAAAAGATTGCTATCCAGGCATCTGTCATATACACATGCACAAACACAAATACAAACACTGATAGAATCTTTATCAGGAGGCCCTAGGACAGCTCTATAGTTGAGAACACAGTCAATAAGCTCTGAATGCTATTTAAGTCTCTCTCTCTCTTTTCTACTCTCTCTCCCTCTCCCTCTTCTCTTTCCCTGGTCATAAATGTGTCAGGGATATTTCAGTTGTTTTAAGTAACTGAATATAAATGGCACTTCACTAATAGCAAATTTTTCTTCATACTAGAGAACAAAACTCCAGACACTAAAGAATCTTCTCTTTTCATTAGCTCAGCATGCAAGTATGATTTTATTTTGGATTAAAAGCACATTCAGCCAAGGAATTAGAAACTGCTCTTCTTGATGATTAGGCTGATGCTTCAATGTTTCCTTTGAAGCAAAGGTAAACACTAATCAAAAATGTTTTGAAGTAATCGAAATGGTAATGGTGCCTATTTATGAGATTTGTTATTTCATAGCTTAAAAAGCAAAGGTCAAAGATAGATGAATGTCACAGTCAGAAAAAACATTCTCCTTTACAAAATAGGGAGTAGTGATCCATGGGATTATACATGAGCAATTGTTGGTCAGAAGAAGTAATAATAATAATAACAATGATAATCATAATTATGGTATTTGTTAAACACTTGCTATGAGCCCAGCACTGTTATATGTGATACGTTTCCCAGCACTCTTCAACATGATGGGGTTGAAACAAGCTAATCAGGTTGGACACAGTCCCTGTCCCACATAGGGTTCACAATATTAATGCCCATTTTACAGATGAGATAACTGAGGCACAGAGAAGTGACTTGCCCAAGGTCATGTTGCAGACATGTGGTAGACCTGGGATTGGAACCCTTGTCTTCTGACTCGCAGGCCTGGGCTCTTTCCACTACGTTACTCTGCAGCAATGAGACCAGAGAAAATCCCTTGCAAATTATGTTGAACTGTGTCCAGCACATGACCATTATGGCCAGTGTCAGAATTGCTCAGGGTCTATTTGAACTCTGACCCCTGAATCTTGGCCTCTGGCTATGTCTAGTTTGAAGCCGAGGCTTGAGGTGGTACAAGGAGAGCAGGCTCCGGGTGTCCCTGGCCTAATTCTCGGACTGAAGATCACGCAACCTGCTCCTTTCAGAAAATTCTTGAGTTGGCAGCAGTTAGCCTACTTATGTGCTTTTAATTGTTTCCTGGTAGGGCTTCAGTTTGTTAATCTAAATCTCTCTCAATAATGAATGGATTCTGAGCAATAGTCATTGTCTCGATTCCTCCCATTGAAATATTTGTTTACAATTCATCCCACAGCCTCCCTCCTCTGACTGATTCCTCCAGGCAGGATCTGATTCATGGGAAAATCTGCTTGTTGAGCCCTCACTTCCCTCTTCCACACCATGCCAGTGACACAGTCCCCTCTCGTTGTGTTTCAGTGGAGTGTCAGGGAAGGGTTGGGCCTGCTTATTCCAGGTTCCCAGTACCTCCTTTTCTTGTCCTTTCTCATCTCCTCTCTTACAGAGTGTCCTCCCAAATCTCCAGCTCCTCCCTGGAGAAACATGTAGCAGATCTCTTCTTAATCAACAGCTGGGAAGCAGGAAGAGGAGGAGGAAGAAACAATAGAGGATTGAGGGTGAGATTTTGGGAAGTACATGCTTGATGGCTTTGATTTTTAGCGACAAAGTCGTTGGCACCGTCATCGGTGGTTAGGGAAGGAGTTGTCAGGGGAGATAGGAGGTCTGAAAAACTTGATAGGGATTGGGGGCATCTGAGTCACTATTGGCTTCAAAGCTCACCATCACCTTGCTCCTTTCTTCCTCACCTCCCTTCTCTCCTTTTAAAACCCACCCTGTATTCAGCTCCTCTGCCACTAACCTCCTCACTGTGCCTTGTTCTTGCCTGTCCTGCCTTCGACCCCTGGTCCAGGTACTACCTCTGGCCTGGAATGCCCTCCATCCTCACATCCCCTCTTCAAAGCCCTACTGAGAGCTTACCTCCTCCAGGAGACCTTCCCAAACTGAGCCCCCCTTTTCCTCTGCTCCTCTTCCCCTCCCCCTCACCCGGATTCCCTCTCTCTGCTCTATTCCCCTCCCCACAACATTTGTGTATACATGTACATATTTATTAATCTATTTATTTTATTAATGATAGGTATATATCTATAATTCTATTAATCTATTTTGGTGCTAATGATGTCTGTCTACTTGTTTTGGTTTGTTGTCTGTCTCCCCCTTCTAAACTGAGAGCCTGTTTTTGGGTAGGGATTGTCTCTATCTTTTGCCAAATTTACCTTCCAAGCTCTTAGTACAGTGTTCTGCACACAGTAAGTGCTCAATAAATATGATTAAATGAATGAATGAAAAAGTAGGAGGGAGTTCCAGGCAAGAAGGAGGGTACGGACAAGAGGAAAACCGGAAAGAAAAGAAAAGCACAGGGAGTAGGTTGACATTCAAGCAACAAAATGTGTGGACTATGTTAGCATAGGAAAGGAGCAAGGATAAGCAGTAGGGAGAGAGCTGATAGAATGCCTTAAAGTCAGTGGTTGGAGAGTGTCTGAGCATATGTTCAAAATGATATTTCAGGAAAATGATCTCGGAAGTACAGTGAAGTCAGGATTAGAGTAGGGAGGGGGCAGAAAGCAGGGAGGTCAATAAGAAGGCTGATGCTGTAGTCAAGGCAGGATACAATAAGTGTTTAGATCATCATAGGAGCAGTTTGGATGGGGAGGAAAAGGCGGATTTTAGTGATGTTAAGGAAGAACCGACAGGATTTGGTGACTGAATGAGGATAATATGAAGGCTATAAGCTTGTGATATAGGGAGAATAGTGGTATTTTCTACAGTGATGGGAAAGATAGGGTGTGTGTGTGTGTGAAGATGACAAATTCACTTAGATTTAATCTATTTGAGACCCAGGGATGTAAATTGATATTATACTAATATTTTCAAGACTCCAATGTCATTTTAGGAGGTGCAGCCAGTTTACTTCAATAAGATCAGCAAAGGGCTAACTGTCTCCCATCCTTCATTTCCTACTCCCTCTCTTGTCTGACCTCGGAACTAGGCTGAGACCAGTCTCTAGGCAATCCTGAGATTAATCACTGAAAAACAAAGCCGAGAAAGCATTGCCCCTGATATTGCTCTCTTCCAAGTCTCAAACAGAAGGACACTGGGAAGGGATCGGACCTTGTCCAACTGGTACATTGCCTGTGTTACTAGAACACTGCTTGGGGAAAGCAGCGTGGGCCTGGAATAGAATGAATAGAGCATAGGCCTGGGAGGCAGAAGGATGTGGGTTCCAATCTCAGCTCTTCTCCCTGTCTGCTGTGTGATGTTGGACGAGTCTCTTAACTTCTCTCTGTGCCTCAGTTATCTCATCTGTAAAATGGGGTTGAAGACTCTGAACACCATGTAGGACAGGTACTGTATCCAATCTGATAAACCTGTATCAACCCCAGTGCTTAGTACAGTGCCTGGCTTAACAAATACCTTTTAAAAAAAAGCAAGACTTGGTCTTGGCCATTTGCTCTCCGTCTGTTTTCTCTACCTCACCCTTGCCTTTAATTCCCTGCCTCTAATCCATGGTCACCCCTTGTTCCCTGCAGAGAATGCCTTTCCCCAAATCTCATCTCTTTCCACAGCCCTGCTCAGGCCTTCTAGAATGATTATTGTGCATGTCTCCAGCCTTTGATGGGGGAACCCAGTTGCTCAGGACATGCTGGAGATAATGATGGCAGGAACGATCTCAGGGATGGATTCCTTTCCCATCCCTTTACCTTGGGTAAGTGTTTGAACCCCACAGCTCTACAATGGCCTTAACACTTCATCTTTGGAGCTGAATCAGCCCTTTTGATCATCATGTTAATGAAGTCTCGTTGTCGGCAGGACAATCCTGGTATCCTGCATTTAGCATCCTGACTATTTAATCTCTTCCAACGCACAATGGGGCAGCATGTGCCAGATGGCTCTAGAAGTGGTTTCATTGCCCTCTAGATTGTCCTGGGAAAATTAGATTCTAAATTCCTACAATGATCATATTTCTGTGGTATCTAGGAGGAGAGAAGTGGCATCTAACCCAGTAACAGACAAGTATGCAGGGATGCAGGCTGAGTTCCAGCCTTTCTCTACAACTCTGCTCCATGCGAGTACTATTACCCTGGCTCATTCCCCTGGCAAACAGAAAACACTGAATTCTTGATTCTGGAATGATGTCTGCAATTGAAAGAGTTAGCTTTTATTAAAAACATTTCCTTCACATCAAATATTTAGAATTACACAAACTTAATCTGGCTGTTGCTGGGCTGAAGTGACTTTGAAAAGTTCCATCTGGTCCCTGCTGTGCTGTTCTTGGCTGAAGAGATACACTACTTGAAAGGAGATTTCATTGCCAAGAAATCCTTCTCTCCCATTAGGATCTTGTTTTTTTTTAATTTGCCTTTTATCTTTTATAGTTTTCCTACAAACTAGGTGGAGAGGAAGCTGAGAGAGGGAATGAAAAACTACCTGGGGATTCTAGCTTGGCCACTGTACCCCTCTGGTGACTCAGTGGCCACCAAAGTGTAGTATTTTAGGGGTTAGGCCAGCATCTAAGTACATTTCTTCCCTCTTCCCTGAAGTACCTCAGCCACTCCAAGAGAAAAGAGACCCTGCAGCAGATTGGTGGCTTCAAGGCGATGTTCTTCTATGCCTGATGGACAGAGGCACCCCCATCCAGCTTCATCAGCAGTCTAATCCACTCTCTGCCTCTGTCATGACTCCAGGGAAGGTCTGAGGAGTCTGTTCCCCTGACAGATTCATCTTTGCCCAGAGGCATACCATTAACAGAGGGGAGAGTCTACCTGCTTCTGTCCCAGGATAGTGCTGGGCTTTGCAGTCTTCATGTTTGAGAAGGACAGCACTTCTGCCATCTTTGTGATGAGCCATGTGGATGCCTCAGCCATGTGGTAGACCTGGGAGGCACCAGGTATTTTGGCTTGCAACAATACAATCCCTGGAAAATGAAAGGCTTTTTTGGTCACCACTTTTTTGTTTGGATTCCACTAAAACCAAACATTAGCTTAGGATCTACTACTCCTGCCTCTTTCTTCATTTGCTCCACCTTGAATCTGATTGCTAGGCAAATATTAATGTTTAGCACCTTCTCTGCCCCCTCCTCTGATTGGTTCCCTGTGCCAGTGATGCATCACTTTCCGATTGGTCTTCAGCGGCAGATGAAAAAAAGGCTAACCTAAGCAGGGGAGGAGATGTTTAATGAGTGGGCCACTGTTCTTATCCTACTGCTGTAAAGGAGGAGGAAATAAAGAGGAGTGTTCATTCTGGGACACTAAGGAGGACCAGAGGCCCCATAAGGGACAGGATGGAGAAGAGCGAATGAGGAACCCAGCAAAGCTTGGGAACCTCCAATAGGGGTGAGTGGAAATAGCTGGGAATTAAAAGAAGGTAGGAGAAGCACTGCTCATTCCAGTCTCCCTTAAAGCCCGGAACCTCCCCCGGGCACCTCCATTGTTGAGGACTGGAGGGAGATGATTCCCCCGGTCCTCCTTCTCCTATCTCCTTTCTTCCCCACTGCTGGCTCAGGGGCTGGAAATGAGTGTTCCACCAACCCCTAGCCAAACTCCTTTCCTCAAAACATACCTCACGACTTCATTTCTGGTGTGCTTTTTATTGAACTCAGCATCCTATGCAGACTCCTTGCCAAATGACACCTCCAGGAAATGGCTTTGCCATCAGCTTCCTGATGGCTTCCTGCCCTCACTGTATTCTGCTTCTCATGGCTCTGGCACTTCGGGTCAGCACATTGTTCTTAGGCGAAACTTCTGGACATTCTTTCCCACCAAGCACACATTCTCACAGGCATTCATACACCCATCCTCCATCAGGACAGAACTACAGATGGAAAGATTAATGTCTATCCCCTAGGTACTCACCAAACAAAAAAAATACTCAAAATTACTTCAAAAAATTATTGAGCTAATTTATTAGTGGATGTAAACCTTGTAGGAGGGGAGAATAAAGGATAGGAAAAAAATGCACTCTGAGTTAAAGAATTCTATGAGGCTACAATTTGGTAGTCTCAGGCCAGCAAATTTTATTTGCTACAGCACTCCAGTTTTTTTTCCCCATGAGAATTCCAGGAAAACTCATTAGGTTCTCTAGTGTCCACAAACACACAGTGAGCAGAGTTTAACATTTGTATGTATGAGGAACTGGAAAAATTTGGAAGGGATAAAACTTGATCCAATCTTCCCACAACTACCCTCCCTTCAAAATATAGCAATAGGGCACAGCTCTGGGCACATGAGCCCATGAGTAATGAAAATATTAAGAGCTCTTTAATACTTTTTCAGAGCACTATTGCCTCATGCAGAAACCCCAAATATCTTTTGATCCAGCCAAGCTCAGAAACATCCCTCTGCTTTTACTTACAAATGGATGGGGGCTTGCTTTGAACTGAATGCCTCCTCCTCTGGAAACAAAATGTCAGATTCAGCTACTGCTACAAAACCTTCCCCCAACCCATGACCCCCTACCTTATGAGACATGGACCCAAAAAGACCACAAAGATGGGGACAGGGGCAGGATGGACCCCCAAAATTGCTGGTACAACGCCTGCTCCAGTCAACCCCTAACCCCAGCTTGCTCAAGTAGCATTCCTAATAATAATAATAATGTTGGTATTTATTAAGCGCTTACTATGTGCCGAGCACTGTTCTAAGCGCTGGGGTAGACACAGGGGAATCAGGTTGTCCCATGTGGGGCTCACAGTCTTAATCCCCATTTTACAGATGAGGGAACTGAGGCACAGAGAAGTTAAGTGACTTGCCCACAGTCACACAGCCGACAAGTGGCAGAGCTGGGATTCGAACTCATGAGCCCTGACTCCAAAGCCCGTGCTCTTTCCACTGAGCCACGCTGCTTCTCCAGTGTTGTTGACTAGAGGAGGTAGTGAATGGTGAGTGGAAAGGAGCTGTGGGAAGCACTCCAGGGAACAAGGGGAGAGAGATTGGGAAAGTCACAGGGGCAGAGAGAGCCAGGTTCCATAATGCCCACTTTATGAGTCTGATATCATGAAGTAGGATCCTATGTCCTACCCTGAAACACAGGGTGAATTCAGAGATGTCTTAATGCTGTTTGTTGAAACCTGGGCAGTTGTGAGTCAAGGGCTTCCTAACTGTGGAAGAACAAGTGTCTAAATAGTATATTTTTTACAAAACCTTCCCCTTTATATGCTAGACATGACGATGCATGTGAAGTCATATTTATTATATTGGGCCCACAGCACACTGTGATTATGTCATAGAAGGGGTTTTCAGGCAACCCTAGGGTGTTTCTGTGAGGGAGTCTTAGAGGGTTGTGTTGTTAACTTGGATGGAAAACAGGTGGATGATGTATCTGGGATGGATGGTGATTACTTTATCAGCCTCCTTGCTGACCTCCCTGCCTCAGGTCTCTCTCCACTCCAGTCCATACTTCACTCTGCTGCCTGGGTCATTTTTCTACAAAAGCATTCAGTGCATGTTTCACCACTCCTCAAGAATCTTCAGTGGTTGCCCATCCATCTCCACATCAAACAGAAATGCCTTACCACTGGCTTTAAAGCACTCAATCACCTTGCCCCTTCCTACCTCACCTCGCTGCTCTACTACCCTATTGCATACTTGCATAACCCTATCTGCATACTTTGTTCCTCTAAAGACAACCTACTCACAGTGCCTCGATCTCATCTATTTTGCTTTCATCTCTCGCCCACATCTTGACTCTGGCCAAGGATACCCTTCTGCTTCATATCCAAAAGACAATTACTCTCCCCACTTTCAAAGCCTTGTTGAAGGCACATCTCCTCATTCATTCATTCAATCTTATTTATTGAGCCTTACTGTGTGCATAGCATTCTACTAAGCACTTGGGAGAGTACAATACAACAATAAACAGACACATTCCCTGCCCACAACAAGTTTACAGTCTAGAGGAGAGGAGACAGACATAAATATAAAAAAATTACAGATCTGTACATAAATGATGTAGGGCTGAGAGGGGAGAAGAACAGAGGGAGAAAGGGTAGTGGGAGAAGAGGGAAAGGGGGCTTAATCAGGGAAGGTCTAGTGGGAGAGTTGTGCCTTCATTAAGGCTTTGAAAGAGGGGGAGAGTAACCTTCTGTCAGATTTGAGGAGGGAGGGCATTCCAAGCCAGAGACAGGTTTGGGTCAAGGGGTTGGCAGCGTGAAAGGTGAGATCAAGACACTGTGGGAAGGAAGCATCAGAGGAGTGAACTGTGTGGGCTAGGTTGTAGTAGGAGAGTAGCGAGGGGAGGTAGGAGGGGGCAAGGTGATGGAGTGCTTTAAAGCCAATGGTGAGTAGTTTTAGTTTGATGGATTACCACTAGAGTTTTTTGAACATTTTTGTAGAAAAGTGATCCATACAAAAGAGTGAAATATGGACTGGAGTTGGGAGAGGCAGGAGGCTGGGAGGTCAGCAAGGAGGCTGTTGCAGTAATCCAGGCAGGATAGGATGAGCCTCCCTTAAGCTCTTATTTCTTTTTCTCCCACCTGCTTCTGCATCGCCCTGACTTCCTCCCTTTATTCAACCTTGGCCCCTAGCACTTATGTACATATCCACAATTTATTTATTTCTATTAATGTCTGTAAGCCTTAAATCCTGAATTCTACCAAGAAGTGCTGACTTGGGCCCCAGCAGATCAAGTCTGGCGCAAAAACATTCAAATGTCTAGGCTTATATTTTCAGGTTTCTGTTATTACTCCCAAGTGTGGTGTAGCATAGAAAAGACTCAAATCAGAAGTGCTTTCCAGAAATGGTTCTTGAATTTCTTCTCTCTCAATCAGTCAAATCAATGCTGTCTATTGATTGCTTCCTGTGTGCAGAACACTGTACTAATCTCTTAGGAGAGTACAGTAAAACAGAGTACAACAGCAAGCTTACAATCAGGAGGGAAGCTCTCTTGGAGAAGGTCCCATTGTGCTCACCATAATAATAATTATTATAATTGTGGCATTTGCAAAGTGCTTACTATGTGCCCAGCACTGAAGTACACACTGGAGTAGATTCAAGATACTCAGTTCAGACCAGTCTTTGTCCCACATGGAGCTCATAGCTTAAAGGTGAAGGAGAACAGATTTTGAATCCCCAGTATGCAGATGGAGAAACCTCCGTTTTTGAGGCATTAAGTGATTTGCCCAAGGTCACAATGCAGACAAATGAGAGCTGGGTTTGGAACCCACATCCTTTGACACCAGACCAGTTCCCTTTCCCCTAGGCCATGCTTCTTCTCACTAGATGCCCACAGCATCTCTGTTTCCTGGTGACCAGAGAGTACTGCAGCTTTTCTCCATTCCTGGCTCCTTTCTGCCCCTTGACCTTTCCTCCTTACCCTTCTTGATCTTTTTCTTATTGTCTTTGAAATATAATCAGGGACTTGACCCTCCCTGGAAGGACCTAGCATTCTGTGTTCTTAGCCTATCTCACTGAGCCAGTCCAAGCCCCTATTCTCTCCCTCTATCTTGCCCTTTCCCCTTTTCCCTACTGAGCTTTGAGAGGGATATTAATCAATACTTATAGGCTTTGTTCCATGCATGTATTTGAGGCAGGGGCACCCTTGGTGACAGTTCCCATACCACAATGTGTCTTTCCTCAATTTTCAAATTTGGAACAGGAAGATGTTGAAAAAAAAGCCTAATATTATTAGAGCTTGCCATATAGCACTGCATCCATTATAGCTCTGAGAACATTAAAATCATTTTTTATGAGTCATTCATGCAGGTGGAAGGTTTGCAATAGCTGAGGTTATATGACCCCTGTGAGCTAAGAAAATTTGAGACTGACACAAAATGGCAAATAAATCACAGGATAAAAGGTCATTTAGACTGTTTCTGACAGTTTGGAACACCAGAAGGTCAGAAATCAACAGCGCATTGTCCTATATTGCAAGCATTGCTATTCTTCCAAGTCCCTGTGTAGGCTTTGATAATCCAAAATAATTCTGTTGAAACCAGACAACTATTCAGAGAAGGAGCTGCCATTAATCAGAGACAATGAACAATATCTTTTTCTTCTTTTCTTTTTTCTTTCCCTTACAAAGTCAAGACTCCATCCTTACAAAAGGTCCTATTAATGTGGTCTAATGTAATATTGGAATAATTGATGTTCCTCTTCACAGGTGATGAAATTTATGTTGAAAGGGTCAGGCCTGAAAAGCAAGAGGGTTAGTGATTCCATTGTCCATCCCGAGAGGGAATATGAACCTGGCTTCAATTTCACTCGCCTGTTCATATGCCAAGGCCTCAGTGATGGGGTCTAACCCAATCATGGCAAGCAGAGAACTGAGAAAATTGTATGGAGAATTCAGGCCCCCAAATGTTTTCACCCAAATGCCCTGTTCTTCCTGCCCTACTCTCGTGTCAGTGTGGAATGAGAACTCAGAGCCAGGTATGCTCAGAAGTCACATTCAGGCCTAGGGGGCATGGTAGAGGCAGTGAAAATTAGCAGGATCCAGTATCCCCAGTGGTGTAGTTCTACTCTGGTCACAAAGGCAAGGCAACACAGGTTTTATATAACATAAAACTGATTTATTGTTCTGTTTAAACTATTTACTATTCACCTTTGGCTGCAGCTCCCTGCTCTTGGCTCTCCTCTCTTCCACTGAAGAAGCTTTCCTAACAGTGCTAATGCCTCATCTAGAAAAGCCATAGTACTGTCAAAAGAGGCTACCCCTACCCACGAAGACAGAAAAAGAAAGTTTTTCAGAGAGGAAGTTACTCACTCTTTCACACTTTCTCTCAAAGGCAAAGCTCATCTAAATTCCATGCCAATTATTTTTAGCCAAAGGCACCATCTGGAACTAAGCCAATTATAAGAGAGGACTGGGAAAAAAGAGGATGGGGGCAAGATGATCATCAGGGGTCTTGTCAACTACTTCAACAGCTAAAACACACTCTCTGGCTCTTAAGGGGTGATGCCAAGAGGGGGAGGGCTCATCTTCCTCCACTATTTCTATCTCATAGGGAAAATGGGAGAGGTGAGTCTGGTCCTCTTGCCACCCACTGCAGCTTTGGTGGTTTGTTCTACGTCTCCTTCTCCTCCTTTGAATCTCCCAGGACCCATCTCTATCACCCTCTTCAAATACTAGCTGCTGTTACCTCCCTACATCCTGGTTCCGCTTGGCCATATCTTGCTGATTGTAATGCCTTCCTTGCCTTCCAGATCTTGCTCCTTTCTCCCACTCTAATCCCTGAGACTTCAGGTTCCATATTGATAATAATATTGGTATGTTTTATGGTATTTGTCAAGTGCTTACTATGTGCCAAGCACTGAACTAGGCTCATCCTCTCAGTAGGAAGGAGAATACGTATTGAATCCCCATTTTGCACAAGAGGGAACTGAGGCACAGACAAATTAAGTGAGTTGCCCAAAATGCCATAGCAGGTACATGGTGGAGCTGGGATTACCAAGTCCTCTGACTCACAGGTCTGTGTCTTTCCAGTAGACCACACTGCTTCTCTAGATTGGTAACTTCACTGACTCTACAGCCCTCTGCTTCCTTTCTCTCCTACCCTCAGCAGACCATTTGCTATACAACATCTCAGCCGCTCACTAGGATTGACACATGATTGATCTAATTAATTCATTCAGTTGTATTTATAGAGTGCTTACTTTGTGCAGAACACTGTACTAAGTGCTTGGGAACGTACACTACAACAACAAACAGGGATATTCCCTGCCCATGGTGAGCTTCCAGTCTAATTCATTCAATCGTATTTATTGAGTGCTTACTGTGTGCAGAGCACTGTACTAAATCTAATAATCTCTAAATAATGTCTGACACTGACAATGTCCTCTTCCTGCTTCTCCTTCTCTCTAGTAGCTCATGCTCAGCCTCTTTCTCAGGTTCCTCCTCTGCCTCTTCCCACCTTGTCCCCTCTCCCCCACCACAACTGTGAGAGTCCCTCAAGGTTTAGTTTTAGGTCCCCTTCTATTATCCATCTACACCCATTCCCTTGGAGAACTCATTCACTCCTATGGCTTCAACTACCATCTCTATAAGGATAATTCCCAAATATGCATCTCCAGCCCTTATCTATCTTCATCTCTGCAGTTTCACATTTCCTTCTGCCTTCAGGACATCTACACCTTAGGCTTAACATGTGCAGAACAGAACTCCTCATCTTCCCACTCAAACCCCGTCCTCCCTCTGACTTTCCTATTACTGTAGTTTCAATCAATCAATGATATTTATTGAGCACTTACTATGTGCAGACAATGTACTAATTGTTTGGGAGTGTACAATGCAACTCAGAATACAAAGTTCCCTGCCCATAACCATCCTCCCTGCCTCAAGAGCCCATAACCTTGGCATTATTCTTGACTCATCTCTCTCATTCAACACACAGATTCACCAGATCCTTTTGGTTTAACCTTCGCAACATCGCTAAAATCCACCCTTTCCTCTCCATACAAACTGCTGCCATGTTAATCCAAGCACTTATTCTATCCCACCTTGATTACTATAACAGCCTAGTTGCTGACCTCCCTCCCTCCTGTCTCTCTCCACTCCAGTCCATTCTTCGCTATGCTGCCTGGATCATTTTTCTGAAAAATCATTCAGTCCATGTTTCCCCACTCTTCAAGAACCTCCAGTGGTTGCCTATCCATCCCTGCATCAAATGGAAACTCCTTACCATGGGTCTTTAAACAGTCAATCTCCTTACCCCCTCATATCTTACTTCTCTATTTCCTACTATCGTCCAGCCCATACTCTGATCCTCTAATGCCAAACTACTCAGTGAACCTCAATTTTGTCTCTCCCCGCTGATCCCTTGCCCATGTTCTGCCTCTAGGCTGGATTCTCCTCCCTTTTAATATCCAACAGACAGTAACTCAGGGAAAGTGAGGGAATCACAAGGGAAAAATCACAAGGGAAAATAGAGTGGGTGAATGAGCTGTTAATCAGGGAAGGTTTTCTGGAGGAAATGTGATTTTAGTAGGACTTTGAAGATGGGGAGAATGATGACTTATTAGATATAAAGGGGGAGGGAGTTCCAGATTGGAGTGAGGGCGTGAGCAAGGTATCAGTGGCCAGACAGAAGAAATCAAGGCACAGTGAGAGGTTTGGTGGTAAAGGAGTGAAATGTGTAGACTGGACTGTAGCCAGAGAGGAACAAGGATAGGTAGGAGGGAGAGAGCTGAGTGAGTTCCTTATAGCTGATGGTGAGGAGTTTCTGCTTGTTGCAGAGTTGGATAGACAACTATTGGAAGTTTTTGAGGAGTGGGGAGATGTGCAACAGACAGAGAAGGAGAGAAGAAACAAACATTAAAACAACATCAAGCCACAACAAATATGCACAACATAAAAACTAACCAAATAAAAAAAATCAGTTGGGTACTTGGCTGGAGGGGCAAAAGTATGGGTTCTCTGTGATTCAGAGTCTGGCAATCACAACTGTAGCTACAGGGACCACCACCACAACCTATCCAACATAGCTTTGTGAGGACCTCAGGCAGCTATTGCTTCTGTCCTTCCTGTCATGATGGATGCAAGGCAGGATAGGATCACAGGCCCAGGGAGGTGAAAAGAGGCACCAGCACTGTGCTTCTGTCCTTTTCTGGGCTGTGACCGTGCAATGTTCTGAGTGTTAAGGTGTCAAACTTAAACAAGAAACACTTGCGTAGCTAAAATCCATGGAATCTAGCAATTTAAAGAGAACAAAAGCAAACAGCTAACTGAAGCAAAACAAAGAGAGCAAGAAACAAGAGAGAAAGAAATGTTATTTTGTGCTGAATGATGAAATATCTGGGCTTTGTCTCTAAAAGACTCTACTGGGCTTCTATAGTATGAATGCATTTTGAGACCCCAGAGGGGAACAGCAGGCAAGACTTTTGTTGTATGACAGATGCAGCAGAATGGCATTGAACTACATCAAGGCTTTTATTTAGTATTCCCCTGCCTCCTCCCTCCTAAACTAACCTGGAGAAAGATACAAAGGTTTGTGTATCTGCATTTAGCAATGGGTTCTCACTATGGTAAGTGGCAGTGGGGGAATGAGGGTTGGTAGAGCAATAGAAGGCAAGAGAAAGCCACTCTGGATCCAGACCACAGATCTTTAATGCATTTATTTACTTTTCCTATTCTTTCACTTTTGGCAACTGACATCTCCATTACTCCATATGTTGCCAATAATATGAACAAAAGAAGTGAGAGTCCCAGTTGGTAATAGTGTAAGACTGTAAGCTTCCCCGTTTGAGTTAACTCTTTCAGGCAGAAATTGAGTCTACCAACTCTATTTTATTGTACTCTCCAAGTGCATGGAAAAGTTCTCTGTACACAGTAAGTGTTCAATAAATATTATCGATTGACTGGTTGATTGCTATTGCGCAGATTGTCCTGAGTCAGAAAATTGCTGAGACCTGTCTGACCAGATGTCCAGGGAGTGCTGCCCTTTGCAATGAAGCAATGGTTCATTCTGAATTTGCCCTGCCCTGAATCTCATGCTGTTTTCCAGCTCTGGTTTGCCTAGTTGTGCCATGGACAACTCTAAATTTTTTTGCTGTTGCTGCTGTTGATGCTCTTTGGAAACTACTGAAAAAGTATAAGGAAACAAGAACAAAAGCAGCACCAGATACTGTAAAAATCAAATTTGATAACCCTAAAAAAAACAATGATTATGTGTGCACACTGAGGCTGGGACTACGGGTTCTCTCCTATCCTTATTTTTTCATGTATATTTTTAAAATATATTTATTAAAATGCTCACTATGTGTCAAACACTGTTAAAACACTGGGGTAGACACAAGTTTATCAGATTGGACATAGTCCCTGATCCACATGGGACTCACAGTCTAAGTAGGAGGGAGAGCAGGTTTTGATTCCCTACCTCACAGTTGAGGAAACTAAAGCAAAGATAAATTAAGTTCCTTGGCCAAGGTCAAATAACAGGCAAGTGGCAGAGCCAGAATTAGGACCCAGGTCCTCTGACTCTTCTTCTTTCCACTAGACCACACTGCTTCCCACAGTATAAAGAAAACGTTTAACCCCCTGAAATCCTTGGTCAGATGATTTCATGATGCTCTGGCTGGTCATAGCAGAATATGTGTTGATGGGGTGGATGTTTTCTGCTCCTTTCCCATAATTGGAGGAAGCAGCGAAAGCAGCGCTTTATTGCAGTCCTCCTGCACCACGGGACCACAGGACCATTGAGCCATGACACCTGGGATCCATATTGCTCTTCCCTGTGTCATCTTGGTGCTTTCTGACCGGCCATGACAGAAAAGAGCTGGAAGTGGCTGAAACAGCTGAAATATGCCTCAAAAAATGTTAGAGCACTTGGAAGGCTGTGGCTATTGTAACCACTGGACTTTATCCTGTCTTGACCGCTACATCTGCCTCCTCATTTTCCTCCCGGCCTCTTGTCTCTAACCACTTCAGTCCATACATCACTCTGCTACACTGATCATTTTTCAACAAAACTGTTCAGCTCATGGTCACATCTCCTCCAATTGGCCTTCCCTGATCAAACCCTCTTTACCCCAGATCATTCTCCCTTCTGCATTTTCTATGCACTTGGATCTGTGATCTTTGGACATTTGATATTCCCCAGCCCCACAGCACTTATGTACATTTCTTTAAAGTAAATATCATAAATTGTTTATGCTGATGTCTGTTTCCTCCTCTAGACTGTAAACTCCTTATGGGCAGGGAATGTGTCAGCTAATTCTGTTATATTGTACACTCTGAGGTGCTTAATACAGTGCTTTGCACATAGTAAGAACTCAGTAATTGCCATGCTTGATTGATTGAATGGACTTTGGACAACCATGTTTTGATTAGTTATGGGAAGCAACATGGCGCAGTGGAAGGAATATGGGCCTGGGATCAGAGGACTGTTCCAAGTAACCTTGGCAGTGTGGTCTGACTCTTTACCTGTCACTGAGACTCTCTCCAGACCAGGAGATGTATTCCCTGCCCAGAAGGAGTTTTCACTTTATAGGGGAGACAGGCATTACTATAAATAGATTAACTATGGAAATTCAATCATATTTATTGAACAATTTCTGTGTGCACAGCACTGTATTAAGCACTTTGGAGAGTACAGTAAAACAATAAACATGTACATAAATGCTATAGTGCTTAAAGGGTTCAGATTCAAGTGCATAGGCAATGTGGAAGGGAAAGGGAGAATGGGAAAAGAGGGCTTCATCAGGGAAGGCCTCTTGGAGGAGATGTGATTTGAAGTTGGGGAGAATGGTGGTCTGTCATATATGAAGGGGGAGGGAGTTCAGGCCAGATAGAGGACATGGCTAAGGAGTCAGCAGTGAGAAAGATAAGCTTGAGAAGCAGTGAAAGACTTTTTATCTCCCACAATGGCCATCATTTCCTCACTCAACAATTACATGGGAAATGGATGAAGGAGGATACAGCAGTCTGCTCCTGCAAAGGGCACTAGGTGCCTTACGTTTCAACGGTGGATGTGTGTTTCCTACCCAATGGCTGCTTAAAAGTTGCTTCAGAGAGTGCTCAGAAGTCACCTACTCCATGTGCACAGACAATATCCTGACTTCTGCTCAGCTGTTTTGCAACACTGGCTACTTATCTCTGGGGGACCAGCCCAGAGAGTGGGAATGGGTTTATGCAAGCCATCACCACTGAGGGAAAAGTAACTCTAGATCAGACAGTACACAAGTGGTGACATAAGGATTAGACCCCAGGTCCTCTGGTTCCCAGGCTCATGCTCTTTCCACTAACAATACTGCTTCTCAAAAAATGTCTTCTCCATTTTACAGATGCAGAAACTGAGGCAAAGGAACTTTCAAGGAGTTTTTGATACACATTTGCGCACACCAATATAGCTCTTACCATCAGTATAATGATATTAGACTTCAAAGTGCAGCTACAAACACAGTAATCCAAAGTGAGAATTTAAATTATGTCTATTGTTTAAAGTCATTGTAACCCTTAACATTATGACAGATATTAGGGCAAAAATGTGTAATTCCAAATTGAAAAGCCTTGCATTGAAATAACTTCCTACATGTCACTTTCAGTTGAGATATCCTCGGTCTAACGAATGAACTAAAGATGGGATCACAATATTAGGGCTAATTTACAAATGATTCAGAAAACAATCTCTATTCAGTTTTATTTAATTGCTAAATCCCTCTTTGGCAGTGAGGTGGTCACCAGCAGAGTTATTATCTGAGAGGGAAGTCAGACCTAGATGTTCAACAAATTTGGAAATGAAACCAGTAAGGGAGAAGACAATACCTAGATACAAGATGAAAAGGAATAGAAAGAAAAGTTGACATGACAGGTCACTTAACTTCTTTGTGCCTTAGTTTCCTCATCTGTCACATGGGGATTCAATACCTGTTTACCCTACTTAACTTGTGAGCCCTGTGTGGAACAGCGATGAAGTTTATGATTTGATGGTTATGTGATGGTGATTAATCTGTTTGGCACAAACTAAACACTTAAAAATATGAAATTATTATTTATTAGGTGTATAGGGTCCAGATAGCATTCACAGTTACATATGAGGAGGGAATGTGGAGCCAGAGAAGTAGTCAGAGAGACAGGAGGAAGAACCAGGGTAGACTGGGCCCTTGATGAGAGAGAGAGAGACCCAGACATTCAGAGAGACAGAGAGAAAGAGAGAGAGAGAGGGTCAGCATTACTTAATAATAATTATTATGGCATTTGTTAAGCGCTTACTATGTGCAAAGCACTGTTCTAAGCTCTGGAGAGAATACAAGGTGATCAGGTTGTCCCACGTGGGGCTCACAGTCTTAATCCCCATTTTACACATGAGGTAACTGAGGCACAGAGAAGTTAAGCGACTTGCCCAAAAGCACGCAGCTGACAAGCAGCTGAGCCGGGATTTGAAGCCATGACCTCTGACTACCAAACTCATGCTTTTTCCACTGAGCCATGTTGCTTAATGGATCTCTATCCATGGGTCTGGGAATTAGAAAGACCTGGATTCTAGTCCCACCTCTGCCACTTTGGTGGGTGACCTCGGGCAAGTCACTTCACTTCTCTGGGCCTCAGTTACCTCACCTAAATACTGGAGATTAAGACACTGAGTCCCATCTTGAACATGAACAGAGCCCAACTTGATTAGTTTGTATCTACACCAGCACTTAGTACAGTGCCTGGCACATAGTAAGTGCTTAACAAATATCATAAAAAAAAGAGTAGTCAGAGAGACAGGAAGAAGAAGAAGGGTAGACTGGGCCCTTGACTTCTAAGAGACAGAGAGAGAGAGAAAGAAAGTGTTTGGGAAGGCAGTGGCCAAAGGAAGATTTAGTAATTAAATAAAATCGAATAGAGATCATTTTCTGAATCATTTTCAAATTAATCCTAACAACTGTTACCCCATTTTCTGCTCATTCATTTGACTGCGGATATCTCAACTGAAAATGACATGTAGGAAGTCATTTCAATGCAAAGTTTTTTTATTCAGAGCTACAAATTTATAGCCAAGCATCTGTCATAACCTTAAGAGTTACAGTGTCTTTAAACAATAGACATAATTTAAATGTTCGATTCTAATGATTGTATTTGTAGTTGCACTTTGAGGTCTTTTCTCAGCAGAGTAGTCTATGAGGATTGGAATAGAGGAGAAACCATCAAATTTCACTTTAGTAAGTATCTCTCAGATGAGTGAAAAGGGAGAAAACTTGACCATAAAGGCTTGAAGAAAGATTTTTCAGAGAGGAAGTGAAAATGACAAGTGAATTGAAGGAGAGACTTATGGTATTTTTCAACTGCTAACTGTATATTAACCACTGTGATACCTGGTGAGGAACAGCAGGCATAGACCATGTCCAGGATGAGGATCACGAATTAAGTGGGTATAGATACGAAAACAGTAATAATAATAATAATAATTATGCATTTGTTAGTACAAATAATTGTATTTATACTAAGCTCTAGGGTAGATACATGACAACCAGATCGCACATGGGGCTCACGTCTACTTAAGTGGGAGAGCAGGTATTGAATCCTCATTTTGCAGATTAGGAAACTGAAGCACAAATACAGTCACTCTGTTACTTGCCCAAGGTCACACAGCAGGTACATGGCAGAGCCGGAATTAGAACTCAGGTCCTCTGACAAAGAACATAGGCCATACTGCTTCCCAGTAACAATAACAGTGAATTATGAGCAACAGTAATACAGTTAATAATCCAAGATAATGATATTAGATCAAATAAATAGTACTTAGAAGGTAGAGCCCTTAGACTTCTAAACACTCCCAAACAGTTTTTAATGAGAAACCAATAGAGGGTTCTCAGGCTTCCAACATATCTAAAAAGTCTGGGAGTGGATGGACTCCAGAGCTACTGATCTCAAAGGGGCTTCAGGTCACAGGAGTCTCAGTCCCTTTTATTCCCTGCTCTTCCAGGGAATAGGGACTCAATTCTACAGTGGCCTACAGGGACAAGAACATAGTCAAGGAATCTGGTATCAGAGGGAGAAGGGAGGTGGAACAATAGCTGAAAGAATAGAGGAGCCCACAGGAGGAGATCAGAGCCTTTTTCATCCCGAGAAAGAGTCAGAGGATTGGGAAGTTTGATGAACCCAGTAGGAGATGGGAAAAAGAGTGGGACCAAAATTTTTATGAAGTGGTCTTATGGGTTGGCCTTCTGGTGTATGGATAACAGGAGCAGACACAGTGTAGGAAAGAATGGCTGCTGGGTAGAAGAAAAATGCTATGGGGAAGAATACACTTGGCAAGGCTACATCTGATGATGTCATAAAATTGGTGGTATTTGTTGGGCATTTATTATGTGCCAAGGATGTACTAAGTGTTGGGGTAGATACAATATAATCAGGTTGGACACAGTGCCTGTCCCCCGTGGAGCTCATACCCTAAGCAGGAGAAAGTCCAGATAAGTTAATTGACTCGCCCAAGGTTGCACAGTAGGTAAGTGGTAGAGCCAGGATTAGTATCCAGTTTGTCTGACTGCCAGACCCATGTGTTTCACAAGGCAACATGGCTCCTCTTTAAGCATCTGCAATAAGTCCCCAGTAACAAAAGCAGAAATACATGTTTTCCAACAGTTTCTTTTCATTTGGCCTTAATTTCTGTCTTTCTGGAAGGCTTCTTTCCAAATGCTCATCACTTGCTGGAACAGAGGGAGGGGTCGGGCATTCTACAGGTGTTCAATAAATGCCCTTAGCACCAGCAAGAAAGCACGCCCCAGGCTAGAAAAAGACTGAAGGAGAGAAGAAGGCTTACAAGAACTACACTGCCCTAGATACCACACTAAAAGTTGCTTATAACCCATTTTCTGATTTCTGGGACCAAAGTCGTTGAAAAATATTTCCCCTAGACCCTGCTTCTGGGTCCAGATGACATCAGCTGTTTTTAACCATTCTTATAGTAAGAAACAGGAACTGCTGTCTTTAGTACAGCTAAACTGTTATGATTCTTTCTTTTAAATTTTTGTTTTCATTTTAATTTTTAGGACTTACTGAAATTTTATTTTATTTCAAATGTGACTACACAAGTCAACATTTTATCTCTGTGCCTCAGTTCCCTCATCTGTAAAATGGGGATTAAGACTGTGAGCCCCACGTGGGACAACCTGATTCCCCTGTGTTTACCCCAGCGCTTAGAACAGTGCTCTGCACATAGTAAGCGCTTAACAAATACCAACATTATTATTATCAGGAGAAATATTGGGAAATATTTCCTCAGTTTGTTGATTTACCATATAATGACCACCATACTAGGAAATGCCCTGTTCTTGTCTGGAAATTTTTGCCTGCCAGATTCTGCAGTGGCCTGGTTTACTCATTCTAAGAGTGACAGTCCCCCTACCCTGAGCAGAGACACCACGCTTTTTTTTTCTGGGGGGGCGGTGGGTGTCGGGGGGGAATGGGCAGTCTTTGAGCGGGCTTGACTCATTTTATTTTAAGGCTGCAAAATTACCCAATTTGTTACAGCTACAACCTATAAATGTCATCTTTTCCCAGTGAAAATGACAAACACATAATTTAACTGTCACATATATGCTCAGAGAGTAAGGCAAGATGTTAAGTGCAACTTGCAAATTGAGCTCAATTTTGATGATTTTTATCATATAGTTGGGTCTTCTACTGCACCTCCCTTTCCTCCTCCTATAGCCCAGGCTGCACACTCTGCTACTCTGCTGCTAACCTCCTCACTGGGCTTCGTTCCCACCTGTCGCGCTGTCGACCCCTGGCCTACGTCCTACCTCTGACCTGGAATGTCCTCCCTCCTCACCTCTGCCAAACTAACTTTCTTCCCCTCTTCAAAGCTCACTGAGAGCTCATCTCCTCCAGGAGGCCTTCCCAGACTGAGCCCTCCCTTTCCCTCTGCTCCTCTTCCCCTACCCATCACCCTAATCTCTCCCTTTGCTCTACCCCCTTCCCCTCCCGACAGCATGGTATGTATTTGTACATAGTTATTGCTCTATTTATTTTATTAATGATGTGCATTTATCTATGGTTCTATTTATCTATTTTGATGGTAGTGATGCCTGTCTACTTGTTTTGTTGTCTGTCTCCCCCTACTAGACTGTGAGCCCATTATTGAGTAGGGATTGTTTCTATCGGTTGCCGAACTGTACTTTCCAAGCACTTAGTACAGTGCTCTGCACTCAGTAAGTGCTCAATAAATATAATTAAATGAATAAATGAATGAATGAATATGTACAGAAAAAAGTGTGAAAAATAGACAGGTAAAGATATGAAGGTGGTCAAGTTAATCAAGTAAGCAGCTAGTGGGCAGTGCACTGTTTTCAGCACTCAGGAGAGTACAATAAAGTAGGTAAAGATGATTCTCCCTTGCAAGGAATTTATAATCTGGAGGTGGAGATCGATAAGTAGTCTACTGAGGAGGAAGAAGGAAAGGGGTACATGAATGAACTTACTTAAGATACTTAAGCAATAGAATATATGTACAGAAGGGTCATAAGAGGTTGTGAGTACACAAGTGTGTAGTTGGTAAAGAATTACAGCGGTAATAGTGCCGGGGCATGTGTGACAGGAAGAGAAAGGAGAGAATGAATATAATCTGCAGAAGACAGAAATTAATCAAGCAAAGACCTCTTAGAGGAGTTGTGATTTCAGAAGGATTTTGATGATGTTGTGGAGAGCTGTTGGATTTAAGGTGGGGAGGAAGTTCCAGGCTGGGGGAAAGGTGTGAGCAAGAGACTGTTGGTGGGAGAGAGGAAAACTAGGCACAGTGAGAAGATAGCTCAGAGGAATAAAGAGTGTGAGCTGGAGTGTAATGGGAGAAGAGAGAGGATTGTTATTATTGTTATTGCTATGGTGCTTGTTATGCCCTTTACAGCATGGCTTAGTAGCTTAGTGGAAAGAGCAAAGGTTTGGGAGTCAGAGGACATGGGTTCTAATCCTGATTCTATATCTTGTCTGCTGGGTGATCTTGGGCAAGCCACTTAACTTCTTTGTGCCTCAATTACCTCATTTGCAAAATGAGGATTAAGACTGTTAGCACCACAAGGGACAACATGATTATCTTGTATCTAACCCAGCACTAAGAACAGTGTTTTGCACATAGTAAGTGCTTAACCAGTATCATTATTATTATTGTATTTATCCCAGCATGATACAAGTTAATCAGGTTGGACACAGTCCCTGTCTCACAGTCTAAGTAGGAGGGAGTAGGCATCAATCCTCCTTTTTTTTTTACAGATGAGGTAACTGAGCCACAGAGAAGCTAAATGTCTTGCCCAAGGCCAAACAGCAGAAACACAGAGATGGGTTTATGCAAGCCATCACCACTGAGGGAAAAGAAACTCCAGATCACACAGCATACAAATGGTGGAGTTAGGATTAGAACCCAGTTCCTCTGACTCCCAGGCCTGTGTTCTTTTCACCAGTCCACCCTGCCTCTCAGTGGAAAAATAGGAGGGAGAGAATTGATAGAGAAGGAGGAACAGAAGCAGCCTGTTGCCTCTCCCTCCCAACCCACCAGACTGCGGAACGACATCACCAGCAACTGGCTCTGCTCCAACTTGGGGCGAAACTGTGGCCTCACTCCCCACCTGCCATAGGAAGGGCAGTTACACCAGGAGCCTATGACCTACTCCAAATTTAAAAGCCTGGGAAGGCTGTAGTGGCTGCTGAAACTGTAGTATTTGTGTGGCTACAGTTGTCATTTTTGGACTTTGATGCATGGGAAATCTGAAATTCTGCTTTTCTCTTTGTTCTCAATTGTTCTCTTTGCTTTATTCTTTGTATCTTTCATTGTCCTTGTCTCTTATACTGTTCTTGTGTTTTGACTGTTTCACCCCTGCAGCTTGTAAGCTCCTTATGGAGCTTACAGTGTCTTCCAACTATACTGTACTGTACTTTCCCAAATGCATGCTACAGTGTTCTACACAAAGTAACACTTAACAAATGCCACAGTTATGATCATTATTATCAGAGAAGGTCAAGGTATTGAAAGTGGCATATCTGACTGCTTATTACTCACACAATGAAGCAGGACTGTGGGGCAGATCGCTTCCTACTCAACTGATCTTGTGCTTCTGTGATTGAGGAAACATTAAGGAATGTGTGGGTTGGAGTGAGAATCCATGAATGAACAACTGTAAAATTATTCTAGCTCAACAAACTTTGAGCATCAACAACAGTTTTTGATAGTTGACAGCTCTGGAGACACATAGTCCCACACAGGCATCTTAGACTGGGAGCTCCAAGTCCAGGGACAAGGACTGTGTCCAACCTGAAAATCTTGTGCTTACCCTAATGCTTAGTGCAGTGCTTAGCACCTTGCAAGTTTCTAACAAATACCACAGTTATAATTATTGTTACATGCAAATGATTATATGTTGCTTTGTGGATTCAACTCAGCACTTTGTGATGACAATAGATCTGAAGAAAACTGACCTAGAATCAATCGGTCATGTCTACTGAGCACTTACTATGTGCAGAGCACTGTGCTAAACACTTGGGAGAGTACAGTATAGCAATATAGCAGACATGTTCCCTGCCCACAAAGAAAACCTACATCTGGGAGATTCTACTGCAAGCAAAGGTGTTCACTAACAACTTAGAACTTAATACTGTTACAGAATTCTGCTACCTAGGTATTGTCCTATCTAACAAAACACAAATAGATAAAGATATAGACAACAGAATGTACGAAGGCCAATATAGTCATTGGCAGACTCCAAGACAAAGCTTGGAGTCCACAGACATTGAGCTCCACTCCATTTGGGTATACAACTGTTGTAGTGTCCAAACTCTGGCAACAAAATCCAGTTTCTTGATGGATTTCACTGGCATCACCTTTGGACCATTATCATCATTAAATGAGAGGGCCAAATCAAACAGTCAATCAATCATATTTATTGAATGCTTACTGTATGCAGACCACTGCACTAACTAGTTGGCAGAGTACAATATAACAGAATTGGTAAACACATTCCCTGCCCACAAGGCACCAAAAATCTAGAGAGGGAGACAGACATTAATATATATATTAATAAATTATGCAAATGTAAATAAGCAAGAACAAGCACTGGAAAGTAGCCAGCACCCAGAAATCAATTCTAATGGTCAGGTCAAGGAGGAGAAAATAGGTAACAGCAGGAAACACAAGCAGGTACTGAGTGTTGAACTGAAAGCATCACACTGTAACACTTTGGTCACTCTTCGGGGTCTGATGCCAGTTTGTAACATCAGGGTTCTATTATTCACAGTTATTAAGAACCATGATCCTAGGGCTCCAGACACACACCGAGGAAAATATCTCTATGCTGTGGACAGCATCAGATATAAATATATACTGTTTGTAAATGGGATTTCCTATATTCGACCTCCTTTCAAATTTCCATGGTAGGAAATGCTATTTCTTTTTGCAAGAGGTACTTTGAAGTTGAGCTCCCAAACATGATTCCAAAAGCCTTCTCACAGCCTCTTGCAAACAAGAGCCTCTTTCTCCATTGATTAGTGAGGTTCAGGGAAGCTGCTGAAGGATCTGGGAAAATGGATGATAAATTATTTCCTAAAATGGAAGCTGTGCTAGAAACTCCCTCCTGCTGACTCCTTCAGAAGCTACCTGGAAAAGATTTCACCCTTCTTGAGATTTTTGAAAGCCCTCATATATATTGTTGTAGAATGATCAAAATGTTCTGGCTTATTGTTTAACCAGTTCAAATCTTATACTGAGAGAATGCTAAAATGAAATGAAATGAAACTGAAACATAACATACATGTGTATGAAACTGAATATGACCTTGGATATTTTAATCCATTCTCAGTACTAAAGCAAGGTGATGCAGGTGATGGGGAAAAGACTGAATGGAAAGCATATTTAATTTCCTCTTCAATATTAAAGGAAAAAAAGAATCTTGTAAAGATAAAAAAGAGGTGCTAAGCCCATTTTGAACAGACTTGCTTGACAGAGAAGACCATGTGTGAGCTAAGCTGGAGTTATTTTTAATAAGGGGAATCAAGAAATACCCTACAGTTCTCAGATTTCCAAGGACAGTCTTTAGGGTGCAGAAAATATTAAAAGTACAGACAATATTTATCCCCTCAGGTATTACTTTCTGATTTTTCTTTGATATTGATGTAGCTCAAAAATGGCAAGGAAGAAATCAACTAGCTTATTTTATTACCTGAGGAAAGACTCTCAACCAGCATTTTTCATGTTTTGCTGTATGGAATACTACAATTACCACAAATATTGCAATGTATTTATCATTATTATTATTATTATTTCATTCTAAACTGGCTGAATGCTCTACCCCATTTCTGTGTTTCATAGTTACTGAAAGTGTTAATGGAGTTGGCAATTCTCATAGTGCAATAGGAAAGAGACTCCATTATTTTAGAATCAATTTGTTGTACTTCATTTGGATCGGCTTAATTCTGAGTTGGTCAATTTGTAGTTTTCAGGGAAGGATAAGACACTAGTCTGGCCCCATTTTCTGGCATCTTTGGATATGGGGTCTCCAAACCTTCATCCTAGGAAGACAAATGGCAGCTTTTCTCGGGGCAGAATTTTCTTTGTAGAGAGCCATGAGAGATGCAGACTCCCTCACTGTCATCATCATAATTACTTTCCTCACATCACAAAGAAACTTATTCAATTCAAACCGTTTATCAGGTGAAGGGTAGTAGTTCAAGATGGAGTATTTGTTCTCATGGAAAATTAATTCTTTGGAATCTCTTTGAGGTTTTAGATTGTCTGTGATTCTGGAAGGGCCCCACCTAACAGGTATTGCTCTTCTACAACTTTGTCCCATCTGCCTCTGGAGCTCATTCTACCTAGAACGTGGGCCAAACGGACTAAGGGTAGTGACAGAATTCTCCCTCCACTTTCCTCCCTCTCACTGTTCATAGCTCCCCACTGCCCCTGGCTCAGATCCCCAGGGCTTTCCTTGTACTGTGAACTTATGTCCTTCCATGTTCTGCTTCCAGTAGGGGCCAGGTAGGTGGAGGGGAAGTCTATAAGGAGTTACAAGAGGGAAAGTTTGGAGGAGGAAGAAAGGTAAGATTGTCAAATGGTCCATTCTTAAATTATTTGGATTTGTGTCCAAATCCTCCAGAGACCTTGTTGGCACTGTCAGAGAGAGGTAGAGTCCTAGACTGGAAGGGCCCAGGCACTGCTGACCTAGTAATGGCCTTGCTCATGTTCTTGTCCTGTCTTTTGTACTGTACTCTCCCAAGGGCTTAATACAGTACTCTGAACACTGTAAGTGCTCAATAAATACCATTGGTTGATTGACTGATTTCATGTTCATATGTTCTTAATTGCATTCTGTTGAGAATTGGAAAATCATGTGAGCTAAGTCTCTTTTTGAGTTAGCTAAAGTGACTTTTAGTCTCTCAGGTGTAGTGGAATGCATCTGTTCCTAATGGCCCTAGGAGTCTTCATGTTAGGAGGTAGGGGGCTGGATTCAATGAACTCTGGAGTCTTCTCCCAGTTTTGTGATGCTGGAGGAGTTTTACAGTTTCCATCAACTGCAAAATGGAAAGAAAATAACTTCTCTGTTAGGGTTGTGAGGAATAACTCATATATCGGTCTACATACTTCAGCAATTATAACTTCTAAACATCAGCCTACGGTGACTTGTCAGATAATGTATATAGTTCAAATATTTGAAAATTAGACATAAAATGGGTACGCACTAATTCAACTGTTATCCTCAACTTAATTCCTGTATTTTAATTATCAACCAAATGAATCAATGACATGAAAAGATGTTGAGTAATACCACCCTGATCACTTGGGAAGAGGGAACTCCTCTGAACTTGCAGGATGCATCACAAACCACCTCTTCCTCACACCAAGCAGGTCTCCAATCAAAACCAGAAGAGAGACTTATAGGTGAGAGCCCATCTACTCTTCAGATTAGCCTCTATACATTAGATTCCTCTTGATTGAGTAGAGGAGGCTATGGGCAAAAGTTGGTCTGGCTGTATTAAAATCTGGTTGGACCTCGATGTTTTTGTGATCGAAGTTGTTAATCTTGCCTTTTGGAAAGGCAGCAATTAGAATTGTCAGTAATAAACTTCTAGACATTTAGTTGTTGGCAATTGATCTTTTACCAGTTAATGGGATAGTGTGAGTCAACTGAACATGTGGACAAATTCCTTGAGTTTAAATCTGTACAAGGCACTCATTCATAGTCATAAATTTCAAATCTAGTATTTTCAGTTACATTCAACTGCACTATAAATAAAACAATATAAATGCTGCTGTGTTATATTTAGTTTTCAAATACTGTAAACAGTGGGTTGGATTTGTGTTATCAGACCCAATTTTTTTTTAGCTTACTTGATTCTCTGGGGTCCATCTGCTAAATTCACTGAATCATGGGGCTGAATTTAAGGTCATATAGAAGATATTCCAAGCTAATGGAAAAGATTACTCATTCTAAGCCATAGTAAATGAGCCTTATGAACATTACAAACTGTTGCTATCAGCCTGGAAGCCATATTTACTATCAGGGAATCAGCTCTTTATCTTTAATGTTTGATTGTTCCTATAAATATTTAATGAAAATAGTATTAGATGATTCAGCTGAGTGAAAAAACTGAATGTACAGTAATTAAGGAAGCTTACTTAATATTAACTAAATAAAACGACATAATCCTTTATTTTACACATTTCATGAGTCCTCAGAGCTATTTTGTAGTTTAAAACTTTTAGCACTATTGAAAAGACTACACTGATACCACACATTAGTTCTCAATTGATTTTTTTTTGCCAAATAGGCTAATAATATATACTGAAGATGGGTAAAGAAGAATTGTTTGTACTTGTTTTAAAGTTAGCTACTGTAAGAGTCATCAGAAGTCTTAATTTTACAAGTAGAAATTAGCAAGATTTGTCTGTCATGACCAAGATATAAAGTTACCAAAACAATGTGTACATTTTATAAACTAAGAAAAACAAAATTTCCACACAACAAGCGAGGCAGGTTTTCAGTTCTGTTTTAGAAGGGAAGCAGAGAAAAATCTGTCCTCTAGACTGCATGCTCCTTGTGGTCAGGTAAAAGCCCAGGCTCAGAGGTCAAGGATTCTAATCCCGGCTCTGCCACTTGTCACCTTTGTGACCTTGGGCAAGTTACTTCACTTCTCTGTGCCTCAGTTCCCTCATCTGTAAAGTGGGGATGAATAATAATAATGATAGCATTTGTTAAGCACTTACTGTATGCCAAGCACTGTACTGTTCTAAGTGCTAAGGGGGGATACAAGGTCATCAGGTTGTCCCATGTGGGGCTCACAATCTTCATCCCCATTTTACATATGAGGTAACTGAGGAACAGAGAAGTGAAGTGACTGGCCCAAGGTCACACAGCTGACAAGTGGTGGAGCCGGGATTCAAACCCATGACCTCTGACTCCCAAGCCCCTTCTCTTTCCACTGAGCCATGCTGCTTCTATTTTCTGGTAACAAATTCCTTATGTGTTCAATATATTGGGTTCCAAATAATAACTGTTATACAAAAGTTCTGATTTTGAAGCTCCCACCTTCAAACTTCAATGGGTGTTTGCCTCATACTGGTGTTTTTTTTCCTCCTGCTGGTCTTTGGGTGGGTCTTTCTACTTAGTTGTATGCTGAATTTCTGAAACGGGGTGCCGTGATAGTGATAGAGCTACCATAGAAGCACAGCTGGGGCAAAGCAAGGGCTGGAGCTCACCTCCCAGCATCTTTTTCCAGGGAAGACGAGCTGGGCTGGGACACGGAGATTAAGGACAACGTGATCGAAGACTGTAAGCCCCACATGAGCCAACTTGATTACCTTGTATCTACCTCAGCTCTTAGAATAGTGCTCGGGACATAGTAAGCACTTAACAAATACCAACATTATTATTATTATTGTTATTACATTCCAGAAGAGAAGACAGCCACTAACATAAGTAAATTTCAGATATATACATAAACCCTGTGAGGCTGAGTAAGGGGTGAATAAAGGGTGAAAGTTAATGGTTTGGTGGAGAGATAGATGAGATTGAGGTACTGTGAGTAGGTTGGCATTAAAAGGGTGAAGTATGGGGTCTGAGTTGCATAATAGGAAATCAGAGAGTTGAAGTAGGAGGGGACAAGGTGATTGAGTGCTTTAAAGACAATGGTAAAGAGTTTCTCATTAATGGGGAAGTGAGTGGGTAACCACTGGAGGTTCTTCCCTAAACTGCTACCACATTAATTGAAGCACTTATCCTATCCTACCATGTTTACTGTGTCAGCCTCCTTGCTGACCTCCCAGCCTTCTGTCTCTCCCCACTCCAGTCCATATTTCACTCTGCTGCCTGGATCATTTTTCTACAAAACTATTCAATCCATGCTTCCCGACTCATCGAGGTTGCCCATCCTCCTTTGCAAAAGTAGAAACTCACTACCAATGGCTGTAAAGCACTCCATCACCCTTCTATCTTACCGTGCAACCACTATCCTTCCCGAGGTTTTAAGGAGGTGTTGTTCTCTTTACTTTGTGGTGGTGGCAAGCAGGATGGGATGGTATTACTTTAGTGGTGCAGTGGGGAGCTGGTGCTGGCTCCTGAGGAGGTCACGTGGCTGGGGCACAGAGCATGCTGGGGCAGGTGGAGAGTTCTTCAGTCATGGGGGTGGGGGTTGAGGGCACTCAGGGAGGCCAGGCTGTAATTACCAGATGTTTCACTCAACTGTAGGTGAAGAGGGGCTGAGGAGGCATAGCAGCAGCACTTATACCCAGCCTGGCATGTGCAGAGCACTCCAGGAACAGACAGAGTTTGGGAAGCCATCCTCCTAGGGATGATAACTGTACTGAGTGGATGAGCTCTCAGAGAGAGTGGGTGTGAAGAGAGAAGGATAGAAGACCTACAGTAGACTTTGGGATGAACACAGTAAGAGAATGAAGGCTAGTGAACAAAATTGAGAAGGAGTAGTCAGAGAGGTAGGAGAACTAGGATAGTATTTTGTCAGCAAAGCCAAGTTCCAATAGCATTTCAGGATGTGGGAGTGGTCCATCTTTTTAAAAACAGTTGAGAAATGGAGGAAAGTCAGGGTGGCGAGTAATGAGGTCTTTGGTGACCTGGAAGAGAGTAGTCTCAGTGGAGTGGAGAGGTGGAAAGCCAGACTGCAGGTGGTGGAGAAGAGAGTTGGAGAGGAAATTAAGGCAGTGGGCTTTTATGACTCATACTAAGAGTTTGTCTAGGAATGGGAGCAGGGAGGTCCCTGCTGGAGGAAAATATTGGTTAAGAGGACAGACTGGCATATGTTTGAATGAGGAGAAGGAGACATTGAGAGGTAGAAGATGGCTGTGAGGGAAGGGAGAGAGGAGGAGCAAGTGATTTTAGGAGGTGAGAGAGGATAGGGTCAGAGGTATAGTTGGAGGGAGTGGATTTAAGGAGCAGGTGAGAAATCTCCTCTTGGGAGAAAGCTGAGAAGTCGGAGAATGGTAAAGAAGTAGATGTAGAGTGATGGGGAGATTTGGCCAAGTTCGTGCAACATATATATAAATGTTTCCAGCCATGTTCCTACTGTCCTTGTCCTAATAAATCTGAACCCAATTGTTAATGGAGTTTGGATACCAAGAACCCTCCTTATACAGTCTTCTCCATTTTATGAAAAATCCTTAATACCATTTAATTCACCCATCTTCCTTCTATTGCAAAGTGAGAATGAGGCCAGGTGTTGCCTGGAAATTGAAACTCCTTCATTTTTCTCTTTCTCTCAAAAAATGGGATACTTGAACGATATGCTCTCAGAATAATTTCCTTTGTTTTTGAAGCATCTGGTACAATCTGGGTGCTTTGTGAAATTGTTACTAAACAGGCTTAGGACAGAACAGCTCTGAACCTGGGCTGAATGAATCATCTTAGGGATCCAGGGTCCAGGGATGCTGCTTCCCACTACCCATCTGCCATGTCCAAAGAGAAGAACCCTATCTCCTGGAGGAAGGAAGCAGAATCTCCTGAAACAGAATCTCTAGAATGTGTAGAAGACTTTAACTTCTCTGATTTGGGACAAAGATGGGAGGAGCCAGGAGGAGGGAGGAGCCACAGAACTGCTCCCTCCAGCCGTGATGTCTTGTAGGGTATATTGGTACTGTCATTATTGTTATAAGAATTGTTATAAGAATGTGGCCTTGGACAAGATCCTTCTCCATGCCACAGTTTCCTCATCTGTAAAATGGTGATTCTACTCCAGTTCTCCCTCTCCCTAAGACTATGAGCCTGATGTGGGACAGGGATTATGTCTGACCTGATTATCTTGTATCTATTCTAGGGTTCAGTACAATGCTTGGCACACAGTAATTTCTAAACACAATTATAATTATTATTATTATTGTTTCTGGATTTCAGCCAGATGTGTACTGGGTGGAAATTCCAGGTAGAAGGTAGAGTTGGAACAAGAGGTAGGTGGTGAGAGAGATGTCAGCCAGGCATAGTGATTAGGTGGATATGAGGAGAATGAAGGGTGTGAGGTGGCGTATAGTTGGAGAACAGCAAGAAGTGCAGAAAGCTGATTGAGTTCTTAAAGCAAATGGTCATAAGGACAGAAATGGGCAATTGCTGGGGCATTTTGAGGAATGAAGAGAAATCTACAGCACTGTTCTAAGAAAATGATCCAAGCAACAGAATGAAGTGTGGTCTGGATAGGGGAGAGATTGGAGGTAGGTAGGGAGATCAGTTAGTCAGTCAGTCAGTATTTATTAGAGCTTAGTGTGTGGGAGAGTACAATACACCAATAAACAGACACATTCCCTGCCCACAACAAGTTAACAGTCTAGAGGGTGAGACAGAAATGAATTTAAATGAATAAAATTATAGCTATATGCATAAGTGCTGTGAGGTTCGAAGCAGGGTTGAAAAAAAAGAGCAAGTCAGGGCTACCTAGAAGGGAGTGGAAGAGGAGAAAAGAAGGGCTTAGCTAGAGGAGGCTGACAGATCTATGAGGAGGTTCTATGATTATGAATATACAATATGGAAGGAAAAATCTGTAGTTTTTTCAGTTTCACACGTGTGGTTAGGTTCTCACTTTAGTTAGAGTCTTCATTTTCATATGTCACTCTAATGATGGTGAGATACTATTCATGCATGATTCTGAGAAAGGTAAGTGAAAATAAATGTGGATAGTGGGAAGTATTTATCCACTTTTAATGTGAAAAAACAGAGACACAGTTTCACTTGGCCCTTTCCCAGAAGGGTTCTCGCTAGCTCAGTTATTGACATCTTTCTCAGAGCTATTGCATCAACTAAAAACCAAGAAAAGTGACTTTGGAAGAGCTGTACTGGAAGGAAACATCATCCAGGGCAAATGTGATCATTTGGAGCATTCAAATGGTATGTAAAAGTCAGAATCCTGGTTCTCAGCCTGGGAACTCTAGTATCCCAGGTTGAGGGACCAGTGAGAGGCAGGAAGACTAAGGACTGTACCTCAATCTTGTCTATCTCACCTCCAACCTCTCTCCCACATCCTGCCTCTGTCCAGGAGCATCCTCCCTTTTCATATCCAACAGAAACTTATTCTCCCCACCTTAAAAGCTTTATTGACAGCACATCTCCTCAAAGAGGCCTTCTCTGAATAAACCCTTATTTCCTCCTCTCCCACTCCCTTCTACATTGCTCTGATTTTTTCCCTTTATTCACCCCGCAACCCTAAGCCCCACAGCACTAAGGTACATACCTGTAATTTAATTATGGCATTTGTTAAATGCTTATTATGTGCCAGACACTGTTCTAAGCACTGGGGTACATACAAGGTTATCAGCTTGGACACAGTCCATGTCCCACATGGGCTTTCAGTCTTTTTTTCCATATTACAGATGAGGTAGCTGAGGCACAGAAAAGTTAAGTGATTTGCACAAGGTCACACAGCAGACAAGAGGTCGAGCTGGGATTAGAATCCAGGTCCTTCTGAATCCCAACCCCACGCTCTATCCACTAGGCCATACTGCTGGATTTCAAATTCTTCTTTGTCCCATCCCATCTCCTGTTTGCACCTGACCTAACACTATTTAATAATTTTCTTGTTTTCCTTTTCCATTTTTGATAACTCTGACCCTTTACTAAACAGTTTTCCATGTGGGGTTATTATTAGATAGCACCCATGTGCTGCTCACTCAATCATTCAATCGTATTTATTAAGTGCTTACTTGTGTGCAGGGCACTGTACTAATGAGCTTGTAGTCTAGAGGGGGAGACAGTTATTAATATAAATAAATTATGGATATGTACATAAGTGCTGTGGGGCTGGGGGCAAGCATGGTGAATAAATTGAGCAAGTCAGAGCTAAAAAGAAGGGAGTGGGAAAAGAGGAAATGAGGGCTTATTCAGGGAAGGCCTCTTGGAGGAGAGGAAGAGGAAAGGGGAGTCATTGTCAGACATAAAAGGGAGGACATTCCAGGCCAGAGACAGGCTGGGGCTGAGTGGTCAGCAGCGAGATAGATGAGACCGAGGTCAGTGAGTAGGTTGGCATTAAAGAAGCAAAGTGTGTAGGCTGGGTTGTAATAGGAAAGTAGCTAGTTGAGTTAGGAGGGGGCAAAGTGATCGAGTGTCCTAACGCTGATGGTAAGGAGTTTCTATTTGATATGGATGTGGATGGGCAACACTGGAGTTTCTTGAGGAGTGGAGAAACATGGACTGAACTTTTCTGTAGAAAAATGATCCAGGCAGCAGTGTGAAGTATGGACTGGAGTGGGGAGTCACAGGAGGCAGGATAAGATAAGTGCTTGGATTAATGTGGTAGCAACTTTGATGGAGAGGAAAGGAAAGATTTTAGTGGTGTCATGAAGATTGAAATGACAGGATTTAGTGATGGACTGAATATGTGGATTGAATGAGAGAGATGGGTCAAGGAAAATTCCTGTTACGGGTTTTTAAGACAGGAAAGATGGAGATGTCATTTACAGTGATGGGAAAGTCAGGGGAAGTCAGGGGAAGAACAGGGGTTGGGTGGGAAGATAAGGAGTTTTGTTCTGGACATGTTAGGTTTGAGGCGATGGCAGGACATCCAAATGGAGATGTCTTGAAGGCAGGAGGAAATGCAAGGCTGCAGAGAGGGAAAGAACAGGTCTGGAGATGTAGGTGTAAATGGAGAAAAGGAGGGGACTCAGAACTGAAGCTTGAGGGACACCCAGAGTTAGGGGGTGAGAGGCAGAGGAGGAGCCCATGAAAGAGACTGAGAATGAGCAGCCAGAGAGAGAGAGGAGAAAAACCAGAAGAGGACGTTGTCAGTGAAGCCAAGGTTGGATAATGTTTCCAGGAGAAGGGGATGGTTGACAGTGCCCAGGGCAGCTGAGAGGTTGAAAAGGATTGAGATTCACTCAGGTTCGTTGGCTCTTCTTGCAGCCGGGGTCTATTATCACAGCCTTCCACCACTTGAAGTCATCTATAAACTGAGATTTCCCACTGGCACTAAACATTTGGCTCACTGTTATTTTACCGGGACAGAAAGTCTGCTTGTCTTTTTCCAAAGGGGGCTTTAATAAACCCCTTCATATGGAAATGGAAACTTCTAGGGTAGTGTTGACGGGAAATTATGACTTTGAAAGTTTGAGAAAATTTTCATTGCAGCGATAAGCTGTTCTTGCTTGGTTAAATAAATTGGAGATGAGACCTATGATTTTAAATTAAGAAACTTATTGCTTATCAAGTCTGGAGGTAATTTAAATAGTATGGGTTTGAGAATAGTTGAGGAAGGGAATTTAAATTATACTTCAAGCTTTAATCTGTAATCATGTTTCTTTTGTCAAATTAGAATACACTCTGTGTGTGCGTATTTAGTGAAACCTTGATTGACTAATGGCGGAAAGTAGGACAATGCACCCCAAGAACAAGGAGCCAAGAAAAAGACAGCTGAAGGAATAAATAGTCCATGAAATGAAAAAAAAACAAATTTCAGCAATGTTTAGACCTAGATGTCCATGAGAGCACTGAAATCAGTTTCATTAAATTGGAGAATATTTCCTTAATTCTATTAACTACCAGTAAATCAAGAAAGGCAGCATGGCCTAGTGGAAAGTTCATGAGCCTAAGGGTCAGAGGACCTGGGTTCTAATTCTGACTTCACCACTTGTCTGCTGTGTGATCTTGGGCAAGTCACTTTACTTCTCTGTGTCTCAGTTACCTTATCTGCATTAAGACTGTGAGACCCATGTGGGACATGGACTGTGTTGGACTTGATTATCTTGTATCTACACCAGCATTTAGTACAGTTCTGGGCATGTAGTAAGCACTTGTCCAAAACCTTACTGCATTCAAAAAATAATGTATTTTTAATTTAATTAAAAAATTAAAAAATGAAATTCAATCAATTAATCAATGCTATTTGTTGAGTGCTTACTATGTGTAGAGCACTGTACTGAGTGTGTAGGAAAGTCCAACACAACAGAACTGGTAGACAAGTTCCCTGCCCTTAAGGAGCTTATAGTCTACAGGGAAAGACAGACATCAATACAAATAAATTAATTGCAATGATATAAGTAATTGTTGTGGGGCTAAGGGTGGAATGAAAATCAAGTGCTTAAAGGGCACAGATCTATAAGTGTATAAGTGATGCAGAAGGGAGAGGAAATAGGGGAAATGAGGGCTGAGTCAGGGAAGGTCTACCTTTACCACAATGAGGAGTGATGGTACTAGTGATTTTCTGGATGGCTTTACGAGATGGCAAGATGAATTCAGAATTGGTTTTTTTTAGCATTTGGCCTGAAATGACATTGCTGGGAAGGAGTGTTGTCATTGCTTTTTTTCTGTTTTAGCCCTGTCAGGGGCCTTTCAGCTGTTTCTCTGTTGGACAAGTTTCAGCAATTGACTCTGGAGATCTAACAGGGTTCCCCTATTTTTCCCCTTTCCTTAATCAGTCATATTTATTGATTGCTTACTGTGTGCACTAAATGCTTGGGAGAGTTGGTAGACATGTTCCCTGCCCACAGCAAGCTTACAGTTTAGAGGGGGAGACAGACATTAAAATAAATAAGTAAATTATGGATATGGATATAAGTGCTATGGGGCTGAGAGGGGTGAATAAAGGATGCAAATCAAAGTGCAGAAGGGAATGGGAGAAGAGGAAGTGGAGGCCTAGATGGGGAAGGCCTCTTGGAGGACATGTGCCTTCAGTAAGGCTTTGAAGGTGGGGAGAGTGATCGTTGATCAGATATGAAGAGGGAGGGTGTTCCAGGCCAGAGGCATGATGTGAGTAAGAGGTTGGCAGAGCAATAGACAAGACTGAAACACAGTAAGTAGGTTGGGATTAGAGGACTGAAGATTGTGGGCCGGGTTGTAGTAAGAAAACAGGGAAATAAGATAGAAAGGGTAAAGGTGATTGAGTGTCTTAAAGCCGATGGCAAGGAGTTTCTCTGTTTGATGAAGGGATGGATGGGCAACCACGGGAGGTCCTTGAGGAGTAGGGAAACATGGACTGAAAGTTGCTTTAAAAAAGGTATCCCGTCACCAGCCTGCAGAGGTTAGAGAAAGAAGGCAGAGTAGCAGCAAGAAGACTGATAAAATAATCAAGGCGGGATAGGGTAAATCTTGGATTAATGTGGTAGCAATTTGGATGGAGAGGAAAGGGTGGATTTTAGCAATGCTGTGCAGATTTAGTGACAAAATGAATATGTGGGTTGAATGAGAGAGAGAGAAGTAAAGGATTACAGGTTTGTGAGATAGGAAAGATGTGGTGCTGTCTACAGTGACAGCATCTTCCTCCATTTCTTACTCCTCCCATCATGCCCCTCAAAATTCTCTTTTTTCCTTCTTTGCTTCTTCCAATCCTCCCCTTCCTTCTTCTATTACTTCTCTTCCCCCAGTCCCTTCTCTCTTTGAGCACCAGATCAAAAATGAGGAGAAACCACCCACATAGAAAAATCCAACTCTCCAAAACTCATAGGGACCATATTCACACAAAAATGATACAAGGGGCATTTCACTAAAACAATTCAGTCAAACAATGGTATCACTCAGTGATGTTTATTAAGAGTTTATTGTGTGCCTAGCCCTGTACTGGGTGCTTGGGAAAGAACAATACAGTAGAGTTGATAGATGCATTCCCTGCCTGCAAGGAGCTCACAGTCTGGAGGGGAAGATGGACATTTAAATACATTACAAATAGGGGAATGAGAGAATATAAGGATATGTACATTTCTTCTAGAACCTCCTCCTTAATTTCCCATCACAGTTGACAGCACACCATCTTCCCAGTCCATCCACTCATTCATTCAATCGTATTTATTGAGTGCTTACTGTGTGCAGAGCATTATACTTGAATGTTTATTGTCTTTGAATTCTAACTATTAAACCTATCACTGAATCTTGACAATTTTTTCTCCGCAATATTTCCCAGATCTATCTTTACCTCTTTATTGAAATGCCCTCCAACTTGGGTCCAGACACTTGTAATTCCAATGAGAGACTTTTGGATCAGTCTTCTCAGTGGTTTCCAGTTCTAGTGTCCAGAACTCTTTTGTAGAAAAATGATCCAGACAGCAGAGTGAAATATGGACAGGACTGGGGAAAGGCAGGAGACTGGGAATTCAACAAGTAGGCTGATGCAGTAATCCAGGAGGGCTAGGATTCATTCATTCATTCAGTCAGTCATATTTACAGTGATCTTACTGTGAGTCGAGTGCTGTAATAATAATAATAATAATAATAATAATAATAATGTTGGCATTTGTTAAGCACTTACTATGTGTAGAGCACTGTTCTAAGTGTTGGGGTAGATACAAGGTAATCAGATTGAACCACCTGAGGCTCACAGTCTTACTTCCCATTTTACAGATGAGGTGACTGAGGCACAGAGAAGTTAAGTGACTTGCCCACAGTCACACAGCTGACAAGTGGCAGAGCGGCATTCGAATCCTTGACCTCTGACTCCCAAGCCCCTGCTCTTTCCACTGAGCCACGCTGCTTCCCATAATAGCACTTGGAAAGTACAATATAGCAATAAAGAGAGACAATGCTGCCCACAGTGGGATTATAGTCCAGAGCAGGAGAGAAGAGTGAATGTATTAATATAGTAGCAGTATGGCTTTTCCATGGCAGGCTAGTACATTTTTCTCACATTTGCCCCATGGTGAGCCACGTGCTGAGAGGCAGGCATCTTTCTTTCATTTACAGGGAAAAAAATTGATTCTGGGGTTTTTTTGTAAACAACATGGCTCCAATGAAAATGCCATTGTTGAGTTGGCTGATAAATAGGGTTTGAGGAATGCAAACTTTTTTGGGGAAAGGAATGAAAGATGATAAGAAAGGACATATGAGGCAGCTGCTGTCAGCAGCAAGGGAGCAGAAGTGTATTCTCCTTGAGGTTAATAAATTGTGGACAGCAAATAATTGGAGATTGTCTAAAAGAAAGCAGATGAAGACTATGTTCAGTAAGCAGGAGGACAGGAACACCAGGAGCAACTACAAAGAAGCTAGCAAACATGGAGATGGGGAACAATTTTGATAAGAAGGAACCCATGACCATAAAGGGGGCCCACAAAGATGAATCCTTATCACAAATCAAAATCTAGGACAATGGGAATATAGAAAGATAAAATCAAACCAGCCTTCGCCACATAATTAACACCCCCAGGCTCCCAGGAGACACCCCAGAAGTGAGCATATCCTCCCTGAGTGAAGAACAGGGAGGAAAACAGGATGTTGGAGGAGGCAAAAATGCAGGTTGGGGAAACAGCATGGCCTAGTGGAAAAAGCTTGGGCCTGGTAGGCAGATAACCTGAGTTCTAATTCCAGGTCTGTCACTTGCATTTTGAATAACCTTGGGCAAATCACTTAACTTTTCTGTGCCTCAGCTACCTTAGCCACCTGGGGATTGGGACTGTGAGCTCCATGTGGGACAGGGACTGTGTCCAACCTGATTATCTTGTATCTACCCCAGCCTTAGTACATGCCTGGCAAGGAGGAGGCATGTAAAAATACCATTAAATAATGGGAGTGTGAATCAGGGGGCTGGACTCTGGTCCCATTCATGCATAAGAGCAAACAACAAATGAATCCATGCAATGCCAGGGTTCCTGGAAAATAATCAAAATATCAATCAAATTCTAGACATAACCAAATCCAATTTCCTAATTCCCATCAAACTCTGAGTGTAACATAACATAGTTGGGTACACATGAGGAATGGCATAATTCACATAGAGCCATTGCTTGTTGCCTTGGTGATATTCCTTGACAATAAGCATATTTACGATAAAGGATTTCCAGTCACTGTGAGCCCCAACCTCCATCCCTTCTGCAGTACAGGTTCAGGCAAATGTTGTTTTCATATTACATTATCCAGCAGCAGCCTAGTAGAAAGAGCACAGGGTTGAGAGTCAGAAGACCTGAGTTCTAATTCCAGCTCTGCCAGTTGAGTGTTGTGTGACTTTGGGCAAGTCACTTTACTTCTCTATGCCCCAGTTTCCTCATCTGTAAAATGGAGATTAAGAATGTGAGCCTCCTGTGGGACAGGGCCTATATCCAATCTCATTATCTTGAGTCTACCGCAGTACTTAGTATAGTACCTGGCACATAGTAGGGGCTTAACAAATACCATAAAAAAGCCCTATTACCAGAATTGTAATGGGCCTAGTACAGCAAAATTACATAATCTGAGAGAGAAATTCTCAGCATAACCATATTACATAATATGAAAATCATTTCTACTGACCAGCTCGGGTAATGAGCCTGTCCCACTAGGAAACTATTACCAGAGAAACCACACACCAGGATCATGGCTTAGGTCAGATCCTCTTTATTTAAGTGACCTGCTGGCCCCACATGCCAAGGGGTCGGCAGCAAGATAGGGCACAGGGCACAGTGAGTAGGATGGCACTAGAGGAGTGGGGTGTTCAGGTTGGGCTGTAGTAGATTAGTGAGGTGAGATAGGATGGGGCGAACTGACTGAATGCTTTAAAGCCAATGGAAAGGAGTCTCTGTTTAATACAGAGGTGGATGGACAACCATTTGGAGGTTCTTGGGGAGTGGGGAGATATGGACTGAATGTCTTAGTTGACATTATTCTCCTGTCAGTGGCACTGGGGAACTCAGACTGCATTCCCATTCTTAGACTCTTTATTCATGGTTGTGTCATGCTCAGAGGCAACAGTATAGGGAATTGTGAATAGCCAAATCTGATGCCTCAAGCTGTTTCAGTGTCTACCTCTGAGGGATTTGCTTACTGTCTGGATATTCCCCAGGAATTAGAATTCTGTGTGCTCAGTGTTATGGCATGTTTGTACAAGAGAACAATTACATTTCTGGCCTGTTAGAGAGTATGTTTGTCTTGTCAGAATAATTAGCAGTGCCCTTGGAGTATCTTAGCTGTCACCTAGAGTCACTGCACATGGGAATGAAATTTAGGGAAAGGTTTATGCTGCAAAATTGTTAATTGCATTTTGTACCACAGTACACAGCCATGGATGGAAGGAAGTTAGAGGTTCCCAGCAACCAGCAGTCTCTGTCTATCTAGGTAACCATGAGGAATGCAGCTCATCTTTTTCAGGCTGAGAATCCCTCCATCAGGCTGATGCTGACACTAGTTCCTTATTCTGCCATGGGCCTATCAGCCCTATGGATTGCATCAGGGAAAGCAAGACCTCCAAACCTCAAATCTCTCCTCCGCCAGGCAAAGCTTCTTCTCCCCCCTCATCGACACCCATGCCCGTCACCCCCGCCGATTGTTCTGGATAACTCTCTCCTTAGACCCCCTGTTCCTCCCCCTCCCCCATCTCTCACCCCCAATGATCTGGCCACCTATTTCCTCACGAAAATCAACACGATCAGGTCTGAGCTCCCCAAAGTCACCCCTCCGCCTCTCCCCTCCCCCCCACCAACCCCCTCCCCTACTTTCCCATCCTTCCCTGCAGTATCCTCAGAGGAGATCTCCTCCCTCCTCGCAAGTGCCACCCCCTCCACCTGCGCCTCGGACCCCATTCCCTCTCACCTTCTTAAAACCATTGCCCCTGCCCTCCTACCTTCCTTAACTTCTATTTTTAACCACTCAATCTCCAAGGGCTCCTTCCCCTGTGCCTTCAAACATGCCCACGTCTCCCCCATCCTAAAAAAACCCGCTCTTGACCCCAATTCCCCCTCCAGTTATCGTCCTATCTCCCTACTACCCTTCCTTTCCAAAATCCTAGAACGAGTCGTCTACAATCGATGCTTAGAATTCCTTAACTCCCATTCTCTCCTAGACCCCCTCCAATCTGGCTTCCGTCCCCTCCACTCTACCGAGACTGCTCTCTCTAAGGTCATCCATGACCTCCTTCTTGCCAAATCCAATGGCTCCTACTCCATTCTAATCCTCCTTGACCTCTCTGCTGCCTTTGACACGGTCGACCATCCCCTCCTCCTCCATACCTTATCTCACCTTGGCTTCACGGACTCTGTCCTCTCCTGGTTCTCCTCTTACCTCTCTGGCCAGTCATTCTCGGTCTCCTTCGCTGGCGCCTCCTCCCCCTCCCATCCTTTAACTGTTGGAGTTCCTCAAGGGTCAGTTCTTGGCCCTCTTCTGTTTTCCATTTACACTCACTCACTCGGTGAACTCATTCGCTCTCACGGCTTTGACTACCATCTCTACGCAGATGACACGCAGATCTACATCTCCGCCCCTGTCCTCTCCCCCTCCCTTCAGGCTCGCATCTCCTCCCGCCTCCGGGACGTGTCCACCTGGATGTCGGCCCGCCACCTAAAACTCAACATGAGCAAGACTGAGCTCCTCATCTTCCCTCCCAAACCCGGTCCTCTCCCAGACTTCTCTATCACCGTTGATGGCACGACCATCCTTCCCGTCTCTCAGGCCCGCAATCTCGGTGTCATCCTTGACTCGTCTCTCTCGTTCACCCCACACATCCTATCCGTTACCAAGACCTGCCGGTTTCACCTCTACAATATCGCCAAGATCCGCCCTTTCCTCTCCACCCAAACGGCTACCTTACTGTTATGGGCTCTCGTTATATCCCGGCTAGACTACTGTGTCAGCCTTCTCTCTGACCTCCCTTCCTCCTCTCTCGCCCCGCTCCAGTCTATTCTTCACTCCGCTGCCCGGCTCATCTTCCTGCAGAAACGATCTGGGCATGTCACTCCCCTTCTTAAACAACTCCAGTGGTTGCCTATCAACCTCCGCTCCAAACAAAAACTCCTCACTCTAGGCTTCAAGGCTCTCCATCACCTTGCCCCTTCCTACCTCTCCTCCCTTCTCTCTTTCTACCGCCCACCCCGCACGCTCCGCTCCTCTGCCGCCCACCTCCTCACCGTCCCTCGGTCTCGCCTATCCCGCCGTCGACCCCCGGGTCACGTCCTCCCGCGGTCCTGGAACGCCCTCCCTCTTCACCTCCGCCAAACTGATTCTCTTTCTCTCTTCAAAACCCTACTTAAAACTCACCTCCTCCAAGAGGCGTTCCCAGACTGAGCTCTTCTTCTCCCTCTACTCCCTCTGCCATCCCCCCTTTACCTCTCCGCAGCTTAACCCTCTTTTTCCCCTTTTCCCTCTGCTCCTCCACCTCTCCCTTCCCATCCCCACAGCACTGTACTCGTCCGCTCAACTATATATATTTTCGTTACCCTATTTATTTTGTTAATGAATTGTACATCGCCTTGATTCTATTTAGTTGCCATTGTTTTTACGAGATGTTCTTCCCCTTGACTCTGTTTATTGCCATTGTTCTTGTCTGTCTGTCTCCCCCGATTAGACTGTAAGCCCGTCAAACGGCAGGGACTGTCTCTATCTGTTGCCGACTTGTTCATCCCAAGCGCTTAGTACAGTGATCTGCACATAGTAAGTGCTCAATAAATACTATTGAATGAATGAATGAATGAATGAATGAATGAATGAAATCCCCAGGCTCTATGGAGGAAGCAGGTGTCAACTTCCAGCTGCCTGTCCCATCCAGGTTGAGAAGATAGGAGTACGGAGGACCTGACCATACTGAACAGGGAAGTAAGAGGGCAGGGGGCTGGCCCATGCGCATCTTTTCATTCATTCATTCGATCATATTTATTGAGTGCATGCTGTGTGCAAAGCACTGTACTAAATGCTCGATCACTCTACCCCACCATCAAAACCTTATCAAAACAACACCTCCAAGAGGCCTTCCCTACCTAAGCCCTCATTTCCTCTTCTCCCACTTCCTTCTGCATCACCCTTGCTCCTGCATTTATACCCTTTATTTAAACCTACCTCAGCCCCAGCGTGACTCAGTGCAAAGAGCACGGGCTTTAGAGTCAGAGGTCATGGGTTCAAATCCCGGCTCAGCCACTTGTCAGCTGTGTGACTTTGGGCAAGTCACTTAACTTCTCGGTGCCTCAGTTACCCCATCTGTAAAATGGGGATTAAAACTGTGAGCCCCACGTGGGACAACCTGATTCCTTTGTGTCTACTCCAGTGCTTAGAACAGTGCTCGGCACATAGTAAGCGCTTAAAAAATACCAACACTTATGTACATGTTCATAATTTATTTACATTAATGCCTGTCTTCCCCCTCTAGACTGCAAACTTGTTTTGGATCGGGCACATGTCTACCAACTCTACTGTATTTGACTCTTCCAAGTACTTAGTTCACAAGCTTGGCAAAAACAGGGTGAATAGAAGAGGATCAGAAGCAGTGTGGCTTAGCAGCAAGAGCACGGGCTTGGGAGTCAGAGGTCGTGGGTTCTAATCCCAGCTCTGCCACTTGTCAGCTGTGCAACTTTGGGGAAATCACTTAACTTCTTTGTGCCTCAGTTACCTCATCTGTAAAATGGGGATTAAGACTGTGAGCCCTACGTGGGACAACGTGATTACCTTGTATCTACCTCAGTGCTTAGAACAGTGCTTGGCACATAATAAGTGCTTAAAAAATACATAACAACAATAATGGTAGCACAAATTCCTGCTTCACTCTGATCAGGATGTAGAAAGGATTACAAAGATTTCCTTCACGTCTGCCCCAGTGAACAATTCTGACACAGATAATTAACCTGCACATGTGAGAGACACCGCGTGACCAGCGAATTAGGGTTTGAGCCCCAGTTCTGCCTGTGGACTACTGTATGACTTTGGGCAAGCCTCTGGGTAGGGTGGGGACTGTGTCCAATCTCATAAAGTGCTTCCCAGGCCATAATAAGCACTCAATAAATGTCATTATTGATTCATTCAATAGTATTTATTGAGTACTTACTATGTGCAGAGCACTGTACTAAGCACTTGGAATGTACAATTTGGCAACAGATAGAGACAATCCTTGCCCAATAATGGGCTCGCAGTCTAATCATAATCATTATCATTATTGTTGTTGCTGTTGTGGTTGTTATTGTTGTTGCTATTATTATTATTATTATTACATTTAACAGATGCAATAATAATAATAATAACAATAATAGTAATACCAGTTCTACTGCATTGTCCTCTTCCAAATACTTGGTACAGTGCTTTGCACACAGTAAATTCTCAAGAAATATCACTGATCGATTTACCGATTGCATTCTATCCATTCTCTTCAGTGATGCCCAATAGTCATGAAGTAGTGTGTTTAATGCCAAAAGATCTTCTTCAAGCATACATCACCAGAAAGAATGTGATGAGTTCACAAATTCTTCATCTCCATAAGTGCAGGTGCAGGTTTAGACCATTTGGTCATATTCTTACTAGCAGATTCTTGCAAGAATGCCTAAAGCCTAATGCCTAAATGCCTAATGATACCTGTCTCCTTGCCAAAGCGATCAGAATTTTCACACTGCATTCAGGCCAGCTCTGGCTGAGGTGGCTTTGTATCAGGAAATGGGATTTGTTTGATAACAATAATAATAATGTTGGTATTTGTTAAATGCTTACTATGTGCAGAGCACTGTTCTAAGTGCTGGGGTAGACACAGGGGAATCAGGTTGTCCCACGTGGGGCTCACAGTCTTCATCCCCATTTTACAGATAAGGGAACTGAGGCACAGAGAAGTTAAGTGACTTGCCCACAGTCACACAGCTAACAAGTGGCAGAGCTGGGATTCGAACTCATGACCTCTGACTCCAAAGCCCGTGCTCTTTCCACTGAGTCACGCTGCTTCTCTGCTTCTGCTTCTCGTTTGATGCCCACCTCCTCTCCTGATTTGGATGGTACCTGATTGGATCCATCTTGGGATTGAGTTGGTTGGAAGATTACCTTGCTTGTTTTGGAAACATGAAGCTTAGATTCCTTTAGACGTGTGAGTCAGGAGATGTGAGTCAGAGTGCACACCTCCTTCATGGCCTGTTGAGGAATGGACTGCATTGCAGGAAGTTTGCTGAGCTAAAAGAAAATCAGATTGGGTCACATGTGACAAGCATGTGTCATATAAGAATACGGGACATGATATTGCCCAATTCTTTTCAGAAATGGTAAGATCTATAATCAATTCCTATCTCAGGAACAGCCTGAATCTTTTCTGTAAATCCATACTGACTGCTGTCAGAGACTATTACACATATCTTTGGGTTTTATATTCTCCCTCATCACTATTCTTATTCTACTAAGGTGTTATGTGATTTCACTGAGACAATAGTGATACAAGGACCCAGGCTAAACGTGATGAGGAAAATGAGAGACCAATTAGGAGTTATGAAAAGCCAAAGAAACAGGAATGTCGTTTTCACTGTGGGGAGTCGTCAAGTGTTTTCATCTTCCACAGCCAAGAAGTCCCTTTTATTTCATTTGGCATTTCTTTTCCTTTTCTTTCATCCACATCTAGTCCTGTTCTGGGGCACTCTGCATATCCAATTTCAAACTTCTCTGACTTTCTCTTCTAGGATTATTGTCATATGGAGAGTGATAGTTATCGATAGAAATATTTCCTTATTTTAAAAAAATCCCAACCACTTAAATGTCCATTTCCTTCCCAGGCTATTTGCTGAATTCCTTATTAAATCTCTAACAACATTTTTGAAGAATATTCTGAACATGACAAGAAATGAATTTCTAGGATGCAACTAGGTGACAGTTTCACTTTGATTATATTTATGAGGGAACATGACAGCTGTTCTACTATTTTCATGAATAGACAAACAAATCTAATAGTCCTTCATTTTGGGATAACAGTAGAGGAGTTGTCTGCCAATCTTTCTTTTTTGCTTTTTGACTACATTTTAGAGCTTTCATTTTTTTCTTCTTCTTCACTTTTTGTGATGAGTACTATGTCTTCATAATACATTATGCCCTCTGCATTCTTGACCTCAGTACTGGGCCCAGGAACTGGCAGTAGTGCTGACTGACTATGCATTTTTCCATTATAGGTGAAATGGCGTGAGGTTCCAGCCGTGGAGATCTTTCACTTGTTGCTCTCATTATGTCTGTCACTCAACCATTCAATGGGCTGAAGGTAGGGAGGTGCCCAACAGCAATAAAAATGACAGGTTTCAAGCTTTGGATTCTCTCTAAAACAAACACTGGTTTGCAATCTACCCCTTGCACACAGTTCCCCCCCCCAACTGATTAATCTCCCCAGCAGGACACAATTGGTAGAAAATCTGCTCTCTGAGTTCCTTCCCTGCTCTCATCCTCCTCTGACTCATTCCCTGTACCAGGGATGTCTCCTGTGACAGTGGAAGGCAGAGAAGTGGGGAGGGCCAGCAAAAGTCAAAGAGATGTGTACTTTCATTTTCCCCCAAGCAGAGACAGCTATTGGGAGAGTGTGTTGTTAAAAGGGTTTCTCAATCAACCAGATGTATTGAGCACTTACCTTTTTATTAATGGTATTTTCTCAGTGTTTATTATGTGCCAGGCACTGTACTTAGGCCTGGGATAGATACAATCTAATCATATTGGACACAGTCCATGGTCCCACAAGGGGCTCACAGTCTTAATCTCCATTTTGCAGATGAGGTAACTGAAGCACAGAGAAGTGAAGTGACTTACCCGAGGTCACACAGCAAAAAGGGGCAGAGCAGGGATTAGAACCCAGATCCAAGGCCACGCTGTGTGTGTTCTCAGCTCTTGGGAGAGTACAGTTTAACAGAATTGGTAGACACGTTCCCTGGCCATAAGGAGTGTACAGTTTAGAGCTTTTTACAGTCTAGAGTCTCAGTCCTAAGACCCACTAAAAGAGTTCTGGGAGTCTCTTTAAGAACACCAGAGACCAAATGAGGTCTGCCAGGGGCAACCAGTGCCAGTGTCTCCTAGTTCTTCTCCTCTTGAAATGTACGTTCGGGGACCACTTTTGTTCATTGCACCACAAGTCCCAGAACCCCTATTAGTTTGAAGCCCAGGTTTCTCCCCAAAGATGTAGAGGTCATTAGGGATTAGCCCACCACCTCCTCCCTGGTTGCAGGGAGCTCATGGACAAAACTCCCACTCCCACTCCCACATCTCCCCAGGTCCCATCAGTCTGTCAGTCATTCGTATTTATTGAGCACTTACTGTGTGCAGACCATTGTACTCAGTGCTTGGTAGAGTACAATATAACAATATAACAGACATATTCCCTGCTCATAACAAGCTGACAGCCTAGAAAGGGAGACAGACAGTAATATAAATAAATAAATTATAGATAGGTACTAAAGTGCTATGGGGCTGGGAAGGGTGATGAATAAAGGGAGCAAATCATGGTGATGCAGAAGGGGGAGGGAGAAGAGGAAAGAAGGGCTTAGTCAGGGAAGGCCTCTTGAAAGAGATGTGCTTTCAAAAAGGCTTTGAGGGTGGGGAGAGTAATTGTCTGTAGGATATGAGTGGGGAGGGCTTGGGTGAGAGCTCAGAGGTGCGATTGAGGTAAAGTGATAAGGTTGGCAGAAGAGGAGTGAAATGTCTGGGCTTGGTTGTAGTACGAGAGTAGTGAAGTGAGGTGGGGGGGCAAGGTGATTGAGTGCTTTAAAGTCAATGGTAAAAGTTTCTGCATGATGCAGAGGTGGATGGGCAACCACTGGAAGGTCTTGAGGAATAGGGAAAAATGGATTGATTGGTTTGGTAGAAAAACGACCTGGGCAGTAGAGCAAAGTATGGCCTGGAGTGGGGAAAGACAGGAGGCAGAGAGATCAGAAAGCAGACTGATAGAGTAATTATGTCGGGTCTCTATAGGATAAGTGCTTCTCAGGCAGCTGAGAAGTCGAGGAGGATTATGATGGAGTAGAGGCCACTGGATTTGTCAAAAAGGAGATCATTTGTGACCTCTGATAGGGTAGTTTCTGTGAAGTTCAGGGGCTGGATGCCACAATGGAGGAGGTCAATGAGAGAATTGAAAGGAAGGAACTTGGGACAGTGTTCAAGGAGATTGGAGAGGAATGGTTGGAGGTAGGGCTTTGTTTAACAAACCAGAACCTATTCTCCGCTGCTATTCTTGAAGATTCATTGTAGGGTCTGCAAACTGAAATCAAAAGCACTTTTTCAATCCACCAGGAAATTCTTACAGATCAATAGGCTAAGGGCATCTTGAAATGTCTTTGAGACTGCAGTACAGAAATTGCTCTTAGCAGATGTCTGTCCAGGAGGCACACAGATGAGATGACATGAAAATTATTATGAATCCATTTGCAGATTCAACAGAGTGCTATGGATTGTCAATTAGTCTGAAGAAGATTAAATTATATATCAGCTCCAATCTGGGAAACCCTACTCACAACCAGAGGTTTTCAACAGCAACAGAGAACATAAAACTGACATCAAATTCTGCCATTTAAGCCATTTGCTATCCGATAAGGCATGGAAAGAAAAAGAGAGAGAAATAATAAAAAAGACAAAACCGACATACCCCATACCCCACAATACAGTCACCCCACGAATCATGCAACCTGGAGATATAGACATTATGGTTCGATACGTTTCCACAGGTTACAGTCATTCCAAATACATAAAATCTGGGGATTTTCTGACATTTTCTCTTTGTAACAGTCTCTCTGCTACCAGCTAAAATTTTGGATTAAGAAGTCTTGCATACATTTTAAAGAAAGCAAATGAATTTATAAAAATGACTATAGGAGACCCTAGTGAAAAAAGAGTTTGAAGGGGTGAAGAGATGACAAAAGGAATTAGCCTATTCATTCATTCCTTCAGTCAGTCCATTCTATCATATTTATTGAGCACTTACTGTATGCAGAGTACTTTACCGAGTTCTCGGCGTAGTGCAATACACAGACATTTCCCCTGCCCACAACGAGTTTACAATCCAGACAGTTAGGATGGTGGTCTTCTACATTTACAGGAAAGTTAAGAGGAGGAGGGTTTGGGTGAGAAGATAAGGAGTTCTATTTTGGATAAGTCAAGCTTGAGGTGACAGGAGGACATCTAAGAAGAGATGTCTAGAAGGCAAGAAGAAATGTGAGACTGCAGAGAAGGAGAGAGATCAGGACTGGAGATGTAGATTTGGGTATCATTCAGAAAGAGGTGGTAGTTGAAGCCATGGGAGAGAATGAGTTCTCTAAGGGAGTGTGTGTAGTTGGAGAAGAGAAGGGAACCCAGAACTGAGGGTCTCCCACAGCTAGGAGTTGGGAGGCAGAGGAGAAGCCCACAAGGGAAATACAAAGTACTTTATGAAGACAAGAAAAAAGTTGGAAAAATCTCCCCTGCTCCTCTTGTCCAGTGCCTCCCTTCTCCTGACTCTCCTTCAACTTTCCCATCTTTCCTAGCAGTATCTCAAGAGGAGATCTCCTACTTCTGCTCCAAATACACTCCCTCCACCTGCTCCTCTGACCCCTTCATGTTGCCCCTTATCAAAGCACTTACCCTATCCCCTCTTCCCTCCCTAACCACCATCTTCAACCATTCACTTTCCACTAGCTTTTTTTCTACTGCTTCAAAACATACTTATGTGCCCTATCCTAAGAAAGTCCTCCCTTGACCTCACAGCTCCCTCCAATCATCACCCTATCTCGCTCCTACCATTCCTCTCCAAACTCCTTGAGTGAGTTGTCTACACGTGCTGTCTCCAGTTCCTCTCCTCCAATTCTCTTCTTGACCTTCTCCAATCTGGCTTCTACCCCCTTCCACTGAAACTGCCCTGTCAAAGTTCATCAGGGATCTCCTTCTTGACAAATCCAGTGGCCTCTACCCCATTCTAATCTTCCTCACCCTCTCGACTGCCTTCAACACTGCTACCCATCCCCTTCTCCTGGAAACATTATCTAATCTTCGCTTCACTGACACTGTCCTCTCTTGGTTCTCCTCCAATCTCTCAGACCACTCATTCTCAGTCTTTTTCATAGGTTTCTCCTCTGCCTCCCAACTCTTAATTGTGGGAGTCACTCAGTGGTCAGTTCTGGGTACCCACTTACACCCACTCTCTTAGAGAACTCATTTGCAACCATGACTTCAATTGTCATCTCTATGAAGATGATTCCTAAATCATTACCTTGAACTCTAATCTTCCCCATGTGATGCAATCTCTTATTTCCTCTTGCCTTCAGAGCACCTTTACTTGGATGTCCCACCAACACTTCCAATTAAACATGTCCCAAACTGATATTCTTAAATTATAATCTAACTCATCATCCCCCTGTTTTTCCCATCACTGAAGGTAATACTACTCTCCTCCTTATCTCACAAACCCATTACTGTGGCATTGTTCTTTCATTCCACCCACTTATTCAATCTGTCACCAAATCTTGTGGGTTCTGTCTTCATAATATTACTAAAATCTGCCCTTTCCACTCCATCCAAACTGCTACCATGCTGATTCAAGTACATATACTATATTGCCTTAACTATCACTTATGCTTCCTCATTCACCTTTCTGCCTCCTTTCTCTGCCCACTCCAGTCCATACTTTACTCTGCTGAATGTATCACTTTTCTAAAAAAAACACCTTTTAATCCATATCTCCCTACTTCTCAAGAACCTCCAAATGACTGCCCATTCACCAGTGTCGAACAGCAAGTCCTTCCCATTGGCTTTAAAATATTCGATCAGCTTTCCCCTTCTTACCTTCCCTTACTGATTTCTTATTACAGTCCAACCTGCACACTTTCCTCCTGTAGCTCCAGATGACTCATGTGCACCAATTTCATCTATTTCACCACCAACCCCTTTCCCCCTAGCCTGGAACTGTCTTCCTGCCATATACTCAAGACCACCATTCTCCTCACCTTCAAAACATTATCAAAGGGCAACTCCTCCAAGAGACCTTTCCCAATTAAGCCCCTTTTTTGCCTTGTTCCCTCTCCCTTCTTTTCATCTCTGCACTTGGATCTGTGACCTTTGGGGATTTGATATTTACCCCATCACCAACCCCACAGCCCATATGTACATTGCTTTAAATTATATGTTATAAATCATTTGTTATTTATTTCTGTCTCCCATCTCAACTTGTTATAGGGAGGGAATGTGTCTCCAACTCTGTTGTATTGAACTCTCCCAATTGCTTAGTACAGTGCTCTGCACGTAGTAAGTGCTCAATAAATACCACTCCCTCTTCAGATCCCACAGGCAATCACTCTACCCACCTTCAAAGTCTTATTAAAGGCACATCTCTTCTAAGAGGTCTTTCCCCTACTAGGCCCTCATTTCTTCTTCCACTCCCTTCTGTGTTGCCTAGATTTGCTCACTTTGTTCACCCCTCCCTCAGCTCCACAGCTCTTAAGTTCATTTCCATAATTTATTCATTTGTATTAATGTCTGTCTCCCCCTCTAGACTGGAAGCTCTCTGTACACAGGGAACACGTCTATCGACTCTGTTACATTGTACTCTCCCAAGTGCTTATTACAGTGTTCTGCACAGAGTAAATACTCAATAAATAAGATTGATTGAAATTTCTTCGTTAAGTTGCAGTGAGCAGTACATGTTTCTACTCTTACAGCCATCTGCAAAGATTCATGATTATAGTAAAACTTCCTATTTAGTTAATGTTGTGATGTTATGCTCTGAATTACTTTAGCAAAGATTAAACTGTAGTTTAGTGATGCTTAATGTAAAAGTATATAGCATATAAAGGAATTTCATATTAGTTTTCCAAACGTTTTGGAATGGATCCAAATTTATAACATGGAAAAACACAGCTCATGATACAGCTGTTCATGAATCAGACATGTTTTCAAGGACCACATCTCGTCTGAATCTTGGAGTAATAATAATAATAATAATAATGTTGGTATTTGTTAAGCGCTTACTACATGCCAAGCACTGTTCTAAGCGCTGGGGTAGACACAGGGAATCAGGATGTCCCACGTGGGGCTCACAGTCTTAATCCCCATTTTACAGATGAGGGAACTGAGGCCCAGAGAAGTGAAGTGACTTGCCCACAGTCATGCAGCTGACAAGTGGCAGAGCTGGGATTCGAACTCATGACCTCTGACTCCAAAGCCCGTGCTCTTTCCACTGAGCCACGCTGCTCACGCTGAAAAGTTGTGTGATTCTATTTTCATGAGCAGCATGTAAAATATTTTTTCTCAAAAGCACAAAGGTTCAATCTCACCATCATAGTGTCAGCTTTGAATTGTAGGACAATTCTAATATAAACTTAAATGCCATTACCTTGCCAATTTTTCTACCGTGATTTGACAAACTGAAGTGCTACTTTGCCTGGACCTGAGCCAGGTCTAAAATCAACAGAGCACTGAGAAGTTGAAGGTTCCAAATGATTTAGCTAGTGATACTGGCCACAGTTATAGCTTGCAGTGTATTTATCATCAGCTATTTATTGAGAACCCCCAGAAACACAGAAAAGCTAAATTTTACTCTTGAACCACCCCCAGGGGTAAAAATTAGAATGTTTAGGGCTCTGCATGCTTTTGGGCAGGTATGAAAATGCCTTCAGGATGAGTGCAGAATGTTTTTTCAGGTGATACAAAGTTCCAATATTTCAGCTGAGCTTAGTGGCAGCTAGTCACAGGAGTGAGCTATACCCTCAGCTCTGGCCAAAGTCTGCAAGCCCGTTGACAATGAGTTATCTCCCTGCACTAGACAAAGGCTCCTGGTTCAAGAATGGGCATGTGTGACAGGGCAGTTCAAACAGTTTGTCAGCCCTAGGAAGCCACCAGGAATGTGTGCATGTGAGTTCATATATAGATATAAATCAGTGTGTGTTTATGTATGTTTATGAACAGGTTTTGTCCTTCCCAAGTTCTTAGTACCAAGCACTGCAACCCCGTGAGTATTAAATGATTCTATCAGTGATAATATTACTACTGCTACTATTTTGTCTAAGCTGAGCATGGGAGTATTTGTGTGTTTGTAAGAGTGTATGTGTACGTCTGTTTGGGTTTGTTAAGATGCAGGCATGTTTTCCATTTGCTGCTTCCCTCCCTTCCTTTCTTTTCCCGCTATGCTTCCTGAGTTCCTCTCCCCTTGCATGATCCTCAGTGTCACCCTAGCAACCAGCCACACTCCACTGGGACTGTCTGACATCTACAGAGCACCCCAGCTGATTTCTTCCAAAAGCAGGCCTGACTCTCTCAGACTGCACTGGGGAGAGCAGAATGCCTACACTGACCATGGTCTCTGGACACTGTGCTGATCATCCTCACACAATCAATAATAACACACAAGTTTTTGAAATCTGGCAAGGATGTTCTAGGATTAGCTTCAGCTTACTCTGCTTTTAGGTCATGTCTAGCCGAAAAAGCCAAGTCCCAAATTTCTTCAAGCGTTTCTCTAAAGGTGGATAAGAGTGGCAGATTTCAAGCTAAAGTGTTCCTCAGTAGGCTGCTGACTGCTGCAATTTTTAATGGCAATTTTAAATGCTTATGATTTGTCCTAGATGGTTCTAAGTACTGGGTTAGGTACAAATTAATTAGGTCAGACATAGTCCCATATGGGGCTGACAGTCTAAGTAAGAGGGAGAACAGGGAGAACAGAGAAGCAGCATGGGTCACTGGAAAGAGCCCGGGCTTGGGAGTCAGATGTCATGGGTTCGAATCCCGTCTCTCTCACTTGTCAGCTGTGTGACTGTGGGCAAGTCACTTAACTTCTCTGTGCCTCAGTTACCTCATCTGTAAAAAGGGGACTAAGAATGTGAGCCTCACGTGGGACAACCTGATTACCCTGTATCTACCCCAGCACTTAGAACGGTGCTCTGCACATAGTAAGTGCTTAACAAATACCAACATTATTATTTAATCCCCATTTTACATTTGAGGAAATTGAGGCACAGATAATTTAAGTGATTTGCCCAAGGTCACACAACAAGCAATTGGCAGAGCTGGTTTTAGAACCCAGGTCCTCTGACGCCCAGGTCCATAGTCTTTCTACTAGGCCACATTGCTTCTCAAATTCCAAGTATATTGGCAATTGAGAGACTAGTATCTACCCAGTGGAGCAACTCAATGGTAGACACTCCCTCCATAGCTTGGCTTTATTTTTGATCAGATAAAATCAATATTTACATTTCTTTTCTATAAATGGCAGGGAAAAGACAATGTACACCAATGTTTTCTGCTTCATTCTCCCACTTTGTGGCCAAGCTGGAGACTAAGCCAAGAAGGTAAGTACAAAGATAAGCGTGTGTTTGTGTGTGCATGTGTGTGAGAGAGACAGAGTGAGAGAGAATTTATGTGTATGTGTGCACAAAATATTTACAACACTTTTGTATCTGCAATAGGTAGTTAGTTGGGGTAGTGATGGGGCATTAAGTTGATAATGATTACATAATAATTATCATTAATAAAAATAACAATTGTTAATGGTATTTGTTAAGCACTTACTCTGTGTCAAGCACTGTACCAAGTCCTGGGGTAGCTATAAAATTATCACATCAGACAGTGCCTATCCCACATGAGGCTCACAGTCTAAGAGGGAGGGAGAACAGTTACTTAATCCCCATTTTAGAGATGAGGATCTGAAGAAACAAAGAAGTTAAATGTTTTGCCCAAGGCTCACAGCAGGAAGGTGACAGATCAGAACCTGGACCTCCTTGTTTCTAGTTCTGTGCTCTCTTCCTTTAAGCCATTCTGATTAGAAAAGAGTTAAACTTGAGATGAAGGCCTGACACTGTTGTTAACTCATCAACATAGCTTCTTCTACCCTTGCCTAAAACAGTAATCTGCACATAGTAAGTGCTCGAAGAAATACCTTGATTGACTGAGAGTCCCAGTGGTTGTCGCCAGAGGGTGGATTGGGAGCTGAGGTTCATGTGAGTTCCCTGTGAAGTGGCAGGCAGGTTTCCAATAACTAATGTTCACTGAGTTTCAACTCGGCCCCAGCAGGTTGTTTCCACAGCCAAGACCTGAGGCATTTATTGGAGTCCAGACCTGGGAGCCACTCTCAATTTTTCCTTTTCTTCTCTAGAGTGGTTACCTTAAAACCACCTGTCCTTCTGGAACAGTCCCATTCTTAAAAGCACATTCTTCAACAGAGCGGTGATCTTGACTCATCATAAGCACCCAGGGAAATAATTCTTCCTGAACAAAAACAGTAAACCAAGAGACACGAGGTTCTAATTTTGAAGACTGGGCCCTTACATAAGGAAAGTGTGCTTGATTTTATCATCTTCTCTTTTATTCATAGTCCCTCTTGTAATTCTGTTCAATATTTTTTCATGTTTTGAGATTAAATGGGTATTTTCTTTTACTGAAAGAAAAAAGACTCCTGGAATTGCCAGGAGAATTGAACATTTAAATAAGTTGAAGTTTTACCCCATTGTGTCTCCTCTTGTTGCTTTCCTAAATCTGAAAGCTTCATGTAGCTGTTTAATCAACTCTTTCTTTTCCTTGGTTAAGATTGCATCTGGCAGGAGGTCCTTGTTATAATGTGTACCAATTTGTCTTCTCTTCTGATGGGGAAGCTTTCACTGCAATGGGTGAGCAGAGGCAAGTATCGTACTTTTTGGCCAGCAATGAGGATGGACTTGCATATCACTTTCAGTTAGTAGTTTGTCCAAGGTTTAGAGGGACAGGCAATTCCTGCCATTTCCTTCCCACCTTTCACTGGTTTTGCCTTCTCATTCCCTGAATTTGGTCCTGATCTTTTTAAGTCTTGGTTTGCTGTCCCTGTAAACCGGCCTTCATTTTGTTTAGCTATATGAGCAGACCAGTTAAGCAGACTTGGTTAGACAATCATAATTCCTCCAGGCAAATTTCCACGAAAAACTTATGCTGCAGTGGAGCTCATGTAGCTTTGTACATTCTCACATACACTGATGAGGCTGGAGTCTCTTTTCAAGAATGCAAGATGGACCTTTATCCTGAGATTTCAGAACTGATAAATTGTGCAAAAGAATGGATTACAATGATAGAGGTTTATGCAACACCACTTGCATTCTCTCATCCCTTCAGTCATATTCCCAGTGGGCACAGAGTACAACAATCAAGTTGGTAAGCAGAGATGTAGCCAAGTGTAGAAGCAGCATAGCCTAGTGGATAGAGCATGGGCCTGGGATTCAAAAGGACCTGGGCTCTAATCCTGCTTCCTCCAGTTGTCTGCTGTCACTTGACTTCTCTGTTACCTCAGTTACCTCATCTGTAAAATGGGGACTAAGACTGTGATCCCTTTGGGGGACATGGGCTGTGTCTAACCTTATTACCCTGTATCTACCTCAGTTTTAGAACAGTGCTAGATACATAGTAAGCACTTAACAAATACCATGAAAATTGCAAAATGCATGTGGAAGGACAACCCTGGAGGTTCTTGAGGAGTGGGGAAACATGAACTGAATATTTCTGTAGAAAAATGATCCGTACAGCAGAGTGAAGTACTGATGGGAGTGGGGAGCAACAGGAGGTAGGGTGGTCAGCAAGGAGGCTGATACAGGAATCAAGGTGGAATAGGATAAAAACTTTGATTAATATAGTAGCAGTTTGGATGAAGAGGAAAGGGCAGATTTTAACAATGTCATGAAGGTTGAACCAAGAGGATTAAGTGTGATCTTCATAGATAGGTTCATCAGAGTGAGTCATTTAGAGTTAGGACAGATGCACTGATGATGACAGCGTGCTGTAGCTGGATTAGATTGAAGTGTGGGACCATCAAGCAGTCATTGATTCCTCTGGGTATTGAACTGAATGTTTTCACAAAGAATGTCTTTATGGTAAAGTCAACATTCACCTACCATCATTCTTGAAGAGGTTTCCCAATCCATTAAAAAAAAAAAAACTTATCCAACATCACCTTCTTCCTTGCTAGATTCCTTAGGAGGTAGCTGACAGCTTCTTGAATTTCATATTAAAGTTTGCTTGTCAAAGTTTTAGATACATTTTGCATCTGACTAAAACATCCCTTTTACAAGAGCCTCCTAGTCATCTCAGGTCACAGTCAGGACTCACTCCCCCTTTAATGAGCTAATCTACATAAAAAGCTTGTCAAAAAAAATCCAGATTCACTTTAAATAGTAGATTTAAGATGCATTTTCAATAGAAAAACACCTGTTTATTTTATTGTGATAACAGATTTCTCCTTCAATTTGAATAGATACTGGATAACAAACTAGAGTATTTTTCACTCGAAATTATTATCAGCTCCTAGTTTTTCTTTAAGAAAATAGAACTGATTTTTAAATGTTTCATTATTTTAATTATTCATTTCCTCTCATCAAGGAGAATGATTTTCTTATGTTGATATTTTGCTTAATGTTTACTGATGTCCTCCTGGGTGGCTCAAAGGCTAAGTGAACTGGATGCTTAGATATTAGATTTTATTTAATTTTTCATCATTTTATTATTCTATATCCTTTCTTCACAAGAAGTACTTTTCCTATGTTCATATCTTGTGTTAATATCTGGTTAATAAATGCAAGGTTTTTCATTTAAGGTAAAACTTTAATTCAGCTCCAATCTGGAGAAAACTTCAATTTTTCAGAGTTTCTCACACTCCTGCCTTTTAGCATCATTGATGACATCAAACAAAACAGGAGAAGGACTGTTAAAGTGGTAATGGCTTAAGTGAAACAACTGGGAATGAATTAACAAGTATAAGCTAGTCTACATCGTGGTTGCTTAAATGCAAGTCAGCACCTTGGTACCTTCTCCATCAGCCTTGTGCAGCTCAAAACTGCTTTGTCAATGTCACGCCTGGTCAGCTCTCTGGCGAAGACCCCTTGTTCACCGCTCGAGACATTTTGTGACAGCAAACAAATATTTCAAGAAGCAAGTAGGAGTTGAGTGAAGTGCATGCCCTAACCACCCTCAACCCTCCCACCACGGCTGAGGAATTCCCTGCTTGGCCCCGGCATGCTCTGTGCATACTGGGACCGGGTATAAAAGCCACAGTTCTGCCTTTCAGATTCTCTTCCCCTTCAGGACTGAATAAACCCAAACAGCCAAATTTGCAGCCCCACCTTCTTGAGCACCGTCAGCTCCCATCACTACAGCTGAGCAAACTGCGGGCCTACCCCACCACCCAAAGCCAGCACCAGCTCCCCTCCGACCCATAATGGAAACCCCGTCCTGTCTTGTTTTCCACTGCCCCAATAGGAAAGAGAACTTCATCTGCAGCATGAGGCCTCATATAATCTGGGGTAGTGGATAGATCACAGCCCTGGGAATCAGAAGGTCATGAGATCTAATCCCTGCCCTGCTGCTTTTCTGCTGGATGACCTTGGGCAAGTCATTTTACTTCTCAGGGCCTCAGTTACCTCATCTGTAAAATGGGGATTGAGACTGTGAGCCTCATGTAGGACTGGGACACTGTCCAACCTGATTTGCTTGTATCCACCCCAATGCTTAGTACAGTGCCTGGCACATAGTTAGTGCCTAGTAAATACCACAATTATCATTATTGTTATTATTTTCATAGTTGTTATGTTGACAACTATGTCATCAGGAGCTCCTTGTGTGTAGGTGTCACATCTGCCAACTCCGTTGCATTGTACTTTTTTGTGGTATTTGTTAAGCGCTTACTATGTACCAAGCACTGTTAGAAGAGCTGGGGTAGATACAAACTAATCAGGTTGGACTCATGTCCCAAATGGGTCTTACAGTCTTAATCTAAAATCTTAATTCCCATTTTACAGATGAGGTAACTGAGGTCCAGAGAAGTTAAGTGCATACTTTATGCACAAGTATGCCCATGGTCATACAGCAGCCAAATAGCAGAGCCGGAACTTGAACCCAGGTCTTTCTGACTTCAGGGTTGTACTGTATCCACTAGGCCACCCCCAAGCCCTTAGACTAGTACTCTGAACACAATAAGCACTCGATTGACTGACTGAAAACTAGCGACTTTGAAGTCACTGTTATAGAGTCTGAATCATGAGGGGAAATTATGCTCCTCAAGCAACAGCTCTCTGCCAACTTAAGTTTGTATTTTGAGAATTGCATATTTGTCCTTGCCCTTTATGCTGATTTAATGTTTTAGTGTTTCATTGATCCTGATTTGTCTCTCTTGTGTCTTTCCCAAGTCATTATATTCATATGGTGAGCCCACAGGAGACAGAGTCTTTGTGAAATTCCCAACTGTTGTGGGGCAGGGAGGGTGGTAAAGGAAAGGGAGTGAGTTAGGGCAACGGGGAGGGAAGGGGGAGCAGAGGAAATGAGGGGCTTAGTTTGGGAAGGCCTCCTGGGAGAGGTGAGCTTTCAGGACTACAACTATTACTACTATTATAATAATTGTGGTATTTGTTAACTGTTTACTATGTACCAAGTACTAAACTATTGGTTAGATCCAAGATAATTAGGTCAGATACGTCCCTGTTGTACACTGAGTAGGTGAACTAAATGAGAAAGGGGGAGGAGACTCATGCAGTGAGGACATTAAAGGAATCCTGGGGATATTCAGACTCCTCTTTCATTTTGCCCATTCTCTGCAGTTTGGGTTCATAAAGGAAAAGCAATTTATGATAACTGTCAGGTTTGTGAGGAAAGACAATCTTGCCTGATTTCACTGGAAGGAAGTAGAACCCAAGATGGTTTCCAGTGGATGATATGACATTCTTGAATTCACTTCCACTCTTGATCTGGTGAAATCTTAATCTATGTGAATTTTCCTCTCTCAGGAATGTGTCTAATGGGTATTAAAATGGAGATGCAGAAGAGTTGTATTTTCCTGGTTTTATTAGGCTGCTCATAAGATTTCTTCTTTGTTTTTGGACATTTGCCTCTTAACTCAGTAGACACAATGACACAAACAGGTATGATTCCTGCTCCTCTCTCCTTCTCTTCCTCCTCCCATCTCTCTTTTTAAAAGTTATTCCCACCAATTCCCCCATCCCTCCTCTTCAGGCCTCATACTGCTCCTTGTCCCTCCCTCCTCATTTCTTATGACTGGCCAAATCCTGGAATTTTAATCCATTGCTGCATTGTCTAGGGGTTTGATGGTGCTCACCACAGCTGTTCCATCAACAGGGCATAGATTATCAGCATTCCAAGGGGACCCAAATTCACTTCCTGCTCAAAAGTACCATTAGAGCACTTTAACATTCACATGCCATGGAAAGAAAGCAACAGCAAGGCCTAGTGGATTGAGCACAGGCTTATAAGTCAGAAGGGCCTGGGTTCTAATTCTGGCTCTGGCACTTGTCTGCTGCTTGACATTGGGCAAGTCACTTAATTTCTCCATACCTCAATTTCCTCATCTGTAAAATGGGGATTAAGACTGTGCACCTCATTTGGGATAAGGACTGTGTCCAATCAGTTTATCTTGTATCTACCCCAGTTCTTAGTACTTTGCCTAGCACTGTACTCCCCTTCTAGATTGTTAGCTCATTACGGGAAGGGAATGTGTCAGTTATATTGTTATATTGTATTATCCTAAGTGCTTAGTACAATGTTCTGTGCACAGTAAGCACTCAGTAAATATGATTGATTGATTGGCAGATAGAAAGCTCTTAAAAGCTATCATAAAAAGACACCCCAGATCCTCCCTACACATTAAACTGAAGCAAAATGCCACCATAATCCCGCTCCATTTTGATCCAGTTCTTGGGGGTAGGGGGCCCAAGTCCAGCCAGCCTCTTGCCTTGTTTCCCTGCTGCTGTCAGCTTCTAGGGTCAGTGATTCTCCAGCCTGAGATTTTCCTTTGGAAGAGCTCTCGTCTATCACTGGGCCCCATCACTGAGACCCAGGCTGAGAATATGAGTTGATTTGGCCATTACAGTTACCTGTCCTTGCCCTTGGCAGTCTGGGCCAGGGAAAGGTTAGGGGAAGGGGTCTCCAGGGCTGGGCACCTGTAACCCTAAATCTCCCATCATCCTTTGAGTCACCCCCCCCCCATTCCTCCTGTCCCCTCTTCCTCTGTTTCCCAGACTTTTCACTTTCATCCGAGGTATGATCCCTCTCATCTCTGTTACTAATAACTGAGGATCAATTGCTTACGAATCCCCAGTGATCCTACACTTACAAACCTGTGAAAATCAGTTAATTTCCATTTAAACTAAATGCCTCACTGATCAACCTATAATTCAGTTCATTACAAATCCATTTGCAGTTGATGGAGCATATTGGAACGGGACTGCCTTTCCCAGAGGGCTCCCATTATCGCAGCTTCCATCCCTCACTGAAACCAAGCAGACCTGATCGGCCCTGCAATCCTGCAGGTCCGCTTACAGCATTGCTTAATGGATAGAGCATGGGCCTGGGAGTCAGAAGGACCTGGGTTTTGATCCCTGCTCCACCACTTGTCTGCTGTGTGACTTTAGGTGTCACTTAACTTCTCTGTACCTCAGTTACCTCATCTGTAAAATGGGGGTTGAGACTGTGAGCTTTATGTGGGACAGTGACTGTAACCAACCTGATTATCTTGTATCTACCCCAGCACTTAGTATAGTTCCTGGCACATAATCAGCATTTAACAAATACCATGAAAAAGAAAAGTGATCTAGTTGAAAAGAACTCCTGCTACTGTCATCTCTTGGAGAACTGCTTTCCTTTGGGAAGGAAGCCTCAGGATCACATCTCTAACATCAGAGAAAAGGGTAGTGGTCAGTGGGAGCAGGAACAAAAGATGGCCAGAAACTCTAACCCAGCATGTGTCAGTTTGGACCAGAGCTAAAGCAGACAGGTATTGAAGAGAGAAGACCATTCCATTCTCACCAATAATGAGTCATGATTTTCTTTTTTGATTATTATTGATTAGCTTATCTTAGCTTGCTTCTGTTTATCCTTTCTTCCATATCTGTTCCTCCTATTTTAGGCTGGAGACTCTGAGGTCTCAGAATCAATGTCCATGGATTCACCCCAAAGCTCAGTATAGTGTTTTTTTTTGATAGTTTAAGACCTAATAAATACTATTATTGTTCATTGTTTGATTTATATTGCTCTGCCATTCCTGGACCTTAAATAATCTCTCTAAATTAATTTATCAAGGATGCAAATATTATAATAGTCTCTGCCCCAAATTCCAGATCCTCTGGCATCTGAATGAGATACTGAAAATTAAATGTAGTAGTAGAACGAAAATCTTCAGGTATTTTGTTAGTTGCAAAAATTGAGGGAACAATAGCATCATTAAATTACCCTTTGACTTGGTCCAATTAGATTACTATTTAAAATACTTCAAGGATAAACAGACTCATCCTTCCAGGTGGTTTAGTCTCTCAGCTACCTGGAAGTAGGGTTTTGGACCACCTAACCTCTGGGATTTGACTATTCCTTGATCTTCTGATGATATGTTCAGTTTACTCATTAACCATCATATATCTACCTTCGTCAATACCCAGCACTTAGTACAGTTCCTGGCACAGAGTAACTTAACAAATACCATTATTATTATTACTATTCTTATTATTATCACTTTAAATTTACTTCAGTAGGTAGTGCAACCGTGGACGTTAAATAATTCAATCATCTTCTCCGGCCTCCTCTTGCCTTACTACTCTCCTAATACAACCCAGCTCACACACTTCCCTCCTCTTCTCCCACTCCCTTCTGTACCACCTTGACTTGCTCCAATGAATAAATGGATTTATTCATCCCCCCATCCCAGCCCCACAACACTTATGAACATATCTGTAGTTTTATTTATTTATATTAAAGTCTGGCTCCCCCTCTAGACTGTAAGCCCACCATGAGCAGGGAATGTGTCTCAATAGTTATATTGTACTCTCTCAAGCATGTAGTACAGTGCTCTGCATTCTGTAAACATGAAATAAATATAATTGAATGACTGACTGAGTTGGCTCACTTCAGGGGGCCGTATTGCAGCTTTTGCCAACTTTTCCACACCCTGCAAACTTCCTGTTACTAATTAAAAGGACAGGCAGGTGTGCACCACGCTGACGCTAAACACATCCAATTCCCACAGTACCTCAGGTGTTCTTGTAGGCCAGTGTCCTGACAGTTATTCACCTTCCCAAGATGATCAGGGGCTGCCTGACACCTGTACTTTCCCTTTCAGCTGCTAATTCTGGGGGTGGATAGCTTTGGGAGGGTGGGAGGTGGGGGAGGCTTTGGCCATTCATAGATTTGGTCATTAGTAGGGTGGGGGTGGGTGCAAGCATATAGTTATCCCATACCACCAGGTCTTTTTCCAGTTTTAGGTGCCCTGATATCTCCTATTCCTGACACAACTGTCCTTATGCCATGCGGATATCGCTCCATAGCCAAGGTACAATCTGGGAGGTAGAGAGGAAAGGGCTCAGAATCCATTCTTCCAGAAATGTACCTGATAATAGTAATAGTGGTAGGAATATTTACTTATTGTCCACTTGGTGACGTGTTTGGGAAATGCAGAATAACTAAGTGCCTACCTATGGGGAGCTTACATTACTGATTAATGTACTCAGCGTTCTCAGTGTGTGTTTGTGTGTGCGTGTGTGTGTGTGTTCATTCATTGATTCATTCAATAGTATTTATTGTGCGCTTACTATGTGCAGAGCACTGTACTAAGCGCTTGAAATGTACAAATCGGTAACAGAGACAGTCCCTGCCCTTTGACGGGCTTACAGTCTAATCGGGGGAGACGGACAGACAAGAGCAATAGCAATATTGTGTGTACACAATATGTGTGTGTGTGTGTGTGTGTGTAGGGTTTCTCCAGGATATTTTATTTTATTTATGATATTTCTTATTCATTGCTTACTAGGAGCCAAGTATTATACTAAGGATTGGGGATAGTTATATGGTAATCTGATCAGGCCCAGTCCTTGTCCCACACAGGACCATTCAATCAATATTCATTCATTCAATCATATTTATTGAGGGCCTAGTATGATTTATTGAGAGCCTACTATGTGCAGAACACTGTACTTAACACTTGGGAAAGTACAAGTAGAAGCAGCATGGCACAGTGGAATAGTAGATAGAGCACAGCCCTGGGAGTCAGAAGGTTGTGGGTTCTAATCCCGGCTCTGCCAGTGGTCTGCTGTGTGACCTTGGGCAAATCACTTCACTTCTCTGAGCCTCAGTTTCCTCATCTGTAAAATGAGGATTAAGACTGTGAGCCCAATGTGGGACAGGGACTGTATCCAAACCGATGTGATTGTATCCATCCCAGCACTTAGTACAGTACCTGGCACAGAGTAAGTGCTTAACAAATACCACAATTATTATTATTCTTATTACAATAGAATTAGGATACATACTCTCTGCTCTCAAGGAGTGTACCCTCAAGCAGAGGAGACAGATCCTTAAATGAAGTACGGCTAGGTAAAATGTTAAATGCCTATCTTTAAAGGACTCAGGTTCAGGCTCATCTAACAGGCACAACTTAATAGGCTTTTCTTCAGACCCATTCCAGCAAATTTGGCAGATTGCACAGAACAGCCTACACCTGGACTGGGGAGGCACTCCATGAGCTTCCTTAATTGCCTCAGGGCAACTTTTCTACTTGCAAAACTAAAACAGCCTTTTGCTTCTGGCTCTGAAGCAGCTTCTCCTGAAACACTGGTTCCTAACTCACTTATCCTCCATCAGACAAACCTGAGATTGTGAAGATTTCCCCTGAAAGTGGCCACCATCCTTTGCTAGGTTCCAGATTTTCCTCTCAGAGTTGTTAACGTTGTCAAGATTAACCTTTTTGCCTTTGAAAAACAGGCTCTGGGTGATTTTTATTATTTAACATGATGGTAGGAAATGCTGACTAACTAGGCCTGGTTTCTAAGTCTGCTTTTCCCTTGAACAATAAAGAAACCATCCCTGGAAATGAATTCTATACTTGCAAGGCAAGCCGAAGATGCAGGGCATGTGAGAGGCTGGATTATCCTGGTGGCCACAATAATGATCCTGACACAGATCACTTGGGTGGCTGTAGCTACCATCTTTCAGCTCTAGTGACAAACACATTTTGTTGTTTTTTTCAGAATGGAGTTTTGGGGAAGATTCGTTGCCAAGATTAGCAGAGTCCTCTGCACTCAGTGTGAGAAGAGGCTTTTTTTATCCTCTTCCCCCAATTTAAGAAATAAGAAAGTCTTTCCTGCTGATGCTTTTAAATGGTTCTTAGTGTTTGTGAAATGAATAAATCCAAGTCCGACAATTGTTGGCTTGGGCGAGTGGGGAGTCTAGAGTTGAATCAATATTTTCTCTGTCATTGAAATAGAAATGTATCCATTCATCCTCTGCCTGTTTCTAGTCTAGCTGAGCATATTGCCTACTCTGTGCAGGGGGCCAGGCCGATGTACACTGGGGTCAGAGTGAGGGAGCACATCCTCATAACTTCTGAGGAAAGAATGTAAGTCTGTGAAGGACACTTAAGGTAGAGAGAGGTGAGAGGCCCAGAAAGGCCAGTACTAGAAGCCTGGAGAGGTAGATGAATGCCACATGCTATCCTGCTCAAAGGGCTCTGGGAAAAAACAGAGGGGTCAGAGCCCAGTAGGTCTGGCAAAGCAGCAACCTAAATGAAAGGCATTTTCTTGGGACGATACCCAGGAACTGAGTGTGGCTACACAATCTTTCCACTTCATCAACTTACCCTTATCCTAGGATATTAGAAATGAATCAGAAATGCATTAAAAATTCACAACATAATTTTTACCAATCACTGATATTTACTTAGTACTTACTGTGTGCAAAGCACTGTACTAAGCCCTCGCAAGAGTACAATACAATAGAGTTGGTAGCTACGTGTGTTAAGGGTCCTTATAAATGGCATAGAGTGGATCCTCTGTGGTGTGAAGTTTATGGTTCTGAGACCAGGGACATTTATCATTCTTGGATCGTTCAGTCCATCAATCAATCAATCAATCAATCACTTTTTAGAATGTTTACTGTGTATAGAGCACTGTTCTAAGCTTTTCGGGGAATGCACTATAATAGAGCTGGTAGACATGTTCCCTGCCCACAGAAAAGTGCTTACAGTCTAGAGGGGGAGACAGACAATAATATGAATGAATGAATTATGGTTATGCACATAACTGCTGTGGGGCTGAAGGAGGGCTGAATAAAGGATGCAAACCCAAGTGGAAGAGTGATGCAGAAAGGAGTGGGAGAAGAGGAAATGAAGACTTAGTTGGGGAAGGCCTCTTGGAGGAGGACATGTGTTTTTAAATAGGGCTTTGAAGGAGGAGAGAATCGTCATCTGACAGATATGAAGAGGGAGGTCATTATAAGCCAGAGGCAGGATGTGGTTGAGGGGTCAGCCATGAGAAATACTAGACACTGGGAAAGTGAGTAGGTTGGCATTAGAGGAGCTAAGTGTGCAGGCTGGGTTGTAGTAGGAAATCAGGCATGTAAGGTTGGGGGTGGGTCAAGGTGACTGAGCACCAAAAAGCACTGTGGTAAGGAGTTTCTGTTTGATGTGGTGGAGAATAGGCATTCACTGGATGTTCTTGAGGAGTGGGGAAATATGGACTGCATGGTTTTGTGGAAAAATGATCAGGGCAGCAGAATATAGTAGGGACTGGAGTGGGGAGAGACAGAAGGCAGGGAAATCATCGAGGAAGATGATATGGTAATCAGGCTAGATATGTTAAGTGCTCTTCAAAAACCTGCAACCTCCACATTATATTTGACTTGTCTCTCTCTTTCAACCCACATATTCAGTTTATCATTAAATCAAGGCTATTCTTTCTTCACAGCATTTCCAGAATTCACCCCTTCATCTCTAAATAAGCTGCCATTACTGAGGTCCAAACACTCTTCAAATCCCAACTCGTTCTCACCTCAGCCTCATGGCAGGCCTTGGCATTCATCTTCTCCCTTCCCTAGCCAATATTTCCTTCTACCTGGATAATTGTTCCAAATTATTGCTCTGTACACATTTCCCCACTCTTCAAAAACCTCCAGTCACTGCCCATCCATCTCTGCATCACAATGAAGCTTCTGACATTGGCTTGAAGGCACTCAATAAGCTCTCTCACACCCAATTACCCTTTCTTCTCCTATTCTACTCTAGCTCCCATACTTTATTCTTCTCAAACCAACATGCTCAATGTGCCTTGTATTCATCCCCCACAACTGATCTCTTGCTTAGACTCTCCCTCCCTCTTCACATCTGGCAGACCACTGCTCTCCGCATCTTTAAAACCCTTCTGAAATCGCATCTCCAGTAGGTATCCTTTCATCTGTATATCATCATCTCCAACTCAACATCCCTACCAAATGCTATTCTGCGCTTCAGTACTACATAAACATTTGGATATTCCCATCCCACCCATAACTGACATTACCACCTCCTAATTGTAGGTTATTTTATGAAATAATAATAATAATAATCTCTCCTATGAATTGTCATCTTTTCATGGCAAGTGAGTTTGCATATGCTGATGAAGCTTTGAGCTTTTCCATAGAGGGATACCCGAAATGGAAAGGTCTAAGCCAAAGCATCAGAAAAAGTTAATTCACATGTGCTGGGTAGCAGCAGCATGAGAAAGAGTGAAAGGTGAATGATAAAGTGATTAAAACATTGATCAAAGACACTGGCAGAGACTCAAGTTTTTACCGCATGGAAGGAGGCAATGGTAAACCATTTCCATGTCTTTACCAAGAAAATTCTATGAAGATACAAATACCAGAATGAATTTGTGACAGAAGATGGGACATTCTGAACTGAGGTTGTGTCCATAGAGCCGCTACAGGGAAGTGTGTAGTTTGCATCTCCCATAAACAGCATATTAAACTTAATGCCCTTTGGCATATTGCTTCCTGTGATGTAGGTGAGCCAGATAGGTTCTAAGCCAAGACCTAAATGTTGACACACCCACAGGGATCCAGGGGAGATGTCTTCTAAGAACAGAAGACAATGGAACTGTAACTGGTAGAAGAAGCTCCTTGTAAAGTTCAACAAACATAGTATAAAGGTTGGGGGCAAAGACCTGTAGCTGTTGTTCCCTGTTATCCAAATGGATGACAGAAACAGCCTGACAGAAGGAGACCTTTTACAGGGAACACTTGTGCTGGTCTTAAGCCTGTATTTGGATTGAATACAGATTTGGGACTGGTCATCCCATGGTAGGAAAGTCTCGAAGCCCCTGGTTCAAGGACTAGTGACAGAGATCTCATCCCCCCTGGGTTGAGGGCTTTACAGAACTAAGATCTATTGCCCTTGATGTTTTTTCTGTATGTAAATAAATGTTTTCTTACTGTTGTACTGATAAAGCTGAATCTCAAAGCCCCCCTCTCTAATTGATGGGCATCTATTGGGATGTAACATATGGGTAGGAAATGACTCAGTGGCATTTGAATAATAATAATAATCACGATGATAATAATAATAGTAATGATAATAATGGTGTTTGTTAAGCATGTACTATGTGTTCTAAGTGCTGGGGTAGATACAAAGAATTCTGGTTGGATACGGTCCTTGTTTCAACCAGGGTTCACATTCTAAGTATGAGGCAGAACAGGTCTTGAATCCTCATTTTACAAAAGAGGAAACTGGGGCACAGAGAAGTTAAGTGACAGAGCTGGATTAGAGCCCAGGTCCTCTGATTCACAAGCTTGTCCTCTTCCCACTAAGCCACATTGCTTTTGTGTCTGTTTCCCTTGTTAAATGTTTATCTCCTTGAGGACAGGGGTCAAGTCCACTAATTATATTGCATTCTTCCAATTGCTTACTATGGTGCTATCTACCCCTCAGGCACTTAACAAATACTATGTATTTATTATAATATAAAACTATCTTAGAAGTAAAATTACACACCATTCCTTCCTTTCAGTAAAGGAATTAATGATGTCATAATGAGGGCAATAATTACATCACAATCCATCTTTATCAACTGCTTTCTTAAGAGCATTTTTACATTAGTCTCCTTTCTGCCTTTTACTTTATTATTTGCTGTTACATGAATAATGATGTGATTCATTCATTCATTGGTGAATCTGCTTCAGTGAGGTGACTTGTGGGCCATTTTAGTTATGTAAAGAATCCCACCACATTTATTACTTAATAGCAGTGAGCTCTTACTTTATGCAGGTGTACATGGCAATTGGAAAAACAGTTTTTCTTTGTTTTTCTGAAAACCTTTGCCCCTGTACCTCCAGACTGGAGCTTTGTGGGATATCCTCCCTGACTCCATCTATCAATCAATCAATTAACATTATTTATTGATCCCCCTTCTATGTGCAAAGCAGTATAGTAAACTCTGGGGAGAAAAGAGGAAGAGGAAGAGAAAGAAGAGAGGGAGAAAGAGATAGAGGAGCAGAAGAGAAAGAGCTGCATGAGGAAGAGGAGGAGGAGGAAGAGGAGAAGGAGGAGGAGGCAGAAATGACTTCTGACACTGGGGCAGTTGTAATCTAGAGATGGAGACAAATACAAATATTTTATAAATAGGAGGTAGAAGTGTGCGAGTTCTTGAGTATGTAACACGCAAAGGGATAAATGATTTCAAAAGTGCTGAGGTTATTTAAAAGTGCTGAGAAGACAGTAGAGATAATGTGGCCAGGGAGAGGAAGAATAATTTAAGGATATGTACATAAATGCTGTGGGCTGAGGGGTGAAGAGATACCCCTTCAACTATTCAGTCAATCAATCAATCCATCATATTTAGCATTTACTGTGTTCACAGCACTGAAATAAGTACTTGGGAGAGTACAGTATAACACCATAGCAGACACATTTCCTACACACAATGAGCTTACTATCTAGAGGGGGAAACAGATATTATTATGAATAAATAAATTACGGATATGTACATAAGTGCTCTGGGGCTGGGAGGGGAGATAAAAAAAGGGAGTAAGGGTGAAGCAGAAGGGAGTGAAAGAAAAGGAAAAGAGGACTTAGACAGGGAAGTCCTCTTGGAGGAGATACACCTTCAATAAGGCTCTGAAGGAAGGGAGAGTAATTGTCAGATATGAAGAGAGAGGGCATTCCAGGCCAGAGACATAACATGAGTGAGAAGTCGGCAGTGAGATAGATGAGATCAAAGTACAGGGAGTAGGTGGGCATTAGAGGATGAAGGGAGTGGACTGAGTTGTAGTAGGAGAGTAGTGAGGTGAGGTAGGAGGGGGCTAGGTGATTGAGTGTTTCAAAACCAATGGTGAGGGGTTTGTTTGATGTGGAGGTGGATGGGCAACCACTGGAGATTCTTGAGGAGTGGGGAAACATGGTCTGAATGTTCTTGTAGAAATATGATCTGGGCAGTAGAATGAAACATGGACTGGATTGGGGAAATACCGGGGGAAGGGAGGTCATCAAGTAGGCTGATACAATAATCAAGGTGATATAGGATAAGTGATTGTAATTAACATGGTAGCAATTTGGTTGGAGAGGAAAGGGTGGATCTTAGGGATGTTGTGGAGGTCGAACTAACAGGATTTAGTGATAGATTGAATATGTCGGTTACATGAGAGAGAGGAGTCAAGGAAAATGTCAAGGTTAAGGGCTTGTCAAACAGAAAGGATGGTGGTGCTGTCTACAGTGATGGAAAAGTGAGGGGAAGAACAGGGTTTGGGTAGGAAGATCAGAAGTTCAATATTAGCCATATGAAGTTTCAGGTGATGGGAGGACATCTAGGAGATATATCTAGAAGGCAGAAGGAAATGCAAGATAACAGGGCTGGAGATGCAAATTGGGGAATTATCTTCATAGAGGTGGTAGTTGAAGCCATGTTAGTGAATGACTTCTCCAAGGGAGTAGGTGTACATGGAGACTAGAAGGTCACCTAGAACTGAACCTTGAGGGTCAGCCAGAGTCAATGGGTGGGAGGCAGAGGAGGAGCCTGTGAAAGAGACTGAGAATGATCAGTCAGAGATAGGAGGAGAACCAGCAGAGGACAGTACCAGTGAAGAAGAGGTTTCCTAGTCAGCTAGTCAGCTAGTCAGCTGGGTGACTGTGGGCAAGTCACTTAACTTCTCTGTGCCTCAGTTCCCTCATCTGTAAAATAAGGATTAAAAGTGTGTGAGTCCCACGTGGGACAACCTGATTACCCTGTATCTCCCTCAGCGCTTAGAACAGTGCTCAGCACCTAGTAAGCGCTTAACAAATACCAACATTATTATTATTAGTATTAGTATTTCCAGGTGAAGAGGGTGGTCAATAGTGTCGAAAGCAGCTGAGACGTCAAGGAGGATTAGGATTTGGCAAGAAGGAAATCATTTGTGAACTCTGAGAGGGTAGTTTCTGTGGAGTAAAGGGGATGGAAGTCAGATTGGAGGAGGTCAAATACAGAATTTGAGGAGGGGAACTGGAGACAGCAGGTGTAGACAACTCGCTCAAGGACTTTGGAGAAGAAAGGAGGGAGTAGGGGCAACAACTGGAGGGAGCCATGGGGTTAAGGGTGAGTTTTTTAGGATGGGTTTTTTATACGAGTATATTTGAAAGCAGTGGAGAAGAAGCCATTGGAGAGCAAATAGTTGAAGGTGGCAGTTAGGGAGGGAATAAGGGAGTTGGCAGAGTTTTGATCATGTGCGGAGGGATGGGGTCAAAGAGAAGGTGGATTTAGATAGAAGGCAGGAGGTTTCCTTTTGACATACTGCCGGGAAAATTGGTAGAGTTGAAGAAGGGGCAGGTGGGTGGTGTGGGGGAGGAACTGGGGAGGGCCCGGGGAGATTTTAGGGAGATCATGCCTGATAGTGTCAATTTTCTCCATAAAGAAGGTGGCCAGGCCAATAGAGGCAAGTTATAGGGGAGACGGGCAGTCAGAAGGTTTGAGAAGGGATTTTAATGTCTGGGACAACTAGTGAGAGAAATAGGCAAGGGTTTCAATAAGGATGGGGAAATAATTGTGCTGGGCAAAGGAGAGGGCAGAGTTAAAGCATGTAAGGATAAACTTGAAGTGGACGAGGTCAGTCTAATATCTAGATTTCCCCAGCAGGGCTCTGCGGCTCATGCTCAAGTGTAAAGAAAGCAGACTGTAGAGGTGATCCGGGGCTGTAGATCAAAAACAAGAACAGCGACAGAAACTATTAAGTGCTTAAAGTGTTCAGGTCCAAGTGCATAAATGCTCTAATTGCATAGGGAACAATATTGCTTATGCTAAATCTATAAAGTTCCTATTGTTGATTTAAAATTCTGACACATGACTGCACTGCACCTTTCTGAAATCAAAAGAGTTTCTAATTAACAGCCCATTAAATGAAGTTGGAAGATCACATCAGAGATGTAGAGAGTTGGATTAACCCAAGGTTTCATGGGGCTAAAAGTGGTGCCTAAATACATCTCTCCCAAATGTCCTTTGTGCACTTGTAGCATCTCTGGTATGGGCCTGAAGTTCTCGACCTCCCCATTGTTCCTCTTAGGCCAGCTTCCTCTGATCCTGAACTTGAATCGAGGCCATTTAAAATTTCTCCATTCTGTAAAACTGAGGGCAGCTGAGACAAGAGCAGGAGGCAGGGAGACCGTGTGAGGCTGTGGGCTTGGTAATAAACTCTGAGCCCTTAATACCGCTTTGCTGACACTGCAACCACCCCCATGTCTCCCTAGCCAAACTCAGCTCCAGAATGAGGCAGCCCACCCTATACTGTGCCATCTGTTGTCAACATGAGCCCCAGCAGCTAGAATGACTCACTTTTAAATATGGCACTGCCGTTTATTTTTTAATTATTTTTTATGGTATTAGTTAAGTGCTTCCTATGTGCCATTCACTGTTCTAAGTGCCGGAGTAGATACAAGGTAGATTGGATCCAGGCCATCTCCCAGATGGGACTCACAGTCATAATCCCCATTTTATAGATGAGGTCACTGAGGTGCATAGAAGTGACTTGCCCAAGGTCACTCAGCAGACAAGTTACAGAGATGGGACTAGAATCCAGGTCCTTCTGGCTCCCAGGCCCAGCTGGAACCTTAGCCTCACTTAAAAGAACTAGTTCCTTCCAGGCTTGTTCATCTCAGAACTGGAAGATGAATTATGTCTGTATGATCTCCTCTGCTTCCCTTCTTTTGTGCTCTCCCTTCCAACTTTGGGTCCCATTGGAGGGAAGAGAGAGGGAGAGAGGTGGGGCCATGACAAGAGTGCTGACTGCCTGAACTTCATCTGATCGGCTTACCGCCATCCTGAATGTCAAGAGATGGGATAAAATTTATAGCACGGTTATGAGCTGTCACGCTGGATTGGTTACTGCCAAGATGAACTGCATGCTCCCCATCTCCTGCTCTATTATCTCTGCTGAGAGAGGGGTTTGAAGTTGCCTTCAAACCTCGGGACTGCTGATTAGGAGGCAATAGTAAACTACTTCTATATTTTTACCAAGAAAACTCAATGGATACACTACCAGAACGATTGCAGGTGGAGATGGGGTTTTCAGGGAGAGATGTGTCCCTGACGTCGTTATGTGTCTGAGACGAATTGACAGCATAAGACAAAACAATTTGTTAAGCACTCACTCTCCCTGCTGAGGGAGGGATTTGAACCTGGCTTCAAACTCAGGGAGTGCTGATTAGGAGGCAATGGTAAACCACTTACATATTTTTACAAAGAAAACTCAATGGATACACTACCAAAATGATTGTAGATGGAGGTGGAGCATTCTCAGAGATATAATAGTAATAATAATGGGGGTATTTGTTTAGCGCTTACTATGTGCCAAGCACTGTTCTGAGCGCTGAGGTAGATACAAGGTAATCAGGTTGTCCCACGTGGGACTCACAGTCTTCATCCTCATTTTACAGATGAGGTAACTGAGGCACAGAGAAGTTAAGTTGGTATTTGGTATTTGTTAAGCACTTACTATGTGCAGAGCACTGTTCATTCATTCATTCATTCAATAGTATTTATTGAGCGCTTACTATGTGCAGAGCACTGTACTAAGCGCTTGGGATGAACAAGTCGGCAACAGATAGAGACAGTCCCTGCCGTTTGACGGGCTTACAGTCTAATCGGGGGAGACGGACAGACGAGAACAATGGCACTAAACAGCATCAAGAGGAAGAACATCTCGTAAAACAATGGCAACTAAATAGAATCAAGGCGATGTACAATTCATTAACAAAATAAATAGGGTAACGAAAATATATACAGTTGAGCGGACGAGTACAGTGCTGTGGAGATGGGAAGGGAGAGGTCGAGGAGCAGAGGGAAAAGGGGAAAATGAGGCTTTAGCTGCGGAGAGGTAAAGGGGGGATGGCAGAGGGAGTAGAGGGGGAAGAGGAGCTCAGTCTGGGAACGCCTCTTGGAGGAGGTGATTTTTAAGTAAGGTTTTGAAGAGGGAAAGAGAATCAGTTTGGCGGAGGTGAGGAGGGAGGGCGTTCCAGGACCGCGGGAGGACGTGACCCAGGGGTCGACGGCGGAATAGGCGAGACCGAGGGACGGTGAGGAGGTGGGCGGCAGAGGAGCGGAGCGTGCGGGGTGGGCGGTAGAAAGAGAGAAGGGAGGAGAGGTAGGAAGGGGCAAGGTGATGGAGAGCCTTGAAGCCTAGAGTGAGGAGTTTTTGTTTGGAGCGGAGGTCGATAGGCAACCACTGGAGTTGTTTAAGAAGGGGAGTGACATGCTCAGATCGTTTCTGCAGGAAGATGAGCCGGGCAGCGGAGTGAAGAATAGACCGGAGCGGGGCGAGAGAGGAGGAAGGGAGGTCAGAGAGAAGGCTGACACAGTAGTCTAGCCGGGATATAACGAGAGCCCGTAATAGTAAGGTAGCCGTTTGGGTGGAGAGGAAAGGGCGGATCTTGGCGATATTGTAGAGGTGAAACCGGCAGGTCTTGGTAACGGATAGGATGTGTGGGTGAACGAGAGGGACGAGTCAAGGATGACACCGAGATTGCGGGCCTGCGGGACGGGAAGGATGGTCGTGCCATCCACGGTGATAGAGAAGTCTGGGAGCGGACCGGGTTTGGGAGGGAAGATGAGGAGCTCAGTCTTGCTCATGTTGAGTTTTAGGTGGCGGGCCGACATCCAGGTGGAGACGTCCCGGAGGCAGGAGGAGATGCGAGCCTGAAGGGAGGGGGAGAGGACAGGGGCGGAGATGTAGATCTGCGTGTCATCTGCGTAGAGATGGTAGTCAAAGCACTGTTCTAAGTGCTGGGGTAAACACAGGGGAATCAGGTTGTCCCACGTGGGGCTCACAGTCTTAATCCCCATTTTACAGATGAGGGAACTGAGGCACAGAGAAGTTAAGTGACTTGCCCACAGTCACACAGCTGACAAGTGGCAGAGCTGGGATTCGAACTCATGAGCCCTGACTCCAAAGCCCGTGCTCTTTTCCACTGCACCACATTGCTTCTCAAATGACTTAACCAAGGTCACACAGCTGACAAGTGGCGGATCTGGGATTAGAACCCACAATCTCTGACTCCCAAGCCCGGGCTCTTCTCACTAAGCCATGCTGCTTCTGTGTCCATGATATTGCTATGGGTTGGAGATGACTCGACAGCATGAGACAAGACAATTAGGCACTCACTCTGTGTCAAGCACTGTTTTACGTGCAGGTTTAGATAAAAGTTATTCAGGTCAGACACAGACCCTGTCCCACTTGGGGCTCACAGTCTGAGAAGGAGGATTAGATAGGATCAGAAGCTTTATTAAACCTTGATCAGAGATGGAGAGATAGAGGGAATGCCTCTGAAAAAAATCAATATCCTTCCCATCCCCAGTCCCACTGCCCCTGCTATGGATGGGGTTTAGAGCTGGGGCTTCTGCTTCTCCTCTCCCACAGCTCCTCAGAGCCCGCAAATGTGGAGGAGAAACAGAGAGGAGAAAAAGGGAGGGCCAGGAGAGGGAGAAACTGCCAAATGAACTAATGGAGTTGTGACTGCCTGTAGCCTCCCCAGTCCTTGGGGCACAGAGTCTCAGAGGGGGACAGCAGAGGGAGACAGTAACGGCTCCCTCCCTTCCCCTCCTGCAGCCCTGAGAGCAACAGTGGCCACCAATGGCTCTCCTCAAATGACCCAAAAACCCTTGGCTGTGGTAGCCCCAACTGGGGTCTCCTCTGCTGCAGGGATCACCTCCAGGGTCAACCTTACATGCTTCCGTTTCCAAGGAAATTCTGTGGTCATCCTAGGCTCCTTCCTTCCATGCTTCACAGAAAGTCCCTCCTCCCTCTTTTCTGGCTCCTCCTCCTGCTTGCCAGATAGGGTGATCTAAAAATTCAAACTAAAACATATACTGCTGAGAAGACAATTAAACTTTCCCCCTGATATATCACCTTGAAGGATTTCACCCGAATAATGTGCCATAACAAAAAAAAAAAAAATACACCACTCTGCAATAAAAGCTCACCTTCAGGCTCCACGTGTATTGTAGAGGCAAGCTGTGGATGAAGCAGGAAGGAGGAGAAGTAGGAAGGAGAAACATGTTAAGCCTCAGTAGGAGTGGGACAGCATCCAAGCCTCTCACTTTCCCTTTCAGCACAGCAGGGTTCTACCCTCACAGACAACCAAGACAAAATTCCTCTAGGTTCCTGCAGCCCAGCAGGGCATTCATGAAATCCAAGCCTCCCAGTTTTCTTCTCTCCCCACCGCTACTCTAGCTGAATCAATAAATCAATCAAATATATTTTGAAGTGCTTACTTTGGGAAGTATACTGTACTAAGAATACTTGGGAGAGTGCAACTGTGTTATACAGTTGCACTTTCTCATCTTTCCCATCTTAACTACCAGTATCTCAAGAGGAGATCTCCCATCTCCTTTCATTCATTCAGTAGTATTTATTGAGCGCTTACTATGTGCAGAGCACTGTACTAAGCGCTTGGGATGAACAAGTCGGCAACAGATAGAGACGGTCCCTGCCGTTTGACGGGCTTACAGTCTAATCGGGGGAGACGGACAGACAAGAACAATGGCACTAAACAGCGTCAAGGGGAAGAACATCTCGTAAAAACAATGGCAACTAAATAGAATCAAGGCGATGTACAATTCATTAACAAAATAAATAGGGTAACGAAAATATATACAGTTGAGCGGACAAGTACAGTGCTGTGGGGATGGGAAGGGAGAGGTGGAGGAGCAGAGGGAAAAGGGGAAAATGAGGCTTTAGCTGCGGAGAGGTAAAGGGGGGATGGCAGAGGGAGTAGAGGGGGAAGAGGAGCTCAGTCTGGGAACGCCTCTTGGAGGAGGTGATTTTTAAGTAAGGTTTTGAAGAGGGAAAGAGAATCAGTTTGGCGGAGGTGAGGAGGGAGGGCGTTCCAGGACCGCGGGAGGACGTGACCCAGGGGTCGACGGCGGGATAGGCGAGACCGAGGGACGGTGAGGAGGTGGGCGGCAGAGGAGCGGAGCGTGCGGGGTGGGCGGTAGAAAGAGAGAAGGGAGGAGAGGTAGGAAGGGGCAAGGTGATGGAGAGCCTTGAAGCCTAGAGTGAGGAGTTTTTGTTTGGAGCGGAGGTCGATAGGCAACCATCTCCTCTTAAAATCCACCCCCTCCACCTGTCCCCCAACCTTATCAAAACACTTGGCCCCTCCCTTCTTCCCTTGCTTACTGCCATCTTCAACTGTTCACTCTCCAATGACTTCTTCCCCACTGCTTTCAAACATGCTCATGACTCCCCTATCTTAAAAAACCCTCCTTTGACCCACTTCTCTCCAGTTCTTAACCCATCTCCCAATTCATCTACAAATTTCTTGAGTAAGTTGTCTCAAATTCCTCTCTTCAAATTCTCTCTTTGATCCCCTCCTGAGTTCTTTTCCTTCACTCCATTGAAACTGCCCAATGATTTTCTTTTTGCCAAAACCAACAGCCTTTACTCCATCTCCTCCTTGACCTCTTAGCTGCCTTTAATGCTGTCATATCCACTTCTCCTACAAATATTATCCAACCTTGGCCATCACTGACACTGTCATCTCCTGGTTCTCCTTCTGTCTGGATGCACATTTTCAGTCTTTTAACTGGGCTTCTCCCCTGCCTCCCATCCCCTAACTGTGGGAGTCCCTCAAAGTTCAGTTCTGGGTTCCCTTCCTTCTCAATTTTCACCCACTCCTTTGGAGAATTCATTCACTTCCATGGCTTCATCCTCCATCTCAATGTGGGTGATTCCCTAATCTACATCTCCAACACTGATCTTTCTCTGTCTCAGCAGTCTCTATTTCCTCCTGCCTTCAGGACATCTCTACTTGGATGTCCCGCAGACACCTCAAACTTAACATGTCCAAAACAGAACTGAACCCCTCTGACTCTTTTTTCTTAATGGCATTTGTTAAGCACTTACTATGTGTCAGGCACTATATTAAGCACCAGGCTAGAAACAAGCTAATCAGGTTGGATACAGTCCATGTCCCACATTGGGTTCACACTCTTAATCCCCATTTTACAGATGAGGTAACTGAGACACAGAGAAGTGAAGTGACTTGCCCAGTGTCACATAGCAGGCAAATGGAGGAGCCTGGATAAGAACCCAGGTCCTCCTGACTCCCAGGCCTGTGATCTATGCTCTAGGTCACACTGCTTTCCAAGGACTTTCCCAGCACAGTAGACAGTTCATTCATTCAATCATATTTATTGAGTGCTTATTGTGTGCAGAGCACTTTACTAAGTGCTTGGAATGTACAATTCAGCAACAGATAGAGACAATCCCTGCCCAACAACGGGCACACAGTCTGAAAGGGGGAGACAGACAGCAAAACAAAACAAGAGCACCACCATCCTTCCTTTCTCAAAAGCCTGTAACCTTGGCATTATCCTCAACTCCTCTCTTTCCTTCAATCCTCCTATTTAATCTATTACCAAATCCCATTAGTTAACCTTCACAATGCTAAAATCTGCTCTTTCCTCTCCATCCAAACTGCTACCATGCTGATCGAAGCACTTATCCTAGCCCTCCTAGACTACTCCATCAGCCTCCTTGCTGACCTCCCTGCCTCCCTTTTCTCCCCACTTCAGGCCATTCTTCACTCTGCTACCAGGATAATTTTTCTGCTGAAATGTTCATTCCATGTTTACCCATTCTTCAAGAGCCTTCAAGAATTCACTTCTACCCCTTAACTTTGACTTTAAAACATTCAATTACCTTGTCCCCTCCTATCTAACCTCCATGATTTCCTACTACCACCCAGTCCAAACACTTCAGAACTCTAATGCCAACTTACTCACTGTACCTCGATCTCATCTATCTTGCCACTGACCTCTCACCCATATTCTAACACTGGCCTGGAATTCCCTCCCACTTCATACCTAATGGATGACCATTTCTCCCCACCTTCAAAGCATTAAGACATCTTCTTCAAGAAGTCTTCCCAAGCTAAACCCTCATTTCTTCTTCTCCCATTCTCTTTTGCACTTGGATTTTTCCCCCTTTATTCACCACTCCCTCAGCCTCACAACATTTCTGTGCATATAATAATAACGATGGTATTGGCTAAGCACTTACTATGTGCTAAGCAATATCTGTAATTTATTCATTTATAATAATGTGTGTCCCATTTTAGACCATAAGCACCTTATGGGAAGGGGAAGTGTCTACCAATTCTGTTATACTGTACTCTCCGAAGAACTTAGTATAAAGCTCTGAAAACAGTAGGTGCTCAATAAGTATTATTGATTGATTGACTGATTAGTAGTCACATGCTATACCCTCAAGGAACTTGTAATGGGGGAGACAGACATTAAAATTAATTGAGACATGTACTGATGTCACCTTTGTCCCTTCTTGTAGGAGAGGCCTTGCAAGATGGTCCAGTCCAGGACCCTCGGTCCAGCTGATCATGCCTAAAACAGAGTGCAGACTAGAGAGGAGTCCAATACCTGAGCCTCTCCCACCCAAAGAGAAGGGAGGGAACTCAGAGGGAGAGCATGAAAGCCCTCTTAAGATTCCTAACTTCTCCAAGGTCTTCCCCAACTAAGCCCTCATTTCTGCTACTCCCTTTCCCTTCTGCATCACCAAGCACTGGATCTGTGCCCTTTAAGCACTTGATATTCACCTTGCTCTCAGTCCCACAGCATATATTTACATATCCTTATTTCCTGTTATTTCCCCTTTCTGCATTTATTTCAGTGCCTGTCTCTCCCTCTAGGCTCTGAGTTCCTAGGCAGGGATTGTACCTACTATCTCCATTCTTTTCTAGTCTGAAGGGCTATTGAAGACCACCACTCCAGAAGTAACTATTCTAACCTCAGTTACCTCATCTGTAAAATGGTGATTAAGACTGTGAGACCCACGTGGGACAGGGACCGTGTCCAACCCAATTTGCTTGTATCCATCCCAGAACTTAGTACAGTGCTTGGCACATAGTGAGTGCTTAAGAAATACCATAATAATAATAATAGTTATTATTATTACTATTATCTCCCCCAAGAGGCCTTCCCTGACTAAGACCTCAATTTCCCTACCCACTCTCCCTTCTATGTTCTCTATGCCCTTGAGTCTGTACCCTTTAGGCACTATATACTTACTACTCCCATGGCTCCACAGCACTTATATAGCTATCTATAATTTATTTTCATGTCCATCTCCACCTCTAGACTGTAATCTCCCAGTAGGCAGGAAACGTGTCTAAACTGAGAAGCAGTGTGGCCTAAAGGAGGCCTTCCATGACTAAGCTCTCATGTCCCCTACTCCCTCTCCCTTCTGTTCGGTCCTTGCACTTGGATTTGTAAATTTTTATTCACCTTACCCTAAGCACCACAGCACTGTAAGCTCACTGTGGGCCAGGAACATAATAACAATAATAATAATTATGTTATTTATTAAGCGCTTACTGTGTGCCAAGCACTGTTCTAAGCACTGGGGTAGATACAAGGTAATCAGTTTGTCCCAAATGGGGATCACAGTCTCAATCCCCATTTTCCAGATGAGATAACTGAGGCACAGAGAAGTTAAGTGACTTGCCCAAGGTCACACAGCAGACAACTGGTGGAGCCAGGATTAACATATCTGCTAATTGTTAAACTGTACTTTCCCAAGCACATAGTGCACTTCTCCATACATACTCTGTGCTTAATAAATATCACTGATTATCAACTCTGGCATATTATTCTCTCCTGAGTGCTTAGTACAATGCTCTGTACATCATAACACTCGATAAATATGATTAATTGATTGACTGAAAATAGTTATTTCATTTATTACTACCCTCTTGACTGTTTATGTTACTATGCTACTTCCAGGGTTTCTGCTGAGTTCATCCACCATACCAAATACCCTGATAGATTTTTCAGTAAGAAACTTCATCCCTGAAGACTTAGTCCCAGCAGACACTCACAATACTTCTGATTGCTTCACCCCCTACCTCAGCAATTATGTAAATGGTACTGGGGAACACTAGACGAATGATTATCCAGGTAGCACCCTTGACCCACAGGAGAATCAAGGTCAACTGAATCAATTAATGAATTGGATTTATTGAGTGCTTACTATGTGCAGAGCACTGTACTAAGCACTTGAGAGAGTACAATACAACAAAATTAGCGGAAAAATTTCCTGCCCATAATGAGCTTGCTGTCTAGAGGACTAAAGGGTGGAATGGTGATGGGGATTTTAGGAAAAATGGAGCAAGTACAATAAAATAACTTCAACAACAATTAACTTTAGCCATAACCAACCTTCCCAATGTCCTAACAGCTGCTAAGCATCTGCAGCATCTCCAAATTCTGCATATCCCACTGGCATGGGATAAGACTTGAGGCTTGAGATGATGGGTTGGAGAGCCTGGCTACCTAACATGAAGATTTTCTGAAGAGGTGAATTGAGTTGGAAGAATCTGGTTGGTCAGATGATAACTCCCCAAAATGTGCATCTTTGACCATCTATAACATCCATATTAAAGTGGCCATTGTGGGGTAGAGGAGCTAAGCCAGGAGTGTTTGGGGATTAATTGACCTGTACATAGATCACACCAGCCCTGTGGTTGCAGGCTCTGTGGACATCTGCTTGGACCAAAGCTTGTCCTTCAGTCTGAACTCTCATTAATAACCTATCAGTGGTATTTATCAAACAACTTACTGTGTGCACAGCCCTGTACTAAGTGCTTAGAGATGAATAACCCACTAGACTCAGCCATAGGAGAGCATTCCCCTGCAGTGTCCCCATCCCCGCTCCCCCATCCCTCAGGAGCAGGGTTTTGTGTGGAACTATGTGTAGGAAGACCCAGGGAATAGCTACAGTGCTCACTTTGCCAAAGCCTAGTGGTGGCCTCATTGAAAGGGAAAACTGTTTTGGGCTCTTAGGCTTTCTCCCTTTTTAAAGTTCCATCCATGATTCTCTTTGCCCTTCCCTCTTCCATCCTCCCAGGCATTAGCTGCAGTCTCTTTCTTAATGGTCTGTGACTGTGTTTATTAAATAAAAATGGTACAGCTGAAGGCAGCACCTGGTTTGAATCACTGAAAGGTGAATGACTGTCTGGGAGCTATTCCATTCAGGGAAAAATGTTACGGGGGAGCTTGAGTTGCACTAAAGGGGAAAAGGTGAACGTTTAGTATTTGGCTCTTTTTTGACAAGAAGTTATTCTCCTCTCTGTGCTGTTCACAATCTGCTCCATTTCTGTTCAAATTCCCCAAATATAATTTCACACCTGGACCTTACAGGGAGCTAATACGTGATTTACAATTCAGAGTGATTCAGACAGTGCTGTGTCTCTTCCCATTCTGCAATTTCTCCAAAATGATGAAAAAATAAAGACTTCATTGCCTTTTCATGTGAAAGTGCATTAATAGACCTCAAGGAAAGTGCCTCCATCAACAAGATAGTGAAGAAATATCTCCTTGCTGCCCTATCTTAGGTAAAAATAGCCTCAGAGAGCACTAGAACTAATATTCATTCCAATGCAGAGTTGGAAATATGCAATTAATAATTCCAATAAAGATGTCAATAAAAATAAATCAAAAGCAGTAAACATTTTTTTTCCTCAATAAAAATCTGCCAGTCCTGCCTCTAGGGATGGTTGGTAGATTTAACATACAATATAATTCATTGTACTTCATAATGGGGAAAGGCTTGGGAATGTTTTCAAACACAATGCCATTAATAATTGTGAAAGGAGATAGAGAAGGATGCTTTATAATGAAAAAGAAATGTTTAGTTTATCATAATCTTCATCCTAAATTCAAATATACTAGAATCGCCTATCCACTGAATATGCAATTCCTTTTAAATGTTCAGGCCATAGCTTTGACTGATTCCCCAAAATGATCATTTTATTATCTTATTCATTTCCTGCCTCAGGGATAAGCCATAGCTTTCAGACCCCAAACCTCCTGCAGGGTCAGAGAGAAAGAATGTCTCTAAGAGACATTTCTCTTTCCTATCCAGTTACTCCTCCTGCTTTCCCTATGTCTTTCAGCCTAAAATACAAAACAGCCATTTAGAGTTCACACAGTTTGGTTGATTCTTATGACTTCCCAGCTCCAAGATGACAGCAGCCCCACCTGGTTGACCACAGAAGCGTTTAATATTCTAATCCTCTCCTGGGTGGCCAGGAGAGGATATCAAGAAACATCACTGGACAGAGAGGGTATGATGGAAGAGATTAAGCTCCCCATGAGTCAGGAAATGAGGAGCTGACTGACTGAATGACGAGCTGACCGAATGCCTGGGAATGCAGCAGCAGCCTCTGGCCAGTACAGTTTAGGAATTGATCCCCAGGGTATTTCACCACCATTATTACCATCATCCTCATCAGTAGCAGTAGCAATAGTCATGGAGCAAATATCATGTTCAGAGCACTGATCTGAGTCCCCCGCAACCCTGGGTACAAAGCACCATATGGGGGGCAGGATCCTGAATTGGGTGTGTTAGAAATTACAATAGATGTAAAATACACCCATCCTTCCATCAGGGTGCCTGCAGTCTAATAGGGGGAGTGAGACAGGCCACCCTAAGTTTGGTTTCACCCTAAATTAGATTTCATAAAGGCAGAGTCATCTGCTGCTGCCCTGGAGACTTGAAGAAGGAGTTCAAAGGGCCGCCCCTTATGTGATACATGACACATCACTTCATGTCACATCCAGAACAAAGCATAGTGACATCATGCGCTGCTTCATCAAATCATCTTGTTTTTATCTGGGTGATGTCATCACATTACATCATTTTGTCCATAGTGATCTGATTATTTTTCAGATTTAGGAGGGCTGTAAAGCCCTACTTCTATCCTGGGCTATGGACCCCACCTACAAACCCACCTTGGGCCATGGAACAAGAAGCTCCATTGTTCACATTTGAAGCTCCCACCTCTTGGGTCACCACCCCCACTTTCATTAATTCATTCAATCATATTTATTGAGTGTTTATTGTGTACAGAACACTGTTCTAAGCACTTGGGAGAGTGCAACATAACAGTAAACAGACACATTCCCTGCCCACGAGTTTACATAGAGGGAGGGAAGCAGGCATCAATACACATAAATTACAGACATGTAGATAAGTGTTGAGGGGCTGGAAAGGGGAGAAGAGCAAGGGGAGCAAGTCAGGGTGATACAGAAGTGAGTGAGAGATGAGGAAAGGTGGGTCTTAGTCTGGGAAGTGGTCTTGGAGGAGATGTGTCTTCAATAATGCTTTGAAGGTGGGGAAAGTAAATGTCTGTCAGATTTGAAGAGGGAGATTATTCCAGACCAGAAGCAGGACATGGGCCAGGTGTCTGCAGTGACACAGGAGAGATCGAGGCAGAGTGAGAAGGTTAGCACTGGAGGAGCGAACTGTACAGGCCGCATTGTAGAAGAAAAGTGAGGTAATGTAGGAATAATAATAATGTTGGTATTTGTTAAGCACTTACTATGTGCAGAGCACTGTTCTAAGTGCTAGGGTAGATACAGGGTCATCAGGTTGTCCCACGTTGGGCTCACAGACTTCATCCCCATTTTACAGATGAGGCAACTGAGGCCTAGAGAAGTTAAGTGTCTTGCCCACAGTCACATAGCTGACAGGTGGGCAGAGCCAGGATTCAAACCCATGGCCTCTGACTCTGAAGCCCAGGCTCTTTCCACTGAGCCATGCTGCTTCCTGAAGGGGGAAGGTGGTAGAGTGCTTTAAAGCCAATGGTGAGGAGTTTTTGTTTGATGCAGATATAATAATGTTGGTATTTGTTAAGCGCTTACTATGTTCAGAGCACTGTTCTAAGTGCTGGGGGAGATACAGGGCAATCACGTCATCCCACATGAGGCTCACAGTTAATCCTCATTTTACAGATGAGGTAACTGGGGCACAGAGAAGTTGTGACTCACCCACAGTCACACAGCTGACAAGTGGCAGAGCCGGGAGTCGAACTCATGACCTCTGACTCCGAAGCCCAGGCTCTTTCCACTGGATGGGCAATCACTGAAGTTTCTTGAGGAATGGGGTGACATGTCCTGAATGGATCTGGGCAGTAGAATGAAGTGTGGACTGGAGGCTGGGAGGTCAGCAAGGAGGCCGATGCACTAATCCAGGCAGGATTGCAGAATGAGTGAAAGTATTAGTGAGGTAGAAGCCTTCCTCACTGCTCTCCTCTTCCCTGCAGCAGCCTGCAGCCTGCCGCCCTCTGCTCTCCCTTTCTTCCCTCTGTCTTCTACCCGGGGGTTCCACCTGGGGTCCCCAGGGCAGTTGTTAAAAGATCTGATTGGCTTTCCTGCCACTAGCTTTCTTCTGTCACTGCTGTGCTGGTGGGGAGAAGGGAGCCCAGGTTAATGGGCTCCACTCTGAGTGCCCCAGAAGCTCCCTCCCAGGTGAAGAAGCCAATCCTGCCAGGGCACAGAAATCCTGAGTTATGTCACTGCCTTTCCTGAGGGCACAGGCAACTCTGTTCTCTCCTGGGCCTCAGTATCCCTAGCCTAACCCAGGTAAGGCATCCTTGCAGCCATCTGTCGCTCTTTTCCATTTCAACCTTCTCCAGTCTCCTGGTCCCCAGCTCTGAACAACCCATCTATCCTCTGTATGTCCTGGGAAATCTTAAAGGGGCCATCTGAGCAGGGATGTTCCCCCCAGCTCTGCCCTGGGACCCCAGGAAGGAAAGTATGTTGATTTTGGATATGTAAAGACAGTTAATCTCTTTTGTATTTAAAGGTAAAGGATCTTAAAAGGTAGCTGGTTTTAATTAGATTTTCATTTTTAGGTTAAATAATGTTGGTATTTGTTAAGCGCTTACTATGTGCCAAGCACTGTTCTAAGCGCTGGGGTAGACATAGGGGAATCAGGTTGTCCCACGTGGGGCTCACAATCTTAATCCCCATTTTACAGATGAGGGAACTGAGGCACAGAGAAGTTAAGTGACTTGCCCACAGTCACACAGCCGACAAGTGGCAGAGCTGGGATTCGAACTCATGAGCCCTGACTCCAAAGCCCGTGCTCTTTCCACTGAGCCACGCTGCTTCTCATGACTATGTTGGAGAAATGTCTCAATAGTCTTGAGATTTTGAAGGACGAGAGTTCCAGGCAGGAGAAAGGACATGAGTTAGGGCTAGATTAGAAGAGAAAAGAATGATCATGCTTGAAGGAAGAGAGGAAGGAGTCATTGGAGACTGAGTAGTTGAAGATAGCAGTTAAGGAGGAAAACACTTGTGTTTTCTACAAGGTGAAAGAGGATTAGATCAGAGTGTTAAATAGAATGTGCAGATTCTGTTACCCAGTGGATGACCTCTTGCTAGGTAAAAAAATTAATTTATTTGCAGGGAGGATTTGAGAAAATGTAAAGGGGACATTAGGGCACTCAAACCTGATGGTTTCAATGTTATCAAAATAATAGCAGGCTGTGTTGTCAGAGGCAAAAAAGTAGAGGGGTGGAATCACTACTGGCTTCTGGAGATGGTTGAAGTTCTGGAGTAATTTAGCAAGTGAGAGTGTCACCGAGGGAGAAGAAGTAATGTATTTATACTGTGAGCCTCAAATGGCACAGGGACGGTGTCCCATCTGATTAACTTGGATCTACCCCAGTGCTTAGATCAGTGTTTGATACATAGTAAGTACTTTAACAAATATCACCATCATTTTAACAATAGTGGTCCAGGGCAGAGAAAGGGGCAGAGATGTAGTAAGATGGGGTGAATTTGAAATGGTGGGAGTTGGCCTGGTGTTTGAATTTCCACCAGCAGAGCTTAGCAAACATGATAGGAGCAGAGGAGCTATTCTCTGGAGATGATGCAGGGCTGGGGGTTGGTGGTATGAGAAGAGTAGAAGAGCAAAGAGTGAGGTATTTGACTTATCAATCAATCATATTATTATTATTATTATTAATTGAGGGCTTACTGTGTGCAGAGCACTGTACTAAATGCTTGGGAAAGTACAGTATAACAGTATAACAGACACATGCCATTCCAACAACAAGCTTAAGTCTAGAGGGAGAGACAGATGTTAGTATAAATAAATAAATATATTATGGATATGTGCACAAGTGCTGTGGGGCTGAGGTGGGGATGGTGAATAAAGGGAGCAAATCAGGGTGACACAGAAGAGATTGGAAGAAAAGTAAATGGGGGCTTAGGAAAGAGCTCTTGGAGGAGATGCTCCTTCAATAAGACTTTGAAGTTGGGGAGAATGATTGTCTGTCAGATATGAGGAGAGAGGGCATTCCAGGCCACAGGCATGATATGAGTGAGAGGTTGGCAGCAAGATAGATGAAAGCAAGTTACAGTGAGCATGCTGGCATTAGAGGAGTGAAGTGTGTGGGCTGGGTTGTAGTAGGAGAGTGGCAAGGTGAGGTAGGAGGGGGCAAGGTGATGGAGTGCTTTAAAGCCAATGGTAAGGAGTTTCTGTTTGATGAAGAGGTGGGTGATCAACCACTAGAATTTTCTGAGGAGCAGGGAAATATGAACTGAACGTTTGTTTAGAAAAATAATCCAGGCAGCTGAGTAAAGTATTCATTCATTCATTCAATCAATCTTTTTTGAGCACTTACTGTTTGCAGAACACTATAATAAGCACCTTATTATATTCAATACAATACAATAAACAGTCACATTCCCTGCCTGCCCACATTGAGCTTACAGTCTCGGGGCAGGAGACAGACATCAATAAAAATATATAAAATTACAGATATTTACCTAAGTGTTGTGAGGCTGGGACAGGGAAGAACAAAGGGAGCAAGTCAGGGCAACACAGAAGGGAGTGGGATATGAGGAAAAGTGGGACTTAGTCTGGGAAGGCCACTTGAAGGAGATGTGTCTTCAGTAATGCTTCAAAGGCAGGGAAAATACATATCTGCCCTATTTGAGGAGGGAGGGCAGTTCAGAACAGAGGAAGGATGTGGTCCAGGTGTCAGTGGCAAGTCAGGTGAGATCGACGCACAGTGAGAAGGTTAGTACTTGAGGGAAGTGTGCGGGCTAGGTTGTAGAAGGAGAGAAGCAAGATGAGGTAGGAGGGGGCAAGATGGTGGAGTGTTTTAAACGCAATTGTGAGGAGCTTTTCTTTCATACAGAGGTGAATGGGCAACCACTGGAGTTTTTTAAGAAGTGGAGTGACATGTCCTGAACGTTTTTGTATAAAAATAATTTGGGCAGGAATGTAAAATATGTACTGGAGTGGGGAGAGATGGGAGGCTGGGAGGTGAGCAAGGAGGATAATGCAGTAATCTAGGAGGGGTAGGATGAGTGATTGTTTAAACATGGTAGCAGTTTGGATGGAGATGAACTGGAGTGGGGCAAGACAGGAGGCAGGGAGGTCAGCAAGGAGTTTGGTAAAGAGGGCAGTGATCAGGAAGAGGATCTGTACCCCCAGATAGGATGAGTTGCACGAAGTCCAGGTGGGACTAGGTGGCTTGGGGCAACTGTGGGAAGAGAACAATTGTGCAGTTTTGATAAAGTGGCAAGTTTTGAGTCTTTGATCAGAGAGCAATATTTCTGAGTTGGAGAGGTTGGAAATGGTATAGTGATTTGTGATGTTGAGATCTAGTCTGTCCCTCTGGTGCTGCTGGGGTGTGTGTCTTGGGGGAAGAGGGATCAGCTCCCATAGGGTCCTACAATGTCCAGGCCACACAAGTAGTCACTAGGTTGTTAGAGGTGACTGAGAGCTACTACTGGGCTAATACCACTAGTTCTCTTTTTCATCAGTGTCATGAAATGTACAATATGGTGATGCACTACTCCTTGGCTGACAAAATCTTTCCATCTCTAAGTCATTTTCATTGGACCACTCTGGGTGGCTTCAACCAACCAAGCCCAGTGTTTTGGTGTCCATTTCATATTTATGTTGGAGATTGAGTTTGTGGTTTCTTCTTCCCAAAGGACTTCTGTAATATTTCTGCATAACTTCTTTTCATTAGTAATGACTTTTGTTAAATGCTTCTCTCTGCCAAACATCATGGTCGATATAATGTAATTGGATCAGACAATTGCTGTCTCACATGGGACTTACATTCTTAGTGTGAGGAAGAGCAGAGATTCAGTCCTTTTTTATTGAGCACTAAACGGAAGCCCAGAGAAGTTAAGTGAATTGCTCAAAGTCACAAAGAAGGCAAATGTAGGAGCCAGGACTAGAATTCAGGTCATATGGCTCTCAATCCTCTTCTTTTATCATTAAGCCACACTGTCTCTTGTGTCTTCAACTTCATCTTCATCTTTAGGATCCCTAGTCTTCTCCACAACACTATTCCTGGTTGAGCTAGAGTTGAACGTGCCCTGTCTAAACTTTTCCCCATGACCACCCAGCTTGAGGATGTGATAAAGGACCTGGAAGCTGCAGTCAGAGTAGATTTCTTATCTTCCAACCCACACCCTCTTAGCATCATCATACAGCTTTGAGACAGTCATCCAGCTCTATGCTGAGTATCCATCATTGTCCAGAAATATATTCATTCTCAAGTCTTCTGACATGTCAGTTTTTCTCTTTAATGATCCTAACTATAATCTTCAAGTAGCTATAGTAGTAATAATACTAGCAGCAATTGGAATAATAGTAATAGGAGTGTTTATCGATTACCTATATGGTTCAGTTCACTATATTGCACACTGGGGAGGTACAAAATGGAGAAGTGATACATTAGGGGGACTTTGAATAGGGGGAGAGCTGTAGTTTGTAGGATGAGGGAAGGAAGGGAGTTCCGAACCAGGGGAATAGCATGAGTGAGGGGATGGAAGTAAAAGGTTGATAGTAAAAGAATCAACTAGAAGGTGGCTTGAATAGAATGAGGAGAGCAATTTTGGGAATAGAGGATGAGGAAGATTTACAAACTCTGCTAACTCTATTGTTTTGTGCTTTCCCATCTCTTCATACAGTGCTCTGTACATAGCAAATGCTCAATAAATACCACTGATGTTGATGAAGAGAGCTGATTTATTAGGTGAGGTGAGTTGGTGGAGAGCCTCAAAACAAATTGTGAGGAAGGTTTGTTGAATGTGTAGAGACTCAGGAAGCCAGTAGAGGGCTTTGAGGAGATGGGAGATGTGGAAAAATTATGCTTTGAGAAGATGATTCATGTAGCAGCATGAGATATAAATTGGAGGAGGGAAAGACTGGAGTCAGGAAAATCAATGAGGAGGCTAATGCAACAATCCAGCCACAATGTGACCAGAGACTGTACCATGGGGATGGCAGTTGGTGTGGAAAGGGAAGTTCAAAACCAGGAGATTTTGTGTAGGAAAAACAGGCAGGATTTACCAGTAGACTGGATGTGAGAATTGATACAGTGAGGAATTGAAGACACTAAGGTTGTTAGTTTATTAATAATAATGATAGTAATTATGGTACTTGTTAAGTGCTTACTATGTGCCAAGCACTGTTTTAAGCACTGAAGTAGATACAAGGTAATGAATATGTCTCACGTGGAGCTCACAGTCTTAATCCCAATTTTATAGATGAGGTAACTGAGGCACAGAGTAGCTAAGTGGCTTGCCCAAAGTCACACGGCTGTCAAGTGGCAGAGCCAGGATTAGAACCCACAACCTCTGACTACTAAGCCTTTTCTCTTTCCACTAAGCCAAGCTGCTTCTCCAAGTACATAACAAGGAGAGTGGTGAAGTTATCAACTGAGATGAAAAGTTAAGGGGAGCAGTGGATATAGGGGAAAAATAAGGAGTATTACATTTTATTAATTTAGTTCTTTACCTGTGCATATCATGTGGTGGATTACATGCCCCCATTTTGTAATTTTTTTAAACCAAAAAAATTAAAAACTGATTTTAATACAACAACAGACTCTGGGAATGTAATTAAGTGTCACTCAGCTACAGCAGGCGCATGCAAGTGGAATGATTTAATTATCCCCTGCAATGGTTCAGGCCCAGAACTGGCACACAGAACAGCTCTTTGTGCTAGTTTTTTGGCAAAAAAGAGCACTTTCACAATGGATATTTTATTCAAGTGACTTGGAGAAGAAAATGTAGGAATGGATTTATAGAATTTGGATGTTTTGGCCACATAATGTTAGGCAGTCAGAACATTCAAATTGATGAAAGCATTGAAATCCTATTGATAATATCTACCAGAAAATTTCCCTTGGTGAGGAAATTCAATACTTGTTCATTTTGAACTGAGGATCTTCAAATTTCAGTGGATGTTCCTTTCTCATGATTTTTTAAAATTGTATTTGTTAAGCGCTTCCTATGTGCCCTCTCAAAGGTGACAAATGATCCTTCTTGCCAACTCCAATGGTCTCTTATTATTAAGTGCCATCAAGTCATTTCTGATTCATAGTGACTACATGATATACTTTCTCCAGAATGTCCTGTCATCTGCCATAATCCTCATCCTTTGTAACAGTTCTTCCTTTATCGATTTGTTATGGTCACTATCTATCTAGATGCTGGTCTGCCTCTTCCTTGTTTTCCCTGGACTTTTCCTAGCATTAGTGTCTTCTCCAGATACTTAGTCCTCCTGATTATGTCTCCAAACTATGAGAATCTAAGTCATTTGGCCTTCCAAAGACCATTTTGGTTTAATTTACTCTAAAATCCATTTGTTTGTTTTTTGGGAAGTCCATGGTATTTGCAAAAGCCTTCTCCAGCACCACATTGCAAAAGAATCAATGTTCTTTCTATTCTGTTTTTTCACTGTCCAGCTTTTGGACCCATACATTGTAATTAGAAACACCATAGAATTGACAATTTGTACTTTTGAGGCAACTGTTACATCAGCACATTTCATGATTTTTTCCAGGCTCTTCAGAATAAGCCTTCTTAACATTTATCTTTGCTGTATTTCTTCTCTATTAGTTTCTTTATTTTTGTTTATCAATCCCCATCAATCTCAGGAGAGAAAAATTGTCAACTACCTCCATCTTCTCTCCATTCACTACAACTGTGTTCCAAGTTGTTGTGTTCTTTGTTTTCTTGACCTTCAAATGTAGGCCCATCTTTTTGCTCTATTCTTAACTTTTAATAATAAGCCCTTCAAATATTTTTCACTTTCTGCCAGAAGGATTTTATCATCAACATAACAACGGTTGTTTATATTCCTTCCTCCAATCTTTACTCTCCGTTCGTGTTCATCCAATCAGGCTTCTCTCATTAGGTATTTGGTGTAAAGGATGAAGATCTAAGGTGATAAGATACATCCTTGTCTTATTAATGGGAAACCAATCTGTTTCTCCATATTCTGTTTTTATTGTAGCCTCCTGTTCATCATACAGGTTCCATGTTAATGCAATCAAAAGGTCCAGGATGCCCATTTTCCTTAACGTGCTCCAGAGTTTCTTGTGATCCACACAAAGGCATTACTACAGTCAATAAAGCAAACACTGACTTTGTTTTGATATTCTCTTGTCCTTTCAATGATCCAAGGGACATCAGCAATTATATCTCACATTCTCACTGGAATCCTGCTTGGACATCAGTCAATTCATGTTTCTTGTAGGTCTCCTTTAAATTCTGTATAACGTTTAGGAGAACCTTGCTGGCATGTGAGATCAAGGAAACTGTAGGATAATTGTCACAATTAGTTGTATCTCCTTTCTTCAGTATTGGAACATATACTGATCTCTTCCAATTAGAAGGCCATTGAGTTGGTTAGCCATTCCTGTTGACATATATTGGTAAGGACTTTAACCGATTCCTCTCCAGCTGCCTGAAACACCTCAATAGGAAGCCTATCAAAGCGAGGTGTCTTATTTTTGGCAAGATAAGGTAAAGCTGATCTAACTTCACTTTCCATGATGAGTGGCTCTAATTCAAAAGGAACTTCTTCAAATATATCTTGTATTATTTCTATCTTTCTGTTATAGTTCCTTTGTGTATTCCTTCCATCTCTGTTTGATTCCACTGGCATCATTTATCGTTAATCCATCTTTACTCTTGACAAAGCCAATCCAAGGATGGAATCTTCCCTTAATTTCCTGAATCTCCTGAAATAGTGATCTTGTCCACCCACAGTTGTTACTGACTTCCATTTTTTTACATATGCTGTAGTAATATTCCTGTTTGTCCTTCCTGGAAGAGTGCTGGAATTCTCTCATCAGTTCTTTAACCAGGTTCTTTGGCCCTCTGTTTTTTGCTTCCTTCCTTTCTTTGGCTACTTCCAGAGTTATGTTTGACACTGACATGGAGTAGCAACGGTCTCTACCCTATCCTAATCCTCCCTCAGCCTATAAGCTGCCTTCAACAGGGTCAATCACTCCCCTCTCCTGGAAACATTATCTGACCTTAGCTTCACTGACACTGTTCACTGTTCTGGTAGTAGAATACTGTGGTCTTATGATGGCGGCAAGATTATGCTTCTCTTTGGTTTTCTATGCCTTACCCGATGATGCATAAGGATAAATATAAGGAAGAGGAGGATGATGACGACAACACAGTCTGTAGATGTTGTTTGAAAGAACATTCTTTCTTTGAATGTCTGTACTTGTTGGAAATAAAATTTGCATTTTGCTTTAAAACATCAATCAGACAAAATGCTGGCATTCATTCTTTTCTGTCAAATGTTTCACTTATTCCCTGTTCTTTGGACAGCTTAATAAGAGGTGTTTGATCTCGAGAGTGCTGCTTTAGAAATGCCTCATTTACTTTCCAATTCAGCCAGCATTTCCTGACGTCTGAGTACAAGTCACTTGATAAGTAACCTTCCCCTTAGTTACTTAGCTCTCCGGCTGCTTCTTGACACATGAAAATAAATATTTCTCCTAGGCTAATGTGCATCTGTGTTTCTTCTTGACAATTCATTTACTATAGTATTGAAATGCCTATTCTCCTTTGGAATGACTGATTGCAGGAGGAAGGGGTTTTACCTGCATCCCAAGCCCACCTACCCCTAGCTGAGTCTCCATAATAGTGTCTGTAGGGTCCTAGAGATTCTCTGACTCTGCCCCTTGTCAGCTGTGTGACTGTGGGCAAGTCACTTCACTTCTCTAGGCCACAGTTCCCTCATCTGTAAAATGGGGATGAAGACTGTGAGCCTCACATGGGACAGCCTCATTCCCCTGTTTCTACCCCAGCACTTACAACAGTGCTCTGCACAAAGTAAGCGCTTAACAAATACCAACATTATTATTATTTAATCTTGAGGAAAAATCCTTAGTCTGATGGCGGTCAACATATCCCTGGATCTCCTCAGCTATGGAATCCCACTTTTCATCATGCATTATTCTTAGGTTGATTTCTATATCCTGTCACAGGTATTTTGTAGGCCTCCACTTCATTATGATCTGAAAGAACTGCTAGTTGTCACTGATGCCTTTCTTGATTTTCTGCAAGTAGCTTAGAAACATTGAGTTGCCTCTCTTAAGCCAGTATTTGTGCTGTTGCTTTGCCACACCTAGTCTTGACAACTGCTCAGAAACATTGGGCTACTGTCATTTGGGCATGTACATATTATCCTGATATGACCACCAACAATGAAGCAGTGTGACTTAGTAGAAAGAGCATGGGCTTGGGAGTCAGAGGTCATGGGTTCTAATCCCGGCTCAGACACTTGTCATCCACTTGTCAGCTGTGTGACTTTGGGCAAGTCACTTAACTTCTCTGTGCCTCAGTTACCTCATCTGTAAAATGGGGATTAGGATTGTGAGCCCCACGCAGGACAACCTGATTACCCTGTATCTACTCCAGCGCTTAGAAAAGTGCTTAGCACATAGTAAGCACTTAACAAATACCATAATTATTAAAGTAAAGAAATGGAAATTGTAGAAGGATCTAGATAGGTTCATCATATTGACTAGAAAAGCTCATGTTAAAGAGCAAGTTAAAGAGAGCTGGGGGGATGGACCAAAGGGAAGTCAGGAAGGAAGGGGTGGTAGAGAGAGAAGGGAAGCTGGGCAAGGTCACCAGGGTGGGTGAAAATGTTCAGTTAACATCTCAAGAAATTAAAGTCAGTTACCTTATAGTGGAATTTCTCAGATTCTGCTGCTGTCTGGATTATACAATAATATAGAAGGAGGGCAGAGTTTAGAAGCATAGAAGCTTGCAATGAGGCAGTTAGTATAATCCAGCAAAGAAGTAGGAGTATGGAACACATGTGTGACTCTAAGGGTAGGGGGAAGAAGTGGTTATGGTATGTGAATATTGTGGACAAAGAACTGGTAGGGGGCTTAGACATGGAAGAAAGGTATGAGGTGAAGGAAAGAATAACTCCTCATTATCAACTGTTACCCCATCCTGGAGTTTCCCCTCACTACATAGTACAGATCATAGCTCTCCACATCTCCTGATTAATTCCCAACAACCAATTACATCAACCAAATACAACAACAGCAGCAATAATAATTATGATAATAATAATGTTTGCTAAGCACTGACTTCCCCTCTCAGGATCGCACCTGGAGAGTTTCCAGTAATCTACCAGTCTAGGCTATGGGAGGGAGAGTCAAGCAGAGGCATATTCATTCCATTTCTAAGTTGGGCAGCGGCTAGTGAGTGGAAGTCAAAACTCACCTTTGCTGGGCAGCAGTGGCATGAAAAAGAGTCAAGGGTCTTATGATGAGACATACGTTTACTGCGTGGAAGAAGGCAGTGGTAAACCACTTCCATATTTTTACTAAGAAAACTATGGATTCACTACCAGAATGATTGTAGATGGAGGTGGGGCATTCTGGGAGAGAAGTGTCCATGGAGTCACTATGGGTCAGAGACGATTTGACAGCATAAGTCAAGACAAGAATCTACCTTGTGCCAAGCACTGCTCTAAGCACTGGGGTATTTACAAGATAATCAGGGTGGTAACAACCCCTGTCCCATATGGGGATCGAAATCTAAGTTAGTGGGAAAACAGGTGTTTCATCCTCATTAATGGGTATTTCACTATCCACTCAACATCTGTAATCCCGCCTGGATTAGTGTATCAGCCTCCTTGCTGACTCCCCAGCCTCCTGTATCTCTCCACTCCAGCCCATACTTCATTCTGCTGCCCAGATAATTTTTCTACAAAAACATACAGAACATGTCACCCCACTACTCAAAAAGTTCTAGTGGTTGTCCATCACTTCTCATCAAACAAAAACTCTTCACCAGTGGCTTCAAAGCAGTTCAACACCTTGCCCCCTCTTATGTCACCTTGCTACCCTCCTTCTACAACCCAGCATGCACACTTTGTTCCTCTAGTGCTAACCTTCTCACTGTGCCTTGATCTCACCTCTCGCCACCGCCGACCCCTGGCCCACATCCTGCCTCTGGCCTGGAACACCCTCCCTCCTCAAATCGAAAAGGAAATTACTCTCTCCACCTTCAAAGCCTTTTTGAAGGTACATCTCCTGCAAGAGACCTTCCCAGACTAGGCCCCCTGCCTTTCTTCTTCTCCCACTCCTTTCTGTGTCACCCTGACTTGCTCCTTTTATTCTTCCCCCCTTCCCAGTCCCACAGCTCATATGTACACATTTGTAAATTATTTATTTGTATTGATGTCTGTCTCCCTCCCCTACACTAAGCTCACTGTGGGCAAGGAATGTGTCTCTTTATTGTTGTATTGTTCTCCAAGTACAGTACAATACAGTATCAAAGGAGTACACAGCCAAGTGCATAATTAACATAGAGTGGAGGGCAGTTAGGAGAAATAAAGGGCTTAGTCATGGAAGACCTCTTGGAGAAGATATGATTTTAGGAAGGTTTTGAAGGGGGATGATAGAGGTGGACTGTAAGATATGAAGAGAGTAGGAGTTCCATATCTGAGGAATGATGAGGGCAAGGGCTCAAGGGTGTGATAGATGAGATCAAGTAGGATGGCATTTGAGTGGAAGGTGTGGATTGGATTGCAGTAGGAGGTCAGTGAGATAGAGTAGGAGGAAGAGAGCAATTTTTCATCTGCTTTATGTTTACGTATTATCTCTTGCCTTCAGGTTATTTTCCAGCTGGATATCCTGCCAGCAGCCTAAATTCAACCTGGTGAATCTGAGTTCCTAATCTTCCTTCCTTAATTGACCTCTAGCCCAGAAGATAATACCACTATTCTCCTTGCCTCAGACTTTTCCAAAGTTGGTGTCATCTTTCACCTGATACATTCTAGTCCTAAATCCTGCTATGTTTTCCATTTTATGGATCCTCCCCTTCTTCTCCATGTTCTACTTCCCTCACTGTCATCAAATCTACATCTCCTACCCTCTTCTCTCCCCCTCCCTTCAGGCTCTATCTCCTCCTGCCTCCAGGATGTCTACACCTGGATGTCTCCTGCCACCTAAAACTCAACATGTCCAAAACTGAGCTCCTTATCTTCCCTCCCAAGCCCTGTCTTCTTCCTGACTTCCCTGTCACTGTGGATGGTACGACCATCCTTCCCATCTTTCAAGCCCGCAACCTTGGTGTCATCCTTGACTCAGCTCTCTCATTCACCCCACATATCCAATCCCTCACCAATGCCTGCCGGTCTCACCTTTACAATATCGCCAAGATCCGCACTTTCCTCTCCATCCAAATGGCTATATTACTGGTACAGGCTCTCATAATATCCCGGCTTGATTACTGGGTCAACCTTCTCTCTGATCTCCCTTCCTCCTGTCTCTCCCCGCTCCAATCTATTCTTCATTCTGCTGCCCGGATCATCTTTCTGCAGAAACGTTCTGGACATGTCACGCACCTCCTTAAAATCCTCCAGTGGTTGCCTATCAAACTCCGCATGAAACAAAAACTTCTCACACTGGGCTTCAAGGCTTTCCATCACCTTGCCCCCTCCTACTTCTCCTCCCTTCTCTCTTTCTACTGCCCACTCCGCACACTCCGCTCCTCTGCTGATCACCTCCTCAATGTCCCCAGTTCATGCCTATCCTGCCGTCGACCTCTGGCCCACGTCCTACCGCTGTCTTGGAATGCGCTCCCTCTTCACCTCTGCCAAACAAACTCTCTTCCCCACTTCAAAGTCCTACTGAGAGCTCACCTCGAAGAGGCCTTCCCAGACTGAGCTTCCCCTTTTCCCTCTGCTCCCTCTCTGCCCCTCCTTCACCTCCCCTCAGCCAAGCCCCCTTCCCCCCTTTCCCTCTGTTCCTCCCCCTCTCCCTTCCCCTCCCCTCGGCACTGTGCTCATTTGTATATATTTTTATTACCCTATTTATTTCGTTAATGAGGTGTACATCCCTTTGATTCTATTTATTGCGATTAAGTTGTCTTGTTTTTGCTGTCTGTCTCAACAGATTAGACTGTAAGCCCGTCGATGGGGAGGGATTGTCTCTATCTGTTGCCAAACTGTACATTCCAAGCACTTAGTACAGTGCTCTGCACATAGTAAGTGCTCAATAAATACTACTGAATGAATGACCACACATCTGGATTACTGTGCTAGCCTCCTGACTCGTCCCACTTCAAGTCTCTTCCCTCTTCAGGGTTTACCACACACAAACACATACATGCACACGCACACCTTTGTTTTCAAAGACAATGTTAATTTCAGTGACCTCTTATCTATAATAATAATAATGTTGGTATTTGTTAAGCGCTTACTATGTGCCAAGCACTGTTCTAAGCACTGGGGTAGACAGGGGAATCAGGTTGTCCCACGTGGGGCTCACAGTCTTAATCCCCATTTTACAGATGAGGTAACTGAGGCACCGAGAAGTGAAGTGACTTGCCCAAAGTCACACAGCTGACAAGTGGCCGAGCTGGGATTTGAACCCATGACCTCTGACTCCAAAGCCACCCAGATTCCACCCAGATCACACTGCATCAGCCTCCTTACTGACTTCCCAACCTCCTGCCTCTTCCCACTCCAGTCCACACTTCACTCCCCTGCCCGAATCATGTTTCTACAGAAACGTTCAGGATATGTCATCCCCCTGCTCAAAAATCTCCAGCGATTGTCTATCCACCTCTATAGCAAACAAAAACTCCTCACCATTGGCTTTGAAGCAGTCCATCACCTTGTCCCATCCTACCTCACCACGCTTCCCTCCTATATAGGCAAAGGTGGCTGAAATGACTGAAGTATTTATCAACATTCCTTTTGACTCTTGGGAGAAGCAGTGTGGCTTAGTGGCAAGAGCAGGAGCATGGGGGTCAGAGGACGTGGGTTCTAATCTTTAGTGCATGACCTTGGGCAAGCCACTTAACTTCCCTGTGCCTCAGTTACCTCATTTGTAAAATGGGGATTAAGACTGTGAGCCCCGGTGGGACTGCCTGGTTATCTTCTATCCACCCCAGTGTTTAGAACAGTGCTTGGCAGGTAATAAGTGCTTAACAAATACCACACTAATAATAATAATAATAACATTCTTTTTGACACTTGCATATGAGAATAAATCCTTGCCATGCTAACAAACTTGTCCCATATAGGGCTCATTTCTATTTTGGAGCCTGACTCTTGGTGACTCAACTCAATTAATTATCAATGGAATTTGTTGAGGGTCTATTGTGTGCAGAGCACTGTACTAGACATTTCAGAGCATATGATGGAATTTGAAGGCAGTATCTTTGCCTTCAAGGAATTTGTAATCTAACTGGGGAGACCGTCACTGAAATAGTTTACAAATAGGAGGAAGAAAGAAAAGTTGATACCTAGATGTTTTAATAATGACAATTGTGATCACAGCTGTGTACACAGTTGGTGCAAAAGTGCTGAAGATATAATTGGAGAGATGCAAACTGGTATGGAGGGAAAACTAATTTGATCAGGGTAAACTTCACATAGGAGTTGTGGTTTCAGAAGGGCTCTGATGATCTGGTGTATTTGAAGGGGTAAGAAGTTCCAGGCTGATGAAAGGCATGAACAAGATTTCAGAGTGGAAGAGATATGGATGAGTCACAGAGAGTAGGTTAACTTGAGAGAAAATCATAGGGCAAGCTAGGGTGTAGTGGGAAAAGAGAGTAGGTAAGTAGGAAGAGTTAATTGAGTGTCTTAAAGCTAATGGTAGGGAGATTCTGCTTAATACAGAGAGGAATGGAAGTCCATTGGAGGATTTAAAGGAGAAGGGAGGCATATGTGCAGAATGATACTTTAGAAAGATGATCAGAGCTGCATATGTAGGGCTGGAGAGGAGAGAAACTGGAGCAGAGAGTCCATTAAGAAGGCTGATATAGTAGATGGACAGGAACATAGTAAGAGCCTGGGTGGACTTGCTAAGTGTGTGGATGGGGAGGAAGAGTCCATGTTTTTGCTAAAGGATAGCAATCCTTCCCTCAGTTGCTGGTCTCAGACTTTTCTGTCTACCTCAGTGTTTCAAGATCTACTACATTACCATGCTATTTGAGGCTGTGCTACAATGTTCAGACCTTTCTTAAGTAATACCTGTCACCTTGGCCATGTGGTCCCATTAGTCACTTAGGCCCTCAATCAACTGTATATTTGGTAAATTTACTGACTATTTTTGTTTCTACCTTTTATAGTAATGATAATTATAATAATTACGGTATTGGTTAAGCACCTACTAGGTGCCAAGCATTATTCTAAGTGCTAGGGTAGATACAAGATAATTGAGTTGGAAACAGTCCTTGTACCACACAGGGCTCACAGTCTCAACCTCCTTTTTGCAGTTAAAGGGAATGGAGGCACAGAGAAGTGAAGTCACTTGTCCAAGGTCCCACAGCAGGCAGGTGGCAGAGGCAGAATTAGAACTCATGACCTTCTGACTCTCAGGCCCATGGTCTATCCACTATGTCATGCTGCTTCCCTATATCTATATCTATATAGATATATCGCTATATCTTTTATATCCTTGCTCTTACCACTGTACATATTGCATCTTGCATCTTGCATATTGCATCATATTGCATATTGCATCATATTGCATATTGCATCATATTGCATATTGCATCAGAGAAGCAGCATGGCCCAGTGGAAAGAGTCCGGGCCTGGGAGCCAAAGGTCATGGGTTCGAATCCTGGCTCCGCCACTTGTCAGCTGTGTGACTGTGGGCAAGTCACTTAACTTCTCTGGGCCTCAGTTCCCTCATCTGTAAAATGGGAATTAACTGTGAGCCTCACATGGGACAACCTGATGACTCTGTATCTCCCCCAGCACTAAGAACAGTGCTCTGCACATAGTAAGCGCTTAACAAATACCAACATTATTATTATTATTATTATTATCTTATCAATCTTTGCTTTTTTTTTTCCTGTCATTAGATTGCTAGCTGTTCGAAGGCAGGAACCACGTCTCTTACTTTTAGTGTATGTTTTGCAGGTGCTTAGAACAGTTCCTGACACTTGGATGGTCTTAATAATAATAATAATAATAATGAATAATTTTGTGTTATTTGTTAAGCACTTACTATGTACCAGGCACTGTAGTAAGTACTAGGGAGGATGCAAGCAAATCAGTTTGGGTACAATCTTCTGTCCCATGTGGGGCTCACAGTTCCAATCCCCAATTTCCTCTGTGAAATCCCCATTTCACAGAGAATTGAAATAACTTATCATAGGTCACACAGCAGACAACTGGCAGAGCAGTGATTAGAACCCATGGCCTCTTGACTCCCAGGCCTGTGGTAGTCTGCACACAGTAGGTGCTCAATATAGTGTTCAATGCCCAGTAGGTACTCAGACAGTGTTTTACACATAGTAAGCACTCAGAATAGTGTTTTGGATTTATTAGGGGCACAGGAGAGTTCTCAGAACTTAGTGATAATAATTAATAATTGTAGTATTTGTTAAATGCTTACTATGTGCTAGGCACCATACTATTCACTGCGATGGATTTAAGCAAATCAGGTTGGACACAGTTTCTGTGCAGTTGAGGTAAATGAGGCACAGAGAAGTTAGGTGACTTGTCTAAGGTCATACAGCAAGCAAATGATGGAGTCAGGATTAGAATCCAGGTGCTTCTGAATCCCAGGCCCATGCCCTATCCACTGGGCCATGCTGCTCATAATAGTTGCTCAGTGCTCAGCTGATGCTGAATAAAGGCCACTAGCCCAGTGTGGACCTCAGGAATACTTCGATCTTCTCAGCATAGAAATGGCTCTGATTAAAATTGCTGAGCAGTGTTTCATTAGTTTTATTACTCTGTCATATCTATTATAATATGTGACCTATTCTGAAACAGATCCAATACATTTCCATAAGAAGACCTTGAATTATATTATGTAATTTGTCTTAGTACAGATTTACTATCTTACTAATTCACTGTTGTTTAAATCATCTTTGGAAAAAACAAAAACCTCTCATACTGTTTGGTTAGTTAATAAAGTTCTAAATCCAACAATGCTCTTCTGATCGCAGTGCTGTGCCACTGGGAGCCAAGGAGAACAGGGAAGTCTCAGTCTCTCCAGAATGTAGTGGGATCCAATCCCCAGGTGATGTGGGTGATCTTTTAAAATAGAAGATTTGTTTTCTTGCCTGCTGTGGACCTAAACATTAGCCCTCCTTCTTACATATTATTCCTCAGACTGGTGGGTCTTCCTTGGGTGTCTGTGTCACCCAAATTTGGGTCTTACTTGAGTGTCTGTGTCAAGTAACAGGGGAGGCAGCTATCCACTTGGGGAGGCAGCTATCCACTTGGAGAACCAGTGTGGTCTAGTGGCAAAAGCACAATCTTGGGTATCAGGGGACCTGAGTTCTAATCCTCGCTCTGCCAGTTGCCTGTTATGGGACTTTGGGAAAGTCAATCAGCTTCTCTGTGCCTCAGTTTTTTCATCTAACTGTGGGCCTCATGTGGGACAAGGATTCGATCAGACTTGATTACCTTGTATCTACCCAAGAGATACAATGCTTGGCACATAGAAAGCACTTAACAAATGCCACAGGTATTATATTTTTATTTGTATTTTTATTGTATTTGTTAAGCACTATTTGCCAAGCACTGTTCTAAGTGCTGGGGTAGATACAAAGTAATCAAATTGGACAGAATCCATGTCTCACATGGGGCTCACGACTTTAATTCCTGTTTTACAGATGAAGTAACTGAAGCACAGAGAACTTAAGTGATTTGCCTAAGGTCACAAAGCAGACAAGTGGTGAAGTTGGGATTTGAAGTCTCTGCACCCAGAACACCTTGACCCTCCCAACCTTACTTTTAAAGTCACCAAAATTGGGTGCAAAGAGGGGAGCCTTGCCATGACTGCACTGATGGAAGAAAAATCACCAATTTTGTCAGGCACTCTGTCTGATCCAGGCAGGGCCACCTTCATGTGCTTGGACCCCCAACTGGGGGTTAGGGTGGGAGGGGAAATTCCTGGAGATAGGAGAAGCGGTATGATAGAGATGGAAGAGGTGGAAAAGGAAAGGCTACTACTCCTTGGGTGGCTGCAGGTTAATATTGCCCCTTCACTGTCATAGTAAATGCTCAATGAATATGATTGATTAATTGACTGATCAATGGATGAAAACAGGGAGCCAAGACGGGTTGACTATTAATCAATCAATTGTATTTATTGAGCACTTACTGTGCAGAGTACTGCACTAAGCACTTGGAATAGTACACTACATCAAAGCTGATAGTCATGTTCCCTGCTCACAAGGAGCTCGCAGTCAGTTGTGACAGAAAGACCAGGGAGAAAGATATTAAAATAAATTACAGCTATGTATTTAAGTGTCTATGTAAGTAAGTGTTGTGGGGTTAGTGAGGAGTGATCATCAAGTGCTTAACAGGAAGAAGGGAGAGGGAGTAAGGAAAAAAATGGTTTAGGGAGGGACTTTTGGAAGAAGTGGGATTTTAGTAAGGCTGTGAAGGTGGGGAGAATGGTCATCATCACATTGGAGGGAGACGGAGGTCCAAACCAGATAGAGGACATGGGCAAGGAGTCAATGACTAGATAGACACGATTGAGGTACTTTAAGTTGGCCTTAGAGGAACAAAGTGTGAGAACTGGATTGTAGTGAAAAATCAGCAAGGTAAGGTAAGAGCAAGAGAGCTGATTGAATGCTTTAAAGCCAATAGTAAAGGATTTGTTTGATGTGAAAGTGGATGGGTAATCACTAGAAGTTCTTGAGGAGTGATGTGGACCTAACTTTCTTTAGAAAAATAATCTGGGCAGCAGGGTGAAGTATTATCTAGAGTGGGGAGACACAGGAGGCAGAGAAGTCAGCGAGGAGTCTGATGCAACAGTCAAGGTGAGAGATAAGTCCCGGGATCAGCATATTAACAGTTTGGATGGAGAGGCTAAGGTGGATTCTAACAATGTTGTGAGGATGTGGTGACCAATTTAATATGTGGATTGAATGACACAGACGAGTTGATGATAATGCTGAGGTTATAGGTTTGTGAGACAGGGTGCTGTCAAGCTCCATGAGAGACAGGTACAGTGTTTCTCACCTGGGTATTTTCTTCCAGATCTTAGTACAGCGAGCTGCGTACAGTCAGGACTTAATAAATATTATTACTATGAATGCAAAGGGAAGTACAAGGAGAGGGCAGGTTTAGGGTCAGAAGATATAGAGTTCTGTTTTGGTCACATTAAATTTGAGGTGTTGGTGGGACATCCAAGGAAAGATGTCCCAAAGACAGGAGGAAATGCCAGACTGCAGATGAGTGAGGTCAGGGCTGGAAAGGTAGATTTGGGAATCATCTGCATATAGATAATAGTTGAAAGCATGAGAGTGAATTTATTCTCTCAAAGGAGTAGAAGTAGATAGAGATATGAAGGGGACCCAGAACTGAGCCTTGAGGGACTCCCACTTTAGAGGGTAGGAGAGAGAGGAGTAGCCTGCAAAAGAGATGAGGAGAACCATGAGAGGACGGGCTCAGTGAAGCAAGGGTTGGATGATATTTCAAGGAGAAAGGGGTCGTCAGCAGTGTCAAAGCTGAAAGTTCAAGGAGGATTAGAATGGAGTAGAGGGCACTGGATTTGGCAAGAAGTTCATTGGTGACCTTAGAGAGGGCAGTTTCAGAGGAGTGAAGGAAGGGTAAACTAGACTGGAGGAGGCAAAGGAGATAATTAGATGATAGAAGGTGGAGGCAGCAGGGTCTAGACAACCTAGTTAAGGAGTTTTGAGAAGAATGTAGAGGGGAGATAGAGCATAATTGAGGGAACTGGAGAGGTCAAAGGAAGAGCGTTTTTTAGGATAGGGAATACATGTGCGTATTTAAAAGGAGTGGGGAAAGAAGTCATTAGAAAGTGAGCAGTTGAAGATGACAGTCAAGACAGTGAAGGGAGGGGTCAAGTGATTTGATAAGGTGCAAAAGGAATGGGGTTGGAGGAACATGTGAAGGGGGAAGATTTTGAGATGAGGTGGGAGATCTCTTGAGATACAAATGGGAAAGATGGGAGAATCAAAGAGGGGCCAAGAGGAGGGAGGGCCTGGAAAAGAGTAGGGAGATTTTAGGGAGATCACGCCTTATAGTTGCAATTTTACCAATAAAATATGTGGCTGGGTTATTAGGGGAAAGAGTGCCGAGATAGAGTTATGATTAGCATGACAGTCGTGTTGTGGACTTCCCAGATTTGTCTGGGCACCCTATCAATTCTATCAACCTCAAGGTGAAGGGATTGAATTACTCTCCTTGGATGTGCTTGTATTAACGTGATAGCAGTTTGGATGGAGAGGAAAGGGGGGATTTTAGCAGTGTTGTGAAGGGTGAATCAACAGGATTTGGTGACAGATTGAGTATTTCGGTTGAATGAGAGAGATGAGTCAGGGATAACACCAAGGTTATTTCTGTTGTGAGATAAGAAGGATGGTGGTACTGTCTACAGTAATGGGAAAGTCATAGGGAGGACAGGGTTTGGGTGGGAAGGTAAGGAGTTCTGTTTTGAACATGTTAAGTTTGTGGTGTTGGTGGGACAGACAAGTAGAAATACCTGGAAGGCAGGAGGAAATGTGAGACTGCAGAGAAGGAGAGAGGTCAAGGGTGGAAAGATAGATGGTAGTTGAAGCCTTGAGAGTGAATGAGGTCTCCAAGGGAGTGGATGTAGATGGAGAATAGAAGGGGATCCAGACTGAGTTTTATTTTTATGGTCTTCCTTAAGTGCTTGTTATATGCCAGGCCCTGTACTAAGCACTGAAGTAGATACAAGCTAATAAGGTTGGACACAGTCTATATCCCACATGGAATATGAGGGTTTCCCACAGTTTGGTGATGGGAGTCAGAGGATGAGCCCACGGAAGAGACTTAGAATGAGCAGCCAGAAAGATAGGAGCATACCTAGGAGAGGACAGTGTCACTGAAGTGAAGGTTGGATGTTTCAGTGATAAGGGGGTGGTTGACATTGTCAAAGACAGCTGAGAGGCTGAGTAGAATTAGGATGGAGTAGAGGCCACTGGATTTGGCAAGAAGGAGTTAATTTTTCATCTTTGAGAGAGGTCTTTCTGTGGAGTGAAGTGTGCAGAAGCCAGTTTGGAGGGGAGTCACAGAGAGAATTGGAGGAGAGGAAACAGAGACAATGGGTTTCAATTACTCGCTCCAGGAGTTTGGAGAGGAATGGTATGAGGGAGATGGGGGGATAACTGGAGGGAATCATGGGGTCAAGGGAGGGCTTTTTATAGGATGGGGAGACATGAGTATTTTGAAAGCAGTTGGAAAGGAGTCATTGGAGAACAAGCAGTTGAAAATGGTCATCCAGGAAGAAAGAAGGGAGTGGGTAAACATATAATAAGGTGTGAAGGTTTGGGATCGAAGGCATAGGTGGAGAGGACAGACTTTGAGAGGAGGCAAGAGTTCTCCTCGAGATATTGCTGGGAAAGATGGGAACAATGAAGATGGAGCAGGAGGAGGGAGGGACTGGAGAGATGCATGGGAGATTTTAGATAGATAACATCTGAACTTTCAGTTTTCTCAAAAAGTACATGGCCAGGTTATTGGGGACTAAAGATGAGAGGACAGGAGTTTGAGGAGGGAGTTAAATTTCTGAAACATCTGAGCAGGGCAATGGGGGTGGGAGTCAATAAGAATCAAGAAATAATGTTGCTAGGCAGAGGAGTAAGCAGAGTTAAAGGAGACAAGGATGAAGTTTATGTGGACGAGGCCAGCCTGTAATCTGGATTTCCACCAGCAGTGCTCTGTGGCTCCTGCACCGGGGTGAACGGTAGGACTGTGGAGGTGATCCAGGGTTGTGGGTTAGAGGTTCAAGATCGACAAAGAGATAGGAGAGCGAGTGAGTTGAGTTTAGCAGAGAGGAATGTGTTAGAGTGTCAATTTGGTCGTCATAGGAAAAGGAATGGCAAGAGGGAGAAGGGGCGATAATTGGAGGAAGCTGGGGGGGTCCATGGAGTATTTTTCTAGGACAGGGAAGACATGAGGATGTTTGAAAGCAGTGGGGAAGAAGCCACTGTAGAGTGAACAGTTGAAGATGGCAGTCAGAAAGGGAAGAATCATTCAGTCTCATTTATTGAACGCTTATTGTGTGTGGAGCACTATGCTAAATATTTGGCAGAGTATAATATAACAGTATAATAGACACATTCCCTGCCCTCAACAAGGGAAGAAGGGAGGGCACAACTGCTTTGATAAGGTGCAAAAGGATAGGGTCAGAGACATAGGTGCAGATGAACCAGGGCTGTTGGTCAGGGAAAGGTAGTTTGGGCCTGGAGACTAGATGGAGCATAATGACTTGAGAAAATTGGAGAGGGTTAAAAGACCAGAGATCTCTGTGGGAAAACAGGACAGATTTGTGGAGAGGGCATGTGTAGGAGAGAAGGCAGGTGAGGAGGATTAGTTCCGCTAGAGGAGTTTCAGAATTGGAGAGGGTAGAGATTGTACATTGACTAGAGATGATGAGATTGATGTGTGTCCAAGTTGGTGAGTGGGTGACATGGGGGTGGAGTAAGAGGTCGGTGGAGTTGGGGAGTGAGAGGAAGTGGACAGGAAAAGCATTGTCAGGAACATCCACATGGGTATTGAAGTCCTCAAAGATCAATGTAGGGATGGAGAAAGAGAGGTAATGTGGAAAAAAAAGGATCAAAATGGTTCAGGAAGTTGCAAAAACAGCCTGGGTGGCAGTTAGGTGATGGTGACTGTAACTGGAATGGGTGGCAGAGGTGGATGACATGGTCTTCAGAGGAACTGTGGATTTCCAAATACCACCTTTGTCACTTCCATGTGATGGAATTTCTGGCTCACTAATTCTAAGAATAAGAATAGTATTTATTAAGCATTTACTATGTGCCAAGATCTACTAAGGAATGGAGTAGAAACAAGATAATCAGATTCCACATTAGGCTCACAGTTTAAGTAGGAGGGAGAACAGGTATTGAATTTCCATTATGCAGATGAGGGAACTGAGTAACAAGGAAGTTAAGTGACACATCTACAGTCATAGAGCAGGTATGTATAGATATTGTACCTCTACAATATCGCCAAGATCCGCCCTTTCCTCTCCACCCAAACGGCTACCTTACTGCTACAGGCTCTCGTTATATCCTGGCTAGACTACTGTGTCAGCCTTCTCTCTGACCTCCCTTCCTCCTCTCTCACCCCGCTCCGGTCTATTCTTCACTCTGCTGCCCGGCTCATCTTCCTGCAGAAACGATCTGGGCATGTCACTCCCCTTCTTAAACAACTCCAGTGGTTGCCTATCAACCTCTGCTCCAAACAAAAACTCCTCACTCTAGGCTTCAAGGCTCTACATCACCTTGCCCCTTCCTACCTCTCCTCCCTTCTCTCTTTCTACCACCCACCCCGCACGCTCCGCTCCTCCGCCGCCCACCTCCTCACCGTCCCTCGGTCTCGCCTATCCCGCCGTCGACCCCTGGGCCACGTCCTCCCGCGGTCCTGGAACGCCCTCCCTCCTCACCTCCACCAAACTGATTCTCTTCCCCTCTTCAAAACCCTACTTAAAACTCACCTCCTCCAAGAGGCCTTCCCAGACTGAGCTCCTCTTCTCCCTCTACTCCCTCTGCCACCCCCCCTTTTACCTCTCCGCAGCTAAACCCTCTTTTTCCCCTTTTCCCTCTGCTCCTCCACCTCTTCCTTCCCATCCCCATAGCACTGTACTCATCCGCTCAACTGTAGATATTTCCATTACCCTATTTATTTTGTGAATGAATTGTACATCGCCTTGATTCTATTTAGTTGCCATTGTTTTTACGAGATGTTCTTCCCCTTGACTCTATTTATTGCCATTGTTCTTGTCTGTCCGTCTCCCCCGATTAGACTGTAAGCCCGTCAAATGGCAGGGACTGTCTCTATCTGTTGCCGACTTGTTCATTCCAAGCACTTAGTACAGTGCTCTGCACATAGTAAGCGCTCAATAAATACTACTGAATGAAAGGTATGTGACAGAGCCAGGATTTGAAGCCAGGACTTCGAATCCCAGGTCCGTACTCTTTCCACGAGGCATAATGAACACACTTTCTGTGATTGCTCTGGGAACCTAAAAGATCCAGGAATATTTTGTCAAAGACTGAAAATTCTTCCATTTCTTCCACTCAGGTCACCCAAAATTGATTCTAATAAGGTGATAGGCATCTTTCATGACTGAATCAATGAATGATTTTCAGATTCTCAACAAGCACTGACCAGGAAAGTCTCATAGGTGTCAGCATTACACAGTCTCAGATTCTGTGAGGGATTTCCCATCTTCACTAACATAACTGCAGGTCTGAGAAATAGGGCTGCGCAGAAGAGCCTGGCTGTGAACACACAAGTTTGAGGTACAGGCAGCCTGACTCACCCTGCTTGGTGTTTAGTCATTGCATGGATTTGTGTGCGGGGAGCAAATGTCACTTAGTGCAGAGCATGCAGGAGGGTAGGGGCGGGCCAGGCATCAGAATAGAAATGATAACCTGGCAACTCTTGTCTGTCTCCCCTTCTTGACTGTAAACTCACTGTGGGCAGGGAATGTATCTGTTATGTTATACTGTACTCTCCCAAATGCTTAGTAAAGAGTTCTGCACACAATAAGTGCTCGATAAATACAATGGCCTGGCTTGACTGAATCTCCATTACCAGGCTACCAACAAACTCACTCATTTCCATTGGAGATGGAAAAGGAACAGCAGGAGTTTAGTCCTTGTGACTTCCGGGCGTGATCTTGGGTTACTATAAGCCCTAATGAAAGCTACTTTAATAATAATAATAATAATAATAATAATAATGTTGGTATTTGTTAAGTGCTTACTATGTGCAGGGCACTGTTCTAAGCACTGGGGTTGAAACAGGGTAATCAGGTTGTCCCACGTGAGGCTCACAATTAATCCCCATTTTACAGATGAGGTAACTGAGGCCCAGAGAAGTTAAGTGACTTGCCCACAGTCACACAGCTGACATAATAACATTTGCAAAGTCCTTACTGTATGCTGAACATTGTACAAAGCACTGGGGTAAATAATAATAATAATAATAATGTTGGTATTTGTTAAGCGCTTACTATGTGCCGAGCACTGTTCTAAGCGCTGGGGTAGACATAGGGGAATCAGGTTGTCCCACCTGGGGCTCACAGTCTTAATCCCCATTTTACAGATGAGGGAACTGAAGCACAGAGAAGTGAAGTGACTTGCCCAAAATCTCACTTCCACATCAGAAAAACGGACACGTCAGCATGTTTATCATTTGAGAGATACAGTGTGTCGTGGTCAGGGTGGGGCTGAGCCTGTTCCCCAGAAAACCTGCCGATCGGTTGGGAATCTTTGACGTGTTCTGTGGGGGTAAATGGGCAGATCTGGAACCTGGGATGGGGCAGCCCATCATGGTTTAATATGGCACAGCTACAGCTACTAAGTGACTGCTGGTTTTCTGCAGTATTCTGTGTGCGTGTGTTTGTCCTTGAAATGACAGCCCTGCGATTGTTTCAGGGAAAAGGGCATCACTCAGGGATCCAGGAGACCAGGGCTCCAGTGGTAGAGCCGACTAACGTGGGTGAAGACCGCACTCGCACTTGGCATTCATTCATTCAGTCGTATAAGTCACGCAGACAAGTCCCAGACGACGATTCATCGGTGAGGCCCTGTCCGCCGAGTCCTGGGGCCGGTCCCGCGCGGGTGGAGCGGGCGGGTGCGGGGCCCCGCGGCTCTCGGCCTCCGGGGGCGGGGCCCGGGGCCCGGGCGGCCGCGGGGGGGACCCCGGGGGGGACCCCGGGGGGGAGCCGGGGGGCGAGCCGGGGGCCGGGGGGCGGAGGATGGCGGCGGGCTTGCGGGGGTAAATGCAAGATAGGTTGAAAACAATCCCAGTCTAAATAGGAGGTAGCACAGCCATTAAATCTACATTTTGCAGATGAGGCAACTGAGGCACTGAGATCAGTGACTGGCCCAAGGTCATACTGCAGGCAAGGGGCAGAGCCAAGATTAGAACCCAGGTGCTCTGACTCCCAGCCCTGTGTTCTTTCTATTAGGCAATGCTGCTTTTCTATTCTCAGATTCTTATCTCCCTGATTATGGTAAACTTACTCTTGACTATACAGATCTTGTCTCAACAGCCGAAGCATCTGCTGATTCATTCATTCAATAGTATTTATTAAGCGCTTACTATGCAGAGCACTGTACTAAGCCCTTGGAATATACAATTTGGCAACAGAGACAATCCCTGCCCAATGATGGGCTCACAGTCTAATCGGGGGAGACAGGCAGACAAAAACAAGGCAACGTAATCATGATAAATAGAATTAAGAGGAGGTACACCTCATTAACAAAATAAATAGGGTTATAAAAATATATACAAATGAGCACAGTGCTGAGGGGAGGGGAAAGGAGAGGGGGAGGAGCAGAGAGAAAGGGGGCTTAGCTGAGGGGAGGTGAAGGGGGAAGGGGAAGGGAGCAGAAGGCGGCGGGGGAGCAGAGAGGGAGCAGAGGGAAAAGGGGAAGCTCAGTCTGGGAAGGCCTCTTGGAGGAGGTGAGCTCTCAGTAGGGCTTTGAAGTGGGGAAGAGAGTTAGTTTGGCGGAGGTGAGGAGGGAGGGCATTCCAGGACAGCGGTATCTCAGGTTCCTACAGGCCTGACAAGATGGATATGCAGAAAGACATGGGACACGTTCAATATATGCAGATAATCCTCTATCTAGGGCTGGGAGATTTGCGAGTATCATCTTAATTTTACAGATGAAAACAATTTCAACGACTCTTCCCTTCCTGACTTGCCTTTTGTTCCTCTTCTGGGACAAAAGTATCCCTATCGCCTGTTCCTACCTTATGCCAAGCTCCATACACTGGGTTTCTGTTCAGCATTGACTTGTTTGCCCCTTATCACACCTTCATTCTATTTCTTTTGTCCATTTGTTTTTATCTTTTCCGTAGGGATGTTTATTTTCGGACAGAAAAATTGCTAGTCCCAGTAACTAAAATAGTCAAATAGTGATTTTCCAAAATGTTGCTTATAGTAGCTTTCAGTAATGCACTGTGAATCACATGTGAAATCCATTTATAATTTCAACATTTTAGTCAATTATCTAACCCACTTGCAAATGGTGACCTTAGTCTTAAAAGAATGTTAAAATTTCCACTTTCATCAGCATGTCCTCTGGTAGCCAGGCTTTTGTGATGCCAAAAACTTAATTGATGATCTAATTTTCTCTAAAATTCTAGGTGCCATTTACATCTCTTTTTTGTGGCTGCCAGATATTTTTGAAAGCCCATTGACACCTTTTTGTTTGCGTGAACTGCTGATCACAGGCAGGCAATGAATGTCTTAATTTTCTGGGATTTGGAATTTTTCTACTGCTGTCTTCTAATTACAAAGCCCTTTTGTGTAAGGATAGTTAGCAATTTTAACAGTTTATTTCACTGTTTCTGCACAGACTGCAGAAAACTGCTCTTGTTGTCTGTAATCCAAAAGAAGCTGTAAATCAATCCGGGATTTCGAAATCATTCTCTTTACATGCCGTGTCCCTTTGTGCTCCTGGACAATGTGGCTGGCATTCTACAAAATTCTTCAGAGAGAGCGGAGTCAGTCTCTCTAATGCTGATTGACATTTACTGTCAGTATTGGAGGTTTACCTTCACCCATCTATGTGTAGAGCTGTCCTTCAGATGTGAGGATGACTGCTGAGCGTGAGATTGTATCAGTAAAACCAAAGTGTGATTTACAACCCCTTCTGCATTGTGAACTGTAAAGATAGCCCTTTACTACACAAGTGGATTTATTACTCACAGTGACTAGTGCTGATTTTTCTTCTTCTGGGTGTACGGTATTGAAATTTATGGTCCAAGGCAGTCACCCCGTTTCTGGTTACCACATGGCAGGCTGGAAGATTTTTGGTAGCTGTCTCCCAGTGGTCCACTGCTTTGCCACAACATTTGAGGTTTTGCTTCATATACCTGTAAAGTTTTCTTCTATATGCCTACCCTGGGCATGGTTGTCCCACTTGGGAAAAACAAAGAACAGCTGTTTGGGTATCATTTAATTTTTTTAAGGTATTTGTTAAGCGCTTACTACATACCAGACACAGAACTAAGCACTTGGGTAGATATGAGATTGTCAGGTTGGATACAGTCTTTGACCTGCAAGGGGCTTACAATCTTAATCCCCATTTTACAGATGAGGTCACTGAGACACAGAGAAGTGAAGTGACTAGCCTAAGGTCACACAGCAGACAAGTGATAGAGCCAGGATTAGAGTTCAGGTCCTTCTCATTCATTCATTCAATTCATTCAACTGCATTTATTGAACACTTCTTACTGTTTGAAGAGCAGTGTACTAAATGCTTGGGAAAGTACAATACAACAGTTAATGGACACATTCTCTGCCTATAATGAGCTTACAGTCCAGAGGAGGGGGAGACAGACATTACTATAAATAAATAAATTACAGATATATGCGTAAGTGCCCTGGAACTGGGAAAGGAGAAGAATATAGGGAGCAAGTCAGGGTGATGCAGATGGGAGTGGGAGAAGAGGAAAAGGGGGGCTTATTCAAGGAAGGCCTGTTGGAGGAAATGTGCCCTCAGTAAGGCTTTGGAGTGGAGGAGACTAATCTTAGATTTGAGAAGGGAAGCCATTCCAACAGAGGCAGGATCTCCAGGCGTGATCTCTCTCCCTCTGCAGTCTCACATTTCCTTTTGCCTTTTAGATATCTCTATTTGGATGTCCTCCCATCACCTCAAGCTTAACATGTCCAAAACATAACTCCTTATCTTCTCACCCAAACCCTGCCCTCCCCTAACTTTCCCATCACTGTAGATAGCACCACCATCCTTCCTGTCTCACAAGTCCATTACCTTGTTGTTATCCTTGACTCCTCTCTCTCATTTAACCCTCTTATTCAACCCATCACTAAATCTTGTCAATCCTGCCTTCACTATATCGCTAAAATTCACTCTTTCTTCTCCATCTAAACTGCTGCCACATTAATTCAATCACTCATCTTATCCCATCTGGATTACTGCATCAGGTTACTTGCTGACCTCTCAGTTTCCTATGTCTCCTCACTCCTGTCCATATTTCACTCAGTTGCCCAGATCATTTTTCTAAAAAATGTTCAGGACATGTCATCACACTCCTCAAATAACTCCAGTGGTTGCTCATCCACCTCCTCATCAAACAAAAACTCCTCACAATTGGCTTTAGAGCATTCAGTCACTTAGCTCCCTCTTACCTCGTCTCACTACACTCCTTTACAACCCAGCCTGCACATTTCGCTCTTCCATTGCTAACCTTGTAAGTGAGCCGCAATCTTGCCTATCTTGCCACCGACTCCTAGCCCACGTTCTGCCTCTGTCCTGGCAGAGGCCTCCCTCCTCAACTCCAACAGAAAATTATCCTCTCCACCCTTCAAAGCCTTAGTGAAGGCACATATGCTCCAAGAAACCTTCCCAAACTTAACTTCTCCTTTTTCTCTTCTCCCACTCCTTTCTGCTTTACCCTAACTTGCTCCCTTTGCTCTTCCCCTCTCCCAGACCCACAGCATTTAAGTACAAATCTGTAATTTATTTATATGTAATGATGTCTGTCTCCCCCCTCCCAGACTGTAAGCTCATTGTAGGCAGGGAATGGGTCTGCTTATTGTTGTATTGTACTCCCTAAGTACTTCCCTAAGTACTGTTATCGACAAAAATTAGACAAATTAGAAAGGGTTCGTTTAGTCGATGAAGAGACGAAAGACTCCAAGAGAACGGGTCAAAGAACAGGACAGTAGGAAAGTGGCGAGCGGCCCGTTCACCCCAGTGGGGTACGAGTGACCACAGCGCCCCGATCCCGGGCCACCCTGCCAGCTTTATTGGTACGGTGAAACCCCCTGCTGGTACAGGGCACCCAATCGGGGGTAGGCACACCTAGTAACAGTAACCAATCAGTAAGCTCTTTCGTGATCCTGTGACACCCGACCGGTCGGCGCGAGAGTGGCGCACGAAGTTTGAAGTGGCACATGGTGGAGGACTTTCACGTGGCGTGGCCATTTTACAGTCCACATGGCACAGGCAATGGCGCAGGCATTTTACAGGTCACATGGCACAGGTCCCCTGACTTGGGGTTGAGGCTGGCCTCACCATCGCCATCTTGAGGCAATCCGCAACAGTACTTAGTACAGTGCTCTGCACACAGTAAGTGCTCCATGAATATGACTGACTGAATGAATAATGTGGTTGAGGGGTCAGAGGTGAGGTTGACAAGATCGAGGCACAGTGAGAAGGCTAGCATCAGAGGAGCTGGGTTGTGGTCTGGATTGTAGTACGAAAGTGATGAGGTGAGATAGGAAGAGGCAAGGTGATTGAGTGCTTTAAAGCCACTGGTGAGGAGTATTTTGTTTGATGCAGAGGTAGATGGACAACCGCTGGAGTTTTCTGAGGATTGGAAATATATCCTGAACGTTTCTGTAGAAAAATAATCCGGGCAGCAGAGTGAAGTAAGGACTGGAGAGGGGAGAGACATAGGGCTGGGAGGTCAGCAAGGAGGCTGATGCAGTGATCCAGGAAGGATAGGATGAGTGACTGTATTAATGTGGTAGCAGATTAGATGGAGAGAAAAGGACAGATTTTAGTGATGTTGTGAAGGTAGGACTGACGGGATTCTCATTTCCAGGCCCATGATCTATCCACTAGGCCATGCTAATTGATGTCAATTCTCCTAACATGTCCCACCCAGCAAAGCTGACATTTTAGTGCCTGTTTCCCTACTGCACTGTAAGATCCTGGAAAGCAGAGAGCATGTCTTCTAAATATTTTGTACTCCTCTCAGTGCCTTGTACCGTGCTCCGTATACAGTAAATGCTCAATAAATTAAATTGTCTGATTGATTGTTCCATTTCTACACAGTATTAGAATCTTCTCTCTGTTTACTTTTGCCCTTTTCTCTTGTCTCCTTCTCCTCTTCCTTCCCCTCCCCTCCCCTCCCCCACCACAACCACCTTTCTTTTTTCTATCTTCTTTTTCCACAAGCCCGCCTTTCCCAGGAAGTTTTGTGCCATCTTGCTAGAAGGCAAGACTGGAGAAAGAGAATCAGTGGCCTGCCTCTCCTCCAACAGTCTGGTGGGAACTCGGGATGGATGAAGGGGGAGGGAGAGGAGTCTAGCAGGAGAATTTCCACCTGGGAATAATCCACTCCTAAAGAGCTACCTGATTTATAATGGATCTCCCCATTGAGATAGGGAAGGAGCACCCTGAGTACCATGGGCTCCCCCTGCTGAGGATGCCATGGCTTAGTGGCTAGAACACGGGCCTGGGAGTCAGAAGGTCAGTGGTTCTAATCCCACCTCCACCACTTGTCTACTGTGTGACCTTGGGCAAGTCACTTCACTTCTCTGGGCCTCAGTCACCTCATCTGTAAAATGAGTATTAATAATTATTGTGCACTTTGTTAAGTGCTTACTATATGCCAGGCACTGTTCTAAGCACTTGGCGGGGGGGATGGGGGTACAAGGTAATCAGGTTGTCCCACATGGGGCTCACAGTCTTAATTCCCATTTTACAGATGAGGTAACTGAGGCCCAGAGAAGTGAAGTAACTTGCCTAAAGTCACACAGCAGACAAGTGGTAGAGCCAGAATTAGAACCCACAAACTTCTGAGTCCCAGGCCCATGCTCTATCCACTACACCAGGCTTGACTTGCCCAGGCTTGTTTTTGCACACACTGCAGATCACTCTCTTCTTCTGAAAACGTTAACCTTGAGTTCACCAACATTGTCTTCTCCTTGTTCTCCTCTTATCTCTTCTCAGTCTCTTTCACAAGCTCTTCCTATGCCTCCCACCTCTCTAGACTGTCAGACCACTGTTGGCAGGGATTGTCCCTCTTTATTGCTGTATTGTATTTTCCAAGTGCTTAGTATAGTGCTCTGCACACAGTAAGCACTCAATAAATATGATTGAATGAATGAATGAACTGTTAGAATATCTCAAGATTCAGATCTGGGTCCCCTTCTATTCTGCATCTATTCACAGTCCCTTGGACCTTTCCAGCCCTGATCTCAAAGCCATATTAAAGGCACATTTTCTCCACGAGGCCTTCCCCAACTAGTTCTTTATTTCCTCTTCTCCTATTCCCTTCTGCATTGACCTTGCACATGGATGTGAACCCTTTATTTACCCCTCCCTCAGTCCTACAGAACTTATGTACATAGCCATAATTAATTTATTTATATTAATGTCTGTCTCCACCTATAGACTGTAAGATAATTGAGGACAGGGAATATGTCTGTTATACTGCACTCTCCTAAGCTCTTAGTACAGTGCTCTGCACACAGTACATCCTTAATAAAAACAATTGATTGATTGACTTCTCTGCAGGCTCACATTTCCTCTTGCCTTCTACACATCTCTACTTGGATGCCCTGCCAACTCCTCATATTTAACATGTCCCAAACAGAATTCCTCATCTTCCCACCTGAAACCTGTCCTCCCCCAGATTTTTCCATCATTACAGACAATATCACCGTCCTCCCTGTTGCAAAAGCCCATAATCTTGGCATTATCCTCAACTCATCTCTCTCATTCAACCCATATATTCAAACTGTCACCAAATCCTCTAGTTTTACTTTCACAGCATCTCTAAAAGTTGCCCTTTCCTCTCCATTTAAACTGCATCCATGCTGACCCAAGCACTCATCTTATGCTACCTTGACTAATGCATCATTCTTCTCTCTGACCTCTCTGTCTCCTGTCTCTCCCCTTTTCAGTCCATACTTAACTCTGTTACACAGATGACTTTCCTAAAAAACCATCAGTCCAAGTCTCCTAACTCCTCAAAAACCTCCATTGGTTGCCCAATCGTCTTCACAATAACCCATCAACTTTAAGGCCCTCAATCAGCTCTCCCTTTCCTATCTTACCTTGCTGATTTCCCACTACGACCCAATCCACCAACTTCACTCATCCAACACCAACCTACTCAATGATCCTTGATCTTGTCTCTCTTGCTGTCGATCCTTTATCCACATCCTCTCTCTGGCTTGGAACCCTTTCTCCCTTCATTTCCTCTAGACTGTCAGTTCCTCTGGACTCTGAGGTCCTTTTTAAAATTGTATTTGTTCAGGACTTATTATGTGCCGGATACTGTACTAAGCGCTGGGGTAGATACAGGCTAATCAGGTTGGACACAGGCCATGTCCCACATGGGACTCAAAGTATTAATCCCCATTTTACCGATGAGGTAACCGAGGCACAGAGAAGTTAAGCCACTTGCCCAGAATCACTCAGCAGACAAGTCGTGGAGCCTGTATTAGAACCCAGGTCCTGTTGACTCCCAGGCCCATGCTCTATCCATTAGTCAATGCTGCTTCTCATACTGTTGCTCCTTGTGGGCAGGAAATGTGTCTAGCAACTCTGTTGTATTGTACTCTCCCAAGTGCTTAGTACAGTGCTCTACACACAATAATTGCTTAATAAATATCATTGATTGATTGATTATCTGACAGACCATGACTGTCTCCACTTTTTAATCCCACCTCCTCCAAGAAGTCTTCCCTGACTAAACCTTCATTTCCCCTATTGACCCTCCATTCTGTGTCAATTATGTACTTGGATCTGTACCCCTTAAAGCGCTTAATATCTCCCTCCAGTCCCACAGCACTTACGTACAGATTCCTATATTCTGCCATTTCCATTATCTGTAATTTAATATATTGTCTTTCTCCCCCTCTAATCTATAATCGTGTGAGCAGAGAATGTGTCTCCCAACTCTATTGTATTATACTCTCCCAAGCTCTTAGTAGAGTGCTCTGCACATATTAAATATTCAATAGATTCCACTGATTGATTGATTGAATGCAGGGTGACTGCCATGGAACTCTTCTGAGTACCCTAGGGGAGGGATTGGGTTGTCTGCAATTTAACATGAAATAAATGGGGAAAGTGCATGTCAGGGCTCACCTAGAAACACAGTAAGAGCCAGGAAGAGTTTACCCAGGAGGAGGGAGATGGAGGTGAAGTAAAGACCAGAAGGGTCCAGGGAGGTAAGGAAGGAGGAGCCGGAAAAAGATGCCTCAGTCCCTACGTTGACTTCAGATCCACTATATTCAGTGGGCCCAGCTGCCAGTGGACACTGTTTTCCTCCAACTCCACTGCTGCCCAGCATCCAAGAGCCAAAATCAAGACAAATGCTGTGCTCATGCCTAAATGTCTATTTCAGTCTCTACATTTGTTCCAGGCATTGCCTTCCCCAGGAATTATGGTTTGCCTCCGCCTGCCCTGGCTACTTCCAGAGACCTTCTCCAAAGCTTCTGAAAACTCCCTGGATCAAGATCCATCATTAACCTCAACAGCCTAACAACATCCTGACCCAGTTTGGAAGAAAGGTTTTCTGGAATGAAAGGCCCTATAGACTGGAGTTTTGTAGGTGTCTACTTTAGATAAACTGTGAAGGAGGGACAGTCAAGGTTTGAGGGCCCTGGCCCTGAAGTGGCTGGGATTTTCTGTGTTGCTGGTGGGGTAAATCAACTACAGAACATAATAATAATAATAATAATAATAATGTTGGTATTTGTTAAGCGCTTACTATGTGCCGAGCACTGTTCTTAGCGCTGGGGTAGACACAGGGGAATCAGGTTGTCCCACGTGGGGCTCACAGTCTTAATCCCCATTTTACAGATGAGGGAACTGAGGCATGGAGAAGTTAAGTGACTTGCCCAGGGTCACCCAGCAGACAAATGGCAGAACCGGGATTCGAACCCACGACCTCTGACTCCAAAGCCCGTGCTCTTTCCACTGAGCCATGCTGAACATCTACTAGAGTGACTATTTCAGATGCAACAAGAGATGTCAAAGGGCAAAGAAAGCCAAGAGTAGGAGAAGGAGTTGCCTGTTGGGAGTGTGGACAGCAGATGACTGCCAGAGGCATCTCCCAGAGACCTGAAGTTGGGAAATATTAGTGACTTGATTTACAAGGAGGAGAAGAGATGTAAGTTACTCAGGATGTCGGAAAAAGTCAGCGGAATGAGGACACCCACCAGGGAGAAGAAGAAAATGTCCCTCTTTCAAGTGGGTTGGATATTGGTTCCCAGAGTATTGGAACTGGTGGCCTGGACCTGAAACTCTCAGAAAAGACTTGGAGGGAAAGGCAGTCACTGATGATCACGAAGGAAAACATGCCCATCTTTTCACCCAAGTAACTATGTGCTGATAGCACAATCCATTATCAGAAACCCCTACTTAATTGTGGTATTGAGTGCCTACTTTGTGCCCATTGTTTGGGTTGGTATCAGGGAGAAATTCCAAGACCTCTTTACCAGGTTCATTGACCTAACAAAAATCATTTGACAACTTCTATAGACCTGGGATCTGTCAATTTTTCAGCCAATTAGGCTGTCTTGAGAAATTCACCAAGACAGTAGTAGTAGGTAGTATTTATGAAGGATTTACTGTGTTCACAGCACCATACTAAGGGGTAGCAAAAAATGCAAAGGTTAGCATTAATCATGGATCCAGACCCTTCTGGGGCTTATAATCGAAAAACAAGGTGAGAAGCCTTTGGCAGTAGACACAGTAGGAAAGATAAAATCATGTGAATACAAAACAACATGAAAGACAAAGTTCAGAGTCCAAGTTCAGTTGTAAAGGAGCCCTCAAGGGCCCTCTGGGTGCTGCCACTCAGGTCATTGAGAATCCAGTCTCATTCAGAGCTTCCCATAGGGCTAAACCTTGTATAAAGCTGCCACTGTTCCACATGGGGCTGAAATCCCACATGGCTCAAGATGCATGGTATAGTGGATAGAGCATGGGCCTGTGAGTCAGAAGGTAATGAGTTCAGGGCAATGGGTAATGGGTTACTATGGTTCAGGGTAATGGGTAATGGTTTACTATGTGTAAGCACATCGTAAGCGCTTAACAAATACTGTAATTATTATTATTATGTTGGATCCAGGGATTCTGAGTGGTGAGGTGAGAAAGCAGCAGTGGGACTTCTCCCCCTCTAGATTGTAAACTCATTGTGGGCAGGGAATGTGTCTACTAAATCTGTTATATTGTTATACTCTCCCAAGCTCTGCACAAAGTTGGAGCTTAATAAATATGAGTGATTTATTGTTTGATTGGCATTTTCACTTGGCAGTTCAGTGGAAAAGTACTGCTACTCCTTGGCATTCTGGTTGGCCAAGTGAGTTGCAGGAATTCTATCTGACCCTTTATTCATCATCATTATAATGAAGTATTATTATTACTGTGGTATTTGCTAAGCACTCACTTTGTGTCAAGCACTGTTCTAAGCAATGATACAAGGTAATCAGGTTGTTCTACGTGGGGCTCACACTTTTAGTCCCCCTTTTACAGATGAGGTAATTGTGGCACAGAGAATTTAAGTCACTTGCCCAAGGTCATACAGCAGACAAGTGGTGGAACTGGGATTAGAACCCATGTCCTCTGACTACCAGGCCCATGCTCTTTCTACTAACCCACACTCCTACTCTATAGTAGTAGCAGTAGAAATAATAATAATAATGATAGTGATAATAATAATGTTTCTTGATCACTTTCTGAATACAGTGTGCTGAACTAAGAACTAGGAAAATTTCAACTGAAGCAAATAACTGTTTGTTGCTTATATGGAGCCTATGTTCTAACTGGGGGAAAGAAAAGAAAAAAATAACAATGATAAAAATTGTGGTATTTGTTAGGCATTTACTAAGTGCCAAACCCTGTACTAAATGCTGGGGTGGATACAAGCAAATTGGGTTGGACACAATCCCTGTTCCATCTGGGGCTCACAGTCTCATTCTCCATTTTACAGATGAGGCAACTGAGGCACAGAGAAGTAAAGTGACTTGCCCAAGGACAGACTGCAGACATGTGGCAGAGCCAGAATTAGAACCCATGACCTTCTGACTCCCAGGCCCGTGCTCAATGCACTATGCCATGCTGCTTGGAATCAGAATAAATGAAACAGAATGTTTATTTGAATTCACATATGTAACAAAGTTCTGAGGGTGAGCATAAAAAATAAATATATGAGTATAAAAGGGAGCAGGATATTGATAAGAGATGGAGGAGGTAAGTTGGTCCATCTCCCTCCATAACAATTGAAATAAAAACAGCTTTCTTCCTTTTACATATTGGTTTTCTTCAGCTCTTCAGCCACTCTTCTTGCACCTTCTTTTATAATTTTCTCCTCCCAAGCCTACCTGTACCTTATCTTCATCATCTCCACCTAAGACTCTGTTCATGCTCATCCCCCAGCCTGGAACTCCGTTCCCTGCCAAAATCCACCAGAACACTGTTCTCCCCACCATCGAAGTCTTTCTAAACTTTCACCTCTTCTAGCAAATAATCCTTTTTAAAAAAATGGTATTTATTAAATGCTAATTATATGTCATATAATTCTAAACACTAGGGTTGGTACTAGCTAATGAGATTGGTCATAGTCAATGGCCCACATGAGGCTCACAGACTTAATAAAGTCTGTTCCCATTTTCAGATGAGGGAACTGAGGCATAGAGAAGTTATGTGACTTGCCCAAGGTCACACCAGAAAAGTGGAGGAGCCGAGATTAGAACCCCAGGTCCTTCTGACTCCAGGCCCATGCTTTATCCTCTAGGCCATTAGCTTCTCAATTTAATGATTAATTAATCCCTTAATTAATTCTCAAAATTTAGATTGCATATTCACTCAGTACCCATTCCAGGGCTTATCTACTTATTCATATCCAGCCTCAGCTCTCGTTGTGTTGGATATATATGATATTTCTGTTGGGCATTCAACTGTTTATCCTGATTTCATTATTTATGTCTGCTTCTCTTGTTTCCAGTGCTCTATGTGGATAGAGAGAATAACTTGTGCTTCTGTTTCACCTCTTTAAATGCTCAGTAGAATGCATTGCACTCAGTAGACCCTAGATAAACATCATGATTACCACTATAACTTCCATGCTTGAGAATACTAAGAGGGATTTCCGAGCTAGAGTCAGAAGTGGCTTACAGTTCACTGAAAGACTCTTCCAAGTTATGAGGATCAGTGGTTCCAGAACTGTTCTGCATAAATAAATATGATCTAGAAGTACACACAAAAGACATGCAAATAAATATTAATTACTTTGTGGGGCAGAAGAAGAATTATTGCCTGGCAGTAAGTTAAAAAAAAAAATCCAAATTTTGTGCCAGTCTATTCAATAGAGACCCTACCCACATATTTCATGAGGATGTTGTCATTGTCAAATCTGTAACTGGGATCTCTGGGCATTTGATCTTCATCCCACGCTCAACTCCTCAGAACGTGTGCATATGTACATATCTAGAAATAATACAATATAAATTATTCATATCAATGTATGTCACCCCCTCTAGATTCTAAACTCAGTGTGGGCAAGGAATGTATCTACTAACTCTGTTGAACTGTACTCAACCCAGGCACTTAGCTCAGTGCTCTTTACTCAGTAAGCATTCAATAAATACCATTAATGATGACAATTTCAGGTTGTCCAGAACCTAAACCTGAAGTTTTACATAAACATAGAGGGTTAGAAGTTGGTTAACACACATACATACACACACACACACACACACACACACACGTAACTGTATTTCATTTTCAAAGATGCTGCTGCTGACTGGGAGGTTCTTTTAATGTGCGTGAATGTGACTGAAGAGATTCATATGAGATTGATATACCCTGTCACATGGTTTGCATGGAATAATAGCAGCTTGCTATACTAATGGCTTCTTCCATTTGTCCTATACAAGGCCTATCTCTAGTGTTGAGCCTGCTTCCTGGTGCCCTGGTCTTTATGAAGTCTTTGCTTCCATCTGAGAGCTCAGAGTCAGCAGAAGGAGCTAAATGGTGGATGGTTAGGCTCAGGAATCTGTATTCGGCTAGTAGGGTTGTATCATCAACATAACAAAGGTTTCAGACATAACAAAGGTTTTTCAATCACATGTGGAACTATTTGCCTGCCATACAAATTTAGGGACCTGGAACAAGTCACCAGCAGACAGAGAGAAGAAGCAGTGATAGTGGAGAGAGGTTGAGTGTCATCTTACCTTCTGTACCCCATTTTCTGCTTTCCTGCTCTCTGAGCCTTGTAGTTCAGTACTATGAATCTTTCACTACTTTGGGAAATCTTTCAGACCCAGGACAGGTCACATTCTTTAATTTAAATCTGGCCTGCTTTTCCTCCAGTGTGTAATGACTTGGGTATGGAAAGCTGCAGCTAATAGGTAATTGAGACCTGGCTCTTTATCCAGCCCAGACAGAGGGACTATAGGAAGGCCCTCTGTGCTCTCTGTTCAGTTATCATTTCACAGACTTGGGCCAGGCCATGACAGTGAGGAGAAGTATGTCTCGCACAACCAGCTGGACACACATTTCACTCTTTCCAGCTCTGCAGTGACCCACTTTTCTGACTAAAGGGGCTGTTGATTGTTGCACAAAGAACTGTCCTACTGAAATATGGCAATACCTTCACACAGTAAGCACTCAATAAATGCAACTGATTGAAAGAGCTTGAATGGTAACTTTATAGGTAATGGAGGCAGCTGTTCTTCTCCCCTGCTGAGGAGACAACAAAAATAAATTGGAGAAGCAGCTGGAGGGATTTTGGTTAGAACACTGAGGACCGCTGTCCTGGGATGGTCCATCAGGAAGGTTTTTGGATCTTCTTAACTCCTTGCTTTGCCTAAAGATCCTCTGGCTTGGCTGGGTCATTGGTGGCGGAGAAGGTATCTTGCATTTATCCATACCCCAAAATGAAGGGGCCAGTGTTGGAACCCAGGCAACCAGGTGGGAAGCAGTGTGGCCTAGTGAATCGAGCACAGGCCTGAGCATCAGAAGGACCTGGGTTCTAATTCCAGCTCCAACAATTGTCTGCTGTGTGACCTTGGGAAACGCACTTAACTTCTCTGGGCTTCAGTTACCCATCCGCAAAATGAGGTGAGCCTTACATGGGACATGGACTGTTTCCAGCTTGATTAGCTAGCATCTACAGGGTCTGATACATAGTAAGTGCTTAGCAAATGCCATAAAAAAGACAAAAAGAAAAAAAAACCCAAAACAGTTGAAGAGCCTTCCACTGGGACTAGGAGCAGGCCAGATCAACCATGGATGTTTAAGTGCAGAAGATTCCAGCAAAACATGGGAGAAGAAATGACACTAGCAGGACTGTCTTCCTAAGGGGCCCAGCTGCATCTTTGGGGGCCAGGATTTGGCTGGAGAGGTCTATCGTGGGCCCAGGGACAACAGCTTGGCTGCCCAAGATAACACCTTCTGAAAACAGGAGCTGCCCCTCATTTCTGAAATTGAGCACACAATTAGACAATTAAATTCAGATTGTTCTAGTTATTCTTAAATGAGGCTCTCTACCAAATGAAGAAGCTAATGTATATTTCCTAGATTTCACTCAGTGGGTACTCCAGACCATGAGGGTTGTGTAAATGAAGTGGTAAAATATTGCTTTTCATTGAGCAGTATTTCATTGAAATCTTCTTCCATAGCTCCTTTCTGCAAACACTTCAACATGAGACCAGCCTAATTGACTGATTTAGTTCTATCAGAGCTTTGCATAATCAGTACTCAATAGATAATTATAATAATAACAGTAATGTATTTGTTAAGTGCAGTTCCAGGTACTCTCCTAAACACTGGTGTAGATACAAGATGATTGGGTAGGACACAGTCCCTGTCCTCCATAGGGCTCACAGTCTAAATCCCCATTTTACAGATGAAGGAACTGAGGCACAGAGAAGTTAAGTCACTTGCCCAAGGTCACAGAGCAGACAAGTGGCAGAGCTGGGTTTAGAACCCATGACCTTTCTCACTCCCAAGGCTGTGCTCTATCCACTAGGCCAGGCTGCAGTGGAGGGTTAGCAGTGATGGCAAAACCTGCCAGAGGTGCTTGGGCCCCAGAAGAAATTAGAATAAGCCCAATTAAATTATATCCCAGACAAAATAAAAACTAATTTAGCTTTCTCTTCCAATTCCTTTGTAGGTTTGTTTTCATTTGAAAACACGTCAGAATGTTTTACATGCATATTTAGAGAGAAACCTTTGTGGCGTTTGTCCAGTCAAAATTGAGTCAAGAAGCAGGCATGGTGGTATTGGTAATTTGGGAGTGGGATCCTCCCTTTCTCCACACAATTTTAACTCTCTGCAATATGCCTAGATGGGCCTACATTTGAATGTCAAGAAAAAAGATCATGACAAATGGAAGTTTTAACATATTTGTAGTGGATGGAGAGAAGATTGAAATAGTTGACAATTTTTCTCTCCTGGGATTGATAATCAATAATAATGGAGCTGGTAGTCAAGAAATATGCCAAAGATTAATGTTAGGAAGACTCGCTATGAAGAGCCTGGAAAAAGTCATGAAATGTGCTGATGTAACAATTGCCACAAAAATACAAATTGTCAATTCTATGGTATCTCCAGTTATCTGAAAACTGGACAGCGAAGAAACAGCATAGAAAGAAAATAGATTCTTTTGAAATGTGGTGTTGGAGAAGGCTTTCACAAATACCATGGACTGCTTGAAAAACAAACAAATGGATTTTGGAGCAAATTAAGCCAAAGTATTCTTTGGAAGGCCAAATAACTCGACTTAGATTAGTATAATTTGGACACATAATCAGGAGGGCTAATTCTCTGGAGAAGACACTGATGCTAGGAAACGTCCACGGAAAACAAGCAAGAGGCAGACCAGCAGCTAGATGGATAGAGACCATAACATCGATAATGGAAGAACCACTAGAAAACTTGCAGATTATGGCAGAGGACAGGGCATTCTGGAGAAAGTATATCCATGGAGTCACTATGAATTGGAAATGACTCGACAGCATTTAATAATAATAATGTGCTTAGGCTCTTTGGAAGCTTTTGGGGAGATGGATTGGTTGCTCTGCTCCCCTGTGGATAACCACCAGCAATCGGTAATATTAATTTATTCCCTTTCCCGCAGAAATTTAAATTGCAGCAGTTGGTCCAGGTAAGTTTCTAAGATTCCTTTCCCTGTGGCTCAGCCAAGAAAACTCCATCAAAAATAATTCCCAGAAATGTAAAAGAGTTATAAGCTCCTTGATGGAAAGGAATTGTGTCTATCACCTCTGTCATATTGTACTTTCCCAAGCATTAACTACGGGGATCTGCACCCAAGCAGGTCTCAGTGAATACCATTGATTGATTGAACTAGGGACTCCCCTTCAGTTCCTTCTCTTTCATTCCCCTCGCGGATCTGCTCTTCAGAAGGTGGAGGAAAGAGTAACAATTAGCTAACCTTGAACCTTGGGGGTTTCCTCCTTGACAAGATATTTAGGTGTGGACCTGGAGCCACAGCCAACACTAGGGATTCCTTGATTTTTGAACACAGATCCAGATGGAACTCATTGGATACATGTTGGGAAAGGTGGTGGTAAAGTTTTCTCAGCTCTTCCTCAGTTAACTCTACAGAAACCCCAGGGAACATCTTCCCAACTGATGAACAAGAATCCTCGGTCAAGATTTTCATTTTCTCTTTGTCTCTAACGATTTCTTGCCTGTGAAACTGTTTATTTGTGAATCCCTCTGCTATTTTCTATATACCCAATTTGCAAGGTATAATTAAAAAAGCAAATGAAACTGACCCCAGCAACTCTTCTACATGCAAGAAAGGCCCCAAGAAAGGCTAGCCTTGACCCAAAAGGCCTGAGAATCTAATCTCTATGTGGCCAGAGAATTACAAAGGGCCTTACCCCACGATCTGCTCTACAAGGGGTGTCCATAGGGATTGCAGGAAGCAGGTCAAAGTGAGGATCACAGGGGAGGAGCACCTGTCCTTTGAACAGTCAAGGTGCCCTAAAAGACAAAATTACCTGAAATGGGAACAGAGAAATCCCCATTCCCTCTGTCCCTGATGGAGCTCAGCTTTGTGTTTGCTGAGAGAGAACAATGCAGAATGTAGACTGCAGCACTGTGGATTTAGCTCATCTGGGATGGTACTGGAGGACTGTGGGTACTAGTGGAGGTTCCAGACTCCTGCAATGCTCCACAACCAGTGAAACCCTCGTTTCACTGCACCGCACTGCACACTGCTCTGTTGCAGATCCTATTTCCAAGATTTGAATAAAGTAAAACCTGAAGAATTTTCTCCTTGATTTCTGCCTTTATGCAAATTCAAACTCTATGCTGGACTCACTGCTGATTTCCTGCAAAGGGAGTAGGAAGTACCTGAGAGAGCATCTGGACAGGGAGAGGCTGACAGGAAGCTTTGAAGTGGGGAAGGGAGGTCGGGGGTGGCAGAGAGAGAGAGAGAGAGAGGGATAGAGAGAGAGAGAGAGGAAGAGAGGAGAACGAAAACAAGTAAGATAGGGAGAAGAGGAGATTGAGAAGGATGAGAAGGAAGGTAAGATAAGGAGAAAGAGGAGGAAAACAGAGGAAAAGGAGGAAGGGAAGAAAGAGGAGTTGGAAAAGCAAGGGAGAGACAGGGTTCCTAAATTCTTCTCAGATCAAAAATCATTCCTGGGGAAAATCCCACGGATGATGCTACAGATTTCAGGTTAAAGGAAGACCCCATAAAGACAATTCAAAACATCCAGGACTTGGGGCTGCAATCAATCACTGACAATTATTCAGCACTTATCGAGTGCTATACATGGTAGTAAACACTTAGGAGGGTACAATAGTAGCAAGACACACATCTCCCACCCTCAAGGAACTTACTTTATAATGTAATTGGTGAAACAGATAAATATTATTCACAGAGAGTGAAAGTTGGAGAAATAACTGTAATTAGGGAATCAGTGGGACAGAGTAGAAAGAGCATGGAACTGGGAGTCAGGAAACTCAAATTCATTCATTCATTCATTCAATAGTATTTATTGAGCGCTTACTATGTGCAAAGCACTGTACTAAGCGCTTGGGATGAACAAAGCAACAGATAGAGACAGTCCCTGCCGTTTGACGGGCTTACAGTCTAATTGGGAGAGATGGACAGACAAGAACAATGGTAATAAAATTCTTGTCCTGGTTATGCCACTTGCCTGCTGGTGACCTAATCTAAAATGCAGGGAGAACAGCTATTTTTTCACCCTTTTACAGATGAGAAAAATGAGTCATAGAAAAGTTAAGTGACTTTGCCAAGGTCACACAGCAAGCAAATGGTGGAATGGGATTAGAACCCAGGACTCCTGACTCCTATGTTGCTCATGGTAACAAATCTCAGGAGAGAATAGTATGTGAGGATTGTTGATAATAAGGGGGCCACATTCAAGCTAGAAGAGTAGAATCAAGACTCTAAAATTAAGACATAGACTCAGACTCAGACATTGAGACACAGAATGATATAGCTTGCATCTTGAAGGCAGGAATCACGTATATCAGTGGTATTTATTGAGGTCTTACTGCATACAGAGCACTGTATGAACTTCTTGGGAGGGACCAGTAGAGTTAGTAGAGTTAGTTAGTTAGACGTCCATGCCTGTCATCCCCACCAATTGTTCCAGACTTTTAATTCTCTCCTTAGGCCCCCTGCTCCTCCCCCTCCCCCATACCTCACCCCCAATGATGTGGCCACCTACTTCATCATGAAAATTAACACAATCAGGTCTGAGCTCCCCAAAGTCACCCCTCCCCCTCTTGCCTCCCCCCCAACCCTTGCCCCTACTTTCCCATCCTTCCCTGCAGCATCCTCAGAGGAGATCGCCTCCCTCCTCGAAAGTACCACCCCCTCCACCTGTGCCTCGGACCCCATTCCCACTCACCTTATAAAAACCATCACCCTTTCCCTCCTCCCCTCCTCAACGTCTATCTTTAATCACTCACTTTCCAATGGCTTCTTCCCCTCTGCCTTCAAACATGCCCATGTCTCCCCCATACTAAGAAAACCCTCTCTCAACCCCACTTCCCCTTCCAGTTATCACCCTATCTCACTCTTACCCTTCCTTTCCAAACTCCTAGAACTAGTCATCTACACTCGCTGTCTTGAATTTCTCAACTCCAATTCTCTGCTGGACCCCCTTCAATCTGGCTTCCATCCCCTCCACTCTACTGAGACTGCCCTCTCACTCTCAAAGGTCACCCATGATGTCCTTCTTGCCAAATCCAATGGCTCCAACTCTATCCTAATCCCCCTGGACCCCTCAGCTGCCTTTAACACTGTAGACCATCCCCTTCTCCTCCACACCTTATCTCACCTTGGCTTCACCGACTCCATCCTCTCCTGGTCTCCTCTTATCTTTCTGGTCGTTCATTCTCGGTCTCCTTTGCAGGCTCCTCCTCCCCCTCCCATCTTCTAACTGTAGGGGTTCCTCAAGGGTCAGTTCTTGGCCCTCTTCTCCATCTTCACTCATTACCTTGGTAAACTCATTCGCTCTCACAGCTTCAACTATCATCTCTATGCAGATGACCCACAAATCTACATCTCCTTCCCTGTTCTCTCCCCCTCCCTTCAGGCTCATATCTCCACCAGGATGTCTCCACCTGGATGTCTGCCCTCCACCTAAAACTCAACATGTCCAAAACTGAGCTCCTTATCTTCCCTCACAAGCCCTATCCTCTTCCTAATGTTGGTATTTGTTAAGTGCTTACTATGTGCAGAGCACTGTTCTAAGCGCTGGGGTAGATACAGGATGATCAGGTTGTCCCACATGGGGCTCCCAGTCTTAATCCCTATTTTACAGATGAGGGAACTGAGGCACAGAGAAGTTAAGTGACTTGCCCACAGTCACACAGCTGACAAGTGGCAGAGCAGGGATTCGAACCCATGATCTCTGACTCCAAATCCCGTGCTCTTTCCACTGAGCCACGCTGCTTCTCTGACTTCCCTGTCACTGTGGATGGTACAACCATCCTTTCCGTCTCTAAGCAGCGTGGCTCAGTGGAAAGAGCATGGGCTTTGGAGTCAGGGCTCATGAGTTCTAATCCCAGCTCTGCCACTTGTCAGCTGTGTGACTGTGGGCAAGTCACTTAACTTCTCTGTGCCTCAGTTCCCTCATCTGTAAAATGGGGATTAAGACTGTGAGCCCCATGTGGGACAACCTGATTCCCCTGTGTCTACCCCAGCGCTTAGAACAGTGCTCGGCACATAGTAAGCGCTTAACAAATACCAACATTATTATTATTATTATCCTTGACTCAGCTCTCTCATTCACCCCACACATCCAATCTGTCACCAATGCCTGCCAGTCTCACCTTTACAATATCACCAAGATCTGCCCTTTCCTCTCCAACCGAACGGCTATCTTACTGGTACAGGCTTTCATAATATCCCGACTGGATTATTGTGTCAGTCTTCTCTCTGATCTCCCTTCCTCCTGTGTCTCCGCACTCCAGTCTATTCTTCATTCCGCTGCTTGGATCATATTCCTGCAGAAACGCTCTGGGCATGTCACTTCCCTCTTCAAAAATCTCCAGTCGTTGCCTATCAACCTCCTCACAAAACAAAAACTTCTCACTCTGGGCTTCAAGGCTCTCCATCATCTTGCCCCCTCCTACTTCTCCTCCCTTCTCTCTTTCTACTGCCCACCCCACACGCTCCGCTCCTCTGCTGCTCACCTCCTCAACGTCCCCTGTTCGTGCCTATCCTGCCGTCAACCTCTGGCCCACGTCCTACTACTGTCTTGGAATGCCCTCCCTCCTTACCTCAGCCAAACTAACTCTCCCTCTTCAAATCCCTACTGAGAGCTCACCTCCTCCAAGAGGCCTTCCCAGACTGAACTTCCCCTTTTCCCTCTGCTCCCTCTGCTTCCTCTCTGCTTCACCTCCCCTCAGCTAAGCCCCTTTCCCCCTTTTCCCTTTGCTCCTCCCCCCTTCCTTCCCCTCCCCTCAACACTGTGCTCATTTGTATATATTTTTATTACCCCATTCATTTTGTTAATGAGATGTACATCCCTTTGATTCTATTTATCCGTGATTAAGTTATCTCATTTTTTGGCCGTCTTTTTCCCCCAATTAGACTGTAAGCCCATCAATGGGCAGGGATTGTCTGTATCTGTTCCAAGCGCTTAGTACAGTGCTCTGCACATAGTAAGTGCTCAATAAATACTACTGACTGAATTAGTAGACATGTTCCCTGCAGATAAGGATTTTACAATCTAGTGGGTGAGACAGATGCTAAAATAAATTACAAGTAGGAGAAGGAACCAAGTGTAAAGATAGATACATATGTGCCGTTGGGTAAATTGGTGGAGTAAATTCTTAAGTACTTAGAGGGTATGGACTCGAGTTCATGGATATCACAGGGTAGGGAGGAAAAATAGGATTAGTAGATATGAGATTAGTCAGGGGAAAATTCCTGGAGGAGATAAAACCTTGGTAGGACTTCAGTGGTGGGGAGAGAAATCATCTATTGTCTCTGAAGGGGAGGGAGTTCCAGGGAAAAGGGAGGTCATGAGTAAGAACTGGACAATGAGAGACAAAAGAGGCACTGTGATAGAACTAGCATTAAGGAGTGTAGTATGCAGGCTGGGTTGCAGTAGGAAAGGAGAGAGAATAATTATGGAGGAGCTATCTGATTCAGTGCCTTAAAGCTGATGGTCAGGAGTTTCTGCTTTATTTAAAGATGGATGGATAGTCATTGAGGACAGCATCAGTGAAACCAAGGTTAGATCCTGTTTCAAGGAGAAGTGTCAAAAGCTGCTGCGCGGTCAATAAAGATTAGGATGTAGTAGAGTTTGCTAGACCTGGTTAGGAGGAAATCTTTGATGACCATGGAAAGAGCAGTTTCTTTGGAGTGGAGGGGGAAGAAACTGGATTAGAGTGGGTTGAAGAGGGAGTTGGAGGAGGGGCAATGGAGGCAGAGGGGTTAACCAACACATTCAAGGAGTTTGAACAGGAACGGTGGGAAGGACATGAGGCAAGAGCTTCATGATATAAAGGGGTCAAGGAAGAGTATTTTGGGGCTAGGAAAGCAACATGGCCTAGTGGAAAGAGCACTAGTCTGGGAATCAGAAATCTAATCCTGGCTTCACCACATTCCTGCTGTGAGTCCTTGGACAAGTCACTTAACTTCCCTGCCTCAGTTCGTTCATCTGCAAAATGGAGATTTAATGCCTGTTATCTCATCTATATAAACTGTGAGTTCCATGTGGGACCTGATTATTTTATATTTAACCCAGCACTTAGTTCAGTTCTTGACACATTGTAAGCACTTAACAGATACCTCAATTATTATTATTATTATTATTATCAGCTATAAGTCTGTTTGAAAGTAGAGGGGAAGGAACTACTGAACAGTGAGAAGTTAAAGATTGTAATCAGGGAGTGAAGAAGGGTGGGCATAAGTAATTTAATAAGGTTTATAGGGATGGACCCTGAAGCGTAGGTGGCCAGAGGAGATTTCAAATGGAGGTGGGAGATGCCCTTTTGATGGATTGCTAGGAAGGATGAGAGAGTGTATATGGGAAACAGAAGTATTTAATACTGGGTCTGTGAGGGGGAGATTTGAGTTTTATGCCTGAAGGTCTCAATTTTGCCAGTGAAGTAGATTGAGGAGATGGGAGCAGTGGGAGCTTAAGAAGGGAGTCTCCTCACTCCACTGTACTCTCCCAAGTACTTATTCAGTGCTCTGTACACTCAAAACATCAGTCAGTCAATCAATCAATGGTATTTATTGAGTGCTTATTATGTGCAGAGCACTGTAATAAACCCCTGGAGAATACACTACAGCAGAATTAGCAGACATGTTCTCTGCTCATAATGAGTTTACATAATAATAATAATAATAATGTTGGTATTTGTTAAGCGCTTACTATGTCCAGAGCACTGTTCTAAGCACTGGGGTAGATACAGGGTAATCAGGTTGTCCCACGTGAGGTTCACAGTCTTAATCCCCATTTTACAGATGAGGTAACTCAGGCACAGAGAAGTTGAGTGACTTGTCCAGTCACACAGCTGACAAGTGGTGGAGCCGGGATTTGAACCCATGACCTCTGACTCACAAGCCCATGCTCTTTCCACTGAGCCCCACTGCTTGATGGCAGTACATCCTGTACTATGATTGATTGATTGATTGATTGATTGATTGATTGTACTATGATTGATTGAGAAGCAGCGTGGCTCAGTGGAAAGAGCACGGGCTTTGGAGTCAGGGCTCATGAGTTCGAATCCCAGCTCTGCCACTTGTCGGCTGTGTGACTGTGGGCAAGTCACTTAACTTCTCTGTGCCTCAGTTCCCTCATCTGTAAAATGGGAATTAAGACTGTGAGCCCCACGTGGGACAACCTGATTCCCCTATGTCTACCCCAGCGCTTAGAACAGTGCTCGGCACATAGTAAGCGCTTAACAAATACCAACATTATTATTATTATTATGATTTGATTAGATAGTTTGAAGGCTATTTGCAGGCAGCAATCAGGAGAGGAGCTGTTGTCCTTGCAAGAGCCTTTGGGAAGATTGGGATACTAAGAAACAGGCTCAAAAGCAGAGTCTGGCCCTGTGTGGAACAAACCCATCAGTGAGCAAGGATCTATACTTTCATGCAAACAAAGTGGAAGGGTGCACTGATCCCACATCTGTCTTTTCATCTATGCTAGCTCCTATGGATAAGATCTCACTGTCAGGGTGTTATCTCAAGAATAAAGAACAGCTGAGTCTGATCTGATTATCTTGTATATACACCAGCACTTAGCAAAGGGCTTGTTATATAATAAGAGTATGAACTATGTCATAAATGAATGAGAAGAGAAGCTACAGAATGACTGTGGTTATGCTACTGTAGATTCCTCTGTTTGCTCTCAGGCCTGAGCTATGGGAAAGAATGGTATTTTCCCAGCTCAGGCTTCCTTGAAAACCAGTAAGGTGACTGGTACTAGCATCTCTAGCTCCTAACATTTAATTATCCCGTTCTTCAGCTAATTCTTCTTGTCAGGAATCTTCTCACTCTGCCAACTTGACAGGCCATTATCCTACTTGTTAAGAGTATATTTGGGGTTTTTAAGTCTTATACTTATCGACAGGAAAGTTGCCAGGAAAGAAACAATTGAGAAAACGGGTCATCCCAGTTTGCCCTGCTCTATTTCAATTAGTACAAGAGTGATCCATGAGAAATGGTTGGAGGGCTGGGGAGGGTCTGCACTATTCAAACCTCAACCACATGTTCATCAACTGTGCTAGCAAATTGGAGAATACTAGTAGTGAGGAGTGACTGAGTGGTTTGGGGAGAAGGAGCTTGAGGATAGACCCAGGATAAAGGGGCAAGGTCAGGTAAAGGGGACCGGGTGGAAAGGAGAGGAGAGGGGAGTAGGGGCAGGGAGTTGGAAGGCAGTACTGGCTGCTTTCTCACCACTGCTGTCTTCCTGCTTCCACACAACTGCCAGGTGACCCAGGGCTAGTGATGCCAAGGATGACCCTGGTGGCTGAGATTATTTTTCTAAAACGTTGTTCAGCAGAAATCCCAGTTACTCATTGTACATCAAGCAGAGACTCCTGACCACTGAATTCAAACTCTTTTTTTCCATTTATACACTCTTTTCTCACACAACACCCCTGTTTGCATACTTCATTTCCCTAAACCAACCTACTCACTGTGTTTTTATTCTCTCCCTCTTGTTTGTAATCCCCTTTTCCTTCACATCTTACAGACCACTCCTGTCCCCATGCATCTTCAAACTCCTTCTCAAATCACATCTCCAGGTGGTCTTCCCTGCTTAATCTCTCAGTGTGCCTAGTGGAATGAGCGTGGGTCTGGGAGTCAGAGGATGTGGGTTCTAATATCAGCTCTGCCACTTGTCTGCAGTATGACCCTGGGCAAGTAACTTCACTTTCCTGTGCCTCAGTTCTCTTATCTGTGAAATAGGGATTAAATCCTCCTCCTTCCTACTTAGACTGTGAGCCCTGTGTGGGACAGGGACTCTGTCTATCCTGATTATGTTGTATCCATTCCAGCAATTTGTTCCGTGTTTGGCACGTAGTAAGTGTTAAACAAGTACAGTAATAATTATAACAATCTCCCCACTTTATATGCCCCCCAAAAACCATGGGCACTTCTGCACCATCCTAGCACTTGGGTACTCACATATCGCCCATAGTGCTTACATACATAGCTTTGGACTCTATTACCTCCACCTATCTGTTCATTTATTTTGTTGTATGTTCCCTCCGCTACATTCTATATACTATAAGCTCCTTGTAGGCAGGAAACAAACCTACTAACTCTATTGTACTATACTTAGTAAAGTGCTCTTCAAACAGTAAGCACTCAATTAATATTACTGATTGATTAATTGATTGACCTGGGCCTGGTGGAGGGATGGGGTCCCTCTCGCCTACCTTTCCCTTCAAACCCACCCAGTGGAAATATCATATACTCTCCAGGCTCCTAGTGCACTGTTCACTCCTTCGAGAAACAGCTCTAGAATCCAAGAGTCATGAACTTCTGAATATTGGTCTAAAGGTCTGAGACCTATATCTGCCATCCTCACTTCTGCCTGTCCCTCTTAAACTGAACAGGACTTGACACCCGAAGTGGGATGTAAGGGGAGGGTGGGGTCTCCTCCAGCTGTCCTGGTGCTCAGTTTGAAGAGAGACCACCAAGACCCAATGTCTTCCCACTCCAGAGTCCGTTCAACCCACCGGCCATCTGTGTCTACCCACCAGATCAGTGGGGTCCAGTTTGCTCCATGCATTTTCCTACCTCAACACAAATGTAGACCAAGGATGGCTCTGATTTATGGAGCCAACAGATTAAAGTTAGCCAAATCAGTCTAGCCACAGATTCCCTGGAGGACTGTCTTAACCTCTCTTGCACTGTGACTCCTTAGTCTACTTCTCCTGCTTTGGTGAGTAGCCTGTTACCTCAAACCAAAAGTCTGCATTGGGAAGGTCAAGAGTTAAGTGCTTCAAGAGCACTGACCTCGTGGTCTCTGGATGGAGTGGCCAAATCTCATCAATTGAAGAGCCACAAACCAGAAACACAGTATGGCTGAGAGCCACAGTTACCTGGATGATGAGCAGCTGTTCCGAAGCCGGTGGGAAGGTGAGTGAAGAAGCACAAGTGTTCCTCTGTGGGGGTGAGGAAGAGGCAGGGTGGGAAGCAGTAACAGCAAACTGACCAGGGCAGGGGTTGATAGTGGATGCACATGCCACCTCACGCACTTGTCCAGGCCCAGGAGGGTGAATCTCTGCCACTGAAAGGGGTAAAGCAATGGCACACTCCAGGTTCCAGCCTCCAAATGATCAAGAGTAAAACATATGTATGTGCATGTGAGTTGCACAGCAAGAAAAGAAGTACCATATTCAACTTGCCACCTACAGTTGCATTATCTCTGGTCAGTGAAATTATAATTTTGGCGAGCCTGAAGATGGAATGTGAAGTTGGCTGTTGTCCAGAGGTAATGGGTTTTAGTCCCAATCTCCAGCGTCTGGGGCCTTAAACACCGGGGCTCCTGCTTTGGACTTAGTTTCTCGAGAGCATCAACAATGCCTTCTGCTTCTGTTTGCCCCCAGTTGTATGGCAAACTGCTACCCAGTACCCACTAGCTCAGTATACTGTTCTGCACTCAGTAGGTGACCAACATGATGTCCTGTAAATAGTTAGTGCCCCAAATGGTGCTCTGCACAAGTAGGTTTCTGATACAGCATATGGTAGACACCCATTCAATATTGCCAGAGATGACTTACCCAGTCCATTAATTAATAAATCATATTGACTCTCCCAATTAAATATGTGAGTTAGGTATTTAGCTCGAAGTCAGTTTTTATTTTTCTGATAATTTCCACAATTCCACAGGTAATCCACGTTGTCTTGTGCTTCCCTTGTGGAAGGGATTAAATGTCATTTCAATTTCATTTGGGGATGATTTTGAGTTCTCACAGACTGTAAAGCATTATCCGTGCAATACAAATGCTGAAAAATCTTTGCTTCCACTCAAAACAAGTCCATTTTTCCTGGTGTAAATATCAACTCAGGGAGTGTACCACCCATTTATGTGGAAGGTTAGTCAGAGTTTTTCCTTGGCACAATGTAGACATGACCTCATCCCCACTCCTGTCAGCATTAAACTAGATAATTCAGGCTTAATGGCATCTTGTATTTCCTAACTTCCTGCTGTGTCTGTGTGTTTGAGGCTTTAGGGAGATTTCATCTTTCCATAAAGATCCTTATTCGAGGCAGGGGAAAGGTAGATGCAGGTTAGTGAAGATGATGTGGTTGAGGGTCGGGGTGGAGTTGTGCTTCCATTGACAACACAAGAAGACTGTCCTGAGTAGGAGGCAAGGGCTGAAGGGTTGGGGTAGTGGCTTGAAGGGCAGCATTCAGACCTAGAGATTTGCCCGAGGCCTTCACCACCTTCTAATAATAATGATAATAACAATAATAATAATAATGGTATTTGTTAAACACTTACTCTGTGCCAAGCACTGTTGGGGTTGGTAAAAGTGCTATGGTAGGTAAAAGGTAATCAGGTTGTCCCACCTGGGGCTCATAGTCTTAATTTTCATTTGACAGATGAGGTAAGAGAGGCACAGAGAAGTTAGGTGGCTTGCCCAAGGTCACACAGCAGAAAAGTGGCAGAGCCAGGATTAGAACCCACAACCTCTGGCTCCCAAGCCCGTGCTCTTGCCACTAATGCCTTTCTCTTCTTGCTACATACGTTAAGGCAGTATCTGCAAGATCTCTTGAGGCCTCCTTTTTCAGAGATGGAGAAACCAAGGCCAAGACATGGGGGCAGAGGCATGAAGTGACCCTGTTGACATCACCTGAGTTGAGCCTGGGGATTGGCCAGAGATCTCTGAAAACAATCTGACAGCTGATGTAACCAAATCAGGCCACGCTTGATTAGTTTCCTTCTTGGTGATGTGGCTTGACCAGCTGCTACTGTTTAGGTCTTTGTGTCACAGTGCTGTGCTCCTTGGCCAGTGAGTTCAGGGAATGAAGACCTCCTGGTTCGTGACCCATAGTCTGTGACCCTAGGAATCAGCTCAGGCCAGGGGTCATGAGGATTCCACACCTGTGGGCTCCTCTTTTGACAAAATGATCAGTGCAGCTGACTAATTTTTGACAGTTATTAACTCTCAGTTGAATTTTAGAAGTGATTATCACTTCAAGGAGTGTTTTCTCCCTTTGAGATTTACTAATTGACTCAGCTGGAAAGAGGGGGCTGGAGGGAGGTGGTGAAAAGAAAAAAAAAAACTCACTCAGCTGTGACAGAGCTTGTGTGATTCCTTGTCTCAGATAAACTGTATTCCATGAGTTGTAAATCATAAAGAATACATTTTATTCCACCTTTAATATTTTTATTTGGGGATATATTTTATTATTATTTCTTTGGAGATTGGGACTGGAGAGGAGAAGGAAGGAAGGGTATAAGGCAGAGTGAGAATCTGGAGAAGCATGGCCATCTTCCCTAAGCCTTCCATGGTCTACTTAGCCTCTCGGTGTATCCTTCTGGGGCACAGGGACAGTCTGGGGAGTCACCGCCAGTAGGTGGGGAGCTGCTGCTGATAGGGTCAGAAACAGCCAGGAAGCAGCATCGCCTAGTGGATGGAACATGGGTCTGGGAGTCAGAAGGAACTGGATTCTAATTCTCTGCTCTGCCACTTGCCTGCTGAATGACCTTAGGCAAGTCATTTCACTTCTTTGTGCCTCAATTCCTCATCTGTAAAGTGGGGATTATGACAGAGAGCCTCAGGTGGGACAGAGACTGTCTTCAACCTAATTTGCTTGGCACTTAGCACTTAACAAATACCACAATTATTGTTATTATGGTCTGGTCTTAGGGCAGCTGCATAATCTCCCACCACCTTCTGCTCCTCCTCCCCCACCTCCTTGTTGGTACTGATGAGAGAGTTGAGGAAGAGAAGTGTTGACTAAGGGACAAAGTAGCTGGGCAGTGAAAGGGAAACAGTGTGGCCTAGTAGAAAGAGCAGACTGGGAGACAAATAACCTGGGTTCTCTTTTGTTCCCAAGTACTTAGTAAGGTGCTCTGCAAACAATAGTACACACTCAATAAATGCCATAGATTGATTAGTTCTAATCACAGCTTCATCACTTGCCTTGGCCAAGTCACTTAACTTCTCCATGCCTCATTTTCCTCATCTGTAGACAGCAAGACTCTTGTGGTCAAGGATTGCGTCTACCACTCTCTTGTAATGTGCTTGCCCAAGAGTTTAGTACACGAGGCACTCAATAAATGCCACTGATTGATTAACTGATGTAAAATGTGGATCTTTCTCCTTAGACTGTGAGTTCCATGTGGGACAGGGACTGTGTCTGAACCAAATGTCCCATATCTACCCTTGCACTGAATACTGTATTTGGTCATATTAAATGTTAATCAAGTATTATTGAGGGGGAAGAGCTGGTATTGGGGAACAGATTGTGAGATGGCTCCAGATTGTAAACAAGACTCTGAAACCCCCAAAGCCCACCTCTAGAACAGGTTTCAGGGTTCTAGATTGATGGGTTCAGGATTGATGGGGAGAGTATGCATGTAGAGATGTCTGTTAACTGTGACCTGTTATCTGTGCTCATGTCCTATAGAAGCCTGCAGTAATCAGCCAGTAGATTTCCAAGGCAGAAGAAGGCAAAAGAAGGCAGAAGAAGAACTGTGCCTGGACTTGGCCTCACTTTAGAATAGATTTTTCTGGAAATGTGTCTGTTGACTTATGTCCCAGAAGACAGAGACTTAGCCTATTCCTGCACATCTCTCAATTCCTTAAAACCTCCCCATTGCACCACATTCCTCTCTGTTACAAGAAGAATCTCCTGATCATTGATTGGCTTTAAGGCACTCAATCAGATCTCTCCCTCCTACTTATCTACTCCCCTTTTCCACTACAACCCACCTCACAAACTTGATTTCTCTCAAGCCAATCTATTTTCTGTTTTTCATTCTCACTTCTATAGTGCTGATCCTCTTTTTCAGAGTATTTGTTAAGGGTTTACTAGGTGCCAGCACTGTTCTAAGCTCTAGCGTAGATTCGAGGTATACAGGTTGGACACTGCCTAAATCCCACATGGGGCTCACAGTCCTAATGCCCTTTTACAGATGAGGTCAATTAGGCACAGAAAGGTTCAGTGCAACAGCAGATGAATAGCAGAGATAGAATTAGAACCAGGTTCTTCAGACTCCCAGGCCCATGCTCTATCCACTAGGTCATGGTGCTTCTCTTGCTCCCACCCTCCTTTCTACCTGAAATTCGATCAATGCTATTTATTGATCGAATTTCAGAGAAGCAGCGTGGCTCAGTGGAAAGAGCACGGGCTTTGGAGTCAGAGGTCATGGGTTCGAATCCTGGCTCGGCCACTTGTCAGTTGTGTGACTTTAGGCAAGTCACTTAACTTCTCGGTGCCTCAGTTACCTCATCTGTAAAAGGGGGATTAAGACTGTGAGCCCCATGTGGGATAACCTGATTCCCCTGTGTCTACCCCAGCACTTAGAACAGTGCTCTGCACGTAGTAAGCGCTTAACAAATACCAACATTATTATTATTATTATTATTTATTGAGCACTTACTATGGGCACAGCACTGTACTAAGCACTTGGGAGAGTACAATGCAACAGAATTATTGGACATTCCCTGCCCATAATGAGCTAACACCTAGAGGATTGTCAGACCAGTGCTCTCCTCATCTTCAAAACTACTAAGAACACAACTCGTTTTGAAGGTTTTCACCAATTAGTTTCTCACCTTTTATATATATACATATAGCAATTAAGTGCTTACTATGTACCAGGCACTCTATTAACTGCTGGGGTAGATACAAGTTAATCAATTTGGACACAGTTCATGTCCCACAATAATAATAAGGATAACGTTGGTATTTGTTAAGCCCTTACTATGTGCAGAGCACTGTTCTAAGCGCTGGGGTAGATACAAGATAATCAGGTTGTCCCACGTGGGGCTCACAGTCTTAATCCCCATTTTACAGATGAGGTAATTGAGGCCCAGAGAAATTAAGCGACTTGCCCACAGTCACACAGCTGACAAGTGGCAGACCCGAGATTCGCAACCATGACCTCTGACTCCCAAGCCCGGGCTTTTTCTACTGTGCTACGCTGCTTCTCACAAGGGGCTCAAAGTCTTCAGGGTGGGAAGAGATGCAGATGGCAGCAATACTACTGCCAGAGCAGCACCCACCCAGGAGCACTGTCAGGGCTCCTGGGCATGTGGACTGAGCACATAGGAGCCACAGAGCCCCAGGAGAATGGGGGCACCTTGAGGGGAGCTGTCTCTCGAGTTAGGCTCTGGGCAGTCAGCCACACACCTGGACTGCTGCCAGTGAGGTTGAGATGCTTCCTCAGCCTAGACTTAGGGGGGCTTCTGGAGAGCTACCACTGTTCCGTGAGAAGCCTCCAAGATAGAAAAGGATCCCAAGCTGTGCTGCATCACTGAGAAACAACCACTGTCCCCTCTCCTCTCATCTCCAGCATACACGCGCATACACATACAAACACACATACACATCCAAGACTTGGGGACCCTGGCTGAGTGGCTATACCTTCAGAGACTCAGCCAGGCAGGGCGCACAGCTGTCCTGCTCTGGGCACCTCGCCAACGGCACCAGGCTCAGGGCAGCACGACTGCCTACCTCCCTGAGAGAATGGGCAGATCACGGTATACGTGCTGCCCATCCACTTCTCCAAGATGAGAAACGGGATCAGTGTCCTGTGGAAGGTTGGCTGCTGCTGGACAACCAGGCTGCTGCTGGAAAGGCATAATAAACAAAGCCCTGAGCTCTGCTCTGACTCTCTGCCTTGCCCAGAAAATAGGAGCATATTATTATTATTGTTATTGCTATATAATAATAATAATTGAGGTATTTGTTAAGGGCTTAATATGTGCCAACCACTGTACTCAACATTGGGATAGATACTAGATTAGTGGATAGAGCAACGTCCTAGGAGTCAGTATGTCATGGGTTCTAATCCTGGCTCTGCTACATGCCTGCTGTGTGACGTTGCACAAGTCAAGCCTGGTGTAGTGGATAGAGCATGGGCCTGGGAGATAGAAGGTTGTGGGTTCTAATTCTAGCTCCACCACTTGTCTGCTGTGTGACCTTGGGCAAGTCTCTTCACTTCTCTGGGCTTCAGCTCCCTCATTTGGAAAATGGGGAATGAGACTGTGAGCCCGACATGGGACAGGGGCTGTGGCCAATCCAATTTGCTTATATTCACCCCAGTGCTTAGTACAGTGCCTCGCACATAGTAAGCACTTAACAAATACCATTATTATTGGCACTTAGGACAGTGCTTGGCACATAGTAAGCACTTAACAAATACCATCATTATTATTGTTATTATTATTATTATTGTTCTCTGAGCTTCAGTTAACTCATCTGTAAAATGAGGATTAAGAGTATGAGCTTTCTGTGGAATAGGGGCTGGGTCCAACCTAACTTGTATCTTCCTCAATACTTAGAACAGTGCTTGGCACATAGTAAGTGCTTAACAAGTACCATAACCATCATTATTATTATCATTATTAATATTATTACAAGCTAATTGGGTTGGGTACAGACCCTGTCCCACATAGGGTTCACAGTCTTAATTCCCATTTTACAGAAGAGGTAACTGAGGCACAAAGAAGTTAAGTGACTTCCCTAAGGTCACACATCAGACAAGTAGTGGAGGTGGGATTAGAATCCAGGTCTCTGTGACTCCTAGGCCCATGCTCTGTCCAGTAGATCTTCCCCCTGGAGTCCAGCCACAGCCTTGGCCGAGGGAATCAATTGCTCCCTTTGGCTCCCTCATTGGCATCCTCATCCATTCATTGCAGCACCCAGTGTGCCAGTGTGATCTGGTGGACTGGGGGTCAAAAGAGTCAGGTTCTGGATCCAACTCTGCATCTTGCCTGCTGTGTAACCTTGGGCAAGTCAAGTCAGGGCTTGGTGTCTCAGTTTCCTCATCTATACAGGGGAATAAAATACTTGTACTCCCTCCCTGTTAGAATATGAGCCTTGGGTGGGACATAAGCTGTATCAGAGCTCATTGTCTCATATAATAATAATGATAATAATAATAATTAAAAACATTCATTCATTCAATAGTATTTATTGAGCGCTTACTATGTGCAGAGCACTGTACTAAGCGCTTGGGATGAACAAGTTGGCAACAGATAGAGACAGTCCCTGCCGTTTGACGGGCTTACAGTCTAATCGGGGGAGACGGACAGACAAGAACAATGGCACTAAACAGCGTCAAGGGGAAGAACATCTCGTAAAAACAATGGCAACTAAATAGAATCAAGGCGATGTACAATTCATTAACAAAATAAATAGGGTAACGAAAATATATACAGTTGAGCAGACGAGTACAGTGCTGTGGGGATGGGAAGGGAGAGGTGGAGGAGCAGAGGGAAAAGGGGAAATGAGGCTTTAGCTGCGGAGAGGTAAAGGGGGGATGGCAGAGGGAGTAGAGGGGGAAGAGGAGCTCAGTCTGGGAAGGCCTCTTGGAGGAGGTGATTTTTAAGTAAGGTTTTGAAGAGGGAAAGAGAATCAGTTTGGCGGAGGTGAGGAGGGAGGGCGTTCCAGGACCGCGGGAGGACGTGACCCAGGGGTCGACGGCGGGATAGGCGAGACCGAGGGACGGCGAGGAGGTGGGCGGCAGAGGAGCGGAGCGTGCGGGGTGGGCGGTAGAAAGAGAGAAGGGAGGAGAGGTAGGAAGGGGCAAGGTGATGGAGAGCCTTGAAGCCTAGAGTGAGTTTTTGTTTGGAGCGGAGGTCGATAGGCAACCACTGGAGTTGTTTAAGAAGGGGAGTGACATGCCCAGATCGTTTCTGCAGGAAGATGAGCCGGGCAGCGGAGTGAAGAATAGACCGGAGCGGGGCGAGAGAGGAGGAAGGGAGGTCAGAGAGAAGGCTGACACAGTAGTCTAGCCGGGATATAACGAGAGCCCGTAATAGTAAGCAGCAGAGAAGCAGCGTGGCTCATTGGAAAGAGCATGGGCTTTGGAGTCAGGGCTCATGAGTTCGAATCCCAGCTCTGCCACTTGTCAGCTGTGTGACTGTGGGCAAGTCACTTAACTTCTCTGTGCCTCAGTTCCCTCATCTGGAAAATGGGGATTAAGATTGTGAGCCCCACGTGGGACAACCTGATTCCCCTGTGTCTACCCCAGCGCTTAGCACAGTGCTCGGCACATAGTAAGCGCTTAACAAATACCAACATAGTAAGGTAGCCGTTTGGGTGGAGAGGAAAGGGCGGATCTTGGCGATATTGTAGAGGTGAAACCGGCAGGTCTTGGTAACGGATAGGATGTGTGGGGTGAACGAGAGGGACGAGTCAAGGATGACACCGAGATTGCGGGCCTGCGGGACGGGAAGGATGGTCGTGCCATCCACGGTGACGGAGAAGTCTGGGAGCGGACCGGGCTTGGGAGGGAAGATGAGGAGCTCAGTCTTGCTCATGTTGAGTTTTAGGTGGCGGGCCGACATCCAGGTGGAGACGTCCCGGAGGCAGGAGGAGATGCGAGCCTGAAGGGAGGGGGAGAGGACAGGGGCGGAGATGTAGATCTGAGTGTCATCAGCGTAGAGATGGTAGTCAAAGCCGTGAGAGCAGATGAGTTCACCGAGGGAGTGAGTGTAAATGGAGAACAGAAGAGGGCCAAGAACTGACCCTTGAGGAACTCCAACAGTTAAAGGATGGGAGGGGGAGGAGGCTCCAGCGTAGGAGACCGAGAATGATCGGCCAGAGAGGTAAGAGGAGAACCAGGAGAGGACAGAGTCCGTGAAGCCAAGGTGAGATAAGGTATGGAGGAGGAGGGGATGGTCGACAGTGTCAAAGGCAGCAGAGAGGTCAAGGAGGATCAGAATGGAGTAGGAGCCATTGGATTTGGCAAGAAGGAGGTCATGGGTGACCTTAGAGAGAGCAGTCTCGGTAGAGTGGAGGGGACAGAAGCCAGATTGGAGGGGGTCTAGGAGAGAATGGGAGTTAAGGAATTCTAGGCATCGATTGTAGACGACTCGTTCTAAGATTTTGGAAAGGAAGGGTAGTAGGGAGATAGGACGATAACTGGAGGGGGAAGTGGGGTCAAGAGCGGGTTTTTTTAGGATGGGGGAGACGTGGGCATGTTTGAAGGCAGAGGGGAAGGAGCCCTTGGAGATTGAGTGGTTAAAAATAGAAGTTAAGGAAGGGAGGAGGGCAGGGGCGATGGTTTTAAGAAGGTGAGAGGGAATGGGGTCCGAGGCGCAGGTGGAGGGGGTGGCACTTGCGAGGAGGGAGGAGACTTTTTAAGCACTTACTTTGTGCCAAGTATTGTTCTTAGACCTGGGATAGATACAAGTTAATCAGGTTGGACACAGTCCCTGCCCCACAAGGGGCTCACAGTCCAAGAATCTAGCATGATATTTTGCACATTGTAAGCACTAACTATGTACCATTGTTAATAGCAGAGATTCTTGGGGCTGTTTTCCTGGAGTGGAGAAAGCCAGTACCAGAGGCTGAGCACCTGCATTTTGGACAGATGATCTAATTAAATTTTGCGCTTTCTCAAGCTAGGGATTCGTTTCCCCGACAATTAAGTTATCAGTCAATATGGAGTCAGTCGGGCCTTCCATGGCCCAAGACTTCTTCTGCAATGTGTCCTCATTCCTCCCCTTTACTAACTGCTTTCCCTTACAAAGCTACCCCAACCCCAACCCGTGCAAGAGGAGTTGCCAGTAGGGAAGACCAGGAAACTTACAGAGCTCCATTGCTCATTGTGTTGGCAGGAAACCCAGCATTTCTGAAACTTCTATGGCTAATTATAGCCATTCCCCTGCCCCACCCTGGCTAGGGAGATAGGCAGGGAGAGGGAAGAGCAGTATTGACCAACTCTTGTCCCCGAAAACCCCAGTCAGAGATGCTAAAGAGACTACTCTGGAGTGGTTTCAGCCCCATACAGCCTTCTGGCAGAGTCAACCCTAGTGGAGTCATCAGCATAAATGATGCTGTTCACTGCAGGGGATCACTTCTTTGTTAGGAGTAGTCTTTACTGAAAGCAAGAGAGCCGCTGAGTGACATCATCACATCAATGGGAAATTAACCCCTACATATTGCTCTGGGACATGGTTGAAAGACAGGCCAAAGAGAAATGTGAAGATATTTACAAGCCGCTTTTGCTCCTGCTTCCAAGGATAGTTGCTGTACTGTTGTTGGAGGAGGAAATTGCCAGGAAAGAGTCCCCTGGCACATGGTCATTCTGCTGTCAACCCTTACAGAGTCTGTAATCACTACAAAGGATGAAAGCCCAGAGGACAGGCTGCACTGCAATTTCCTTTCAGAGTTTGGAGCCAAATAAATTGAGATTTCTATCCCTTTCTGCCCCTTCAAAAGTATTCTTTGCAATAAAGAGTCAATTTCCTTTTGGAAACCATTTCCCGAAGTCAGAAACAAAGTGGATCAAACCACTTGAATAATGGGGAGAATGGAAATGTTGCCATTCAGGGTGGATTCCAAATCCAAATTTCATTCCTCTTGTTATTTTTAGTCTCCTAGACAAGACCAGACAAATCTCTTTTTAAAGACCATTGGTCTAAATTGTTGAGGTAATTAATGTGTCTAGTGAAGAGCTTCTAAATTGAATCTTCACTGACATCTCCATCAACATCTGTCAAACTGTCACCAGATTAACCAAGTGGCCTATCGTTCAGAGACTTTGGGATAATGTCTGACGGAAGACCAACTATCCAGCAGACTCTCCTCTTGCTGCTTGCTCCCAAGGATCAATCAATAAATCAAGCAATGGTATTTATTGATCACTTACTGGGTTCAGAGCACTTTACTGAGAACTTTGGAGAATACAGTATAACAGAGTTGGTAGACATGTTCCCTGCCCACAGCAAGCTTACAGAGCTTATAGGCAGGGAGACAGACACTAATATAAATAAATAAATTATGAGTATGTATACAAATGCTGTGGGGCTGAAGGAAGGGTGAACAGAGGGAGCAAATCCAAGTGCAAGAGTGATGCACTAGGGAATGGGAGAAAAGGAAATGAAGACTTAGGGAAAGTCTCTGGAGGAGATGCTCTTTCAGTAAGTCTTTGTAGGTGAGGAGAATGAACATCTGTCAGATATGAAGATGGAGGGTAATCCAGACCAGGGACAGGATGTGGGACAGGGGTCAGCGGCAAGATAGATGAGATTGAGGTACAGTGGGTAGGTGGGCATTAGAGGAGTGACACGCTTGTCTGCTGTGTAATCTTGGGCAAGCCGCTTAATTTCTCTGTGCCTCAGTTACCTCATCTGTAAAATGGGGATTAAGAATGGGAGCCCCACATGGGACAACCTGATTACCTTGTATCTACCTCAGTGAGTTGAACAGTGCTTGCACATAACAAATACCACCATTATTATTATTATGTATGAGAGCTGGGTTGCAGTAGGAAATCAGAGAGATAAGGTAGAGGGTATAGGATGACTGAGGTCTTTACCATCAGCTTTAAACACTCAATCACCTTGCCCCCTCCTACCTCACCTCACTACTCTCTAACCACAACTCAGCCTGCAAACTTAGCTCCACTAATGCTAACCTTCTCAATGTACCTTCATCTCATCTATCTCGCCACTGTCCTCTCACCCATGTTCTGTCACCCTCCCTTTTCATATCTGACAATTTCCCTCCCCTCCTTCAAAGCCTTATTGAAGGCACATGTCCTCCAAGAGGCCTGACTAAGCCCCCTTTCCGCTTCTCCCATTCCCTTCTGCATCACCTAGACTTGTTTCCTTTATTCAGCCCCTGCCCCAGCCCTACAGGACTTATGTACATTTCAGTAATTTTATTTATTTTTATTAATATCTTTCTCCCCCCAAACAGTAAGCTCACTGTGAGCAGGGAATGTGTCTGTTATATAGTTATACTGTACTCTCCCAAGCACTTGACAGTGCTCTGCACCTAATAAGTGCTCCATAAATATGACTGGCTGACTGACTAAAGTCAATGGTAAGGAGCTTCTGTTTGATGTGGAGGTGGATGGGCAACCACTGGAGGTTCTTGGGGGGTGGAGAAACATAGACTGAACAGATGTTTAGAAAGAATTATTTGGACCTAGTGGTAAGGACTTGGGAGAGCCTTGAAAAGGACAGTAGAGGATGATGGGGGGCTTCTATGCAGTGGTGGGAACAGCTCGTACATCCAGTGGGTGAGAGCAGGTGGCAGACCAGAGGAAGTGAAGGTGTCAGTCTCTTTCTATAACCCTGACCCTATCCCCATCTCTGCCCCCAGTCCTTTCCAGCCATCCTGTTCCAATTTATTGCTGTTCTCTTTCCAATTTCATCACACACCACTCCCTAACCGTTCTCCTGATGGAGGCTTGAGTGAATATAATTGGGGTTGGCCTTGAATAATCACTTTTTATGGCTTGCCACCTGCCCCTTCCCATTGTGATATTTCCTTGATTTACCTCTGATGGATTTGGTTTTATAGAACGGGTTCATTTCCAAATATCATTCCCATTGAGCTGAAGCATGGTCTCTTCCACGATGTGCCTGCTGGGGCTCAGAGACTGCGAGAGTTCTAACCTCATTCATGCTGCTCCTGGCCACCCAGTGAAGCCCTCATTCACACCAGCCCCACTTTCTTAGATGAGGAAGGCTCGGTTGGCTCCACTTGTCAAGTGCTTTCTGACCGACAGATGGAAATCTCGGATTGGATGATGTCACTTCCCAGTGTGAACTGGGCTGAGATCGCGCTGAATAATAAACTTCCCATTTAGAAAAGCGGCAGAGTGATGAGGATTGGGACACTGCATTTTGATTAGGACAGATTTGGAGCTACAAGCTGTTACCCTAAAAGCACATCCTTGTCCACAGAACATCTTTGGCTGTTAGTAGCTCCCTCAAGTTTTGCAGTAGCCTGACCCATTTCCTCTTCTGGTCTTCCCAAGGGTGGTCATACCTGGATGCATTTCTGCTTTCCAAAGCCAACTGGAGTCAAAGTGTCTCCAAATTCAGGGATTTCTGGTGGTCCTGCACCTAGGCAGGATTTGCTTTCCTCCCCTCCACACAGTGGGATGTGGAAATGGACAGGGCTGAGTGACCCAGGGGCGGTGGGTCTACCTCAGTGATCTTTTAGCAGCTAGGCTGGATGATTGACTAGATTGGCCCTGTCATCAACACACCCAGAGTACTGATGAATGAGCAGACTCTCAGCTCTGGAAACTTCTGAGCCTTTCTTCCTAATTTATTTGAGGGGCTACTCTAGCTGGAACCATCTCATTTCCACCTATTTCCTTATTTCTCTCTTGGTCCTAAAAGGGCCTCTTGCAACTCTTGTATGGGATTCCATTTTGCTGCCCTCCCCCCCACCCCCTTGGACTTGGTCTACCCAAGGTGTTATGTGTCCTTCTTCCAGGGAGAATTTGGAAAAGCCACTCTTGCCAGAGTGTGTGTTTTCCTTCTGCATTTCAGCCAAGTTATTGTTAGGTAATTAGAGACTATTCATCTGATTTGAGCTTGTTTGGAGACCAGATGTCAAAAAGATGGGTTGGGAAAAAAAAAGTGTGTGGGGGGGTGGGGAGGTGCAATACTGGACCCTAAAAGTACTACAAAGCATGTTTTCTATAATGTAAGGTTTTGAAAGAAAGCAAAGCAACCCCTGTGGTTTAGGAGAATTGGGTGTACTTCTTTGGATAAGAATTGCTGTAAATACTGATCTTCATATCTCCTTTCTCCTGTTAAATTCCAAACACTGTGTTAGTATATTTTCCAAGTTATAGGGGATGTCTGGCAGGAATGTTTCCCACTGCACAATGCAACTATTCCTCCATCTCTGTCCTAACAATTCTGTTCAAACTCCTTGACCTGCTTGTTTATATCCAACTGCCTCCACTTCTTTTCCTCCAACTCTTTCCTTGACCTTCTACAATCTGGCTTCTGCCTCCTCTACTCCACTTAAACTGCTCTCTCCAATTTCATTAAATACCTCTCCTTCAGCAATCTAATGGATTCTACTTCATCCAAATCCTCCTTAACCTTTCAGCTTTGACACTGTGGGCCACCCCCTTCTAATCTTCCTTTCTCTGACAATCCTATCCTGGCTCTTCTCTTACCTTTATTGCTGCTTGTTCTTGTTTTATTCTCTTGGTTTTCTTCTGCCTCCCACGTATACCTTAAATGTAAGCAACCATCAAGGCTCAGCTCTGAGTTCCCTTGTTAATCTACACTCATTTTCTTGCGGAGCTAATCAACTCTCATGGCTTCAAATCTCAATTCTATGTGAATGACTCTCAAATCTACTTCACTAGCCCAGATCTTTCTCCTTCTCTGGAATTCCCTGGTGCCAGTTTTACCTTCACAGGATTGCCAAGATCTGCCTTTTCCTCTCCATCCAAACTGCTACCTTGCTGGTACTATCTCTCATAATATCTTGACTGGATTATTGCAACAGCCTCCTCTCTGATCTCCCATCCTCCTGTCTCTCCCTGCTTCAGTCTATATTTCACTCTGCTGCCTGGATTATCTTTCTACAGAAATGCTCTGGGCATGTCACTCCCCTTCTCAAAAATCTCCAGTGGTTGCCTATCAACCTTCGCATGAATCAAAAACTCCTAACCCTTGGCTTTAAAGCTTTCCATCACCTTGCCCCCTCCTACTTCACCTCCCTTCTCTCCTTCTACAGTTCACCTCGTACACTCCACTCCTCTGCCACTAACCTCCTCACTGTGCTTCGTTCTCCCCTGTCCCGCTGCCAACCCCTGGCCCATGTCCTACCACTGACCTGGAATGCCCTCTCTCCTCACTTCCTCAAAACTCTCTTCTCCTCTTCAAAGCCCTATTGAGAGCTCACCGCCTCCAGGAGGGCTTCCCAGATGGAGGTCTCCCTTTCTCTCTGCCCTTCTTCCCCTCCCCATTCCCCTTACTCCCTCCCTCTGCTATACCCCCTTCCCCTCCACACAGCACTTGTGTATAGCTCTGTATATTATTTCTCTATTTTATTAATGATATGAATATATCTATGATTCTATTCATCTACTATAATGGTATTGATGCCTGACTACTTGTTTTGTTTTGCTGTTTTGGTAGAGTACAATAAAACAGAGGGTACAGTATGACAAAGAGATGTGCTGGTTATAAGAAGTTCGGTAAGCTGATGAGGGCTAAAGACTTTGACTCTCAGTGATGGAACTCAGTCTAGGCCACAGTATCTGCTGCAGGTGAGGAGTTGGAGAGAGCAGAGGCTGTGCGGCAGTCCAGATGGGAGGCCAATGAGAGCAGCTTGTGTCTGGTTGAAGACATTGTTTTGGGGGATCTGGTTCTGTACAAAGGGGCCAGCTGATGCTTTGGTGTGATTGCCCCCTCCAGTTACTTAAAAAGGGCACCAATGCTAAGGCCCTGAGATATGTGACTATAGATTTACATACCACAGTAGGGGTTGCCCATGGAAGAGGGTAAGAATGAGATAGAACTTCACGGAGTCACAGCTGGCATCGAGGGAGCCCTCAGAGCCCAGCGAGTTACTATTAGCAGAGACCTTGGTGCTCAGTGGTGGTGACCTCAATGTTCAGGGAAGTAATCTTTATTTTTGTTTGTTAAATCATATTTATTGAGAGTTTACTGTGTGCAAAGCATTGTACTAAACACTTGGGAGAGTACAATATAACTTAGTTAATAGACATGTTCCCTGACCACAATGAGCTTGCAAGTCTAGAGTGGGAGACTGACATTAATATGAATAAATTACAATAAGATTTAATAATAATGAAAATGACTGTGGTATTTATTGAGCACTTACTATATATCAAGCACTGTTCTAACCCCCGGGGATGATATATGATAATCAGGTCAGGCAGTCCCTTTCTCATACAGGGCTCACAACCTAAGTAAGAAGGAGAACAGGTACTGAATTCCCATTTTACAGATGAGGTAACTGAAGTGCATAGAAGTTGAGTGACTTAGCCAAGGTCACATGGCAGGCACGTGGCAAAGCCAGAATTAGAACCCAGATCTTTGGGCCCCCAGGCTTGTGCTCTTTCCACTAGGCAGCTCCATAACACTTATGTACATCTGTGTAATTTATCAATAATTTATTTATTTATAGTAATGTCTGTCTTCCCCACTAGACTGTAAGTTCATTGTGGGTAGGAATGTGTCTGTTTATTGTTATATTGTACTCTCCCAAGCATTTAATACAGTGCTTTGCACACAGTAAATGCTCAATAAATTCAAATGAATGAATGAACTTGTCTAAGTGCTACTCCTCATTGGTGCTACTGGTGGTCTCTGAACGAAGTGAGATGCCACCAGCAGGGCCCTCAATGCCCAGTGAGGTGCCACTGGGAAAGACCTCATTCACTCACATGGCTTCAACTACCATCTCTTTGCAGATGATACCCAAATTTATATCTCCAGCCCTGATCTCTCTCCCTCTCTTCAGGCTTTCATTTCCTTCTGCCTTCAAGACATCTCTACTTGGATGTCCTCCCATCATCCCACATTTAAAATGTCTAAAGCAGAACTTCTTGTCTTCCTACCAAAACCCTGTCCTCTTCCTGTCTCACAAGCTGTAACCTTGACGTTGTCCTTGGCTCCTCTCTCTCATTCAACCCATATATTCAATCAATCACTAAGTTCGGTCAGTTCAACCTTCACAACATCACTAAAACCCATCCTTTCCTCTCCATTCAAACTGCTACCTTGCTAATCCAATCACTTACCCTCTCCCGCCTTGATTACTGTATCACCCTCCTTGCTGACCTCCCAGCCTCCTGTTTCTCCCCACTCCGGTCCATACTTCATTCTGCTGCTCAGATCATTTTCCTTCAAAAACGTTCAGGTCACGTTTCCCCATTCCTCAAGAACCTCCAGGGTTGCCCATTCACTGCTGCATCAGGCAGAATCTCCTCACGGTTGGTTTTAAAGCACGCAGTCACCTTGCCTCACCTTGGTACTCTCCTACCACAACCCACTCTGCACTCTTCGCTCCTCTAATGCTAACCTTCTCACTCTACCTCGATCTCATCTATCACCAAACTCTCACTCATGTCCTGCCTCTGGCTTGGAATGCTTCCGTCCTCAAATCCAACAGATTATTACTCTCGCCCCTTTCAAAGCCTTATTAAAGACACATCTCCAAGAGATCTTCCCTGACTAAGCTCTCCTTTCCTCTCCTCCCACTCCTCTGTGTCACCCTGACTTGCTCCCTTTATTCATCCCCCCTCCGAGCCCCACAGCACTTACATACATATTTGTAATTGATTTATTTATACTAATGTATGCCTCCCCCTCTAGACTATAAGCTCATTGGGAACAGGGAATGTGTCCATTTATTGTTGTATTGTACTCTCCCAAGCGCTTAGACAGTGCTCTGGACACAGTAATTGCTCAATAACACAAATGACTGACTGACTGACTGACTGAAGTCAGTGGTAAGGAACTTCTGTTTGATATGGAGGTGGATGGGCAATCATGGGAGGTTCTTGAGGAGGGAGAAACATGGACTGAGCAGTTTATTTAAGAAAAATTGCCTGGGCCTAGTGGTGAGAGCCTAGGAGATCCTTGAGGAGACAATAGGGGATGAGGGAGGCTTCTATGCAGCAGTGGGAACAGCTCACACTTGCACTGGGTGCAGAAAAGGTGGAAGACTAGAGGAAGTGAAGGTGTCGGTCTCCTTCTTTGAACCTGGCCCTATTCTTACCTCTCTTCCCATCTCTTTCTAGCCATCTTGTTCCTGTCCAAATTTATTTCTGTTTCTCTTTCCAATTTCCCTAGGCAGTCCTAGGACATCAGAGCAGCAGAAGGGTATCTACAAGGGGGGGCCGAGAAGCAACAGAAGCAACTTAAAAGCATGGCCTGCCAGGAGCAAACTGATACCTAAGATCTGACTGTGGGAAGTGGGGAAAGCAAGAGTTTTGGGATGTAACTAGGGGCTGTGCTCCATGATGCCCCTGGGAGAGGTGGGAGAGCGTGCCTAATGCCCAGAGTAGGCCCCATGCTGATCTCTCTGCTTCCTCGAGGCCGCCTTCATAGAGCTTGTCATTGGGGGAAACTCCAGACATGGAGCCTCCCACAGGGTTAACTCCACTGGGGGGAACCACTTGGCTAAGAGCGGGGAGACAGGTACTGCTGAGTCCAAACAGCTGACAGTCCTAGATGAAGGACAAGGTATAAAACCCACCAGCAGGAGTGAGAGGGCTTCATCCCTGACCAGACCAGATTTCACTTGCAGTGGGAGGTCTGGCAAAACCAGCATTGTCTAGTAATAATCATAATAATAGTATTTGTTAAGCGCTTGCTATGTGCAAGTACTGTTCTAAGCACTGGGTAGATGCAAGGTAATCGGATTGTCCCATGTGGGGCTCACACTCTTAATCCCAATTTTACAGATGAGGGAACTGAGGCACAGAGAAGTTAATTCACTTGCCAATATCAAACAGCAGGCAAGTGGCAGAGCTGGTATTAGAATCCATGACCTCTGAATCCCAAGCCCTTGCTCTTTCCACTAAGCCACACTGCTTCTTATAATTTTGGTATTTGTTAAGCACTTACTATATGCCAGGCACTGTACTAACTGCTGGAGTGGTTACAAGCAAATGGAGTTGGACACAGACCCCTGACCCATGTGGGGCTCACAATCTCAATCAGAGATGAGGTAACTGAGGCACAGAGTGAAGTGACTTGACCAAGGTCACACAGCAAGCGGTGAAGCTGGGATTAGATTCCATTACCCTCTGACTCCGAGGCCCCTGTTTTATCCACTTCACCATGCTTCTTGTCACTTCGGGGTCATATACTCCTCTGAGTTTGAAGAAGCGGGCAGTCAGGTTGTAAACTCCCTTGGTTGTGAAGAAGGGAAAAGTAGCAGTGATATAGTTGACACTTCACATCTGCATGGTAAGGATTGAAGAGGGGATGGTGGTATTCCATGATCAGCTCAGAGAGCAGTTAGCATCAGGACAGTTAGGCTTTATGGTTCTGAACAGTGGTCTGCACAAAGCGAGGATTCTTCGTTGAATTAGTTGATTGTCTGCTTGCTTACTTGAAATTTTCCAGTTCCCTTTGACAGAAACCAATGGCAGATGATGCAGCTGATGTACAAAGTGAGTAAGAGCTGCTCAGGACCATACACCTGCTCATGACACTGATATATCTCTGTTTACCTGTTCTATCTGTACAGTCTTCTAATGTCCCCCACTATGGAGCTTGTTTCTTATGTACCTGCTCATGACCATATTCATTAACTGGCAGCTGTAGGTTCATCAGCATGTGGTTGTCTTTGTCATCCCTAGTAAGGCTTAGAATTACTTGCATTTCTGGATTTGGTATAAGAAATTTTACCCAAACATGAGGGCCAAGTCCTTTAAATGGACCAATTTCTAACTGGCACACTCTTACTTTGGTATAAACTTTTTATTTGGACTTTCAGCTGCTTTCAAATTTGAAGAAATACTAGAAAAAATTAGGTAGATTTTATATTTAACTTAGCAAGATTTAGAAATGGAAATTTATACAGTATTGTAATATAGACTGTTCAAGACATTCATCACAAGACCAGCAACTGAATGGCATTTGCTAATTTTATTAAGGTTCCAAAATATTTAGCTTTTCAATTTTTTTCCAAATAGGTTGAGACATAAATCACGTCTGTTTAGAAAAACAAAATCTGATTTCAGAATATCTCACATGAAATACATGAAATATATTTTACTGACAATTGGAAGAAAGTTCAATTTCAAACCTTCACAGAGGATCAATAAGTGTGTCAGTGTACATTTTACAAATACAACAGAATCATAAGACCTGTTTGCTGTACGCTGTTCTTTGACCCATCAATAAATGGTATTAATCGAGGTCCTACTATATGCAGAGCACTGTACTAAACATTTGGGGGAGTTCAATGCAATGAGTAGACATACACCCTTCCCTCTAGAAGCTTAGAATATAATGGAGGAGGCAGACACTAAAATGATTTATAGACAGGAGAAAGATGAAAGAGGGGATATGCTCATGGATTATTGCTCTTGTAATTGCGCACAAGGGGACTGGGTAAGAGACTGTGGGTGGCTCAGCTAACCCATCTCTACTAGTGGAAAAACAATTCAAACCCATGTCCTGCTGAGAGGAAAGCTAATCAAAGGTTACACATGAGTATTTGACTCAAGACACTGGAACTCAGTTACCGAAGAGTTGCAGCAGTATTCAGCCTCAATTTGAGTGTCTGAGATTGGCCGCCGACCGCCGACTCATCCACGCCGAGACCGCCCCTGGGGGTGTGTCTCAGCCCACCGGTCCCCCTCTTCCCAGCCAAATCGGCCACCACATGGACTCGGGAGCTCTCCTCCCAGGCGGCGGTTCCTTGGGCTGCCTGCCCCCCCGTTTCCAGGCTAGCTCTTTAGCAGCCTTTTGGCCACCGATGGCCGACTTTAGCAGCTTTTTGGCCGCCGACCGCCGACTCATCCACGCCGAGACCGCCCCTCTCTCCCGGGAAGCTGAGCCTTGTCATCTCCCGGAGCCTTGGAGCCATTACCGCGTGGGCTCGGGATCTCTGCTCCCCTGAGGTGCAGCCTCGGCCCGCCCGGCCCCGATTCCCGACAAGCCCCCCCCTTTTTTGCCTGCCGCTCGTCGACTCATCTGTGCCTCCTCTGCCTCCCCCGGGGAGCTGAGCCTTGGACCGCCCGGACCCGCGCCCGCCTCAGCCTTTCCCAACCTGGACCTCCTCACCCCCGCTCGGGAACTCCGACACTAAGGATCTTCGCCCCCACAGACCCCCAGCCACCAGTTCCCGTTCTACCCCCCCCCCCCGCTCGGGCCCGGGGACATTGCGCTCCCCTTCTCGACCCTGGGGACATTGTGCTCCCCTGCTTGGCCCTATGGACATTGTGTCCTCTGGGGACATTGTGTCCCCCTGCTCGGTCCCGGGGACATTGTGCTCCCCAACCACTCCGCCCGAGGCGGCCATTTTGGGAGGCCCTCACTCCCTCTTCCCCCTTGAGGTGATTCATCTCCCCCGTCCCCGCCCCGGCCGACGATGTCCTTGTTCTCACCATGTTACCTTACCTTAGCTGCCGCGCAACCTATCCTGGACAACCTCAGGGCCCCCCCGCCGCCACAGGGTTAATTGGTCATGAGCTCTGGGATTCTCTCCGCCGCTGGCCGCTTGACTTTGAGTCTGATCGGGTAGGGTCGGCTCGTCCCCGGACCCTGGTCATCGCCTGCTTATTAACACTATTGTATTGTGCCTCTCCAGCAGAGGCCTCTCCTTCTCCCACTCCCCCAGACTCACCGGTAAGGGAGGAGGCTTCGGCTTCCTCCTCTCGCCCCGTTGCCACTTCCGCACTATCCCTCCTCCTCCCACCCTCTCCTTCCCCTCCTTCGAAGCCCATATCTTTCGCCTCTACCACCCCCTCCAAATACTTGTCGCCGTCATCTACCGCCCTCCCGGTCCCACCTCCGACTTCTTCAACCACCTTGACCCCTTTCTCACCTTCCTTCTCTCCTTCTCTCTGCCCACTCTGATCCTTGGAGACTTCAACATCCATATGGATGTACCCAACGACTCCTCTGCCGCCCACCTGCTATCCCTCCTCGACTCTGCCGACCTCCTCCTCCACCATACCGCGCCCACTCACCGACTCGGTCACACTCTCGATCTCGTCATCTCCTACCGCTGCACTATCTCCTCCCTCACCAACTCTGAAATCCCTCTCTCTGACCATAACCTTCTCACCTGCCTCATCTCTCACACTCCCTCCCCCTGCAAATCTTCGCTACTGCCCCACAGAGACCTCCGCTCTCTTGATCCCATCCGTCTTTCCAAAAGCATCTCTCCTCACCTTGCCGCCCTGTCCTCACTTCCCACTCTCGACGATCAGGTCTCCGCTCTCAACTCCACCCTCTCTACTCATCTCGACTCTCTCGCCCCCCTTTCCCTCCGCCGCTCTCGCTCCACTAACCCACAGCCCTGGATCACCTCCTCCGTCTGCCTCCTACGCTCCTATGCTCGAGCTGCTGAGCGCTGCTGGCGAAAGTCCAAGCACCAAGCCGACCTCACACACTTCAAATTTATCCTTTCCTGCCTTAACTCTGCCCTCTCCTCTGCCAGGCAAAACTTCTTCTCCTCCCTCATTGACACCCATGCCCGTCACCCCCGCCGATTGTTCCGGACCTTTAGCTCTCTCCTTAGGCCCCCTGTTCCTCCCCCTCCCCCATCTCTCACCCCCAATGATCTGGCCACCTATTTCCTCACGAAAATAAACACAATCAGGTCTGAGCTCCCCAAAGTCACCCCTCCGCGTCTCCCCTCCCCCCGACCAACTTTCCCATCCTTCCCTGCAGTATCCTCAGAGGAGATCTCCTCCCTCCTCGCAAGTGCCACCCCCTCCACCTGCGCCTCGGACCCCATTCCCTCTCACCTTATTAAAACCATCGCCCCTGCCCTCCTCCCTTCCTTAACTTCTATTTTTAACCACTCAATCTCCAATGGCTCCTTCCCCTCTGCCTTCAAACATGCCCACGTCTCCCCCATCCTAAAAAAACCCGCTCTTGACCCCACTTCCCCCTCCAGTTATTGCCCTATCTCCCTACTACCCTTCCTTTCCAAAATCCTAGAGCGAGTCATCTACAATCGATGCTTAGAATTCCTTAACTCCCATTCTCTCCTAGACCCCCTCCAATCTGGCTTCCGTCCCCTCCGCTCTACCGAGACTGCTCTCTCTAAGGTCACCCATGACCTCCTTCTTGCCAAATCCAATGGCTCCTACTCCTCTCTGATCCTCCTTGACCTCTCTGCTGCCTTTGACACTGTCGACCATCCCCTCCTCCTCCATACCTTATCTCACCTTGGCTTCACAGACTCCGTCCTCTCCTGGTTCTCCTCTTACCTCTCTGGACGGTCATTCTCAGTCTCCTTCGCTGGCGCCTCCTCCCTCTCCCATCCTTTAACTGTTGGAGTTCCTCAAGGGTCAGTTCTTGGCCCTCTTCTGTTCTCCATTTACACTCACTCCCTTGGTGAACTCATTCGCTCTCACGGCTTTGACTACCATCTCTACGCAGATGACACGCAGATCTACATCTCCGCCCCGTCCTCTCCCCCTCCCTTCAGGCTCGCATCTCCTCCTGCCTCCGGTACGTCTCCACCTGGATGTCGACCCGCCACCTAAAACTCAACATGAGCAAGACTGAGCTCCTCATCTTCCCTCCCAAACCCGGTCCTCTCCCAGACTTCTCTATCACCGTGGATGGCACGACCATCCTTCCCGTCTCTCAGGCCCGCAATCTCGGTGTCATCCTTGACTCGTCTCTCTTGTTCACCCCACACATCCTATCCGTTACCAAGACCTGCTGGTTTCACCTTTACAATATCGCCAAGATCCGCCCTTTCCTCTCCACCCAGACAGCTACCTTACTGCTACGGGCTCTTGTTATATACCGGCTAGACTACTGTGTCAGCCTTCTCTCTGACCTCCCTTCCTCCTCTCTCACCCCGCTCCAGTCTATTCTTCACTCCGCTGCCCGGCTCATCTTCCTGCAGAAACGATCTGGGCATGTCACTCCCCTTCTTAAACAACTCCAGTGGTTGCCTATCAACCTCTGCTCCAAACAAAAACTCCTCACTCTAGGCTTCAAGGCTCTCCATCACCTTGCCCCTTCCTACCTCTCCTCCCTTCTCTCTTTCTACCGCCCACCTCACACGCTCCGCTCCTCTGCCGCCCACCTCCTCACCGTCCCTCGGTCTCGCCTATCCCACCGTCGACCCCTGGGCCACGTCCTCCGGCGGTCCTGGAATGCCCTCCCTCCTCACCTCCGCCAAACTGATTCTCTTCCCCTCTTCAAAACCCTACTTAAAACTCACCTCCTCCAAGAGGCCTTCCCAGACTGAGCTCCTCTTCTCCTTCTACTCCCTCTACCACCCCCCTTCACCTCTCCGCAGCTAAACCCTCTTATCCCCCCTTTCCCTCTGCTCCTCCCCCTCTCCCTTCCCATCCCCTCAGCACTGTACTTGTCCGCTCAACTGTATATATTTTCATTACCCTATTTATTTTGTTAATGAAATGTACATAGCCTTGATTCTGTTTAGTTGCCATTGTTTTTACGAGATGTTCTTCCCCTTGACTCTATTTATTGCCATTGTTCTTGTCTGTCTGTCTCCCCCGATTAGACTGTAAGCCCATCAAACGGCAGGGACTGTCTCTATCGGTTGCCGACTTGTTCATTCCAAGCGCTTAGTACAGTGCTCTGCACATAGTAAGCGCTCAATAAATACTAATGAATGAATGAATGAATGAAAGATGCCCTAGTAAGGAATGCCCTGCTCACCAAAAATGGAGAGAGAAGCTAGGAAAGATCCCTAAACATTACCTCCAATCAATCAATCATATTTATTGAGCATTTACTGGGTGCAAAGCACTGTATGAAGCCCTTGGGAAAGTACAGTGTAACAATATAACAGAGTTGGTAGGCACTTTCCCTGACCACAACTAGTTTACAGACTAGAGGGGGAGGCAGACATTAATATAAAAAAATTAATTATGGATATGTACATAAGTGCTCTGGGGATGAGGGAGGGGTGAACAAAGTGAGCAAATCAGGGCAACACAGAAGAGAGTGGAAGAAGAGGAAATGAGGGCTTAGTAAGGAAAGGCCTCTTGAGAGAGATGTGTTTTCAAAAAGGCTTTGAAGGTGGGGAGGGTAATTGTCTGCCGGATATGAAGAGGGTGGGCATTCCAGGCCAAAGGCAGGACATGGGTGAGATTTCGAGGACAAGATAAATGAGATCAGGATATAGAAAATAGGTTAGCATTATAGGAGTGAAGTTTGCTGGCTGGGTTGTAGTGGAGGGGCATCAAAGTGAGATTAGAGGGGGCGAAATGATTGAGTGATTTAAAACCAATGGTAAGGAGTTTCTGTTTGATGTGAAGATGGATGAGAAACCACTGGAGGTTTCTGGACAGTGGAAAACATAGACTGAACATTTTTCTAGAAAAATGATCCAGGCAGCAGAGTGAAGTGTGGACTTGAGTGGCTAGACACAAGTGGCAGAGAGATCAGCAAGGAGTCTGATAAAGTAATCAAGGCAAATCCTCTTCTAAACTCTAACTAGGTTCACCAAAGAACTATAATAGATGATAGTGAACTAGGTAACAGAAAAGCATGTTCAAACCTGCTAAACACAGAGAATAATATAACTGTACTATGGATAATCAGGAAGCAGGTGACTTAGTGGAAAGAAAACAGGGCTGAGAGTCAGAGGATCTGGGTTCTAATACCAGCTCCATACCTTGTCTGCTGTGTGATGTTGGGTAAGTCACTTAATGTCTTAGTGCTTCGGTTACCTCATCTGTAAAATGAGGGTTCATATGGCATGTTTGCTATTTTCAATCTGATTCTCTTATATCGACCCCAGGGCTTACTACAGTGCCTGGAACACAGTAAGCACTTAACAAATAGCAAAAAGAAAAAAATAAGCTAGGAACAGATGAGACCATTTCTTGCACAATTAGAAGAATGACCCCTATTACATATGAGCTACCCTATTGTGTAGTTGCTGGGGGAATAGAAATTACATTTTCTGAATAGGAAATATAATTATCAAATTTGGGGGCCAGGAATTAAGTGAGAAAATAATAATGATAATAATAACTGTGGCATTTGTTAAGCACTTACTATGTGGCAGACACTGTACTAAGCACTGGGATGGATACAAGCAAGGCGGGCCAGCCACAGACATAGTCTCTGTGCCCCATGAGACTTACAGTCTTAATCTCCATTTTACAGATGAGGTAATTGAAACACAGAGAAGCAAAGTGATTTGCCCAAGGTCACACAGCAGACAAGTGGTAAAGCCAGAATTAGAACGCAGGTACTTCTGCCTCCCAGGCCAATATTCTATCCCACTAGGCTATGCTGCTTGGATCAATAGTGAAACACTTGATTCCCTCCTGGCATTTGGGGAGAATTGATTTTCTGGTTTGTAACCTACCTAAAAAGGTAGATGTTTAATCTGAAAATGAGTGGATCTTGGAGAAATTTGGTCACACATAGTCATACTGTGACAGGGTAAACAATAAATCAGATTTCAGAAAGCTGCCCAACATGAAATGAATAGGAATTTCTCAATTTCTTATGGGAACGAGTGATGTCTGGGAGTAATGTAGGTTAGAAGTTTGGTGTGGGAGACTCTCACTTCTATGTGGCCGTTGTTTTTTTTCTGGTATATGTTAACTGCTTACTATGTGTTAAGCACTGTTCTAAGTGCTGGGGTAGATTCAAGATAATCAGGTTGGACACAGTCACTGTCCCACATAGAGCTGACAATCTAAGCCAGGAGGGGGAAGACTTAATTCCCAAATTACAGTTGAGATAACGGAGGCTCAGAGAAGTTAAGTGACTTGCCCAAGGCCACAAAGTAGACAAATGGCAAAGCTGGGAACAGAATCCCAGTCCTCTGACTTTCAGCCTATGCTTTTTCTCATGGCTTCTTAAATCTAGGTCCAGAGCTATAGCAACAGGAACTATGACCATTCCTATTATGAAGGCATCCTTCTCCTTTCAATTGAAGTGGGCCCTTGCTTTTTGTCAGGTACCATTTTAGCACCAATTAGAGTCTAAAAAGTCAGAGGTAGTTTCTATCCATCAGAAATAAACCCCAGTCATTTGTCTTTTTGCATTCATTTGCCTTTTCACTAACATTAACACAAGTGGATAGAATCTTAGTGTTTGCAGTTCTGTTTTTTAAAATGAAAGAAACATATCTCCATATAACTGAACAATGAACCTTTCTTCATAGATGCATGTAAGCATATATATATATATATGTATATATATATATACATATATATATATATGCAAACACACAAACCATATATGGCTTCAAGCTTGAAGATGATTATTGGTGAGATTCTATCCATGTGTGCAAGTGTGGCTAAAAAACTGATGTGAGGCAGATACTCCCTTCCACACAGTCCACATGGATAAATCACCCTTTTGAGGTGCTGACGCATTTGCTATTTGCAATGTGCTTAGCTGTGCCCAATTTCAGCTTTATCATACAGCAAATGCTTAGATAAATCTCCTTGCATTCATTCATTCATTCATTCATTCATTCATATTTATCGAGCACTTATTATGTGCACATCATTGGGAGAGTACAATACAACAATAAACAGACACATTCCATGTCCACAACGTGCTTACAGTCTAAAGGTGGGGAGACAGACAATATAAAAAACCAGAAATTTCAGATATGTATAAAAGTGCTGGGGCCGGAAGGTGAAATGTAAAAGGGAACAAGTCAGGGCAAAGCAGAAGGGAGTGGGAGAAGAGGTAAGGGGGGCATAGTCAAGGAAGTCCTCTTGAAAGAGATGTGCCTTCAATAAGGCTTTGAAAGGGGAGAGAGTAATTATCTGTGGGATTTGAGGAGGGAAAGCATTCCAGGCCAGAGGCAGGATGTGGACTTGGGATCGGTGGTGAGATAAATGAGATCAATGCACAGTGAGAAGTTTAGCATTAGACCAGCAAAGTGTGCAGGTTGGACTGTAGTAGGAGAGTAGCAAGGTGAGGTAGGAGGGGACAAGGTGATTGAGTGCTTCATAGCCAATGATGTTGAGCTTTTGCTTGATATAAAGGTAGATGTCCTGTTGTCCATGTTCCCCACATGTCACATCTTGCAGAGGAATATAATGCTTCAGTGCTGGTGAGCTGTCTGTATACCAGTATCTTAACGCTGGTAATCTTGCCTGCAATTTTATGGTGACTCTTAGAGAAACACTGATGAAAATGCTGCAGAAGCTACATGCTTCTGCTTGTACAGAAGCAAGAGAAACAGCGTGGTTCAGTGGAAAAAACCCGGGCTTGGGAGTCAGAGGTCATGGGTTCGAATTCCGGTTCTGCCACTTGTCAGCTGTGTGACCTTGGGCAAGTCACTTAACTTCTCTGGGCCTCAGTTACCTCATCTATAAAATGGGGATTAACTGTGAGCCTCACTTGGGACAACCTGAATACCCTGTATCTCCCCCAGCGCTTAGGGCAGTGCTCTGCACATAGTAAGCACTTAACAAACACCAACATTATTATTATTATGTGACTGCTAATAGATTCAGGTCTCAATGTCTTATAAATGGTATAGCAAAGCAACTTTATAGACCTTCAACTTGGAATGGAGCTGGCTGTTCAACTATCACCACAGTCTGTCTTTCTATCTCTGTCAGAAAATCTTGATTTGTTTCTCTACTTCATTCTTAAGTATGTATCACTGGGGTTAGTTTAGGTTATCCTTTAATAAAGATAGGAATTATCTACTGGTGCCTCTCTCTTTCTCAGCATGAAAGCTTTTCATTCACTCTTCTCTTAGAGAAAATAGTCTCATTCGATCATATCTAGTCTGTTGAAAACACCCCAATGACCCGGACATCCAGCTGCCACTCGCTGAATCTCTTGGCTCCTTGACATTTTTACCCTAGCACTACAAACCACAGCTGAGCGAATGATGTTGCTTGAAATTCTTTAACGGGAGTCTGAGCCGGCATGACCAAATTGATGAAATGCAACAGCCTCCAGGCCTTCTTCAGCGAGTCAGAGATAATATTCACTTTCCATTTTAATATGGAAAATGATCTATACCAGTGCTCCTACACTATAAGTCTCTTCCAGTGAAGCTACTAGAAGTCTCAGAGCCCATTCTCTGCCCTCTCCGTATGACCCTCAGTATGCCACCTTCAAGTCCCTTCCCTTCACCCCCAGGTCTGCATTCCCCTCACAGAACTGATACACTCTGACCTTTTGGGGCCACTGGTCTCTCAGTTCCCACAGGAAACCTCACAGGCAAATTGGGAACCAATAGTATGCAGCATGATCTTCAACCCCTGGCACCACCAAGTTAGTAATCCAGTAAGAGTCAACTGGATTTCCTAAACTTGAGCATCATCACTTCAGCTTAGCAGAAAAACAAGAAACTCCAGTAGGTGCTTTGCAGAGACTCTGTTAGAGTGCAGAAATATGACATTCTATTCTTCTCTAAGCTAAATCCTTCAGTAGTGACATTGTGACAGGTCTTATGCCTCATGACAACCCACTGGTAAGTTACCCTTATGAATTGAGTCTTTCTTGGAAGTAGTCGTTTGTGCCACTGTTCTGTACTTGAAATTTAGATTTGCCCATCCTTAGCTTCCCATATGTTTCTGTCTCCTATCTTCTTAGCAACAGTAACCTTGCAGTCAATCATCAGCCATTTTTGGTCTTTAGGTAGGTAGATGGCTATTCTCAATTCTGTATCCTGATGGCCCAAACCGAAAGGTCCTATTTAGATTTTGTTATCCAACTGTCAGCAGAGAGGTGAAGCATGAACAGAAACTCCAGGATGATCAGGAGACCAAGTGGCAGGTTTAAAGACAGTGACAAGTGCTGAATGAGGCAACACAGCATTACGGCAAAAGACAACTTCTCCAGGCCGTCAGTTTGGCTAGGACTGTTGGACCCAGAACTGTAGGTTCAATCCTGGCTGCTGGGGTCGGATCGTCCCATCAAAGCTATGCCTTCAAAAATGAAGGATAGCTACATAATTCCAACAGAACTCTCAAAGTGAAAATGTGTGCCAGTTCATCTATAACCAGATTACTTTGTCTAAAGCAATGTGATTTACACTTGTTTAAACTATGCTCATGCTCCCTCTGTTTATAGATTGAATTTCTCCAAAATACCTGAGCAAATGGGTGTCCTGACCCTTGTTCTTGTCTCTCCGTTGTTGACCTCTTGCTCATGTCTTCCTTCAAAAGCCCAAATGGCCATGTTCTGGGCTGCAAGTTACCTCTACCAAGAGCATGGGATGCCCACTCTGTCTTCACCAAGTGAGGGGCCGTGGGACAGGTGAGTGTCCCACTGAATGCTTGAAGGTGGAAGGTAGGACACTTTGCCACATGCGTATAACACATATATGTATTCCTCCCAAGTGGGAAGCATTCATGGGTGGGAGCTAGCTGTTTCACCACATGTGAGTAATGCATAAGTGAATTTTTCCCAAGTGGGAAGTGTTCATGGGCGGGAGTTTGGCGCTTTGCTATGGGTGAGTAAAGCATAAGTGGATTCCTCCCAAGTGGGAAGCTTTTGTGAGTGGGAGCTAGAAGCTTCACCACATGCTAGTAACTCTTAAGTGAATTCCTCCCATGTGGGAAGCATTCTTGGGTGGGAGTTAGATCCTTCACCATGTGTAAGTAACACATAAGTGAATCCCTCCTGAGTGGGAAGTGTTCGTGGTCGGGACCTAGGTGCTTCATCAACTGCGAGTAACTTGTAAGTGTATTCCTCCCAGAAAGGAAGTTCAATTTGCCACGTAGAATACATTTTGCTGGCTCAGCCTTTCTGATTCCATTCTCTCCCCCTCGCGGTGCAGATCTTCAAACCCATACCCACATGACGGGCAAAAACTATCTTACTACAACCCAGCCTGCATGCTTCATTGCTCTGGTGCCAACCTTCTCATTGTACCTAGATCATGTCTATCTCTCTACCAACCTCTTGCCCACGTCCAACCTCTGGTTTGGAATGCCCTCCCTCCTACTATCCAACAGACAATTACTTTTCCTCCACTCCAAAGGCTTATTGAAGCCATATTTCCACCAAATCACACTGATTCACTCCCTCTATTCTTCCCCCCTCCCAATCACATAGCACTTACGTACATGTCTATAATTTGTTCATTTTCATTAATATCTTACAGGCCCCCTCTGACTGTAAGTTCACTGTGGGCAGGGAATGTGTCTGTTATATTGTTATACTGTACTCTTCCAAGCTCTTAGTAAGCACTCAATAAATACAGTTGACTGATTGACTGACAATTTGACTGAGCCAGCTAGGATGTGGGTGAAGTGGAAGTCTCTGATCTGGATGGACATTAGTCTTCACCTTCCCAAGACTCTGCCTGGTTCCAGGGGAACTGTTGTTGATTGTTTCCTTGCTGACTCATCTCATGTCTAATGTGGAAACCCAGTGCAGAGTCTGCTTTGAGGTCCAAACTTGCCTTCCTGATTCCCCCTACTCCCAGACCTCAAGCTACTGAGCTTCTCCACTGCATCTTCTGGTACTAGACTCATCTAGAATGGCAGCCAGAAAGGTAAGGGTGCACAGTCCTGGGTTCAGCAGGGCCTCAGAGAGAAAGGGCATTCCAGCCTATACTCAAAGATGATTCCTTGAAAGAGAGATTGAAGAGCAGCTACTATGAACCCTCCAATGTCAAATAATGGTATAGGCTGATAGCTTAGTATGTGCAGAACACTGTACTAAGTATTTGGGAGTGTACAGTACAACAGAATTAGAGGGCATGTTCCCTGCCCATATGAGTTTACCATCTAGAGGGGGAGACAGACATTAATACAAATAAATAATGGATAATACATAATTTAAATGTGTGTACATAAATTTAGTCAGGTAGGGGTGGGTTGAATATCAAATAATAATAATAATTGTGGTATGTGTTAAGTGCTTACTATGTGCCAGCCCTGTACTAAGCACTGGGGTGGATACAATCTAACTGGATTGGACACAGTCCCTGTCCAAATGCGGCTCACAGTTTCAATCTCCATTTTATAGATGAGGGAACTGAGGCACAGAGAAGTAAAGTGACTTGCCCAAGGTCACACAGCAGACATGTGTCAGAGCCAGGATTAGAATCTGTGGCCTTCTGACTTCCAGGCCTGTGTTCTATCTAGTACAACATGCTGCTTCTCTACTATGCCAAAGGTCACTGATTTAAGTGCATAGATGACACAGAAGGGAGAGCAAGCCAGGGAAAAAAGAGCTTAGGAACAGGTTCAAGATTTTGGGGATGGTAATTACCAATAAGGATTGGGAGAGGAAAGAATTGGGAAGCCCATTAGAGAAAGAGAAGCAGGTGATCAGAGGGGGCAGAAAGAAAGATAATGGAGGTGGAGTTGATGAAAAGCAGCGTGGCTAAGTGGAAAAGATCCCAGGCTTGGGAGTCGGAGGTTGTGGGTTCTAATCCCGGCCCTGGCACGTGTCTGCTGTGGGACTTTAGACAAGTCACTTCACTTCTCTGTGCCTCAGTGACTTCATCTGTAAAATGGGGAGTAAGATTGTGAGGCCCACGTGGGACAACGTGATTACCTTGTATCTACCTCAGAGCTTAGAACAGTGCTTGGCACATAGTAAGCACTTAAATAACATTATTATTATTATTATTACTGATTTTGTTTTTTTCAGAAGTCAGTTGGTTTCCTTGGAGATCTGACTGGGAATCAGGAGGACCAGAACCAAGTACTGGTTCTGACATAATCAGATGTTGCCCCAGGCCCAAAAGCTCTCCCTCATAGCATCCTTGCCTCCTTCGACTCATCCAGCCAATCCAAGTCTGACTTCCTTCCTACCCCTGAATCTCTTTGGTTCACTTCTTCAAGAGCCCAAGGCTGCATCATGAGAGCTGTTCAGCAGTGCACTCACTATGTGCCAGGCACTGTACTAAGCACTGGGGTGGATACAAGCAAATTGGTTTGGACACAGTCGCTTGCTCCACCTGGGGATCACGGTCTTACTAGACTACTTACTTACTTACTTACTTACTAGACTACTACTTACTAGACTACAGACTTGCTAAACTACCCCATTTTACAGATGAGTTACCTGAGGCACAGAGAAGTGAAGTCACTTGACCAAGGTCACACAGAAGACAAGTGGCAGAGCCAGGATTAGAACCATGACTTTCTGACATCCAGGCCTGTGCTCTATCCACTACACCATGCTGCTTCTGGTATGAACATTCCTCTTCACTATGCTACATAACAGCGCCATCTCTTATTCACACAACCAACAAGTCAGTCAATTAATGGTATTTACTATGTGCTTGCTATGTGAAGAGCAGTACTTGTATTTGGGAGAGAACTCACAAAAAAGATGAAAAACATGATCCCTGCCCTCAGTGAGCTTCCAGCCCATTGGGTGATACAGTCATTAAAAGTAAATTACAGTTTGGGGAAAGTGAAACAGTATAAACATATGTACATCAAGGCAGTGGGACTGGGCGTGGGGTGAGTATCAAAATTCATTCATTTGTTCATTCATTCACTCATATTTATTGAGCACTTACTGTGTGCAGAGCACTGTACTAAGCATTTGGGAGAGTACAGTACAACAATAAACAGTCACATTGCCTGCCTATACAGAGTTTACAGTCTAAAGTGGAGGAGACAGGCATCAATACAAATAAATAAAATTAAATTAAAGGTATGTACATAAGTACTGTGGAGCTGGGAGGGAGGAAGAGCAAAGGGAGCAAGTCAGGGAGACGTAGAAGGGAGTGGGAGATGAGGAAAAGCGGGGCTTAGTGTGGGAAGGCATCTTGGAGAGACATGCCTTCAATAAGCCTTTGAAGGTAGGGAGAGCAATTGTCTGTCGGGTTTGAGGAGGGAGGGTGCGCCAGGGCAGAAGCAGGATGTGGGGTCGGGAGCAAGACTGGCAAGATGGAGGCACAGTGAGAAGGTTAGTACTAGAGGGGTGAAGTATGTGGGCTGGGTTATAGGAGGAGAGAAGGTGAGGTAGAAGGGGGCAAGGTGGTGGAGTTCTTTGTTTAAGGCAGAGGTGGGTGAGCAACCACTGGAGTTTTTGGAAGAGTAGGGTGACATGTCCTGTACATTTTTGTAGAAAAATGATCTGGGCAGCAGAGTGAAATATGGACTGGAGTGGGGAGGTCAGCTAGGAGGCTGATGGGGTAATCGAGGTGGGATAGGATCAGTGATTGTATTAACGTGGTAGCAGTCTGGATGGAGAAGAAAGGCTGGATTTTAGCAGTGTGTGAAGATGGGACTGACAGGATCGAGTGTTGGATTGGATATGTAGGTTAAATGACAGAGAGAGTCCAGGGTAACGTCAAGGTTATGTGTTTTTGAGACAGGAAGCATGGTGGTGGACTCTACAGTGATGGGAAAGGGGTACAAACACAAGTGCATACATGATACAGAAGATAGAGCAAGTAGGGTAGGGAAATAAGGGGAGACCTCTTGGAGGAGACATGATTTTAGGAGGGCTTTGAAGATGGAGAGAGTGGTGGTCTGTTGAATATAAAGGAGGAGGGAGTTCCAGGCCAAAGAGAAGATGTGGGCAAGTTGGTCAGTGTTGCAATCGGTGAGATCAAGATCCTGTAAATTGTCATTACGGAAGTGAAGTGTACAGGCTGGGTTGTGTAGATTATTGAGGCAAGGTAACAGGTGGATGCAAGTGTGAGCTAGAGAGATGATTTTGGAATGGTAATCCCTTCTTTGGGTAGAAGCAACTACAAGTGGAATGTACTAGGGCTGTTATGAACCTCCTCAAAATACTGCTAAACTAATCCACTAAATAGAAGGTCAAAGAAAGGGGTAACTGATGAACATGATCCAGACTCTGGCCAGAATGAGGAGATTAGTCTATCTGAAAATCACAGTCACACTAGTTGGAGGGAAAGCAACTTCTTCATATTTTAAATCAAAATGAGGTCTCTCTAAGGAATCATTTTGGTTTCCTTAGCACTTGATAATGCACTCCAAATTAACGTGGCATCCCTTGATGAAAACGCCCTGCACAGGTTACTCTGTAAGCCCCCAAGATCAAGTCCCTGCACTCTATCAGCAGAGGACCACATTCTTCCCCATGGTGACTGATGTTGTTTGGTTTTGAGAGCTGAACCATACTCTAAAATAATGGGTGAAAGATTATTCACCTTCTGCTTCACAGCCTTGGAAGTGTTCTCTTCAGATCTTTCAAGTATTGAGAAATACCTACTTTTGTTACTACTGACTGGAAGCTGACGCCCAAGATTAAAAACTGTACCACATGTAAATCTGGTGCCTGCAATCTTCACCACCAAAGTGATGATTCATCAGGGCTTGGGTGCTTTAAGATTGATGCTTCTGGACAGCTCATGGCTGGGGAAAATTTATGCTAGACAGTTTATAGCTCCAGGACCTCTGGACTGTACAGTTCAAGGTCTTCACATCTATGAATTGGGCAGTTTATGGCTTTAGCACCTCTGGGGTTGATGGTTCATAGTTTCATCTGGCACCTAGGAATATACTGCTTCAAGTTAGATTCCTGGAGTGTTCTGTAGCCCCGGCACCTCTTTCTTTATCAATTGTGCACTTATCCAGACTCTATCAACTCTGGGACAGATCAGGAGATGAACATACCTTTTAATTCCTCGGTACCTTGTCAGAATTTAAAATGGAAGCATTGTGATGCTATTGGAGAAAGATTATGTTTAGGATTAATCAAAAATACAAACCACAATTTGCAGCTTGAAATACTGATTGGGTCTTTCCGCAAATCTATTGACTTAATAAAATCATTGCAGGGCTAAGATCTGGTGGTAAGGACACAGAGTTTTCCTCTGCTGCCTGCTGCTTCTTTCTGATTGAAATGTCACATTTGACTGTACAGTATTTCATCTTGCATTAAACCTCCAGCTTTATTTAGAATTAGTATTAGTCAGGCACTGGTGGCTACAGTGTCACAAAATCCAGAGGAGTTCAATTACCACTTGTGACTGATCATTCTTAGAAACAAATTATCACTGTATTCATCAGTGAGATTAACACTTACAATCACAGTCTTGAAAGAAAAATTACTTCTGCAAATTAGCGGAGCCAAAAAACAGTGATAAAATATTTGGGATTTCACTCAGGTTTCCATCAGCAATACTGCTAAAAAAATGAATGTCTACCACTGCCAGGATTATTTAGATTGTTTTGTTCTCATTCTCACTGCAGAAACGTCAGAAAGCAGTAGGGCCCTAAAACAAGGAAATTCAGAAAACAGCATTCTAAGAGGTTCCAAATTATTTGCCATTGTTCCTACCTTGATATTAGTATACTCACAGTCATTTTCTTTTACTCTCTTTTAATCAAGTTGCTTAGCATTAGTTCCCGAGAAGCAGCATGCCCTAGTGAATAGAGGGCAGGACCTGGCAGCCAGAAGGACCGGGATCCTAATTCCGGCTCCACCACTTGTCTGCTGTGTGATCTTGGGCATGGCACTTCATTTCTCTGTACCCCAGTTACCTCATCTGTAAAATGGGGACTAATAATAATTGTGGAATTTGTTAAGTGCTTACTATGCACCAGGCACTATTCTAAGCACTGGGGGGGTACAAGGTTATCAGGTTGTCCCACATGGGGCTCACAGTCTTAATCCCCATTTTTCAGATGAGGTAACGGAGGCCCAGAGAAGTGAAAGTTATACAGTTGACAAATGGCAGAGCAGGGATTAGAACCCATGACCTCTGACTCCCAACCCCAGACTCTTTCCACTGAGCCACACTGCTTGGTAGATTCAAGATAAGCAGGTTAGTCATAGTCCCTGGCCCATATAGTTCTCATAGTCTTAATCCCCATTTTAGAGATGAGGGAACTGAGGCCTAGAAAAGTTAAGGGACTTGCCCAAGGTCACACAGCAGAAAAGTGGAGGAGCCAGAATTAAAACCCAGAACTCCCAGAACTGTGCCCTACCCACTAGGCCAAACTGCTTCTAAGGCTGTGAGCCCCATGAAGACCATGGACTGTGTCCAACCTAATTAGCTTGTATTTACCCCGGTACTTAGTATAATGCCTGGCGCATAGTAAGCACTTTAGAAATACCACCAAAAAAAGAAAAAAAGAAGTAATAGTAATTACATTTATTAAGATATAATTATCAGGTCACTACTTATAATGTCTTGAGTATGTGCTCTTTATATTTCCCAAGTACAATAACCCATTGTTTTTCTCATTTTATCCTCAGATCATCCCTGTGAGACAGGGAAAGGTAGGCATTATTTTCTCCATTTTACAGAGAGGAAACTGAGGCAGAGAGCATTTAAATGACTTGCTAGAGGTCATCCAGCAGAGCAGTGGGCAGAGTTGGCGCTATAAGACAGATTTCCTGTCTCTCAATTGAAGGCTATTTCCAGCAGCTTCCCACAGTTAGTAGATTCAAGCAGTTATTGGAACAGCACGTTATGGCTGTTGGAAACAAATCCTTGGTCTTTTCATTGTTCCAGGTAGGGCCATCCTTGACCCTAATCATCACAGCTCTTCCCATCTTGGCTGCTGGCCTGGTTTCCTCTGTTCCTCTGCCCAGAAGTGTTGGTGCTGGAAGCACCCTGCTAGGAAGGAAAGTGTAGGGACGGGGGGAACTTGAGGCCACACAGCTGCTCTTCCTGTTGCTGCTGTACAAATCAAACAGGATTAGTGTGACAGCAGGGATATTTGCAAGTGTGGTCCCATACTCTGGGAACACATCCATAAACTGACAGTAGTTTCCGTCTCTGGAAACAGGAAAGCATTCCACTATCACTCGACATCCTGCTCTGTCACATTTGGTTAACCCGCATCATGTCACAAGCTTACCACAGCTCCTAATGACACCACAAAGTGCTTCAACTATATTGACTATCTATCATTTCAGAGGTGGCCAAATTAATTCTATTAATTACTTCCCTTTTCCAAGCTTTCTTTCTTCCACTGTTAAAGCTGCATTTTGTTTTCAACTCACACAGGAACCCAAACTCCCAGAGTGCTTCAGGGTGCATTTGTGTTTGTCTGAAGCAAACTACTAATACTGATGATGCCATTGCTCAGAAACCTGTGCTGACAGATAACAAATGAGAATATCCTCTCCAAGGAATTCCATCAATGTCCCCAGGAACCAAAACCAGGCTAATGTTGAGGCATTAAGGCATTGCCTGGGAACTTGAAATCACACCCCACCCTCTTAGCCTTCAGAGCCACACAAATTGAGGCAGTAACTGTAGGCCTCTTTACCCTACCAAGAAGGCTTTCACTGGAACAGTCTAAGGCACCCATACCAGAGCGTACTAAAATGACTGTTGTGCTTGCAAAAACTGGGGACTGGGTGGTGCCATTAAGGTTGGAAATGGAACCGGAAACTGTTCCCTCCAACACATGACTTAAGCTGGTTTCCACTTTCATTTTGATATGTGGAATGCTGAGGATTTCTATCTGTCAAATCCATACCTGTGCAGTTAAATTAGATCATTATCCCTGTAATGTGAATAAATACATCTCACAAGGTTTCTCTCTAGAAGCCCAATAGACTCTGATTTTTCTCTAAAAGCTTGGTAGACTCTAGTTTCCTCTAGAAACTGGACAGACTATGGTTTCTCACTTGAATCCAGATTTGGAGAGAGTGAGGTGCTGAACCTACCCCACCAGGAGGTGAAATCCCAGATGAAGTTGATCTAGGTCAGGAGTCATTAGAATTACATCCCTAATGTGCCCCTACCAATAAACAGAGAAAACTGGGCTGAGACAATTGCTTAATTCAGCAGCTCCATGTTCCCTTCTTCGGCCATATTCAGCTGGTTCTCTTAGGGAAGCCCATTAATCCTAAAAGCCCACATTTCTACTAGGAGAAGTAGGTTACAAGGGACCATTAATTGACTCCATTTAATGCCCAGGGTCTGAAAAATGGGGCTGGGGAAGGGCAATGCCCCAGTTTCTGGGGAAAATCCCAAAGAAGAAACAGTCTTAATGGGTGGAATAAAGAGCATAACTACCACAATAACATACACTTTCAAGCGCTCCATCCTCAATTATTAAGTCTGTAGAGAAACAAACTCTAGGAATGTAAATAGCTACCTTTCATTGACTATTTTCAATTGCTGCCTCTTTTTAAAAGGTACATGAGCCTATCTCCGAAGCAAATTTGAAGCAACAACAAAAAACACCTTCCCAAAGCCCACTGGAATTGAAATGTCTCTTTCATTTAAATGGAGGAGGGGCCCCACAAGTACTGCCATAGTTCTTGGAGGTGAAAATAGAGTTCCGAAAAACACAGTTCTGCATATATCTCCGATCATTCTCGGTCTCCTACGCTGGAGCCTCCTCCCCCTCCCATCCTTTAACTGTTGGAGTTCCTCAAGGGTCAGTTCTTGGCCCTCTTCTGTTCTCCATTTACACTCACTCCCTCGGTGAACTCATCCGCTCTCACGGCTTTGACTACCATCTCTACGCAGATGACACGCAGATCTACATCTCCGCCCCTGTCCTCTCCCCCTCCCTTCAGGCTCGCATCTCCTCCTGCCTCTGGGACGTCTCCACCTGGATGTCGGCCCGCCACCTAAAACTCAACATGAGCAAGACTGAGCTCCTCATCTTCCCTCCCAAGCCCGGTCCGCTCCCAGACTTCTCCATCACCGTGGATGGCACGACCATCCTTCCCATCCCGCAGGCCCGCAATCTCGGTGTCATCCTTGACTCGTCCCTCTCGTTCACCCCACACATCCTATCCGTTACCAAGACCTGCCGGTTTCACCTCTACAATATCGCCAAGATCCGCCCTTTCCTCTCCACCCAAATGGCTACCTTACTATTACGGGCTCTCGTTATATCCCGGCTAGACTACTGTGTCAGCCTTCTCTCTGACCTCCCTTCCTCCTCTCTCGCCCCGCTCCGGTCTATTCTTCACTCCGCTGCCCGGCTCATCTTCCTGCAGAAACGATCTGGGCATGTCACTCCCCTTCTTAAACAACTCCAGTGGTTGCCTATCGACCTCTGCTCCAAACAAAAACTCCTCACTCTAGGCTTCAAGGCTCTCCATCACCTTGCCCCTTCCTACCTCTCCTCCCTTCTCTCTTTCTACCGCCCACCCCGCACACTCCGCTCCTCTGCCGCCCACCTCCTCACCGTCCCTCGGTCTCGCCTATCCCACCGTCGACCCCTGCGTCACGTCCCCCCGCGGTCCTGGAACGCCCTCCCTCCTCACCTCCGCCAAACTGATTCTCTTTCCCTCTTCAAAACCTTACTTAAAAATCACCTCCTCCAAGAGGCGTTCCCAGACTGAGCTCCTCTTTCCCCTCTACTCCCTCTGCCATCCCCCCTTTACCTCTCTGCAGCTAACGCCTCATTTTCCCCTTTTCCCTCTGCTCCTCCACCTCTCCCTTCCCATCCCCACAGCACTGTACTTGTCCGCTCAACTGTATATATTTTCGTTACCCTATTTATTTTGTTAATGAATTGTACATCGCCTTGATTCTATTTAGTTGCCATTGTTTTTACGAGATGTTCTTCCCCTTGACGCTGTTTAGTGCCATTGTTCTTGTCTGTCCGTCTCCCCCGATTAGACTGTAAGCCCGTCAAACGGCAGGGACTGTCTCTATCTGTTGCTGACTTGTTCATCCCATAGCTCTGCACATAGTAAGCGCTCAATAAATACTATTGAATGAATGAATGAGCTGGAAGCAACAATGATAGATAAACTCTACTCTGGGCCCCCAGTAACCTAGTATGAAGTATATATATTGTATGATGTTATAATATGATAACAATAATAATGATGCCATTTGTTAAACACTTACTATGTGCTTAGGTAATTAGGTTGTTCCACATGGGGCTCACAGTCTTAATCCCCATTTTACAGATGAGGTAACTGAAGCACAGAGAAGTTAAGTGACTTGCCCAAAATCACACAGGTGACAAGGGGCAGAGCTCGGATTAGAACCCATGACCTGACTCCCAAGCCCAGGCTCTTTCCACAGAGCCATGTTATTTCTATATTCATTTCTATATTTCATCTCTATACAAGATATATTTGATCAGGCAGGGAGCCAGCCCTGCCTCTCTGGTTCTTTGCCCACCTTTGGGAGCCTCTGCCTGTTACTGGCGTACTGACATCCACCTCCCATCAACAGTGAACAAGATTCCTGTAAGAGAACTCCCCCAAATAAGGGAAAGAATCACCCTTCACCCCGGAATAATTACCAATCCAAGAATGAGATGACACAACATAAGAATAATAGTAATAATAACTTTGGTATTTGTTAAATGCTTACTATATGCCAAGCACCATTCTAAGCACTGGGGTAGATACAAGGTTACCAGGTTGTCCCATGTAATGTAGGGCTCACAGTCTTCATCCCCATTTTACAGATGAGGTAACTGAGGCACAGAGAAGTTAAGTGACTTGCCCAAGGTCACAAAGCTGACAAGTGGCAGAGCCGGGGTTAGAACCCATGACCTCTGTCTCCCAAGCTCATGCTCTTTCCACTGAGTCACGCTACAAGAGGTCCACAACAATGCAATTTACTGGCTTGCCTTTACACTAGTGCAGGAATCAGTGGACCTGCAGAGGAAAACCACTGACTCTTAGACACTTACATTCTCCAACACTCTTTGCTCCCCTTCTGTTCTACTCTGAAGGTGGGCCTCCTTGCCTCTGATGTCAGTGTGGGCCATCTGGGACATTTCTGAGATGTATCTACACATTTTGAGGTGTTCCTTGGTTGGAAGCCCGTGCCATCCTTGTAAAAAGAGTCATGATGGGGTCACCTAGTATGACCTTCTTGGGCTGATTGTCTGGAGTAAAAAGTGGGGAAAGTTTCCCTGCCCCTTCAATGTTGCTGATATGGACAGTTTTCCTCACGGTGTTGGGATTATCTAGGCTTGCTGCATCCCTATTGTTCTTTCCCTGTTGTGCTTGAAATTGCCCTGATCTCACCAACCTTTTGTATTCTATTTACTCTTGGGCAGCTCTTGGTACCTGCCCTGAACACAAAGTCATTCTTTTTGTTATTGCCAGGAACTGTTGACTCCATCTCATTCTCCTGCTACATTTTGAGTATCCCTACATCAGCCATAGGAACCCTCATCCTTAATGTCTAGCCTCCTGAACACTGCCTCCATGTGCCTCTACCTCATGTACAAAAGTGTTGTGGGGTTGGGGGGAGGGCACAAATATCAAATGCCCAAAGGTCCAGATACATAGATGACAAAGAAGGGAGAGTGAGACTGCAAAGAGGGCTTAATTGGGGAAAGCCTCTTATAGATGAGACATTAATGAGGTTTTGAAGGTGGAGAGAACAGTGGTCTGGCATTGTATGGAGAGGGAGGGAGTTCCAGGCTAGGGGTAAGATGTGGGAAAGGGGTTGGCGACAGATAGATGAGATTGGGGCACGGTGAGTAAAATAGTGCTAGAAGAGCAGAGTGTGGGAACTGGGCTGTAGTAGGAGATTAGTGAGGTGAGGTAGGGTGGGGCAAGCTGGTTGAGTTCTTTAAAGATGATCTTAAGGAATTTCTGTTTGATGTGGAAGTGGATGGGCAGCCACTGGGGTTCTTGAGGAATGGGGAGTCATGGACTGGATGTTTTTGTTTTGATCCATGTAACAGAGTGAAGTATTCATTCATTCATTCAATCAATCGTATTTATTGAGCACTTACTGTGTGCAGAGCACTGCACTAAGCGTTTGGGAAAGTACAAGTTAGCAAACTATGGACAAGTGGGGAAATGTAGAAGGCAGGGAGATCAGTAAGGAGGCAGGTGCAATATTAAAGATGGGGTAGGATAAGGACAGTCATTCATTCATTTATTCATTCAATCATATTTATTGAATGCTTACTATGTGCAAAGCACTGTACTAAGTGCTTGGGAGAATCCAACACAACAAGAAACAGACACATTTATTGAGTTCTTGCTCATTCATTGAATCATATTTATTGAGCACTTACTGTGTGCAGAGCACTCTACTCAGCACTTGGGAAAGGACAGTAGAACAATTCAGGGTCTCCAGAAAAAAGGGACACAGGGTGGTGCCCAGGAGGAAGGCTGGGGGGAAGGTGTGTCTTTCTTAAAGCCCCAACCCAGGGGGTTCCCCTGCCTAAGGAACCTGCCCCATGTACAGCAGCTGGCCCCAGTTAGAGAAAGCCCCCACAGAGGTCGGGGGGAAAGGGGATGATGATATAATAATAATAATAATAATAATAATAATAATAATAATGTTGATATTTGTTAAGCGCTAACTATGTGCAGAGCACTGTACTAAGAGCTAGGGTAGATACAGGGTAATTAGGTTGTCGCACGTGAGGCTCACAGTTAATCCCCATTTTACAGATGAGTTAACTGAGGCACAGAGAAGTTAAGTGACTTGCCTACAGTCACACAGCTGACAAGTGGCAGAGCCGGGATTCGAACTCATGACCTCTGACTCCCAAGCCCGGCTCTTTCCACCAAGCCATGCTGCTTCTCTATCGACTGATCAATTAGTCGATTGATAAAGGGTCTTTATTGAGCACTTATTCATTCAGAGTACTGTACTAAGCACTTGGGAAAGTAATAATATTAATAATAATAATTATAATTATGGCATTTGTTAGGTGTTTCGTATGTGCCAGGCACTGTTCTAAGCGCTGGAGAAGATACAAGATAATCAGGTTGTACATAGTCTCTGTCCCACAGTGTTCACAGTCTTCACCCCCATTTTATAGATGAGGTAACTGAGGCCTAGAGAAGTGAAGTGACTTACCCAAGGTCACACAGCAGACAAGTGGCAGAGCTGGTTATAATGCAACAATAAAGAGTGACAATACCTGCCCACAGTGAGCTCACAGTCTAGAGTGGGGGAGGGCAGGAAACACATCTTCCAAGTCTGTTTCTGATCCTGTTGCCTTCCCTTTCCATTAAATTTTACTATCCAATAGCCAGTATTTTTTCCAGGGTATAAATCTTCTTCTTAGGTACCTCTCATATTGTTGTACTGTATTTCCCAAGTTCTTAGTACAATGCTCGGCACACAGTAAGCACTGAATATACCCTAGCCCTACTTAGACTGTGAGCCCCATGTGGGACAGGGACTGTGTCCAACCTGATTGACTCATCCCTACCCTGGGGCCTGGAACAGTGTTTGACACATGGTAATCACTTAACAAATACCATAAAAATGATTGCTTGATTCTTATGTCCATATCTGTAGTTTATTTATATTAATGTCTGTCTCCCCCTTTAGATTGTAAAGTAAGCTTGTTGCAGGCAGGGACTGTATCTGTTTATTGTTATTTGTACTCTCCCAAGCTCCTAGTACAGTAAGGGTTCACTAAATACATTTGAATGAATGGAAAAAGTGGTTGGATCAGCATGGTAGCAGTTTAGATGGAGAGGAAAGTGTGGATTTTAGCAATTTTGTGAAAGGAGAACTGATAGGATCTGGTGACAGGCAATATGTGGGTGGAATGAGAGAGATGACTCAAGGATAATGCCAAAATGACAGGCTTGTGAGATAGGGAGGATAGTAGTATTGTCTATTGTGATAGGAAAGCCTGGGGGAGGACAGGGTTTGGGTGGGAAGATAAGGAGTTCAGTTTTAGACATATTTAGTTGGAGTTGTCAGTGGGATATCTAGGTTGAAATGTCCTGAAGGCAGGAGGAAATGTGAGGTTGCAGGAAAGGAGAGAGATCAGGGCTGGAAATGTAGATTTAAGAATCATCTTCATAGAGATGGTAGCTGAAGCAGTGGGAGTGAATGAGTTCTTCAAGAGAGTGGGTGTAGATGGAGAATAGAAGGGGACCCAGAACTGAGTTTTAAGTGACTCCCATTGTCAGAGGGTGGGAGGCAGAGGAGGAACCAGCAAAATAAACTGAGAAGGAGCGATCAGAGAGATAGGAGGAGAACCAGGAAAGGACAGTGTCAGTGAATCCAAGGATGAACAGTTTCAAGGAGAAGGTGGTGATTGATGGTGTGGAAGGCAACTGAGAGGTCTAGGAGAATTTGCATCTTTTGCAAATGAAGGCCCGTTATATAAATGTATTCATTTGCATATATACTTCTGAGAAATGGTAAGTTAGAGTAAAATAAAAAAGGGCTAGGCTGGTTGTGGGGTCTGGGTTGTCCCAAGTGGGGCAAGGAAGGAGCAAAACATAGGAGACTTGGTAAGGGAGTAGTTTGGGTTGCCAAGAAAGGAGCATCAGTGTTGCACTGATAGCTTTAAGAGCAGGGAAGGAAAAACAGAAGTGAAAGATAGAGGTTGTTGGGGGACAGAGCTAATCTAGGCAGGAGAGCAGGCTTCATCTGACATCACCATGCTGTCAGGTAAATTCTGAAAGATGCCTTATGATAATACTTTCCTTGTATTTTGTGAAAACTCAGTACAAACTCAGGTCAAAGGGAAACTTCCATGATCTTTGCAAACAAAGGCTACAGTGCTCCATATTTTGTTTGATTTTGTTGGAAAAAACATTTTATTTCAATGCAAAACCTCCGACCAAGCCTTTCATTCAGTCTGTAAGACTAAAACTGGGTGTTAGGGTTTTAGTGAACTAAACATCCCTTTTTCCATTGATGTTTCAAATGCAAAGTTCTGATTGTGAATCTGAGGTCAAAGTTTCTGATCCTGTTGCCTTCCCTTTCCATTAAATTTTATTATCCAATAGCCAGTATTTTTTCCAGGGTATAAATCTTCTTCTTAGGTGCCTCTCATACTCAACATCATGCTTACTGTAATGTCTCCTTTGAGACATTTTGGCATTTCCAATCTATATTTCCAGGAAATTTAGTTTCCTTGATAGAACAGTTTCTTTTCCATTTAAAATGGAAAAGTGAACATTCTATTGATAGAAACTTTAGGTAACAATCTCAATAACTGACATTTATTGGCATGAGGGAGAATGCGAGGAGGTTTTTTAGGAATTATAAAATGGGGTTTTTAATTGTATTTCAGGGTTAAATTGGTTCATGATATTTTAATTAGAAAATCACTATAGGATGTAAAATATAGAACATTCAAAAATGGATATAAAACACTTAAGCTGCCCTTCACGAGATGTCCGATCTTCTCTTAGCCTTTTCTTTCAATTATCCTTCAAGGATAGATCTATGCTACCCTGCTCATTCTAATGAGGCAAAAAGAAGTCCTGATTAATCCCATACCTTCCCAGTCCTGTCAGTGATTCAATAACTTCAGAACTCTTGTGCAGGTTTTTATCTGTTACTTGTAGGTGGTTTGCTTCACTGCTTCCTTGTATCCTAACCCATTTTTGTGTTTGGATTAAATCGATATCCACAGTCTCCCCCAGTTAGATTTTAGATTATTTGTAAGGATCAGGTTTTCCACTTCTCCATCTGCCACCCAGCTTCCTACTTCAGAACTCTGCACATGATAGGCTCCCAGTGCAATTATCTGCACACAGCTCCCAGTACAATGTTCTCTGCACAGTGGGCTCCCAGTATGGTGCTCTGCACACACTGGGAAGCTGTTTAGTTTAAGGTTTGGTGGGGGCTGGGGTTTAATGTGGTTTTTTAAATTATGATTTCTCTCCCTTAATGACTTCTCCAAGTCATTTGAAGAGATCAAGCTATCTTGTTCAGAAAGCTAGCAAGAAATCCCTTTCTAGAAGATGGAAAACTGCATCATGATTATCATCATAACCATCATGAATATAATCAGCAGCAGCAATGATATTTGATCCAGATGCAGCCAGGCAAAGCTGCTCCTTTTAGTTTGAGACTCAATAAGACAGCTCACTCACACAGAGTAATACCCTACCCCTTACTTTTTCATTCCTGAGGGCTCCAGGCATATATTTTCTATCATCCTTTCCATAACAACAACCGTGGTCTTGGGAAGCTCTTATCAGGATGGCCACTTTGTGGCCGAACACTAGAAAGCCGATTATCAAATGGGTGGGCACTTTTCAGGCCACAACCCATCTGGAAAGCTTGGCTAATGGCATACAGTTGGATTCTTGCTGATCAGCAGCTGTGCATTGTTGGGAGTCACTGAAACCCTTTGAACTTGCCAAGGTTTCCCCATCATCACCTCACCACAGATTTACTCCCTCCTACTTTCCTATTTTTTCTCAAGAGGAGGTCTTCTGCTTATTCTCGAAAGCTACTCCTTCTCTCTGTGCTACTGACATTAATCCCTTCTCACTCTCTAAAAGCACCAGCCCCCATTCTTCTCCTCTTCCTTTCTGCTAACTTCAACCTCTCACTCTCTCTGTGACTTCCATACTCGAAGAGCTTGCTCTAATCCTGTTAAAAGTTTTTCTAGACAGGAACAACTGTCCCCTCTAAGCAAGACAGAATTTCTGCTCATCCATTAAGATGAGACTAAAATGTTTGTTCCCCAAATCCCAATGCAGCAGGATGAGAGATCACCCTTTGAAGTGAAAAGATGGTGGACTCAAAACAAACCAAAGGAAATGCTTCTTCATTCAGTGAGGGCTTTGCAGATGGAATCTGTTACCATAGGTGGGTTGTACCCCTGAAAGCTTTTGCATGTTCAAAAGGGAGTGGGTTTTGAACCTAGTCAAATGGAGAGGAGAAATTTGCAGGTGGTGGTCCATCCTTAACTATGAGGGTGGGTGTCTAGGCAATAAACAACTGATACAAGAGTCAATACAAGACTTTAGATATGCAGCCTATTGGAGAGGGCATGGGCCTTGCAGTCAGAAGGACCTGGGTTCTAATCCCAGCTCCACCACTTGTCTGCTGTGTGACCTTGGGCAAGTCACATCACTTCTCTGTGCCTCAGTTACCTCATCTGTAAAACGGGAATTAAGACCGTACGCCCTGTGTGGGACATAGATTGCATCCAATCTGATTAGTTAGTATCTAACCCAGAACTTAGAACAGTGCATGGCTCATAAGAAGCATTTAACACCACGAAAAAAGTCCTCCAAGTGTCCTGATGTAACTGCCAGAATCAACAATGGAACTCCCGATGGTCTCACATTCTTATGTTTGATGTCCTTTTGAACAGCTCTGAATCACCCTGGCAAAAAATTAAATCCACTTAATTAATCTCACTGTGTAATTCTTTTAGTCACCACATATTATTGCATGCATTTGAAAGAGGAAGTGATTTCAAAACTCACAGTGGTTAATAGCATGACCAATATATGCCTTAAAACTTTGCTGTGAAGTGCTTATACTTTCAGGGAACTTGATTGATGCAGTTTCATTTGTTTGAACGACGCATAGCAATCAATTTTCTGCACTTCTAAATATCAGTTATCAAAGTGACAGAGAAAGAGTAAGACAAAATACATTAATTGTAAATGTCTGTTTTTTCTCAAACTTAGTAAAGATCTTTAAAAGGTTTTCCATTCTTAAGGTGGCATTATTTTGGCCTTGGTAATGCTGTTTCCTTTGGGAAGATGTAACTGTGAAGATATTAATGACCTTTTAATGGAAACTAAAAGATAGAGCCAGGAAATTCAGCCTCTCATTCTGCTTTCCTTAAAATGCTAATGACAGTATGTCTCCTGAGAAATGAAACCTTCCATAGTCACTTGTTTCCCTAGATATATGGCTCTGATTTTTGATGTGTGAGAGTTACCAGGTCATAGGATCAATGTTTGCTGGCTCAGAAGCTTCTGAAGTTATAGTTTTGACCTCTTTTCTAGGTAAAGAAACAAAGCAACAAATTTTGCTTGTGCCCAGTTCCCTCCCCACTTCTCCAGCATCCAGTGTTTTCTGCAACCCCACCTCACTGCCTAGCACCTCCCAGCCCCCCAGTCTGCTAGCTTACCTTACATTCTATTTGCACCCCCCCCCCAGCCCCTTGAAGTTTCAGTGTGTCAGAACCCACCTCTGTTTTGGATCTGGCCACCATGGATTGCCCTCCAACTTTCATTCTATAACCTCCTACTGCTTAAAAGTCAGAAGGTCCAGCTAAGGGAATTGAACGAATACTGACAATGTGGTTTGATGTTCAAGCCTTTAGGTGATGGGATTTATTAGTCGAGGAACCAACAGCATGGCATAGTGGATAGAGCATGGGCCTGGCAGGCAGAAGGTCATGGGTTCTAATCCTGCCTCCACCACTTGTCTGCTGTGTGACCTTGGGCAAGTCACTTCACTTGTCCGTGCCTCAGTTACCCCATCTCTAAAAATGGGGATTAAGACTGTGAGCCCCACGTAGGACAATCTGATTACCTTACATCTACCTCAGTGCTTAGAACATGCTTGGTGCATAGTGAGTGCTTAACAAATACCATAATAATAATAAAACCCTGAATTTCTCCCAAAGCCATCAATAATAAATCAATCAATGGTATTTATTGAGTTAGTCAATCATATTTATTGAGTGCTTACTGTGCAGAGAACTATACTAAGCACTTGGGAGAGTTCAATGCAACAGTATAGCAGACACATTTCCTGTCCACAATGAGTTTTCAGTCTAGAGGGGGAGCACTTCCTGAAAGAGGAGCACTAACAATAATTATGGTATTTGTTAAACATTTACTATGTACCAAGCACTGTTCTAAGTACTGAACACTGTTCTAACTGTTGAACAAAGTACAGTGCTTGTGAGAGTACAGTATGACAGAGGTAGTAGAATTGATCCCTGCCTGCCCATAAGAAGCTTACAGACTAGATAGGGAGACATACATTAAAATAAATTACAGCTAGGAGAAATGGCAGCCTATAAGGATATGTAACTTCACTGTTGTGGAGCTTGGTATGGGAAGAATACTAAGGGCTTAAGACTCAAATTCATAGGTGACAAAGAAGGAAAGGAGAATACGGGAAATGAGGGCTTAGAGAATTTTAGTAAACAATTTTAGTAAACTTTTGTAAGTGAGGAGACTGGTGGTCAATTTTTCATTATCGGGTGTCATTGTTTCAGTGAGATACTGCCTTCCCCAAACACAACTACAGCAGATGCTAGTTACCCAGTCCTGGGGCAAGTTGGGGGCAAAGATAAAAGGAGAGGCAGAATTCAGTCTTGCCAAAGTGCCAGCTTTTTGGTTGCTTATCTCTTGAGCATTCCTATAAAACTGCCCTAGTCCTGGAGCTGATGCTCGAGTTTAGAAAGACAACCCAAACAGAAAGGAATACCCTTTGAGGATGGCTAGACTGAGGGTACGTGAGACTCTAAAGTAGATCTGTCTTTCATATTTCTCTTATCCCAAATGGAAACTCTATCCCTACATGTCTTTTGGGTATGAAGACGATGCTACCAGATGTTGTGTGTGGAGGAAAAGATGAATGTGTGACTGACCCTCCTGCACTGTTGGTGTGGAAAATATTTCCTTTTTGTGCTAGTGTTGCAACCTAATTTTTGTGAAGCATCTGTCTATGGAGAGCAACTCCTTGTCTGATTACTACCTGCCCAGCTGGTCTGCCTACTGCCATAATCTCTAAACAGTCCCCTACATTTTGAATCTTTGGAGATAGTGTTGACTGGTGTCTAAATCATTTGCTCAACACTCTGGCTTGTAAATATTCCCTTTTAGATCACTTAAAGTAGCTGCTGTCAGCTGTGATCTTGGGTGAGTCACCTAACTTCTCAATACCTCAGTTACCTCATCTGTAAAATGGGGATTAAGACTGTGAGCCTCATCTGGGACAACCTGATTACCCTATATCTACCCCAGTGCTAAGAACAGTGCTTGGCACATAGAAAGTGCTTAACTAATACCAACATCATTATAATATCACTACTTCTACTAATAACAATAATGGTATTTGTTAAGCAGTTACTATGTGCTAGGCACTGTACCAAGTACTGGGGTAGATACTAGCTAATTGAGATGGACACAGTCCCTGTCCCACATGGAGTTCATAGTCTAAATTTCCGTTTTGTAGATGAGGTAACTGAGGTACAGAAAACTTAAGTAACTTGCCAGAGGTCACAGAGCAGAAAAGTGATGGAGGGAAGATTAGAACCCAGGTCCTTCTGACTTCCAGGCCTGTGCTCTATCCACTAGGCTATACTGCTTCTCCATTAATTCATTCAGTCATATTTATTAAGCGCTTACTGTGTGCAGAGCACTGTACTAAGCACTTGGAAAGTACAATTCAGCAACAAATAGAGACAATCCCTACCCAACAATAGGCTCACAGTCTAGAAATCCTCCTGTCATCTATCCCCCTCTCTTGTCTAGCTCCATGGAGGTGTTTGATAGTAGCTCTGCCTCAGTACTGGTGAGTTGATTACATACCAGGGTCTACCTGGAGACTCACTCGAAAGGTTAAGGATGGACCATCTAACAACCCAAATTTTTTCCTCTTCATCCCTAATTTTTCCTCCAGTGACACACTACCTGAATTAAAAGCAATTTCAGCAAATATCCTTTGGGCATAATATCATATAGAGAAATGTCCTGTCTTGCACTCATTTAAACATGTAGGCTTTGGGATTTGAAACTGTTTTCATGATTGTTTGTCTTGGTCAATTTCATTAGTAGCAGGTAGCTTTCAGCAGATATACTTGTTTCTAGGTTTTAGTCCCATAAAAAAAATTACTGCTCAAGAATCACCTTATAAATCCTTAAGATACCATTTATTTTAGACACATAAACATTCTTTTAATTATAGATGTCCACACATCTTCATTTTCTCTATATATGGGTGTCTACAAACATCCAATGTCAAATTTATTTTAAAATAAAATTAATTCAGTCAGAATAAAGCTCTTTGAGAAATATATCCCCATGTCCATTTTTCTTTTTGACACAGTGATATCTTGTTCTACATTTTAAAGGAGTGACAATTTTTTCCCTACTCTGTCTTTGGAACATCCTTATTTGAGAGCTGTGTTTGAATGGAGAAATGGAGTCATGGTTCCTGCTGTTTCAAGTGTCCACAAGCAAAGCTGTGAATTCTTTAAGAAATACAATCTTTCAGAAAAAACTACTTCACAGGGGTTGGAGTCTTGTTGTATACTCCTGTGAGAGTAGAGTGGTGATTGGTTCCTGGTAATTGCTTCCTGGGCTGTGTGTCAGGAAGATTGGTGGGGTTGTCTACAGGGATGGGAAAGTCACAGGGAGGACAGGGTTTAGGTGGGAAAATAAGGGGTTCTGTCTTTGACCTGTTAAGCTCAAGGTGTAGCAGGACAGGCAAGTAGAGGTGTCCTGAAGGCATGAGGAAAATGCAAGACTGCAGAGAACAAGAGAGATCAGGGTTAGAGACATAATTTTGGGAATCAACTGCATAGAGACTGTAGTTAAATCCTTGGGAGCGAATGAGTTCTCCAATATGAGGGGGTGTAGATGGAGAATTAGAAAGGGATCCAGAACTAAGCCTTGAGGGACACCCATAGTTAGGGGGTGAGAGGAGGAACCTATGAAAGAGACTGAGAATGAGCATCCAGTGAGATAGGAAGAGAAGCAGGAGAGGACAGTGCCAATGAAGTCAAGTTTATTTCAATCAATCAATCAATCACTCAATCAATTGTAATTATTGAGCACTTACTGTGTGCAGAGCACTGTATTAAGTGCCTGGGATAGTGCAATATAACAGAGTTGATAGATTGGTTCCCTTCCCACAAGGAGCTTACATTCTAGAGGGGAAAACAAACATTAGTATGAATAAATCAATTACCTAAGTGCTGAGGGGGTATATTAGTTAATTTTTACAAGAGAAGGTGATAGTTCACAGTGTCTAAAGCAGTTGAGGTGCTGAGGATGATTAGGATGGAGTAGAGGTCAATGGATGTAGCAAGAAGGAGATCACTGGTAACCTTTGAGAGGGCAGTTTCTGTGGGGTGAAGGGGCTGAAAGCCTTATTGGAGGGCATCAAGGAGAGAACTGGAGGAGAGGTTGTACAGGCAGTGGGTGTAGACAACTTGCTCAAAAGTTTTGAGAGGAAAGTTAGAAAAGAGATGGGGTGAAAACTGGAGGAAGTGTGGGGTCAAAGGAGAGTTTTTTTCAGGAAGGGGAGACATGAGCATGTTTGAAAGCAGGAAGGAAGAAGCCACTGGAGAGTCAGAGGGAAGGAAGAAATCAGGGAGGAAAGATGGGAGAGAGCAAATGTTTTGATAAGGTTTGAAGGAATGGGGTAGGAGGTGCAGGTGGAGGGGGTACATTGTGAGAGGAGGCAGGAGAACTCTTCTTGAGACACTGCTGGGAAAGATTGAAAAGTCAAATAAGGTGCAAGAGGAGAAAGGTATTGGAAAGGAGCAGGGGAGATTTTAGGGAGGTCACATCTGATGGTTTCAATTTTCTCAATAAACTAAATGGCCAGGTCATTAGGGGCAAGAGTTGGGGAAAATTCAGGGATGCAGGGTTTGAGGAGGGAGTTAAACATCTGAAAAAACTGGTGAGGGCAATGGGCAGGGAAGTCAATAGGATGGAGAAATAGTGTTGCCAGGTGGAGGAGAGGGCAGAGTTAAAGCGGGTCAGAATGAAGTTGAGCAAACAGCACAACTCCACAGCCCATACACGAGAGTGAAGGAAGTGGACAGTGGAGGTGATTCAGGACTGTGGGTTAGTGGCTTGAGACTGGCAAAGTGATAGGGGAGCAAATGAGTTCAGTAAGGGAGGGTGGTGTTGAGGGTGACAGTTTGTGTGTCACCATGTAATTTTGGTATGAAAACTAAGTCAGACATGATTATTTGAGAAAATTGGTGCAGGTCAAAAGATCGGAGGTCTCTGTAGGGGAACAGGGCATATCTGTGGGGAGGGCATGTTTGGGAGAGAAGGTAGGCGAGTAGGTTGTTGTCAGATAGACGCCCTTAAAAAGGGCATTTTTTGTGTGTGCATTAAGCTCAAAACCGAATGTCCCACAACATCCTATTCTCTCTGCTACATAAACAGCATCAGTGGTGTCTTCTTTGAAAATGAAGGACACTTTAAAAAAGTGGTAAAGAAACTATGTTTCTAGGGAAAATCTTCATGTACCCACAGACCTCTTAGGTTGCTGATGTTCTGAAGTGAAAGAAGGGCAGGAATTGCTGGAAGGAAAATTAAAGGCACTCTGGGAGTTTGCCCGAGGCTGCGGCTTTTGTAACTAATGATTTACCTGGATGCTTAGTCACGAAAACAAGCATCCTGCATTTACAACCCGCCTGATATACATATGATCTTTGAAATTGGTTTGTTTATCTATTAACCTTTCCAGTCTCCCATTTTCTGTCCCTCCTGTTCTTTTGGCATGTTACTCATCCTGCTTTCCTTGCCATTTACAACTGTAGTTTTCTCTCACTATGGGAATTTTATTTCTTTGGCAATTGCTATTATTTCTCTGGCAATTTTCTCTCCTTCTGGGGACTTGATCTCCCTTAAAACAGTAGCACTGCTTCACTCTGAGGTGATCATAGGCTGTTCCCAACTTGGGAGTGGTGGAGATCACTACATTGTACTGGGATCTGGGAAGGCAACAGGCGGATGGAGAGGGATTTGGGAAGAGGAGACACTGAAGTAACTGCTGGGTGGCTTCCTCTTGGGAAGAAGAGGCTTGGATTTTCAATCCCTTATTTAGGGCATTAGTAAACTCTCCTTCCCTTTTGCCCTTCCCCAGTCTCTCAAAGTGCATGAGAGCAGAGAAGATGAGGAGAGGAGGCCTATGTGGGGCAGAAACTTTCTAATGATAGTAATAATAATAACTGTGGTATTTGGTGATCACTTACTATGTGCCAAGCACTGTACTAAGCATGAAGGTAGATGCATGATAATCAGATAATGATAATAATAATAATGATAATAATTGTATTAAGTACTAACTATATTCCAGGCACTGTACTATATACTAGGGTATATAAAGATAATCAGGTTGGGCACAGTCCCTGCCCGACATAGGGCTCACAGTCTTAATAAAGTCAGTCAAAGTTTCTGTCCTACATGGAGTTCACAATCTAAGTAGAAAGGAGAACAGTGATTGAATCTCCACTTTACATATGAGGAAACCAAGGCTACGGAGAACTTAGGTGGCCTGGAAAAGAGCAGACATTGTGAGCCAGGACAAGATGGATGGGGAAAACACTCAACCCTGGGCAGCTGCAAAACAATGCTGCCTTTCATCTGTCAGGGCCAGCAGGGGGATGGAGAGGCTGGGAGCTAGCTGGGAATTACCTGTCAGGAGCAATGTTTACCAAAGTGAATCTTCTTTCTTGCATTTGTGTTGCTGGCAAAGAAGTTGACACGTTGCTGTCACATTTCTGGCTCAAATCTTCAAACTGGCCTAGCGCTCATTCATAGTTTGTGAGTGTGTGTGTGTGTGTGTACCCTGTTAAGCATCAGCTGCTTTGCCACATGCTCTGTTTCTCCTTATTTTTTGCATTTGATTGCACTTTGAAGAGCTAAAAAGAAGCAAAATTGTAAACTGGACAGAATGGGATTGAAGGAAGGAGGGGGCTGTGGTCTGGGAGATGTGAAAGGAGGTGGTGGAGGGACAGGGGAAGGGATTACGGTGAGGAGGAAGGACTTGGGTGAGTGATCGGAGGGGAGAGAGATGAGACTCTGTGAGATCCCAGTACAGATGAAGTTGCTATGGGGTCTCCACCATCAGCTAAAATTTGGGGATTAAGAAATATGGCATCCACTTTGAAAAAAACAGATCAATCATATTTATTGAACACTTACTATGTGTAGAGTACTGTACTGAGTGCTTGGGAGAGTACAATACAACAGAATTAGCAGACATTTTCCCTGCCCATAATGAGCTTACAGATGAATTTACAGATTAGAAGTAGTGTGGTTTAGTGGAAAGAGTATGGGCCTGGGTGTCAGAGGTTGTGGATTCTAATCCTGCCTCTGCCACTTGTTAGCTCTGTGACTTTGGACAAGTCACTTAACTTCTCTGTGCCTCATTTACCTCAACTGTAAATTAGGGATTAAAACCAAGAGCTCCAAGTGGGACAATTTTATTATCTTGTAACTGCCCCAGTGCTTAAAACAGTGCTTGGCACATAGTAACTGCTTAACAAATACCATCATCATCATTATTATTATTGTTATCAAAATGATTGCAGAAAGGGGAGTGTTAATTTGTGGAGAGGTCATCAGAAGGAGTTGGCTTGTTATAAGGTGATTTTTGAAGACATGAAATTTAAGCACATTTTTTCCTAAAATTGAAAAACCTCTACCACAGTCAGCAGGACAAGCATCAACTTTTGCAGTCCACTGAAAGATTCATAATCATGCTACAACTCTACATTCAGTCCATGTGGTGATGATACACTCTGAATAACTTTAACAGATATTAAACTATAGTTTAATGATGTTTAATTCATTCATTCCATAGTATTTATTTAGCTCTTACTATGTGCAGAGCACTATACTAAGCACTTGGAATGTACAATTCAGGAACAGATAGAGACAATCGCTGCCCAGTAAAGGGCTCACAGTCTAAATGGGGGAGACAGACAGCAAAGCAAAACAGAACAAAACAAAGCAAAGCAAAACAAAACAAAACAATATCATCAAGATAAATAGTATAACCATATACAGCATGAGGTAATTTCATATTATTTTTAGAGGTTTTGGAATAGATGCCAATGCATTACATATAGGATTATGGAAAAATATACCCCTTGATAGAGTTATTAAAGCTATATCCAGAATTTCATTCATTCATTCATTCAATAGTATTTATTGAGCGCTTACTATGTGCAGAGCACCGTACTAAGCGCTTGGAATGAACAAGTCGGCAACAGATAGAGACAGTCCCTGCCGTTTGACGGGCTTACAGTCTAATCGGGGGAGACAGACAGACAAGAACAATGGCAATAAATAGAGTCAAGGGGAAGAACATCTTGTAAAAACAATGACAACTAAATAGAATCAAGGCGATGTACAATTCATTAACAAAATAAATAGGGTAATGAAAATATATACAGTTCAGCAGATGTGTACAGTGCTGAGGGGATGGGAAGGGAGAGGGGGAGGAGCAGAGGGAAATGGGGGGAAAAGAGGGTTAAGCTGCGGAGAGGTGAAGAGGGAGTGGTAGAGGGAGTAGAGGGAGAAGGGGAGCTCAGTCTGGGAAGGCCTCTTGGAGGAGGTGAGTTTTAAGTAGGGATTTGAAGAGGGGAAGAGAATTAGCCTGGCGGAGGTGAGGAGGGAGGGCATTCCAGGACCACGGGAGGATGTGGCCCAGGGGTCAACGGTGGGATAGGCGAGACCGAGGGACGGTGAGGAGGTGGGCAGCAGAGGAGCGGACCGTGCAGGGTGGGCAGTAGAAAGAGAGAAGGGAGGAGAGGTAGGAAGGGGCAAGGTAATGTAGAACCTTGAAGCCTAGAGTGAGGAGTTTTTGTTTGGAGCGGAGGTTGATAGGCAACCACTGGAGGTGTTTAAGAAGGGGAGTGACATGCCCAGATCATTTCTGCAGGAAGATGAGCCGGGCAGCGGAGTGAAGAATAGACCGGAGCGGGGCGAGAGAGGAGGAAGGGAGGTCAGAGAGAAGGCTGACACAGTAGTCTAGCCGGGAAATAACGAGAGCCCGTAGCAGTAAGGTAGCCGTTTGGGTGGAGAGGAAAGGGCGGATCTTGGCGATATTGTAAAGGTGAAACCAGCAGGTCTTGGTAACAGATAGGATGTGTGCGGTGAACGAGAGAGACGAGTCAAGGATGACACCGAGATTGAGGGCCCGAGAGACGGGAAGGATGGTCGTGCCATCCACGGTGATAGGGAAGTCTGGGAGAGGACCGAGTTTGGGAGGGAAGATGAGGAGCTCAGTCTTGCTCATGTTGAGTTTTAGGTGGCGGGTTGACATCCAGGTGGAGACATCCTGGAGGCAGGAGGAGATGTGAGCCTGAAGGGAGGGGGAGAGGACAGGGGCGGAGATGTAGATCTGCGTGCCATCTGTGTAGAGATGGTAGTCAAAGCCGTGAGAGCGAATGAGTTCACCAAGGGAGTGAGTGTAAATGGAAAACAGAAGAGGGCCAAGAACTGACCCTTGAGGAACTCCAACAGTTAAAGGATGGGAGGGGGAGGAGGCGCCAGCAAAGGAGACCGAGAATGACCAGCCAGAGAGATAAGAGGAGAACCAGGAGAGGACGGAGTCCGTGAAGCCAAGGAGAGATAAGGTATGGAGGAGGAGGGGATGGTCGACAGTGTCAAAGGCAGCAGAGAGGTCAAGGAGGATTAGAATGGAGTAGGAGCCATTGGATTTGGCAAGAAGGAGATCATGGGTGACCTTATAGAGAGCAGTCTCGGTAGAGTGGAGGGGACGGAGGCCAGATTGGAAGGGGTCCAGGAGAGAATGGGAGTTAAGGAATTCTAAGCAGCGATTGTAGACGACTCGTTCTAGGATTTTGGAAAGGAAGGGTAGTAGGGAGATAGGGCAATAACTGGAGGGGTAGTGGGGTCAAGAGCGGGTTTTTTTAGGATGGGGGAGACGTGGGCATGTTTGAAGGCAGAGGGGAAGGAGCCATTGGAGATTGAGTGGTTAAAAATGGAAGTTAAGGAAGGTAGGAGGGCAGGGGCGATGGTTTTAAGAAGGTGAGAGGGAATGGGGTCCGAGGCGCAGGTGGAGGGGGTGGCACTTGCGAGGAGGGAGGAGATCTCCTCTGAGGATACTGCAGGGAAGGATGGGAAAGTAGGGGAGAGGGTTGGTCGGGGGGAGGGGAGACGCGGAGGGGTGACTTTGGGGAGCTCAGACCTGATTGTGTCTATTTTCGTGAGGAAATAGGTGGCCAGATCATTGGGGGTGAGAGATGGGGGAGGGGGAGGAACAGGGGGCCTAAGGAGAGAGCTAAAGGTCCGGAACAATCGGCGGGGGTGACGGGCATGGGTGTCAATGAGGGAGGAGAAGAAGTTTTGCCTGGCGGAGGAGAGGGCAGAGTTAAGGCAGGAAAGGATAAATTTGAAGTGTGTGAGGTCGACATGGTGCTTGGACTTTCGCCAGCAGCGCTCAGCAGCTCGAGCATAGGAACATAGGAGGCAGACAGAGGAGGTGATCCAGGGCTGTGGGTTAGTGGAGCGAGAGCGGCGGAGGGAAAGGGGGGCGAGAGAGTTGAGATGAGTAGAGAGGGTGGAGTTGAGAGCGGAGACCTGATCATCGAGAGTGGGAATGAGGACAGGGTGGCAAGGTGAGGAGAGATGCTTTTGGAAAGACGGATGGGATCAAGAGAGCGGAGGTCTCTGTGGGGCAGTAGCGAAGATTTGCAGGGGGAGGGAGTGTGAGAGATGAGGCAGGTGAGAAGGTTATGGTCTGAGAGAGGGTGATTTCAGAGTTGGTGAGGGAGGAGATAGTGCAGCGGTAGGAGATGATGAGATCGAGGGTGTGACCGAGTTGGTGAGTGGGCGCGGTATGGTGGAGGAGGAGGTCGGCAGAGTCGAGGAGGGATAGCAGGCGGGCGGCAGAGGAGTCGTCGGGTACATCCATATGGATGTTGAAGTCTCCGAGGATCAGAGTGGGCAGAGAGAAGGAGAGAAGGAAGGTGAGAAAGGGGTCTAGGTGGTTGAAGAAGTCGGAGGTGGGATCAGGAGGGCAGTAGATGACAGCGACAAGTATCTGGAGGGGGTGGTAGAGGCGAATGATATGGGCTTCGAAGGAGGGGAAGGAGAGGGAGGGGGGAGGAGGGATAGTGCGGAAGCGGCAACGGGGTGAGAGGAGGAAGCCGACGCCTTCTCCCTTACCGGTGAGTCTGGGGGAGTGGGAGAAGGAGAGGCCTCCGCTGGAGAGAGCAGCGGCAGAGACCGTGTCTTCGGGAGTGAGCCACGTTTCTGAAAGGGCGAGGAGGAGGAGAGAGCGGGAGAGGAAAAGGTCATGGACGAAAGGTAGCTTACCTGTAATACAGCGGGGGTTCCAGAGGCCACACTTGAAAGTAGCTGTGGGTGCAAGGGGGGGAGGGAGGGAGGGCGGGGGGATGGGAGGTTTCGGATGGGAAGGAGGTGGCGGGGCTCTGGACGGGGAGAGGGGGATGAGGGGTAGCGGTGGGACAGGAGGACTGGGATGGGGCGTGGGTGGGGAAGAGAGAAGGGGGGAGGGAGTGAGGAGGGGGTTTGGTGTGGGGGAGAGTAGGGGGGATTTCTAAGATCATGTAACAACTAAATCCTAGGAAACACCTCTACTAGGTGCTTGATGTGTGCAATGAAAGTAAAGAATACCATCCCTGCCCTTGAGAATCAAAAGCAAGGGACAGGATGATGCAGTTGATAGGAACACATTACACAAAAACAATAGAAACCAAAGGGAAAATGTAGTTACCGCTGATACCAACAAAAGTAAACAAATAAGTGGAAAAAATAAACAGCTAAGCACAGGAAAGCTAAAGGTATAAGATAGAATGAGAATGCTTAGGGAGGCAGTGAATGCCTCCTGGATTTGGTGGCTACTCAGGAGGCTTTGGATTTGAGCAGGGGGACCAGATTTGGCAGCTCTGAATGAGGAGGGAGTTCCTTGCAGGGAAAAGGGCATATGCAGTGGATTGCACAGTGAAGAGTTGAGAGCAAGATCTAGCCTGTTCCTCCCCAGTGTACCTCTGTCTACCACATCACGCGTATTCTGTGCACCGTGTCAAATGTGATGAAGGCATTGAAAGGGAAACATATGATGAACTCATTTAATTGAGGTTCATTACCTCTTCCTGGATAATTAAACTCCACTCCAGCCAGGAAAATCTACTTTTGGTGCCCAGCACATCTTTCCTCCTCTCCCAGCCTGAACCTTCACACGTACCATCTCACCTGCCATCCATCCCTCCTGCCATTGCTTCCGCTCTCTTCTCAGCTGAACCAGTTCTTTTTAATGCAGAAATGGCTAACTTGCTTCTTTCCAGGAGATGGTCTATCATATTCCTCACAAGGCAGGGTCCACCCACTTCTTCTTTTTCCAGGTGCCCAAGCCCTGCATGGGGATGCCTGTTATTAGCAATAATTCACACCTGATAGCTCTTTCTTCCCTTCTTAGCTGGTTTTTCTTATCTCCTTAACAGATGGGCAGGGACATCAGGGCCTGGGTCTTCACATCCTTGTTCTATCCCCTGATTCCAGCCCAAGACTTTCACCTAGCAACCAACACCTGCTGACTCACAGACCTGACTCCAATCCCAATTATCTTGATTCTTGAGGCAGCTGCCCCTGCAGAGGCCTGCAGAGCCAGTTTTTAGTGTGACAGGGCCAGATGTCTACAGGAGACACAGTCCCTTTAAACATTGGCTGCTAAAGGTGGGACTGTCTGTCCTTGAACCTTCAGAGTGACCTAGTTTATGTGTGTTCTTTATTCCTTCATTCAGATGTATTTATTGAGCACTTACTGTGCAGAGCACTGTACTAAGCACTTGGAAAGTACAATTTGGCAGCAAATAGAGACAATCCCCACCTAACAATGGGCTCACAGTCTAGAAAGTTTCTTCTAGAACACTTCTTCTAGAAAATATCTTCAAGAAGTGTTTTTGCCTCAGTCCAGACAGTGGAAACAGTAGCATAGCAGATATGTCCTGGTTCTTTGTCTAGCTGATCTTCCACTGAGTTTAACATTTCTATTCTCTTCCCTCCCTGACCCTGGCCACTGAGTTGAGCATCACAACCTCCCCTGATCTAGCTGGGCTGGGCTTGGGCCTACCAGCCTGGCCCAAGCCTGGATCCTAGAGACATTCACATTTCAGAGAAGGTCTGTTGGATTACTGAGCTATCTCTTGTCTCCAGCAGTTACGATGGGTACTAATTCATTGGTGGGCTCTCAGGAGAGAATGGAGCTCTCCTGCCAGTGGTGTTATTCACCAAGAGAAGTGATTACCCCAATCAGGGAACTGGGCTTTGACCCACTGGTTCTCTCCCAAGTCCAGGGGTGCCATGCAAGCTAAACAATCTTGTTTCCCCACCTCTCAACAGATTCAGGTGTGTCAGACACTGTACTAAGCACAGGAGTAGAAACACGCTAATCAGGTTGGATACAGTCCATGTCCTGTATGGTGCTCACAGTCATAATCTCATTTTACATATGAGGTAACAGGCACAGGGAAATTAAGTGACTTGCCTAAGGTCACGCAGCAGACGAGATGAAGCCAGGATTACAACCCAGGGACTCTGATTCCCAGTCCTGTTCTCTTTCCACTAAGCCATGCCACTTCTTGTTGTATCCACACCTTGTCAAGTGTAGGATGTGATCCCTTGGGAATAAGTCCTACAAATGATTCAAAGAGGTCTCAACATCCTTAAGCACAAACCTGGCTCCCAAATCTAGGGACAGAGGGATTCTGGGAGAGCTACTTATGCAGCTGAAGCCAATGGCAATGGGTCTCTGACACTAAGCTCTGGCAATGGTGCCATGCACTCCCAATCAGTGGGGTACCCACCAGGCAGTGCCACAGCTCAGAAGCTAAGTTATGGGACCAGGGCCTTTCTGCCCTTCATCAGACCCCCGTCCTTCCAGATACATCCAGTGGTCTGGTCCTCAACTGACCACCCTGGGCTCATTGATTGCCTGGAGATACTGTGTCAGGCCAGCAATCTCAGATGCCCATCTCTCTCAAGTGAGGGGCACAAAGCTTTTTGAAAAATCATAAAGCAGAAAGCACTGTTCAATTTCCTAGGATATTGAGTATTTCAATAAAAGCAGCTCTTGGCATTTTTTAAGATGGGTTATTTTATCCTGTCACAATAACACACTGTGGATAAACAAGCACCTCAAGAGCTGAATTTCAGGGTTGCCTTCTATTGACTCAGAGAGCCTACTTGAATGCTCCAATTTTTCTATAATATAGATGGAAACATAACACTCCTTCATACATACGAGGAAGTAAAGCTCTCTAAAATATGAAGTCAGTTCCACAGGATAAATTTATGATATGTGATATATTGCTGTAAATTAATTCTCTCCTGAACATTTTAGCCTCTCAACACATTTCCATAGAATGTATTTTCTGTAAGCAGTTAAGTTGGGTGAATTTTACAATATAGTCTCTGAGGTATCTGCTGTAGCATGTGTTTCTCTCCTGTATTTACTATACTGTGATTATGACTAATCTGCTTGTTGATAAAATGGAATTTCGAACTGTACTGTCAAACCTCTGCCCCTCCTCATTAATAAAGATCCATTTGTATCACCAATTTCTCTGGCTTCCATATGTGGTGGTTTGCTCTTTAATCCCAGTTTCCTGCACAACCCTCATCCTTGCCTGCCTCTGAATTACCATTCATTAAAAGGGGGAATCAGAAGTGTGGGGTGGCACTTGAGGATATGATTTAAAGAGAAGAAAAAAGTGAACCTGACACCGAGGCAAGATTAGAAAGATGTGTATCTGTAATGACTCACCCTGGCTATCTCTACTGCCCTGATGGCTCTAAAACAAATATATTTAATCCTTCCTTTGACTTTCTTACATTATACTATCCTACATGTCCCTTTAATTGCAAGGGTCAGATGTAAAGTCGAGGGAAGTATAGAAAACATTCTAATGGCCTTGGTTACACCAATACTTTTGAAGTGATTCTTATATTTTGTTTTCACTGACATTTGTCAGCTCATCTCCAGACTGTAAGATCACTCTGGGCAGGAAATGTGCCTATCAACACTCTTGTATAGTACTATCCCAAGTGCTTAGTACAGTGCTTTGCACACAATAAGTGCTCAATAAATACCATTGATGGTATATATCGATAGATGCTAATTATGCTAAATGAACTTGTGGACATATGTACGTGTATATGGACAAACTGTGCAAATACAGATAGGAGGAGAGTAGTGTAGCCCATTGCAAACTGCCCACAATAATTTTGCCAACAAAACCGGTTTTAGCTAAAGTGGCCATTGCATGCCACAAAAGCTTCTGGAAAACTGAGAAGTAAGGAAACCCAGTAAAATAACTTACAGGGCCCATCAATCAGGCAATCAGTGGTATTCACTGAGCATTTTCTGTGTGTAGAGCACTGAATTAGCACTTGGAAGAGTACAATACAGTACCAGTCATAGAACTAATCTCTCTCCTTATTCCTATCTATCCCTTTCATTTTATGTGGGATAAACCCACTAGTTCAAAAGGATCCTTCTTCACTGAAAACAGTGCAGGAGATGAGTTCAAGCACACAATCTTTATATGGCCAAATTCACACACAGAAAGTACTTCAGCACCAAAAGCATCATCTTTGTATACCAAAGACAGCTAAAATTTTGAAAAATTCAGGTAGGAAGATTTAATAATAATAATAATGTTGGTATTTGTTAAGTGCTTACTATGTGCCGAGCACTGTTCTAAGCGCTGGGGTAGACACAGGGGAATCAGGTTGTCCCACGTGGGGCTCACAGTCTTAATCCCCATTTTACAGATGAGGTAACTGAGGCACTGAGAAGTGAAGTGACTTGCCCAAAGTCACACAGCTGACAAGTGGCAGAGGCGGGGTTTGAACCCATGACCTCTGACTCCAAAGCCTGTGCTCTTTTCCACTGAGCCACACTGCTTCTCTATTTACATATTTACAAGATTTACACACAACAGCCAAGTACTAAGAACAGAATTGTGGGGTGGCATTGAGGATATGATTTAAATGTATAAATGCTCTCCCCTGAACATTTTAGCCTCTCAACACATTTCCATACAATATATTTTTCTGTAAGCAGTTAAATTTGAAGTTACAATATAATCTTTAAAATATAGTCTTTAAGCTGCTTTAGAGAAGCAGCGTGACTCAGTGGAAAGAGCACGGGCTTTGGAGTCAGAGGTCATGGGTTCGAATCCTTGGCTCGGTCACTTGTCAGCTGTTTGACTTTGGGCAAGTCACTTAACTTCTCGGTGCCTCAGTTACCTCATCTGTAAAATGGGGATGCAGACTGTGAGCCCCACGTGGGACAACCTGATTCCCCTGTGTCTACCCCAGTGCTTAGAACAGTGCTTGGCACATAGTAAGCGCTTAACAAATACCAACATTATTATTATTATTAGATATCTAAGATATCTCTAAATGTTAAGATAAGATATTTAAATGTATAATGAATAAGTGTGTAAACATATGAACCTAAAATAAACCTTACTTCTTGATTATTGAATTTTTGATTTCTACTATTGTCTGTAATGTGTTGTCTGACAATTATATCTATTTTTGTATGTCTATTGTCTCCCATAATAATAATAATGCTGGCATTTGTTAAGCGCTTACTATGTGCCGAGCACTGTTCTAAGCGCTGGGGTAGACATAGGGGAATCAGGTTGTCCCACGTGGGGCTCACAGTCTTAATCCCCATTTTACAGATGAGGGAACTGAGGCACAGAGAAGTTAAGTGACTTGCCCACAGTCACACAGCCGACAAGTGGCAGAGCTGGGATTCGAACTCATGAGCCCTGACTCCAAAGCCCGTGCTCTTTCCACTGAGCCACGCTGCTTCTCAATCAAACATTCCTATTTATTGAGCACTTACTGTGCATAAAGTACTATACTAAGAACTTGGGAGAGTGCAGTATAACATTCCCTGCCCACAACAAGCTTACATTCTAGAAGGGAAGACAGATATTGATATAAATAAATAAATTATGGATGTGTCACAAGTGCTGTGGAATGAAGGAGGGGTGAATAAAGGGTGCAAATCCAAGTGCCAGGATGACGCAGAAGGGAGTGGGAGAAGAGAAAATGAGGGTTTAGTCAGGGAAGGCCTCTCAGATGACATGTTTTTTTAAATAGGGCTTTGAAGATGGGGAGAGTAATTGTCAGACATGGAGAGGGAGGGCTATCCCAGCCAGAGGCGAGAAGGTGACAGTGAGATAGATGAAATTGAAGGTGATTGAGTGCTTTAAATCCAATGGGAAGGAGTTTCTGTTTGAAGTGGAGGTGAAACAATTGGAGATTTCTGAGGAGTGGAGAAACGTGGCCTAAACATATTCACAGAAAAATGATCCAGGCAGCAGAGTGAAGTATGGACTGGAGTGGAGAGAGACAGGAGGCTGGGAGGTCAGCTATGAGGCTGAGGGATAGGATTGGTGGTTGGATTAACATTGCAGCAGTTTGGATGGAGAGTAAAAGGCAGATTTTACCAACATTGTAAGGGTTGAAGCTACAGGATTTAATGACAGATTGCATATGTGTGTTGAATGAGAGAGATGAGGACAATGCCAAGGTTATGGTCTTGTGAGACAGGAGGGATGGTGGTGCGGGTTTACAGTGACAGGAAAATCAGGGAGAGGACAAGGTTTAGGTGGGATGACAAGAAATTTTCTTTTGGATATCTTAAGCTTGAGGTGATGGGAGAACAACCAAGTAAATATGTCTTGAAGGCAGGAAGAAATGTGAGAGTGCAAAGACGGTGAAAGATCAGGGATGGAGATGGAGATTTGGCTATCATCTGCATAGAGTTTGCAGTTGGAAGCCTTGAGAGTGAATGAGTTTTCCAAGGAAGTGGGTGTAGATGGAGAATAGAAGGGGATACAAAACTAATCCTTGAGGGACCCCCACAGTTAGGGGGTGGGGGGCATAGGAGGAGCCTGTGAAAGAGACTGAGAATGAGTGGCCAGAGAGATAGGAGGAGAACCAGGAGAGGACAGTGTCAGTGAAGTTGAGGTTGAATAATGTTTCTTGGAGAAGGAGGTGGTTTACCACGTCAAAGACGGCTGAGAGGTTAAGGAAGATTATGATGGAGTAGAGGCTGTTGGATCTGGCAAGAAGGAGAGCATTGATGACCTTTGAGAGAGTGATTTCTGTGGAGTGAAGGGGATGGAAGTAATAATTCTGCCAGACGGAGGAGAGAGCAGATGTTGTAGTCAATCTGGGTGTTGAATTCCCTGTGGGATAGGAATTGGGTATGAGTTCATTATCATTTACCCCAGTGCTAAACACAGTCCTTGGCAAATAAAAAGCATTATATAAATCCCACAATTCTGAGAAGTGATTCATAAATATCTTTATGTTTTATGTGTATTTGTAAGGGACAGTCATCAAGACACAGTTGCATGTAGATGCACAATTGCAGTCAATCCATCCACCAATGGTATTTATTCAGCACTGTGAAGACCACTTCTAAGTGTGCCAAAGAGTATAATATTGTAAGCAGACACAATCCCTGTCATTAACATAAAGATGGGTATATAAGTGCTTAAGGACCAGAGACTCAAGTATCTGGATAAGTGGCACAGAAGGGAGGAAGGATGCATATGTGGAGGAATGAGAGACTAATTAGGCAAGACTTTCTAGAAAAGATGTTATTTTAGTAGTGCTTTGAAGATGGGGGAGTGGTGTTCAGTTGACTATGAAGGGAGAGGGATTTTCAGGAAGGAGGGAAGGTGTGAACCAGACATCAACAGTGAGAGAGATGAGAGTGAGGCACAATGCGTAGGCTGGTATTAAGGGTGCAAATTTTGTGGTCTGGATAATGGTGGGAGAGGAGCTATGACAGAGAGAAGGGAGAGAGCTCATTGAGTGCCTTAAAACCGCTGATGAGGTGTTTCTGCTAGACGAGATGAGAGACGGGCAACCATTGGAGGTTTTTGAACCATGGGAAGTTGTGAGCAGAACCATTTTTAAGAAAAATGACAGAAGCAGGAGAGTGGAAGATGGACTAGAGGAAGGAGAGACTGGAGTCAGGGGGATCAGTGAGAAGGCACAGACACACACTCACAAAACCATACATTTCCTCAGAAACAGGGACACACATACCAAGCACAAGGTCATTAATAAAACCTGGTAAAGGTTAATACCCAAGGGGGGATGGTTCCCAGAATTTTTTCTTGGTTTCTGGTCCTGTAATTCATGCAGGTAATGTCTTTATGCCTAGAGTGAGTGAGTCCAAGGTTGAGTCCAACATTTTCTCCCTCTAACTCTAGGATGAAATTAATAATGTTGGTATTTGTTAAGCGCTTACTATGTGCCGAGCACTGTTCTAAGCGCTGGGGTAGACACAGGGGAAGCAGGTTGTCCCACGTGGGGCTCACAGTCTTAATCCCCATTTTACAGATGAGGGAACTGAGACACAGAGAAGTGAAGTGACTTGCCCACAGTCACACAGCTGACAGGTGGCAGAGCTGGGATTCGAACTCATGAGCCCTGACTCCAAAGCCCGTGCTCTTTCCACTGCACCACGCTGCTTCTCTAACAAATTAACAAGCCTTAAAACAAAGCTGCTAAACCTTAACTATGGAAGAAATACCAAGTACTGGGAACACTGAGCTCTTCCATACTGATCTTTCCCAGGAATCCTCCCTCCTCAAAACCTCAATTGGCTTCTCGTTTTCCTCCTCATCAAATAATGACCCCTCATTATTGTTTTCATGTCTTTACACCTTTTCTCTGCTTCTCACATATCAGCTCTCTTTACCTACCACTCCCCAGTTCAGTCTCTTCATTCTTCCCAAGATCTCCATCTAACTATGCCTCATTATGGACTCTTCTGCCCCTGCCCCCTCACCCACCCCCAACCTGGAACTCCATCTGCTACCAAATCCGGCAGAACACAACTTTTCCCAAGTTCAAACCCCTGCTCAAATCCCACTTCCTCCAACAAGTCTTTCCCAATTAACTCCCTTATGCCAGCCCAGGGGCCACCGCTATCACCTATGTAATTGATTTTGCCCTTCCTTGGCATTTGTGTATATATGGGCAATTCATTGGACAATCACAAAAAAACCAACTGTATATATATGGAGTGCCTACCGTTTGCAGAACACCAATTTCTCTACTTGTAAATATTTGTATGTTTGATTTCCACATTAGACTATAAGCTTCTTGGAGGCAGGAAATCTATCTTACATTTTTGTTGAACTTTTCCCAGTGCTTAGCACAGTTCACAGCCGCCAGTGAGCATTCAATAGCATTAATATTATTACTGGTATAAGTATTACTACTATGGGAAGAACGGGAATAACAAGCAGAACTGAGCATATGCCCAATGGCTTACACCCGTGTTTTGTAGTTAGTTCACTCGCTCTTGCCCACCTAACTAGAAGGGGGCAGCATCTGTCCTCTTCAACTTTGCCGAGGGGAGAATTTCACACCCACAGGTGAAATCATTTTGCTGTTTGAAAGTGTTACTATCTCCAAGCTTTAAATAGCAGTGTAAACCCTCTCAACCATTGCTTTTTTGCTTTTATTGCTGCAGAGGGAGAGCATTTCTCTAATTTTTTTTAAATATAAGCACTCAGGATGAAAACAATTAGCAGCGTGGCTCAGTGGAAAGAGCATGGGCTTTGGAGTCAGAGGTCATGTGTTCTAATCCCAGCTCCGCCACTTGTCAGCTGTGTGACTGTGGGCAAGTCACTTCACTTCTCTGGGCCTCAGTTGCCTCATCTGTAAAATGGGGATTAAGACTGTGAGCCCCACGTGGGACAACCTGATTCCCTTGTGTCTACCCCAGTGCTTAGAACAGTGCTCTGCACATAGTAAGCGCTTAACAAATACCAACATTATTATATCTCCTCCCCCCGCCCCCTACTGCCCTCAACTCCAACCCATTTTCAATGCACTGGTGAAAATGTTAGGGAAGTGTACTCCAGGCTAGTTTTATCAAAGGTGTTAATGTCTTTTTTTCTGGCCTCACCTTATATGCCAAAACAATAATCCTAGTCTTTGCTGAAACTAAGATTCCCCCACAATCACACCTCTCTAGACTGTAAACTCATTTGTGGGCAGGGAGCATGTCTGCTAATTCTGTTGCATTGTATTCTCCCAAACGTTCAGTGCAGTGCTCTGCACAGAGTAAGCACACAGTAAATACCATTGATTGACTGATCATGTAGCTGCCTGACACCAGCTTGCAATCTAAACCTCAAAGTATGTTACTTTAGGACAAGCAGTATATGGGAGATTTTGAATGCAGAGGGGAAGGAAATGCTGGAGAATAAACAGGTGAAGATGTTGGTTAGAGCAGGAAGAAGAGATGGGGTCAGAGGGTCTGCAGTAGGTGGGACACCTCAGCCTCCTTACTGATCTCCCTGTATCCACCCTCTCACCTCTTCAGCCTACATTTCACCATTCTAAAATGCCCACTAAAGCCCATCAGTCCCTTCCTCAAAAATATATTTATATTTTATATTTGAAAATGACACAGTAACAGTGAAATTCACCCTTGAGTGTATATGGGAGTTAAAAGGCCAACGCGTAGGGAGCCACATTTCTGAACATACCAGGCCCACAGACAAGCTGTTCTTTGTTGTGTTTTCAGGTTTGGTGTTCATAGCATTGAGCAATGTTTTCACTTTAGCCTCTGTCTAGGGGTCTTTACAAGGCTTCTGCTCAAAATAAGTTGTTTCTTTCTTATCAGTGCTATTTATTGCGTGCTTAACTGTGTGCAGAACTCTGCACTAAGCACATGGGAGAGTACAATAAAACAGAGTTGGTAAATATAGTCATTGCTCACAAACAGCTTAGTCTAGATGGATTAACTGTGATCCCCCGGGCTATCTGCCAGTTTTATCCCAGCTTTTAACTCTGATGCTATATTGCCTTAGGCTTTGCTTTCCTGTACTCTCAAAGCTTACCCTTTGTCTCCTTTGTTTTCAGTCACCCCAACTCAGGTCATCCTACAGCAGCTGCTTATGTATCCCACTGTCATACATTCTTGCATATCCCAGTGCAGCTGTGGTTAGGTGATCTTTCCCTCCAGACTGTAAACTTATGGGCAGGGAACATGTGCTAATTTGTTGCACTTTACTGTTTCAAGTGCTTCGTACAGGGTTCTGCACATCATAAGTGCTCAATAAATACTATTGATTGATTATAGTTTCTCCACTTCATCCTACGAGTTTGCTCTGTAAATCTGTGTAGCCTCTTGATATCAAGGAGCACAGGTGGAAGTGGTCCAGATAACAGATGTGGGTCTTTTGAGGTTCTGAACCTCACAGCCATAAAGAAGGTTGGACAGCAGCACTAAGTTTTAAAGTTAATGTTATGGTTGGTGCCATCTGGAAGTGTGACTCAGAAGTTGGATATGTGATCGACAATCCCTCCTGCGTTGCTTATATATAACCTGACCTGTACATTGTTTCCAGCACTCAGTACAGTACTCTGCACACAGTAAGTACTTAATAAATGTCATTACTACTACATTAGCTCATTACTGGGTTAATGGATTAGTTCTGTATAGGCTCTGACTATTTTTCAAGGCTTCCTCTCAGAAACCAAATTTGTGTGCAGTTTTTGCTTAATCAGAACAGTCTCTCTCTTGATTGCTGCTTCCCAGACTGGTCTCTTTGCTGCATCCATCTCCCAAAGCAATGTAATGCTCCATTGTTTTAGATTATTTTTCATTGTATCTTAAGTTGTTGTTTCTTCCTTCCTGTTTGTATATGACAGCTCTGAGCTCCTTCAGCTTGCTCTGATACCTAATACCTAGTGCCACCACCATGACATTCTCACATAGGATCAGAATGCTTTATTTTCATCCTCAAAAGCTCCCAAATGTTGCCCACTTGTTCTTGGTTAAACAGAGAAAGGGGAAGAGAAGGAGGAGTAATGAGGAGAAGGAGGACAAGAAGAAAGGGGAGGAGGAGAGGAGTTAGTTACGGGTACCTCAGCAGGACCAGGGAAGGGGTAAATCGTGAAGGGGTAGGGCAGCTCTGCCGGCCACTCCAGCCCACCTTTCCTACATCTACCCTTCAGATTAAATCATTTGGAACTGGTCACCTGCCGGGTGCAATGAGGCATCTCTGATATGTGCTGGAGAAAGTGGTCTTCATCATGAGCTAGCACACACCCTGCAATGAGAACATTTCAAGCAGTTCATTAAAGGACTGATTGCCTAAGGCATCCTGAAACAGGTAATGCACTCCTGGGTGAATGCTTCCTTCTGGGTGGGCAAGAAGGACCTGTCAACCAGGAAGAGAGGGTGAGGCGGGGCTCAGTCCCTGCCAGTCCTGCAGGCCCAGGACCCAACATGAGTAAAGACAAAAGATCATAACTCAGGCCAAGATTGTAGCTGGGGCCAGGTCTCTGGGAGAGATGTGAATAAAAGAAATGGTTTGTGCCAGTGTGGCCCCCTCAGGCTCACGAAACAAGATGGGACACTGGTGGAGTTGGGCTGGAGGGGCTAGAGAAAGAGCGCCCAGATCCCAAGCAGAGTAGGGTTGGGAAGATAGTGGGGATGGTGGAGATGTGGATAGGAGACTTTACGTATTCCCATCTGTCACCAAACCCTGTCAATTCTACCTTCTCTAAAATCTGCCATTTCATCTCCATCCAAACTGCTATCACATTAATCCAAAAATTTACCATATTCTACCTTGACTACTTGCACCGACCTCCTTGCTGACCTCCCTGCCTCCTGTCTCTCCCCTCTCCAGTTCTTATTTCACTTAGCTTTCAAGATCAGCTTTCTAAAAAAAATCTCTCAGTCCATGTGTCCCCTCTCCTAAAGAAGCTCCAATGGTTGCCCACCCATAATAATAATAATTCTGGTATTTGTTAAGTGCCTATGTGTCAGGCACTGTACTAAATGCTGGGGTGGATACAAGCAGATCGGGTTGGACACAGTCCCTGTCCCACGTGGGGTTCACAGACTCAATCCCCATTTTACAGATGAGGTAACTGAGGCCCAGAGAAGTTAAGTGACTTGCCCAAAGTCACACAGCTGACAAGTGGCAGAGTCAGAATTAGAACCCCTGACCTCTGACACCCAAACCTGGGCTCTTTTCACTGAGTCACGCTGCTTCTCTTTCCATCATCTTTGCATGCACTCATCTTTGCATCAAACATGCACTCCTTACCATCGTCTTTAAAACATTCAATCAGCATGCCCCCTCCTACCTTACCTCTCTGATTTCCAACTACAACACAGTCTGCACACTTTGCTCCTTTATCTCCAACCTACTCACTGTACCTCCATCTCATATTTCTCACTGCTGACCCCTTGCCTATGCCCTCTCTCTGGCCTGGAAGTCCATTCTGCTTCATATACAACAGCCCACCACTCTCCCCTTCTTCAAAATCTTATTAAAATCACATCTTCTCCAAGAGGTCTTCCCCAACTTCCCCTACTCATTTTCCCTACTCCCTCTCCCTTCTGCATTGCCTACACACTTGGTTCTGTTCTCTCTGAGAAGTTGATATTCACTTTACCCTCAGCTGCACAGTACTTTTGTGCATATTATTAAATGCTTTATTTAATAATAATAATAATTTTATTGAATGCAGATTTATTTTAAATGCTTGTCTCCCCCTATAGACTGTTAACTACAGTAAGCTTTCATAATGAGAACTGTGCTGCTCAGAAATGCAATCATATTGTGGTGACATCAGCATAATAGTGTGCAGAACACTGGACTAAGCACTTAGGTAAATACAATACAACCATATAGCAGAGTTGGAAGACACATTCCCTCAGTGAGCTTACAGTCTTGAGGTTGACTTCCCTTTCTACTCAGAACTGAATTCCAAATTCCAAATGCTGTTCTAACCCTGCTGGTGGGTATTAAGATGTCATTAATAGCATCATTAATAGCAGCATTTTGCTGGTTTATACTTCCCAGGTGGCTAATTGTAGGATGCTTCTCCAGATCCTTATGACACCGTCTGAGCAGGTCACTGGGCAATTGAGAAGTGTGACAAAGTGTTCAGCCCACAGGCCTGCAGTGTGATCAGGCAGCAATTGTGGTTCATAAGACTTTGTATTTCAACCAATAGACCACATGGTGTTCTTCAAAAAAAAAAAACTTGTTTTACTTACTGTCAGTGGCTTCATTCACCACTTCTCTTTCATCTGGCATAGTCAGGCTTGATCCAGCTGTTTGAAGTTCTGGTAGGCCACCTTTTTCTCCATGGTGTTCCTGTTGTGGATCCACGATCTAAGTGAATTATGCATGGCCTCCAGCTGCTGCTGGACCTTACTCCCATTTGCTTTTCTTTTAGTGAAATCAAGCTGAGTTTAGCCATGTTGTACATGGAGTCCTTGGATATTGACCAAGCGGTCTTGATATCTGTGCTGTCAGAGCAAGAGAGTTAGTTGACAGTCTGATCAATTCTGTGGGGTAACTGGGGGGTTTGATAACCAAGGTGAGGGGTGAAGTAAAAATCGACTCATCCTGGATGGGGTCAGGGCCAGAGAATTTAAAAATCACTGCTTCTGCTCCCAGGCCAAGCCAGGGGTTATGTCCTTGTATCCTGCCATTGAAAGAAGGGGAGCAGCAGGAACTCAGGCTGAGATTTCCACCCTCCCCACCCAGGGGTGTCCCCCATGCCCCACCTGGATCCACACCCCTCTCTGTGGGATTGTTGGTACTGCTGATGGCCAATGACCACCGCTGCGGTGCAGGCTCCAGGCTGGGTCCTCAAAGGGGATTGGCTCTGGGTCGGGACCAAGTTCACTCCTGGACACACACACCACAGGGGGGAGTCCAGTCTGCACACCTCCATACAGCCCTCATGAATCCCCTGTACATAACCGCATGCAGCACCAGATTGGGTGATTTGGTGTAGTGCGAACAAACAGCACACAAAAAACATCTGCTTTGAAACAACTCCCAAGGGGAACATTTGACTCTGCACTTACTTGTATGCCAGCGTGCCCTAAGCACAAACCATTTCCACCTTCTTTCCACCCCTGCCCAGAGCAGAAGCTCATGTGTACAGCTAGCTTTTCAGCTCTATATCTACTACGTTTGAAAATATCATGTCTGATAATGAGGCCTTATCCAGGTGTGTGATTGTGACTGAAAAACTGAAGCAGGATCCAGACAGACCCCTGTACTATTTCATTCATTTATTCATTCAATAGTATTTATTGAGCACTTACTATGTGCAGAGCACTGTACTGAGTGCTTGGAATGTACGAATAGGCAACAGATAGAGACACTCACTGCCCTTTGACTGGCTTACAGTCTAATCGGGGGAGACAGACAAGAACAATAGCAATAAACAGAATCAGGGGGAAGAACATCTCATTAAAACAATAGCAAATAAATAGAATCAAGGTGATGTACATCTCATTAACAAAATAAATAGGGTAATGAAGATATATACAGTTGAGCGGATGAGTACAGTGCTGAGGGGATGGGAAGGGAGAGGGGGATGAGCAGAGGGAAAGGGGGGAGAAGAGGATTTAACTGCAGAGAGACAAAGAGGTGAGGGGGGGTAGAGGGAGCAGAGGGAAAAGGGGAGATGAGTCTGGGAAGGCCTCTTGGAAGAGGTGAGTTTTAAGCAGGGTTTTGAAGAGGGGAAGAGAATTAGTTTGGCAGGGGTGAGGAGGGAGGGCGTTCCAGGACTGCGGGAGGATGTGGCCCAGGGCTCGACAGCAGGATAGGCGAGAACAGAGGACAGTGAGGAGGTGGGCAGCAGAGGAGCGGAGTGTGCAGGGCAGGCAGTGGAAAGAGATAAGGAAGGAGAGGTAGGAGGAGGCGAGGTGATGGAGAGCCTTGAAGCCTAGAGTGAGAAGTTTTTGTTTTGTGTGGAGGTTGATAGGCAACCACTGGAGGTTTTTAAGAAGGGGAGTGACATGCCCAGAGCGTTTCTGCAGGAAGATGAGCAGGGCAGAAGAGTGAAGAATAGACTGGAGTGGGGAGAGAGAGGAGGAAGGGAGATCAGAGAGCAGGCTGACACAGTAATCTAGCTGGGATATAACTAGAGCCTTTAACAGTAAGATAGCCATTTGGGTGGAGAGAAAAGGGCAGATCTTGGCGATATTATAAAGGTGAGACCGGCAGGTCTTGGTGACCGATCAGATGTGTGGGGTGAACGAGAGAGCAGAGTCAAAGATGACACCAAGGTTGCAGGCCTGAGAGACAGGAAGGATGGTCATACCATCCACAGTGATAGGGAAGTCAGGGAGAGGACAGGGCTTGGGAGGGAAGATGAGGAGCTCAGTTTTGGTCATGTTGAGTTTTAGGTGGCAGCAGACATCCAAGTAGAGACATCTTGGAGGCAGGAGGAGATACGAGCCTGAAGGGAGGGGGAGAGGACGGGGCAGAGTTGTAGATCTGTGTGTCATCTGCATAGAGATAATAGTTGAAGCCGTGAGAGCGAATGAGTTCACCAAGGTAGTGAGTGTATATGGAGAACAGAAGAGGGCCAAGAACTGATCCTTGGGGAACCCCAACAGTTAGAGGATGGGAGGGGGAGGAGGAGCCTGCGAAGGAGACTGAGAATGACTGGCCAGAGAGATAAGAGGAGAACCGGGAGAGGACAGAGTCCGTGAAGCCAAGGTGAGATAAGGTGCGAAGGAGAAGGGGATAATCGACAGTGTCAAAGGCAGCTGAGAGGTCAAGGAGGATTAGAATAGGGTAGGAGCCATTGGATTTGGCAAGAAGGAGGTCATGGGTGACCTTAGAGAGAGAGGTCTTGGTAGAGTGGAGGGGACGGAAGCCAGATTGGAGGAGTTCCAACAAGTATTAGTAACAGTATTTAGAAAGCATTTACTCTGTTCACAACTCTGTACTAAGCACTCAGAAGTACACAGGTGGGAATTAGACATGGGCCCTGTCCCTCAAACAGCTCAAAATCTATGATGATCCTTGTTAAAGTAGTGGTCTTAGCCCACCTCGAACATGCCCATGCCTTCAAAGCCATCTGCTTATGTCCTCATCTTCATGAAATATCTACTCTAGAAAAGCCACTCCCTTCCTGATACTACCAGCCAAATTCCATTCATCCATTGCTGCTGTCACCCTGTAAACCATTGCTGTGTAGCATTATAGCTCATTATGGGCAGGGAACATGTCTACCAACTTTTTGTGCTCTCCCAAGTCTTAATACAGTGCTCTGCACATAGTAAGCACTCAATAAATACCACTGATGATGATGATAATGATGATTTTGATGGCGCTTCCTCGAAACTTGAAAACTTTGATTCTGCCCTCGTGGATCAAAGATGCCCCCTTCTAGTTAGCCATACAGACGTTTTTGGATATCAAGCTGCTGGCATCCATTCTCTTCATGCATTCCACCTAGCAGAGCCATGTTATGGTAAACATTGCTTCTATTCTGATGCTGGTGATTTAGGATTCCACTGTTGGTATCTGTACTCTCCCATTAGATGTTGAGTTTGATTTATAGATGATATTGAGGAAACCCCTCCAGGATCTGGATGTATCTTCTATAGAGAGGGTTGTGGGGGTAGAGAAGGTTGTGGGGGCTAGTGGCCAAATAGAAGGTTGGACAACTCAACAACCTTACAGGCTTTCAACTGGGTGGGACAATGAGGCCTAATTGCTACCATGTTCTGTCTTTCAGTCTTTTGAAGGGCTTCCTGGCCTTTATTTTTCTGATTTCTATTTCTTTAGCTCTCTGTGCATTGGTGGAGAGAGTACAGCCTCAAGAGCAAAATTCAGAGGCTTCTTTGAATTTGGTGTTGTTGATAGAAATATTTGGGTGAGTATGGGATTTCCCAAGTGACAGCGGGAACATGGTTTCAGTTTTTTCCAAGCTTTTTGTCACACCACAGCACTGTGCTGCAACTGAATTATTTTCAAAAATGTACGTCTGCTTGCTTTTATCATTATACTGTACGTTTCTCAAGGACAGTGACCATATGTCATATTTCTTTGTACAGGTGCCAAACTATTAGAGCAGTGTCCAGTGTTGAAGAGTTCCCCAAGTCTTGCTTGAGGTGGGAGACAGGTAGCCCTCATAGGAAGTGGAACTTCCTGTTGAGCCCCTCATACCATTTTCCACCAGAGTAATGTGGTAGAAAGGGCAGTGGTCTGGGCATCGGAGATCCAGATTCCTATCCCAACACTTCCCCTTGACTGCTGCTGGGCCTCGGTCAGGTCACTGATCTCTCTACCCCTCAGTTCCCTTATCCAAGAAATGAGGATAATGATATCTGCCTTTCCTGATCTCATGGGGTTATTTTGACGATAAAAAGGAGTTCATTAAGTTGAAAATGCACTGAGAATACAAACATAATTAAAAATCAGGTTATTATATTTCTACAGTTTGGTTTTATGATGGTTTAGTCAGCTACTACTTAGTGAAACGCCTGAAGCTCAGATTGGAACTGAATCCCAGGGTGTGAAAATCTCTCCTTTACAATTAAAAGAATGCTTATTGATTTTGCTGGTGTCCTTGTTTTGTTCATTTTGTTTTATTCATTCAATATTTTGTCTTTTTCATGTTGTTGCCTCTTCGGGGACTGTTACCAGTATCACTCTGGGCTTTATCATTCATTCAATTCATTCATTCAATTGCATTAATTGAGAACTTACTGTGTGCAGAGCACTGTACTAAGAGCTAGGAAAGAACAATTCAGCAATTAGAAGAGAATCCCTGCCCACACCAGGCTTTTATCCAGCACAACCTGTAGGATTTATGCATTTATTTATACCCATCCTCAGGGCTTATGTATATATGTATAATATTATGGAAGCAGCATGGCATAGTGGAGAGATCATGGGCCTGGGAGTCAGAAGGTCATGGGTTCTAATCTCTGTGCCTCCACTTGTCTGCTGTGTGACCTTGGGCAAGACACTCAACTTCTCTGTGCCTCAGTTATCTCAGCTGTAAAAAGGGGATCAAGACCATGAGCTCCACGTGGGACAGGGAGTGTATCCAACCCAATTTGCTTACATCTACCCCAGCGACTAGTACAGTGCCTGTCACATAGTATTTAACAAATACCATTATTATTATTGTTATTAGTCAGTATTTTGATTCATTCTGATATTTCACCCTGAAATATTCACTATCGAATCCTGGTTCTTCCTATTTCTTGCTCAATAGTATGCTTTGTTTTGTATTTGTCTCCTCCATTAGGCAGTAAGTTCCTTGAGGGAAGGAAATACATTTTGTGTTTCTCTTCTACTTTCCCAAGTTTTTCTCCAAGTGGGTTGCCTTCTTCCTCCTATTCATTTCCTCTCCCTCCTCTTTCCTCCTCTTTTTCCTTATCTTTCTTCTTCTTCTCCTCCTCTTTCTATTTTCTCCTTCTCCACTTCTTCCTTATTTTATCAATCAATCAGTCATATTTATTGAGCACTTACTATGTGCAGAACATTTGTACTAAGTGCTTGGGAGAGTTCAGTAGAAAGGAATTAGCAGATATGTTCTCTGTTCATGATGAACTTACACTGTAGAGGGGGAGATGGACATTAATATGAATAAATAAGTAATTTATAATATATACTTTAAAGCTATGTAAGTAAGTGCTACAGTGCAGTGTTTCTCAAGTACAGTGTCCACTGGAAGTGAGCGTTTCTGATCCCCAGTGCTACTTGTGTCCCCCAAATTCCTGCTTCTGGCCATTTTCTGACAGTTTCCTGACTGCTATATCAAAATATCTGGGGATTGAGTTCCTTGGATAATGAAAATATATTGGAAATTGATGAAGATTTGGAGACTGAAGCCAGTAAAAAATCTCAGCAGGTAAATAATGGGTCTGTTTGGGAGGGAAAACTGAAAAACATTTAGCTTCCCTAGGCTGATGCTGAGAGCTTTTGTGGAAACGAAAGAGAGGTTAAGTGGCTTGGAATCAATTTCACACAAGACAGGTAATGCAGCTGGATTTGTAAGAGGAGTCTTGGTGAAGATTAAAGGCTCATGAATAAAATACAGTTACTAAAATGGATCAGATTGTAGATTTTTGTTAGTATTGAAGGAAAATGTATTTGGCTTCAAACTCAGTGAGGAAATGAGAAGAAAGGTTTGCAATTGGAAGGATGAAGAAAAGTGCCTGAACCTACTGCCATCATAAATCAATCAACAGCATTGAATGGCAACTGCTGGGTGCAGAGCACTGTACAAAGTATTTAGGAGAAGAATTAGTAGAAATGATCTCTGCCCTCAAAGACTCTACAAACTAGTGTGGGAGGGTGGGCAAATACTAAAATAAATTTCAAGCAGGAAGAAGTGATGAGAATAAACATCTTTATATAAGTGCCACTGAGGGGTGGGAACATGAGTATCCAAGTGCTTAGGTGATGCAGGAGTGCTGAAGTGCCAGTTGGGGCCTGATATCACGGGGATGGGAGGAGATGAGAAATTAATCAGGAAAGGCCTCCTGGGGGATATGTGATTTCAGAAAGGCTTTGAAGAAGGGAAGAACTGCAGTCTGTTAGATGTTAAGAAGGAGGTAGGTCATAGCAGAAGGGAGGGGTGAGAATGTCAGTGCGAGGCGATAAAAGAATGAGGAACAACCAGTAGCTGGTTTGAGAGGAAAGAAGCAGGTGAGCTCCAAAGGAGGGAGATAATTAGGGGGAAGAAAGCCTTAATGCCAATGGTCAGGAGTTTATGCTTCATGCAGTGGTGGATAGGCAAACAATAGAGGTTTTTGAGGGTGAGGAGGTGTGTGCAGAATCTTTTAGTAAAATTATACAGGCAGAAGAGTGGTATATGGACTGGAGAAGGGAGAGACTGGAGGTATGGAGGACAGCAAGGAGACTGATGCAGAAGCTGAATTAGGATATGGCAAGTGCCTTAGTCAACTTCATGGCAGTTTGAATAAAGTGGAAGGGGCGGATTCTGGAAATAAATAGAATTTGGTGACAGACTGAATATGGAAGTTGAAAGAGGCAGAAGTCATGGATGATGACAAGGTAATAGACTTTGTTGGAAACTGTGATGAGGAAGTTAGGTGGATGAGAGAGTTTAGGAGGTAAGGTGAGGAATTCAGTTCGGGAAATTATTGAGCTTGAAGTCCTGGAAAGGCATTCATGTAGAGATATGTTGGTGGAGGAAGAAATGTGTAAAAGAGACAGGTTGGGGCTAATGAGGAAATCTGGGGAGTCATTTGCAAAGTGGTAGTTAAACCCAAATCCTGGGAGAGGATGAACTCCTCACTCCCTTGAACTCCTCAAGGGAGTGAGTGTAGATTGAGATGAAAAGGAACCCCAAATGTGAGACTTGAGGGTCACCCACAGTTAGAGACCAGAGGAAAAGGAAGAGCTGGTGAAAAAAGTAAGAAAGATAGGCCAGAGAGGTAGGAGGAGAACCAGGAGAGGACTAGAAAATACAAGGATGGATAGTGTTTCTTGGAGAAGGGTGTGGTCCCAAGTGTCAGGGGCAGCTCAGAGGGTAAGGAGAATTAGGCCAGAGTAAGAGTCCATTTAATTTTTCAAGGAGACTGTTGAAGATTTCAGAGAGAGCAATTTCAGTTGAAGGAATGAGGCAAAAGCCAGGTTGTAGAGGTCAAGGGAATTGATGGGTAGGAAGTAGAGGCTGCAGGTACATATAACCTGCCTTCAGCAGACTGCAAGACAGAATTTGGCGAAAGCAGGGCATCAAGACCTATGAGATCTATAATGTAGTTGGGATGTTCAATTCTTATATGGCCTTGAATTGGAACCTGATAAGAACCTGATGTTTATTAAGCGTTAACTGTGTGCAGAGCACTGGACTAAACACTTGGCCGAGTACAGCACAAGACAACTCTTAGACAACTGGAATACAACTGTTCCCTGCCCACCAGAAGCTTAGAATAAAACATGGACATGTACATAAGGGTTGTAGGGCTGAGGGTGGGGTAAATATCAAGTGTTGAAAGGGTACAGATCCAAGTGCGAAGGTGAGGCAGAAGGGAGAGGGAGTCAAGAAAATGAGGGCTTAGTTGGGGAAGGCCGCTATATCGGGCCCAAGAAGCTTAACAAATGAACTGATGGTAGTGCTAGTGGTTAGAAAGTGCCATCTGCACTTTCTTGTTAGTGCCAGCCATTTTCCCACTGGAGCAGTGGGTGAAACAAGTGTGAAGGTAGGCAGAGGTGCTGTTCATTGTGAAGTGCCTGCAAAACCTTTTCATATCAAACCTATTAATGGCTGAAGTCACTGTCTAATATTTTCACCGAAAATCCAGCAAGGGGTTGCCTTGTTAGCCTCTCTCATTTTTGTCTCCTAGGACTGTTGGATTTGTTGGGCTCTGAGTCTCCAAGAACATAAAAGTCCGTTCCTGTAGCAATAGGACCTTTCTGCTGCTCTTAGTGTATTTCTCGTAGTCTTTTTCCTTTAGATTGCTTTTGTGTTTTTATTGTTTCATCGATAACTACCATTTCTTGATTCATGTTTCCTGATAGGTCTGTCTCCAATCCTTTTTCTCTTATTTTTAAATTATGAGTCCCCTGAGGGACACTAAGAATCTCCAACTGTCATCTGTGTGCTTTTCCCAGGGTGCAGTACAATCCAGGATGGCCTAATGGAAAGACCATGCGAACTCCCAATGGTCAGGATACCTGAGTTCTTGTCCCAGCTCTGCCACTGATCTACTTTTGGGGAAAATCACTTAAATTTTCTGTGTCTCGGTTTCCTCATCTGTAAAATAGGGACACATTCCTTGCTCTTCCTACTTCTTAGACTGAGTCCTTTGTGGGACAGGGACTGTTAGATCTAGTTATCTTGTAATTAACTCATCACTTAGCACAATGGTTTGGACTATAGTAAGTCCAATAGCTTACCATTATTACCAGTAAGTACTTAATAAACATTACTATTAATACCAACATCCTAATGTGCCAGCTTTTTCAGGGTTCCTCCTGGTTCTGTCCACCTGGTGACAAGCCCATGTTTATCATACAGAAATCTCATCACTGATGGCACCGCAATCATCCACATTTCCCCAGTTTCAGAGCTGGGACATGAAGTCAATTCTGACTCACACTGCCATGCTATTTCCACTGTACCTAGAACAGGGCTACAATAGGTAGTAGCGTGCGGCTCTCAAGATGAAATAACTAACTAAAGTACAATTGATTTTATCTATAAAAGACCTGAGGATGGGTCTAGAGGCAGAAGTGCTAAGGGAGGGTACTAGATTGGCAATGAAGTCCTAGGACACTGTCAGCTAACCAAAAGAGAAACAATGCTCTCAACAACCACAAACAAAATGTGAGAATAAGATGACAACAGGATTCCCAGGGAACTGAATCATGGGGAACTGAAAGAGGTACATGCAAGCCAGCAAGGCAGACTTAATGACATAGAAACACAGTGAAACATAATCTCATATGTGTTACTGTTCATTCATTCATTCAGTCGTATTTATTGAGCACTTACTAATAATAGTGATGTTGGTATTTGTTAAGCGCTTACCATGTGCAGAGCACTGTTCTAAGTGCTGGGTTAGATACAGGCTAATCAGGTTGTCCCACATGAGGCTCCCACTCTCAATTTCCATTTTACAGATGAGGTAACTGAGGCACAGAGAAATTAAGTGACTTGCCCACAGTCACACAGCTGACAAGTGGCAGAACTGGGATTCGAACCTATGACCTCTGACTCCCAAGACCATGCTCTTTCCACTGAGCCATGCTACTTCTAACTTACTGTGTGCAGAGCACTGTTGAGAGACCCCTTGATATGCATTGCTCAGGAGAGGGGCTGCTTTTCTTAAGTATTGGCTTTGAAGACATTAGGATTCCAAGAGGAGCTCAAAACAAAAGATAGGCCCCACAGTTGACAAATTTTTAATGCAGAAGGAATCTGATGTTTCAGGCAAATAATGTGGAAGGGAGTATTACTGGTGTAACTGGCTGCTTAACCACTTTTATATGCATGGATGAGACCTGACGCCCTTGAAGATGAAGGACACCTAGTCACCTACTTTATTAAGGAAATTGACATCATTTGGCATGATCTCCCTAAAATCTCCCCTGCCCCTCCCCAGCCCCTCCCCCCTTCCTGCCCCTTCTTCTACTCTCCCATCTTTCCCAGCAGTAGAGAACTCCTGGCTTCTCTCAAAATCCACCTCCTCCACCTACTCATACAACCCCATTCCTTCTCACCTTAACAAAACACTTTCCCCTCCCTTCTTCCCTCCTTAACAGAGATCTTCAACTCTGTGCTCTCCAGTGACTTCTTCCAAACTGCTTTCAAACATGCCCATGTCTTCCTTATCCTAAGAAGACCCTCCCTTGACCCCATGACTCCCTCCACTTATAGCCAGATCTCCCTCCTATCATTCCTCTCCAAACTGCTAGAGTGAGTTGTCTACACCCACTGTCTCAAATTCCTCTCCTCCAATTCTCTCTTTGACCTCCTCCAATCTGGCTTCCGTCCCCTTTACTCCACAGACACTGCCCTCTCAAAAGTCACCAATATTCTTCTTCTTGCCTAATCCAATGGCCTCTACTCCATCATAATTTTCCTTGACCTCTCAGCTGTCTTTGATACTGTCAATCACTTCCTTTTCCTGGAAACCTTATCCAACATGGGTTTCACTGACACTTTCTACCCAAACCCTATCCTCCCTGACTTTCCCATCATTGTAAATGGCACCATCATCTTTCCTGTCTCACAAACCTGTAACCTCAGCATAATCCTTTACTCCCCTTTTTAATTCAATCCACATAGTCAATCGATCACTAAATCCTGTCTGTTCCATCTTCACAACATCACTAAAATCTGCCCTTTCCTCTCCATCCAAACTGCAACCAAGTTAATACAATCACTTATCCCATCCAGCCTTGATTACTATATCAGCCTCCTTACTGACCTACCAACCTCCTGCCTCCCCTGACTCCAGTCCATACTTCACTCTGTTGTCTATATCATTTTTCAACCAAAATTTACAGTGTATTACTCCCACTTCTCAAGAAACTTCTCAAGAGTCTTTCCACTTCTCAAGAAACTTCAGGGGTTGCCCATTCACCGCCTCATCAAACAAAAACTCCTCACCATTGACTTCAAAGTACTCAATCACCTCGTCCCCTCCCACCTCACCTCTCTACTCTCCTGCTCCAACTCAGCCTGCACACTTCACTACTCTAATGCTAACCCCCTCAGCCATGTCCTGCCTCTGGCCTGAAATGCCTTCCCTCCTCCAATGCAACAGATGATTACTCTTTGCCTCTTCGAAGCCTCATTGAAGGCAAATCACCAAGAGGCCTTCCCTGACTAAACCCTCCTTTCCTCTTCTCCCATTCACTTCTGTGTCACCCTGACATGCTGTCTTTGTTCACCCCCCCCACCAGCACCGCAGCACTTATGTACCTATCAGTAATTTCTTTATCAAGATTGAAACTTCCTTGAGGGCATGGAATATGTTTATTGTTATATTGAATTTTCCCAAGCACTTAGTACAGTTCTCTGCACACGGTAAGTGCTCAATAAATACTACTGAATGAATTAAATGAATGGATGAACAAACAGAGAGAGAGATAAAGAGAGAGGGAGAGAGAAACTATCTCTGTAGATATACATGGCATCAAACATCTTGCCAATGTGAAAATTGTACAAGATGTTGTCCTCCAATTCTGTTGTATTGTACTGTCCCAAGCATTTAGTGCAGTGCTCGGCACATATTTAGTACTCAATAAATGCCATTAATGATGTTCTGTTATCCAATTTTCTATACAGATGTGAGACCTGGATTGGGCACATCCAGATTTGAGCCCATTTTCACCTTTGTCACTTATGCACCATGCAAAACAAGAAATAACAGGAAAAGGTTACAAGCAATAAGGCTGTGGAATGCAGTCAGCTCATCAGCATTGCACTGGGGAATGGGAAAGGAAACAGGATCTCATACTCGACCTGTTTCACCCTTCTTGGTTGAGTATCTGCCATCTCTTACACTACCATTCCCCAGCCAGTTTGGTATAGGGAACACAGGGACAACACCTTGCTCCAAGTCAGGCACCTTAAATCCCATTCTCTCCCAGGAGGTCTTGACATACAACCAACGGTCCAGTTGTTGAGTGTGGGCCATTTACAAGGGCAAAGTTTTAACACATCTGTTAATTTACATAAACCCACCCAGAACTGACAGAACAGCTCCCCTTGGCCCTCCCGAAGTTGCTCCCATAGGAGCAAATCATTATTAGACCCCGTGCTGTCAGTTAGGTTCTATGGTTCTATGGTTAAGTGGAGCAGAAGTTGACATCCCTTGGTTTTCAATGGTACCCATTCATTGCTCTTAGTCTCTCTTCCAGTCTCATGGCCCAATTCACCATCTTGGAGCCATGTAGCCCGGGTTGGGGGCAGCGGGTACCCATGAAATGGAAGTATTTGGGGAAACACAGGGCACTAAGGTCAATCCTAAACTGTGAGAGCGTGGGGTTTGGAGACATCCTGCAGTGACAGCAGGTCCAGAAGCTTCTGAGGGCTGCACTCTAGGGCTAGGAGATGGGTCATGGCACCTCGGCGTTGGTGTGCGCATGGGAAGGGGGAAGCAATCCTGGGCCACTGGACACAGTCTGCCAGTCAGGCCAGGACCTGAGACTAGAAGGGAACACGGAGAGGGGTGCTGGATGTGGGCATGGTTGCACCTGCTGAATCCCATGCAGATGATCCAAAATGGTGGTGCCCCCAGCCCTCAAAGTATACTGCCATTCAGAGGAGACTGGAGGTTGCGAGGAGCAGCGTCTGCTCCACGGTGGTGACAGCTCAGAGGCCCCTCTGTGGGTGGTGGGGCCTTCCTCAGACCATGGGGATGACAATGTGGTTTGAATGTCTCACCTAACACCCCTGAATTTAACCTAGACCATGGTTTGGAGCCATTATCATTAATATAAATAAATTCCAGATGGACACATTGTTGACTGAGTGCCTGCCGTACAAGAGGATCTGGTGTTTTTCACTTATTCTTTGCATTCTCATCAGTCATCATTAAAGATGTTCTGCTCCAGCTGTCCTCTCCATTTGATTACTTTTCCTTGGAGGAAAAAGCCCCTTAGTTTCCTTCCCTTAGGGAGGTGGCATGGCTGAGTGGTAAGGGTATGGGACTTGAAATCAGGAGACGGGTTCTCGTTCTGGCTTTTACACTTACTTTCTGTGTGACTTGGGACAAGTCATTTAGTTTCTCTATAAATGAGGATAAAATATCTGTTGCCTCTCTTTTAAACACTGAGCCCTGTGTGAGAAAAAGATTGTGCCCATCTTGATTATCTTGTATGTACCAGAGTGCTTGGGACATAGTAAGATCTTAATAAATGTTATTATTATTACTATTATTATTGTATCATCTATGCTATTATTATTATTATTGTTGCTGTTATTATTATAACATCTACCTTTTGGGTACCAGGACTTCCTTTGAACCGGATCATATAAAATTATATTCATGAGGTGCAGTGACAAATTTAGGTCTTGAAATGAAGCCTTTCTATGCATTTTTTTGGTGCCCAATAACTAATTAGTGGTGAAGATGATAATGATGGTGATGATTACAGTCATAAGAAAGACAACGACTATTAGTTATGGCAGCCTTAACCTGATTTCTTCCACCTACATAGAAATAGCAATGCATAAACTGATGGAATATGCCTTCAGCATTGATCACGAATATTATCTCCGCTGTTATCGCAACTGAACAATTCATGCTTTATTGTCAATTTCATGTGATATTACATTTTCCATATATTTAATCTTCCACATCCATGGAATATTTATTGTGGTTCTTGTCTGAAGCATTTTCTGAGTATGCCATGGTAGGAAATTATAGTGTTAACATAAATCTTCCAAATGTATAATTGACAATCCAATATGAAGGCATAAATCTGTTCCCTTAGAAATGTTTGTTGAGATTCAGTGAGGCTTAATAAATGAGTGTCAAGCCCTCTAGAGATTCTCTTTCCATTCTTTGTCCCACTGTTGACCTGCAGGGATATCTTTCTGTAGGAAATGCCATTCTCCTAAGGTAGGCAAGTGCAGATGCCCTCACCCCAAGAAATGATTGGAAAGGGGAGGTGACTTTCAAAAAGCTGATTATTAAGGAGTATTCAAGCATGAATCTGCTTGAAGAAAACTGACCTTACAAGAATCTCAGAAAACCAGGGAAGAAATCACTCCCACTAATCTCTCCAAGATAGTTTCCTCACAGGACAAAGAGGCAACTCATAATCCATTCATCGAGAAGCAGTGTAGTCTAGTAGATAGAGTAGTCTAGTAGATAGAGCAAGAGCCTGGGAGTCAGAAGACTCATGGCTTTGCCACTTGTCTGCTTTGTGACCTTGGGCAAGTCACTTCATTTCTCTGTGCCACAGTTCATCTGTAAAATGGGGATTAAGATTGTAAACCTCATGTTCTGTGACCCCCAGTTTTGGGACTTTAACCAAATCAAGACACCCCACAGTCATCGTAAATCGTGTTCTGAGAAAGCAAGTGAGCTGTGTAGAAGCCCATGAACCCAGCAATTGAACGCCTCCCCCTGTCTATTCTCTAACTTGTATTGTCTCTTGTCTGTCAAACCCAATTTGTTTGTATCCACCCCAGCACTTTTTACAGTGGCCACCGTTTACAGTGGATGCCACCGTTATCCATTCATCATCCCCAACCCAATTCCCTCCCTAAATTCCAAGCCTAAAATCACTGTCAGGGTCCCAAGATGCCACATGGCCTCATTCCTGCCCCTTGACTTTCTCTAAGCTTCTGTTCATTTAGCATTGACATCTGCAAACTGCCCTTCTCCATTCCCAATCTGAATCATGAAAAAGGCCAAAGAGCCCATGGCCCCACCTGAGTATTCTCAGGGGGCAGCAGTGTTCACTGGTAGTCACAAAGGGAAGCACTATTTCCTCCTCCAAGGTGCTTTCTAATCATTTACCAACTATTAATTCAGTGCAGAGTCCTGGGAAAGAAGTACATAGATGAGGCAGACACATGATCCCCAGCCCCCAAGGGTCTCACAATCTAAAAATAAAGTGAGGAAGTTGGGGGGTTGGCAAAAGAAACTTAAAGAAAAGGGAACAGAAATGCAAAAAACAAAGATGATGTGGAGCACAGTGGTCTGGACTTTGCATTTGCCACTTCTCTCTTCAAACTGTCCTTTCTGAACTATTTGGCCTCTAGGACTGCTTGATTGTCTCCTAACCATGTTGTTTAAGTGAACAAGAGTAACGCCAGTGACTAGAGTCCCTAGGAGTGGTAGAACAACCAAGGGGTGGAATGTGAATGGCCTTTAGACCTGGACTCCATTTTGTTTGGCCAAGCCACCATTCACTCAAATTTGGCACATCAAGGTTCCTCCCCTCCTTCGTTTCATCCTGTCCAAACATCTGCCTTATCGGGGAGCTTAACATGCCATGGTCTTGAGAGAGGATGGACCAGTTCCTCCCTTAGCAAAGTCAGGACCCCTGGCCAGCTACGCAGAGTAAAAATTTACTGCTGCTTGTCTTTGAGTATATACACCTTGTATTGTGCTCTTTGATCACATGTGAAGCATGGGTGCTGTACCAACAGTATGTAAAGAACTTCTTTATTGTGTGGCGTTGAGCTAGTCTTAACTAATAGAGAAAACTTTGTCTGTCAACCACTGCTCCCTAATAGCACTGGTAGAAATAAACTTGTCTCTGACATACCCACTTAAACACAATGCAGTCTGTGAAGTTTTTCTTGGGCAGTAATTTTGGTGCGTGGCCTCAGATGACAGTGCTTGACAGTGGCCCAGAGGAGTCCATCTCTCAGTAACCCCAGGCACACAACCAAAAGGTGAGAGATCTTTTGAAATCTTTTGAGAGAGAGAACTGTCTGCTGAGACTGATTCCTGGCTGACATCCCTTGTATGTCTTGCCTGACTGAGCTTTCAGTCTGAGTGGACGGAGGGTGTCATAGGACACAGGGCATCAAAACCACAAGGTGTAGATAAGCCTTCAGTTTGAATAGATGCAGGGTGTAGTAGGGTGTCAAAGGCACAGGGCACCAGGTTAGATGCAGGGCACTGTAGGGCCCAGGGAGCCATGACAGCTGAAGGGGCACAGGCTGCCAAACTGCCTTTGTCCTCAGGAAGCTGGAAAAGGACAGTCCAAAAAGGTACCCATCCCTCTGAAGAGAACTCTGGCTTACTATATGTAAATTCATTGTGGACCAAAAATTTGCAAGTTCTTGGATATCTGGAATTTTATACCCAGGATTGCCCCACTAAACAGCTCCCCACAGAAGGAACCTTTGATCTAGATAAAATAGTTCACCTTCATAGAGCATTAGAGTCTAAATGAAGTAAGACTGATCAAGGTCAGTGGGATTCATATTTTGATTGTTTATGATTGAAACTTCTAAAGACTCCAGGAATCCCAAGTAAGGAGTCTTAAGGACTCCCAGGAAAAATGAAAAAAAAAACAACGTTCTTATTTTTAAGTGTGTCTCAGCTTGTTCTCTCTAGCCCGCAGTTGTCTCTGGTGGGCATAAGTGGGATCTCAAAACCCAGGTCTTATTGACCTGTGACAGATTTGTTAGCGAGTATGGGACAGAATGACCCAGTGGGCTGCTCACACACCTAGAAAAGGAAGAGCGGAGATACCGTCGTTGGAATGTGGGTTGAGTAACTTCCCACTGTACAGAAATGATGGAATTATGGGAAGAATTTTCCCTTCTCTCCTTCTACAGCCCACCCCACACCACTCCTCTCCTCTGCCCACTAACCTCGTTCTCGCCTGTCCCGCCACTGACCTTTCATTCATTCAATAGTATTTATTGAGCGCTTACTATGTGCAGAGCACTGTACTAAGTGCTTGGGATGAACAAGTCGGCAACAGATAGAGACAGTCCCTGCCGTTTGACGGGCTTACAGTCTAATCAGGGGAGACGGACCTCTGGCCCATGTCCTACCTTTGACTTGGAATGCCCTCCCTCCTCAGATCCACCAAACTAAACTTTCTTTCCCCTCTTCAAAGCCCTACTGAGAGCTCACCTCCTCCAGGAGGCCTCCCCAGAATGAGCCCTCCTTTTCCTTCTGCTCCTCTTCCCTCCCCATTGCCCCCTACTCCCTCCCTCTGCTCTACCCCCTTCCACTCCCCACAGTACTTGGTGTACATTTTTACATATTTATTATTCTATATATTTTATTAATGAAATATATATGTATATAATGATTCTATTTAATCTATTTTGATGGTATTGATGCCTGTCGTTTTGTTTTGTTGTCTGTCTCCCCCTTCTAGACTGTGAGCCTGTTGTTGGGTAGGGATTGTTGCTATCTGTTGCCGAACTGTACTTTCCAAGCGCTTAGTATAGCTGCACACAGTAAATGCTCAATAAATATGATTGAATGAATGAATGAATGAAAGGAAAAGGGAAACCTACCCTTTGAGATTATCCGCAACTGCACTGTGGGTGACTGCCTATCAAGGAGGGAGAGGTGCAGAGGAAAACGGAATGAACTGGCAGCTAAGTGTTCAATGCGACAGGTGTCAGCCAGTGTTAAGACTCATCATACTGCCATTCTGAAGCAAAGGTTAGCATTCCATGTAGCTAAGGAATTGGAGGAATGGAGGAAGTTTCCGGGGAATGTGCAAAAGGTCAGACAAATTAAGTATAGCGTTGTGCATGGAAGGTGACTACGATAAGGACCCCTTTGTCACTCCACCAGATCTGGCCCTGCCGCCTTCCAAGCCCGATGACCAGGCACCCACGTATATTCCATATTGGCAGGTTAAATGCCTGTACCTCATCATCAAGGAAGTAAGGGACCCAGTGAGACCAAACTTGCTTGGAGGTCCTTCATATTTACCCTGCCCAGATTCCAGGTCTCCCAGAGTCTGAGTATTGAAAGCTATAAAATGGGATCACATCTGGGGTACTTCTGGGATTGAAGTATATATTTAAATCAGCACTAACCAAGTTTAAGTTGCAGACACCAAAACAGCATCTCATGAAAAATCAGTGTCTGAGATAGTTTGTACTGTAGCCTGATGCTTAAGTCCCTGGAATAATAACAGTGATGATAATAATAGTTATAAAGATAGTAATAGTGGCATTTGTTTCAGTGCTTACTATGTGCCAAGCACTGTTCTAAGTGTTAGGGCAGACATATACAAGGTAATCAGGTTGTTCCACGGGGCTCACAGTCTTAATCCCCAATTCACGATGACGTCACTGAAGCACAGAGAAGTTAAGTGACTTGCCCAGAGCATACAGCTGATAAGTGGTGGAGGCGAGATTAGAACCCATGATCTCTGACTCCCAAGCCTGTGCTGTTTCCACTAAGACACGCTGGTATTTGTTAAGCACTTACTGTGCGCCAGACACTTTATTGAGCACTGAGGTAGATCCAAGTAAACTGGGAGGAAGAGTGTTTGGGACTCCTTAGACTCAGCCAAATGAAGAGAAGCTCCTGAAACTGACTGGATAACATCTGTGTTCTGTTTTAAGTTGTTGAAAGGAATGTATGAATGTGTTGGGGTATGGTGCACCTTTCTTTCTATGCGAGGGGGTGTGTATAAGAGTAGGTTATCTTTAAATGAACTAGTCAGTATTGTGAAAATGTGAAAATGTGTATTGTGGGGAGAAATTCCTAACAGAATTTGGGCAGCCTCACAGGTTGAGAATCTTTTATTGGTTTGGTGTTTCTAATCTCTCCCTTCTCTCAGCAAATTTTTGAAAACATCAGGTTAGTTGCAGGGAATCTACAACTGAGATGTGGGGTTAAACAATCTAACCAACCTCTTTCTCAGGACCTTATTTGGAATAGGAATACCCTAGAGGACTGGAGCTATCAGTTTAGAGGAATAAAGAGAAAAATTGTTTGAGAGAAGGGGACTCCCTCAAGGATTGTTCATCTTTCTTGTTATACTGATCTTTTGCTTCAAATGATTCTTTAATATGAAATGTCCACTATGTTAAAGGTTAAAACAATGAAAGCCCTACCACTGACCCTCTTGTTTGGACCCTGGCATGCTGGCTGAGGAGCTCAACCATGTGGAGAAACAGGTTTTCTCAAACTGAGTTAGTCCAGAAACAAAGAGACCCCTTTCATTCTATTGCCTATTTTAGCCCAGCTCTGGCTCTTATGGTGGGAGGCCTCCTGCCTTGTCTGCTGCAGTAGCCACCTCTGCTGCCTATGTAGTGGGAGCTCCCACCATCTCATTTTAGGTTCTCTGCTTTCTGTCACCTTTCCTTATGTGGTTGTGACCCTCTCGTTGAAGTCACAGACCCAACTTGAATGAATGAATGAATGATTATCAAAGTATAGGATGTTACTTTTGGGCTCTCCCCTTATCACTGTGACCCAGTACCCTATGCTGAAACCAGTGCCTTGGCTATCCACTCGAAAGGACTAATTGTCAGGCACACCAGGTAGCTACTTCTGATATTACTCAAGGAACTGTTCTGGCAGATAATGCCTCCAGAGACGTAGCCCTTTCTTTTGCTCCTGTTGCTGGAGTTTCCCCTGTCATTTTGAACCCTCCTTTTGGACTATGGATGACTTGATTTCTTTGCATAAAGCTGCCCTGCCACAGAGCAGTTCGCCTGGATAGCAACAGGTTGCACCTGCTCCCCTTCAGGCTTATGGGTTGCCCCTAATGGCTGCACTGCAACCAACTCAATGAACTCCTAAACTTTGATCATCTGGCCCACAGATCAGGCCACATGAGGAAAGGGGGGCTGATTGTATCAAGTGAAAAAGTTTTGGTTTGCTCCCTCATTTTCCAAGGCTGTGGAATAGAATAGTGGCACTTACTCAATTTGTCAGCAGTTATAATGTTAGGAAAACTCAGAAGGTATGGATAGCCTCTTCATCCGCCACCCTGGAGACCCTTTGTAAATATCTAAGTTGACTTTTTTATGGCATTTGTTAAGCATTTTCTATGTGCCAGGCACTGTTCTAAGCACTGGGGTAGATACAAGATATTCAGGTTGAACACAGTCCATGTCCCACATGGGGCTCACAGTCTTAATCCCCATTTTACAGATGAGGTAACTGAGGCACAAAGAAGTAAAGTGACTTGCTCAAGATCATACAGCAGACAAGGGATGGAGCTGATTCCCAGACCAGTGCTCTATCCATTATGCTATACTGCTTTTTTTAGTGAAATGCCCAAATGTTGTCATTATATGCTATTGATGCTTTTTCCAAATGGACTGAGGCACAAGCATGTACAGTGTGCAAAGGCTGATGCTGGACCCATAGTTAAACATCTCTTAAAGGATTTTAACCACAGATTTAGAATTCCACTAAAAATCAATAGTGACCATTGAATGCACTTCACAGGACAAATTAAGAAAGAAGTCTCTCGGGCCCTAGAAATATAACAGATATTCCACTGCCCAAACCACCACATCTAGCATAGTGCAGTGGAAAGACAAAATGATATATTGTTTAAATGAATCTCAAATAGCCATATACATTATTTCTACCTCTTATGAGTATGAGAGCTAGTGGCAATAGGAAAATAAGTCTGAGCCTGCATGAAGTACTCATGGGCTGCCCCTTGAGGACTTCTGCCTCCCCCTCCACCATCAAAATTGCAAAACATACAGCTCACAGATGATTTGCTATTAGATTATTATAGATCACTAATCAAGTACATTTGGAGTTATCACACCCGGGTCCAGGAGGCCCTCCCAGGGGAACCAAACTCACCCTGCCAGTCTCTACAACCAGGGGATAGGGTACATTTCAAGCTCCACAAATGAAAGGATGCTCTGGCACCTTGGTGGAAAGGACAAATTACCAGTAACACTGCCGTCACGTGCCACTACGTGAACTCCTAGATCCACCCTCTCATTGCAAGAAAAGTGCTGCCTCTCCTGAGACCAAGACCCCACGTGTGTAGCAACAGCTTGAAAGACTGCAGTGTAGACCTGGAAAAGACTCCTAGAAAACTTTGTTTCATTTGTCTAGTTCTCATTATTTCTTAGTCTTTTATTTGGAAGTGGGATGGATTAATCTTTGGTTTCAGATTACTTTGCTTTGTAGAATGTCCAACCCTTGTCAGGTGAATACTTTTCTCTATACTTGATCCAGGTAGGCCGTTGACCCTAATATAAGTAATTGTTGGGCATAATAATAATAGTAATTATGGTATTTCTAAAGTACTTACTATGTGCCAAGCACTGTCTTAAGCACTGAATTAGGTACACAGTAATCAGGTTTCCCACGTGGTGCTCATTGTATTAATCTCATTTACAGATGAGATAACTGAGGCAGTTAAGTGCTTACCCAAGGTCAAACAGCAGCCATGTGGTAGAAGCTGGGATTAGAACCCATGTCCTCGGACTCCCAAGCTCGGGCTCTTTCCTCTAAGCCACTCTGCTTCTCTAACACTTCCATCCCAGGGGATGGAATCACTATTTGCCAACCATACATTGGACTCTTCAGTCCGGGGTGGTGTATAAGACTCCACTATCAACTATACTTAACATGTCTTACTGTTGTAAATGGGCAGAAACCAGCAACATAACCTACTTTATTTGTGGAGCTCGGGCCCATCTGAAGTTGCCAGGATATTGTTTCATCCTGTTCAAATGTCTGCCTATGAAACCAGAGAGAAATATCAGAACCAAGTTGATTCTTTTCGATCCTGACTCCCTCTTAAAGGGTTGCTCAAGACTGTTAAAAAGTTAGGAGTCTTGGCAGGTATTCTTGAAAAAGCCACAAATCCCATGACAAAGCCATTAGAAACCCTGAACCGAAGAGCAGATGGTTATCCGAGCTAACGTTTCTACAGAACCGTATGTCTCTGGACCATAGGTCTCCCTGGCTAGTCAAAGGGGAGTATGCAAACTCACAGGGAAAGAATGTTGTACCTTCAGCCCAGAGCATGGAGGTCCTTCACAAAGTCCCTTTTCCACCATTCGTGTGGTTGTACAGAATCTCTATGACATCAAAAATGACAACCTCAGAGATAGGTTCATAAGCATTTTTGGAAATCTGGGAAGCTCGTTTTCCGATTGCTGTTGTTTCTTTACATAGCCTACTTGTTTCTACATTGTTGCTGCGATTGCAAAAACTAATGAATTGAAATATCAACAAATGATGAGGATGCTCAAGCAATCCTGGACTATAGCAAGGAACATAGGAGGAATAGAAGTTAATAAGAAATCCAGGGTATGATGGGGATCAGATCATAACACATTCCAAGCCTCTAAATCAAAATGGCCTTCTGTTGCTGCGAGCCCAAGCCTCAATGGTCTGACTATAAAAAGACTCCCATGGTGACCAGCAGCTAGATGGGCATAAGATACTCAGAGCAGCGTGAGTCCTCATGGGCTCTGCCTTGTTTGTTGTGCTAGAAGCACAGAGGGAAATTTGTAGCACAGTGGGTGGTCTAGCTTCAGACAGTCCCCTCTGAGCTGTTTTGCCTCCAGGACCACTTAATTGGTATCCTAGCCATTCTTGTTTAGATCAGTCAGTCAATCGCATTTTTTGAGCCACTTACTGTGAGCAGAGCACTGTACTAATGCGCTTGAGAGAGTAGAGTACACCAATAAACAGGACAAATTCCCAGCCACAACGAATATATGACAGATTCCTGTTTTTCCCAACTTCAAAGTCCTAAAAATCACATCTCCAGAAGGTCATCACTGACTAAGCTCTCAATTTCCTTATTCGACCTCCCTTTTGCACTGCCTATGGTACCCTAGGACCCTAAAACCTTAAGGACTTAAAAAAAACTTTAGCCCCCCAGCACTTATCCTTATTTTCCCCATTTCACTTTTTCTGAGATTTGTTTTAATAACTGTCTTTCCCTCTAGACTGTCTCCCCTCCTTATGTGCAGGGATTATGTCTATGCACTCTATTGTATAGTACTCTCTCAAGTAACTAGTACAGTGGTCTGCACACAGGAAGCAGCAAATAAATATCAGGGCTAACATCTCATTTCATCACCCTATTTGCCCTCTCGTTTGCATCAGTTATGCACTTAGATCTGTACCTCTTCATAATTTTCTTTTACTCTCATCTCAGCTCCACATCACCCATGAGCATTTTGTTATCCTACCCCACCCCTACAACACCTTTGTACATATCCTTATAGTCTGCCATTTCCCTTATCCATAATTTATTATTGTGCCTGTTTCCACCTCTAAACAGTAAACTCCTTGTAGGCGAGGATCACGTCTACCAAATCTACTGTACTGTACTCTCCCAAGTGCTTAGGATAGTATGCTGCATAGAGGAAGTGCTCAATAAATACCATTCATTTATTAATTTATAATCATCTGCAAATGGTAGTTCTAAGTTTTCACAACCTTTGTCTTTGCACAGAGTTATGGTAAATTTGGGAGTCCATCGCCTAAGTGATTCTGTATGCAGACCTCAGGTTCCATGGTTAACTATCCATTAGCAAGGCTGTAATCATTATAGTGAAAAGCAAGGGTGTCAGAACACAGCCTTGCCTGAAACAACATGAGACAGTAAGGATATCAAGAAAACAGTTTTGACCCAGAAGTCCAGCAAAGAATAGCCTTGTAATTTTAACATGATTTTCCAGATACCAAACCTGTGAAAAACAGCCCACAGGCCATCACAATTTACTGAGTCCAAAGCTTTTGTGAAGCCAGTGAAAGCCATGTTCAGAACCTGATTCTGCTCTCTGTATTTCTCTTTGAAGTTCTCCAAAAAACCAAAAAACCTGTCAATACCAAAAAACATGTCAGTAGTACTGTGTCCACATTGACTTCATTTGGGAAGAACTTTTTCTTCCAGCAGGTGTGAAAGATGGCTCCATATTATTTCCACTGGAGTACTTTGCCAGCAAGGACCAGAAAGGCATCCCACCATGGCTATCAGGTGAGACATGATTACCCTTCCTTTTACATAGATGGTCATGTGCTCAACTTTGCACTCCTGGAGCACATCCCACCATTCCTAGATCATGCACAGCAGTTTGGGAAGCTTTCTGGCAAGCTGGTATCTGCTAAGCTGTGTACATTTCCAGGAAAGCGAACCAGTGTTTTTTCTCTCTGAAATTGGATTTATTGCCTTCACTACTTAAACTGCAGAGTATAGCTATATATCTAGATGTATATATATTATATATATAGTATGTTGACATAAATTTATAAACTATAAATTTATATGTACAAAAGAGCTACAGGAGTTTGAGAATGTAAACATTCTGGTAGGGTACAAATGTGCTGAGGTGCTAGTTAGTAGGATAAATTTAATTGAGGTGGGGAGAATATTAATTGGGGAAAGCTTCCTGGAGTAGGTGGGATTTCAAAAAGATTTGTATGATGGGGGAGGCCTGAGGTCAGGAAAATTTGGAGTGGGAAGGAATTCCAGGCATGAGGAGAGACATCAGTCATGGATCGGATGTGGGAAATCCTGGGTCAAAGCACTGCAAGAATGTGACTTTGGGAGGAAGGGAAATTGAAAGATAGGGGATAGTAGGAGAACAGAGTGGATTGCTAATGAAAAGAAAGTTAGTGGAATTCCAGTAAAGTCAATGGCCATGAGTTTCTGTTTTGATGTGGATAGGAATGGTAAACACTTGAAGAATTGTTGAGGACATGAAGGAGTGTCTAGAAAATCCTTTAGAAAGATAATGTGAGCAGCAGATTTAATTGACTGCAGAGGTATGAGGCTTGATATAGGGAGACAAGTGAGAAGGCTGATACAGGATTGTAGCAGGAATATGACAAGTAACTGGTCCAGAGAGGGGCCACTGAATGGAGAGGAAGAGGTGGACCTGGGAAATTTTGTACAGAAAAATTGACAGGATTTGTCAGTCCACTGAATGGGTAAATTGAAAGAGAGATAAGTCACAGAGAAAATGCCAATGTTATGGGTTTCATGAGACAGAGAGAGAGAGATGGTTTTTGGTATTTAGAATTGTTAGTGTATTCCATGTTTATTTTGCCCTTCTGCTTATACACAGATGATTTAGATGGTTCATTGTTGATCTGATTTCATTTTACTGCACTTTCAGGATGATTCTTGGACTGTTAGGTAGGTGGTTTAGGAATTTTCATTATTTGCATTGACAACAGATTGAGTATTCTCTCCATGGTTCCACTAGGGTGATCTATGCCTACTGTTGGTCATGAAAATCTGAACAGCATGTAAATATGTATAGATGAGCTTGGTGGTGTAAAATGAAACTCCTGTCCTTGCATGTATGAGTCTGAGAAGAGAGATGTACAACTAATATTTCATCCCATACTAGGGGCACTTTTGTCATTTTTTTCTTCTTCTTTCCGATTTCACCATCTTCCTGAGGGGTCTGCTCTGAAATAACCCCAGCATCTCCTGAATTGCTGCACATAAGACCAAAAATCTATGTATTGCAGCCCCAACCGGGGACAGCCACTGCCAATCAGCATTCAGAGACAATTGTTCCAACACCTGGGATCTACATTACTGAGGAATCTCGAATTGGGTAGTGCCAGGACATTTTATTGAAAAACCTTTCACTACTCCTGACAGTGACCTCACACCCCCACGGTAAACCCAAGGGACTAGCTCTGAAAAATATCCCCAGCCAGGACCAGTTCACAAGGATTATGGACTCACAGGCCACTCTGGACAGGATGTCAGCCTCCTGTTTCTCTCAGATGTTGTTGCCTCCCCGGTAAGTAACAGTCCATGGCATGGGCTGGCAATCCCCTTTGTTATGCTAGGTAGGATAAGCAGCGTGGCTCAGTGGAAAGAGCACGGACTTTGGAGTCAGGGCTCATGAGTTCGAATCCCAGCTCTGCCACTTGTCGGCTGTGTGACTGTGGGCAAGTCACTTAACTTCTCTGTGCCTCAGTTCCCTCATCTGTAAAATGGGGATTAAGACTGTGAGCCCCACGTGGGACAACCTGATTCCCCTATGTCTACCCCAGTGCTTAGAACAGTGCTCGGCACATAGTAAGCGCTTAACAAATACCAACATTATTATTATTATTAGGATGAGAGAACTGACCTGGGGACAATAGTGCATCCTTAGACTGGCCTGGCCTCACCCACAGCTGGACCAATGCCATCCTGGGAGCAAATACCTGGGACTCTGGGACCACAAGGGAACCAGGCAGAGTCCTGATGGTTTGCAACAAATGGGGACAGCACCCTGAGCCATGTTTTTTAATGGTATTTGTTAAGTTCTGTGGGTTAAAGATTGTTCTAAGCCCTGGGATAGGTACAGGTCAATTAGGTGGACATAGTCCCTGTCCCACATGGGGCTCACAGTCTAAGTAGGAGGGAGAACAGAAAACCTGAGTCACAGAGAAGTAAGTGACTTGTCCAAGGTCATACAGCCAGCAATTGGCAGAGCCAGAATTAGAACCCAGGTCCTCTGATTTCCAGGCCTGGGCTCTTTGCACTAGGTCATGTTGCTCCCATTTCTATGGGAAGTCCCTTAAACTCAATAGCTACTAAATCAATTTAGAAGTCATTAGATCAGTTCAAACAACCATGCATACCCAAGGAGAAGGACAAACAGGATGATTGGGTGATGGAGTAGCTAACTGAAAAAGTAGGGCTTCTCAGGCTGGAGAAGTGCAGCGCTAAGAGAGGGCAGGATTAAAGTTACAGAACCATCAAGGATAGATGAGTACAGAATTGTTGTTTCTCAAATTCCATTTCCACCAGGGAGCTTTGTGGGTAGCAGTTCAATGTAAGCATTTCTTTGCCCAGTGGGAGATGAACACCATGGAATTGGTTCACTCACGAAACTGCAACTGAATTCCAGCAGTCTCCAGAGGGATTTTGTATGAGCAGCCCCGTGCTGGGTCACTGAAGAGTGACCTGGAGAGTCAGGGGTTTTGAATGGTCCATCCCTATCCATGAGGGTAGATATACAGGGAAACAACTGTCACATGTCTCCTACAACCATCCCAATGTGCCCCTATCATGACATAGTCCTGGGTTGGAAGATGTAGGATGCTGACTCTCATCAGTATCGCCTGTACAGAAGCCTCACCTTCTGCCTTATTTATAGTTAGTATACAGCAGTTTTCAAGTGCTAGGGATACTTCTCAGCAGCATCAAATTCATTCCAGAAAAATAAAAACAATTTATTCTGAGTAAAACCCTTCACAATGGCAGCTGGGCAAATTGAAGCCCACTTGGAGTTTGTCACTGAGCTTGAAAACATATGTAATGAAAAATGTTGACAGTTTTCTGCAAATCTTTTCTTTTATGTTTTAAACCCAAGTGTCTACCACCTGGGTGTTATCTTTAGAGTGATTTAAATGATATTTGACTTGAACCGAGATACAGGAAAGTCCAGGATTGTTTTTCTAGTCAGTTTCCCACTCACATCCACAATTTGAATTTCTGGAATCTTAGTCACTTCCACCAGTGGAGTATGAATCATAAAGTCAACCCTGCGTTCCAAACCCTAAGATAAACACCATTCCCTGAGTAGGTCTAAGGCCCCAGAGACCAAGGGCTCTCTCTTCCCAAAACAGGGGCACAGGTAGAGTGATGTCCTACATGTGGAAAGTGGAATCTTCAATCTGGGGACAGATAGCATTCAGGACCTCTCTGCTGGTCCTGAAGGCAGCATCATTTGACCTTGTTCTCCTGCAGTGGACGGCAGCCCCTAGGCAGGTTCTAGGTCCTCTGCTCACTGATCCAGTATGCCGTCTTCCTCCTGCTCACTTTCCCTTCAGCTCCCCTTCCACCTGGGTAAGAAGAAGTGAGTGTGGGCTGGATGTGGGCAAAGAGTAATTTAGGGGCCAGGAAGTGGGGAGATTGACTGGAGAGAAGTATAGGGCATGGAAGGGAGAAATCCAAGCTTCGATGACAGTTTACATTGCACTCCTTACTGGGGTGAACTTCTTTCCGGTCAAACAGTGAACTGGTCCTGCGGTCCTGGGTATTTTCACTCTGTTCTATGATAGCTCAGTCCCCTCTCATATCCAATTTTAGTAGACAATTTTGTCAGCTCAGCCTTCCAACCCCGTTGCCTTCCTGTCATCCCTCAGTGGCTTCCATCCTCCGATGGCATATCCCAGTTATTCTCAATGGCTAGGAGCTGAGAGCTGGGATACAGCATATCAGGGCAGACATGGGTTAAGGTGTGTCAAGGTTGGCATTAAATTTGGGTGAACATTAACCCAGTCAGTGAGATAGGTGAATAGAAATCCAGTCAGCATGCTTTTTTCTGTTTCGGAAGCTGCAGGAAAATTTAAAAGCCTGAATTTTAAAAGTTGAGAAAAACATAAATATGTGAGGATTTAGTTTTCAAATTACAGGAGGTAAAATAGAGATTGGGAGGCTAAAGATAAAGAAGACAGGTCAATACAGAGCTAATTAGAAAAGATAGTTCCAGTAATTATCTTTTGAACTTCACAGAAAGACCCAAAGAGAATGCAAAACTCCGGTGAATGTGCTAATTTGAAGAGACCAAACAGAGTCCAAATCAGGTCTGTGATCTGATCTATGTGAAAACAGAAGTTTTCAGCCTCATCTTTTAGGCCTGGGAATATGAGTTAGGAAACATATTAACAAAAACTCTAAGGCAGGTAATAGAAGTTCAGTTTTTCTCTCCTTCAGGAGCAAGTTACACAGTAATCCAAAAATGGAAATTTAGTTACTGTTATATATTATTCCTGATATTTATTCTAACTATGCACAAGATGCTATATTAAAATAGCTCATGCAGAGTACTGCCCTCAGTGCTTGGAAGAGTAAAGTAGACACAGCTCTGCCCTCACATGCTTTATAATCTAATGGGAGAGATAGGACACAAATTTATTTGCAGATAATTTAAGACATGGTCAGTCAGACAGTTAATCATATTTGCTGAGCACTTACTGTGTGCAGAGCACTGTACTAAGAGCTTGGGAGAGAACAATATAACAATAAACAGACACATTTCCTTCCCCAGTAAGTGGCAGAAAACATGTGTAACAGAAGAATGCCTGGGAAACACATTGCTAGGACTGGTAGTCAGGAGGCTCAGGTTCCAGACCAGGTTCTACCACATGCCTGCCATCAGGCTTTGGATGTCAGTTTCCTCAGTTTCCTCATCTGCACAATGGAGATGAAATAGCAGTTCTCCCTCAGTTTCTGAGTGTGGGCCCATGTGGGACAGAGACTGTCGTTCAATCTGATTATTTTGTACCTAAAACCAGCACATAATTGTTGAATTAAATGCCATGACTATTTAAATGAAAATAAGTCAGTGTGAAATGATGAAATATATAGACAGGAATATGCATATCGATGAAATGAATGTCAAGGTCCTTACACTCCCTAAAGGGAAAGTGTGTTCTTCTAGAACAGTAAGGCCAGTTGCTAGATTTAGCTATGTAATTAGTGACTGAATCACTCCCGAGATAGTAGGTAGTAGTTAGAAGCAGGTGGCCTCGTCGAAAGAGCACAGGACTATGAGTCAGGAGACCTGGGTTCTATTCCTGGCTCTTCCACTTGACTGCTGGGTAACCTTGGGCAAGTCCCTTAATTTCTCTATTCCTCAGTTTCCTCAACTGTAAAATGGGAATTTAACTATCTGTTTTCCCTTACCCTTAGACTGTGAACCCCATATGGAACAGGGACTATGGTTAGTCTAATTATCCTGTATCTACCCCAATGCTTTCCCCTCTCAGGGTCACACCTGGAGAGTTTCCAGTACTCTACCAGTATCGACTACTGGAGAGGGAGTCAAGCAGGGCCATGCCATCACCGTGGATGGCACGACCATCCTTCCCGTCTCTCAGGCCCGCAATCTTGGTGTCATCCTTGACTCGTCTCTCTCGTTCACCCCACACATCCTATCCGTTACCAAGACCTGCCGGCTTCACCTTTACAATATCGCCAGGATCCGCCCTTTCCTCTCCACCCAAACGGCTACCTTACTGCTACGGGCTCTTGTTATATCCCAGCTAGACTACTGTGTCAGCCTTCTCTCTGACCTCCCTTCCTCCTCTCTCGCCCCGCTCCAGTCTATTCTTCACTCCGCTGCCCGGCTCATCTTCCTGCAGAAACAATCTGGGCATGTCACTCCCCTTCTTAAACAACTCCAGTGGTTACCTATCAACCTCCGCTCCAAACAAAAACTCCTCACTCTAGGCTTCAAGGCTCTACGTCACCTTGCCCCTTCCTACCTCTCCTCCCTTCTCTCTTTCTACCGCCCACCCCACACGCTCCGCTCCTCTGCCGCCCACCTCCTCACCGTCCCTCAGTCTCGTCTATCCTGCCGTCGACCCCTGAGCCACGTCCTCCCGCGGTCCTGGAACGCCCTCCCTCCTCACCTCCGCCAAACTGATTCTCTTCCCCTCTTCAAAACCCTACTTAAAACTCACCTCCTCCAAGAGGCCTTCCCAGACTGAGCTCCTCTTCTCCCTCTACTCCCTCTACCACCCCCCTTCACCTCTCCGCAGCTTAACCCTCTTTTCCCCCCATTTCCCTCTGCTCCTCCCCCCTCCCTTCCCATCCCCTCAGCACTGTACTCGTCCGCTCAACTGTATATATTTTCATTACCCCTATTTATTTTGTTAATGAAATGTACATCGCCTTGATTCTATTTAGTTGCCATTGTTTTTACGAGATGTTCTTCCCCTTGACTCTATTTATTGCCATTGTTCTTGTCTGTCTGTCTCCCCCGATTAGACTGTCAGCCCATCAAACGGCAGGGACTGTCTCTATCGGTTGCCGACTTGTTCATTCCAAGCGCTTAGTACAGTGCTCTGCACATAGTAAGCGCTCAATAAATACTATTGAATGAATGAATGAATGAATACTCATTCCATTCCTAGCTTGGACAATGGTAAGTGAGTGGTAGGCAATCTGCTACAAGTCAAAACTCACCTGTGCTGGACAGCAGTGACATGGGAGAGAGTCAAGGGCAGAGTCTCAAGTTTCCTGGCTGAAAGAAGGCAGTGGTAAACCACTTCTGTATTTTTACCAAGAAAACTATGTATACATTACCAGAATGATTTCAAATTAAGTTAGGGTGTTTTGGGAGAGATGTGTCCATGGGGTCGCTATGGGTCAGAAAAGACTTGACAGCATAAGACACCAATCCTTAGCACAGTGCTGGGCCTTTAGTAAATGCTAAATGAATGCCATAGTTACTAACATGAAGGTATTTATTAGAGCACCCTCTGAGGTGCAGTGCACTGAATTAAAAACTTGGAAAGTGCTACAGAAGCACAAGATATTTTTGGTAAACTTTTTCTGATGGGGGAGACAGGCATAAATATTCACATGTAATGGAATCAGAATGAATATGATTCAATGTGCAATTAAATATATATATATATATATATGCACACATAAGTCCTGAGGATAGGCATAAATAAAGAGATACATATGTGTAAATGTGACTCTAGGGTTAATGAGATTCAGGGTACTGATGATGAGTCAGGAAGGACTCATTGAAAATTGAAATTTAGGAGGTTTTCCAAGATGAGGAGATCTGCGGTCTGGTGGACTTATGGAGGAAGAAGGAAGTTCCATATTCTGGGGTCAACCTGAAGAAATGGTGAGAAGTGGGCAGGATGACAGCAAGATACAGCCAGGATGTGGGCTTCAGAGGAGGAAAGAGAGTGATCAGGAGAAGAGCAGATGAGGAAAATCTATAAGTAAGGTGGAGAGTCTGCTTGATGTGGAGGGTAATGGGTAACCATTGAGGAGTTTTGAGGAGAGATACTTTTTGAATAATACTCTCAGAAAGGTGATTGGAGCAGCAGTGTGGACTGGATACGTGCAGAGGCTAGAGATAGGTAGACCAGAATCCAATCAGTACTTGAATCAGAATGATTAGATAAGTAACCATATGGATGGAGAGGATGGGCCAAATAATGAAATTATTTTGAAGAAAAATTGGCAGATTTTAGCAGTAGATTGGATATGACAGCAGAATGATCATGGGGAGTCAAGGATGACACCATGGATGCAGTCTTCAGCCACAGGGATGCCTGTGATGTCAACAATATGGGAAGCTAGGAGGAGGGGTGGATTTAGGAGAGCCAATGAAAATTTCAGCTTGAGACATGTTGAATTGAGATGCAGGCAGATCACCTAAGTGGAGATGACCTGAAGGGAAGAGGAAATTTCCTCTTTGTGAATCATATGCTTAGAGATAGTAATTAAATAATAATAATGATAATAATGGTATTTGTTAAGTGCTTATTATGTGCCAAGCACTGTTCTAAGCACTAGGGTAGATAGAAGGTAATCAGGTTGTCCCACACGAGGCTCATAATCTTAATCCCCATTTTACAGATGAGGCAACTGAGCCACAGAGAAGTTAAGTGACTTGCCCAAAGTCACACAGCTAAGTGGCAGAGTCGGAGTTAGAACATACGACCTTTGACTCCCAAGCCGTGCTCTTTCCACTAAGCCACTCTGCTTCTCCATCCATGTGTGACAACCTCCCTTTGAGTCCAACCACAGCACCCTCTAGTTATCACCCTATCTCCTTTCTAACATGCTTTTCCAAACTCCTCAATTTTACACCCACTACCTGCACTTCTTCCTTTCCAACTTTCTCCTAGATCCCCAGCAATCTGGCTTCTACCCCATCTACTCCACTGAATCTGCTCAAGGTCATCAATGCTCTGTTCCTTGCCATATTCATTGGCCTCTATTCCATCCTAATCATCTTTGACTTCTCAGCTGCCTTCAACACTGTGAATGTCCCCCCTTTCCTGGAAACAATATCTAACCTTGACTTCACTGACATTATTCTTTCCTAGATTTCTTCCCCCTTCTCTCACCTCTTTCATGGACTTTTCCTCTTCCACCCACTCTCCAACTGTGGGATCCCTCGAGACTTAATTCTGGGTCTCCTTCTAGTCTCCATTTACACCCAATTCCTTGGAGAACTCAATCACTTCCATGACTTCCACTACTATCTTTGTTTGAATGACTCCCAAATCTATCTCTCCAGCCCCAATCTCTCTCTTTCTATGTCATCTCACATTTCCTCCTGCCTTCAGAACACCTCTACTTGGATGCCCTGACACCTCAAATTCAATCTATGCAAAACATGTTTCTCTGTCTCTCAAGCCCACAACCTTGACTCACCTCTCTCCATTGACCCATATATTCAGTCAGTTACTAAATTTTGGTTACTTTGGAGAGTAGGTCTTGGTGGAACAAAGAGAGTAAAGACAAACAGTCAGGGTGAAATTAATACACAAAGATTTCTGTGCCAACACGTAAACAGGAACCAGACTCTGCCAAGTTAAGACCAGGAAGCAAGGGTTTCTATCTTCCCAAAGTCAATGAATGTAGGTTGAACTGTGCCTGGATCCTTGAGCAGCTCTTGACTGGCACATTTGGTTCCTTCAGCTTCTCGGTTTATGTAACAAGTCTACAAGGGCTTCTGGGGCTGAAAGGGTCCTGACAAGACATGTTCTTTGGTGGGAAAAGACTGGGAGATGATGGGTTTCCAATGCCCTAATCCTAGATTTGGAAAATGACCTCTATTTCTTTGCCTTCAAGGTCCATGGCACCCACTTGTTAGTTCATTGTGGGCAGGGAATGTATCTGTATCTGGCTTCCCAAGTACCCTCCCAAGTGCCTAGTGCAGTAATAATAATAATAACAATAACGTATTTGTTAAGCGTTTACTATGTGTCAAGCACTGTTCTAAGTGCTGGGGTAGATACAAGTTAATCAGGTTGTCCCACGGGGGGCTTACAGACTTAATCCCCATTTTACAGATGAGGGAACTGAGGCACAGAGAAGTGAAGTGACTTGCCCACAGTCACGTAGCTGCTAAGTAGAGAGGTGGGATTAGAACCCACTTCATCTGACTCCCAAGCCCAGGCTCTTGACACTAAGCCACACTTCTTCTCCAGTACTTCGCACACAGTAAGTACTCAATAAAAATGATTGAATGAATAAATGAATTGCGGGGAGGGCACTGTGGTGAGCCTGAGGGAGCCATTATGTTATTTGGATTTCGAACCCGTGAACGGCAACACGAAGGAGGGAATTGGAGAGGGATCTGGGCTGTTCTGAGGGGCAGACTGTTGGAGGGAACTCATCCACAGAGTGGGACACAGAAGAAGGAGGAACCTTCCCTCGGTGTTTTGCCCAGTGGTGGGCTTGGAGCAAATAGGCAGCCGCGATGAGATCCAGGGCAGCAAATCGGGAGCCGCTGTGACTCCAGAGATGGGGCCAGATGGAGGGCAGTCACCATCAGGAACTGGTGCAGCCGCCACAAATCAGCCAGAGTTCACCCTGCGAGTCCACACTGCCCCTCGCAGCTATCGTGAACCATGGTGGCCACTGTGAGCCACCCGGATTTCTCAAATCTCCCCTCTGCCCCTGATGTGGAACCATCTCCATGAATTTGGGGTAAATCGTAGGATGGATAGCTATGTCATTGTTGTGTGTGTGTGTTTTCCTTCATTTAATTAGACCAATAATTGAATAAAGCTCTCTCCTTTGCATAATGGTGCTTCAGTTTTATTTTGAATTTCTCATAGGGTGCCCAGTCTAATAAACTCCTGGTCCTTACATCTGATTAGGATCTGTCTCAGACATACTGAACCAGTTAGGATACTCCCCATCGTTGAAGTCAATTAGGATTGGGCTTTCCCAGATCAGGAGGAGGGACTGGTTTGGAACCCATAGAGCAGAACCCAAGGCTTGTTACACATAAATTGGCGATGAGGAAAGTTTTTACTTAGGATTTTTCTTGATTGTCTAAAAGGATCTCAGTCGGGGCTCATGACATAAAATGGCAATGAGGAAAGTTTTCAAGTAGGATTTGTCTTGAGGTCTTGATAGTAGGGGAAGGTAAATTCCCAGAGACAGGCTTATGACAGGTCCTGAGCCCACTGAGATGCCCCATGACTGTAGCAGGGGCAGGATAGGTTTTACAACATAAATTAATATTTGAATACCGCACAGTTTATTATTTAGGGACCTGACCCAGGGAAGGCCTCTATCTGGGCAAGGTAAAGTGGGCATCAGGATAACCTGTCACGACTCCTTGAGCTGCTGGTTGCACAATGCAGCCTCTATTTGGCCAAGGACAGAGGGTCAGGTTGTGGGTTCAAACATCCTGACAGCCACACATCCTGCTAAACTTCCAGTGTTGCATTGGCCAACTTTATTTGATGTTATAGTAGGAATGGAGGGGAGGATTGAACAGCCTCAAACTTTCTATGTCAATTAGGTAATGTAGTGTTGTGTGTGTTCCTGGCAGATTTACAGGGTGTTGAAATGGAAATGAATTTCTTTACTCCATTTATGTCAGGCCTGTGACTAAGGACCACGGTATTCAATTTCCATCAGTAATCTGTTTAGCTCTTTCATTTCCCAACCCCTGACTTCATAATCATTTACCCTTCCGCTCATAAGTGTCATGTGACTGGAAGTGGTCTGCCTTTGGATGACTCTTAGCAGAGCACCATGAGTCACTCTGTGCCTGACTTTAAATTCCTGTTTTACTGAAGCATAGTCTCATCTTCCTGTGTGCTGATGAGAATCCAGGACTGCAGTGAAAGTCTGTTCTGGAAGTCATAAAAAAAGACACTGCATCCTCAGCCTTCAGTCCTTGGTAGAATTTTCTGCTTTTGCTCCCTTGCACCTAATCAAAGCACTTCCTTAGTCCCCTCTTCCCTTCCTGACTACCATTTTCAACTGTTCGCTCTCCAGTGGATTTTTCCACACTGCTTTCAAACTTGCTCATGTCTCTCCTATTGACCTTATAAGCTCACTTGACCTTATGGCTCCCTCCAATTACTACCCCATGTTCTCTTCCCAATACCTCTTCACACTCCTTGAGCAAGTTATTTACACTCACTGTCTCCAGTTCCTCATCTCCAATTCTCTCCTTGACCCATTCCAATCCAATCTGTAGAACTTGGCTTCTCAAACACCACAAATGATCTCCTTCTTCCCAAGTCCAACAGCCTCTACTCCATCAAAATCCTCCTCAACCTCTCAGCTGCCTTTGACACTGTCAGCCACCCCTTCTACTGGAAACATTATCCAACCTTGGCTTCATTGATCCTGTCCTCTTCTTGTTCTCCTCCTGTCACTCTGGACACTCACTCATTTGTGGGCTCCTCTTCTGCCTCCCCACACCCTACAATGATAATCCTTCAAGGATCAGTTCTGGGTCCTCTTCTATTCCCCATCTACTTCCACTTTCTTGGAGAATTCATCTGTTTCCATGGCTCCAACCACCACATCTAAGAGGATAATTCCCAAATCTACATCTACAGTTCTGGTCTCTCTAATTCTCTGCTGTCTCCCATTCCCTCCTGCCGTTAGGACATCTCTACTTGGATTTCTTGCCAACACCTCAAATTCAATATATCTGAAACAGAATTTACCTTCTTTTACCCATACTCTGTCCTCTCCATGACTTTCCCTTCACTATAGACAGCACCACCATCTTTACTGTCTCACAAGCCTGAAACTTTAGCATTATCCTCCACTCATATCTCTCATTCGTTCTACATATTCAGTCAGTAATCCTGTTGGTTCAGCCTTCACAACACCGCTAAAATCTGCCCTTTCCTCTCCATCCAAACTGCTACCACATTAATCAAGCACTTAACCTATCTCACCCTGATTACTGTATTAACCTCCTTTTTTACCTCTCTGCTGCCTGTCTTTCTCCAGTCCGGTCCATACTTTGCTCTGGTGACCAGAACACTTTTCTACAAAATCGTTATGTTCAGGCTATGTTCCCCCACCCATCAAGAACCTCCAGTGGTTGTCCATCCAACTCTGTGACAAAGATGTCTTATCATCATATTTAAATCACTCAATCACGTAGCCCCCTCCTACCTTACCTCGCTGCTTTCCCACACACAATGCTCTTCTAACAGCTATGCCTCATTTTTGTCTATCTTGTCTCTGACCTCTCACCCACATTCTTCTTCTATCCTGGAACATCCTCTCTCTTGATATCTGACAGGCAATTACTCCACCTATAAAGCCTTATTAAAGGCTCATCTCCTCCAAGCCCTCATTTTGTTTTCTCCCACTCCCTTCTGCATCTTTTTACTCCTTCCTCAGCCCACAGACCTTAGGTGCATATCATAATTTATTTAGTCCTAGTAATATCTGTTTACCCCTCTAGACTGTAAACTCACAGTGGACAGGGAGTATGTTTTCCAACTCTGTTATACTAAACTCTCCCAAATGACTAGTACAGTCCTCTGAACACAGTAAGTAGCTCAGTGCATAAGACTGATTGATTGAAATGGGCAAAAATGTGGCAAGGTTCACGGTAGTTACCTACCTCACATGGTACACTCTCACTGCAGGTAAAAGGAAAAGCAAAAATTCACAAGACTGCTATAGTTCAGAGCTGCAGAGGAGAAAGGAGTATGCAGTGTCTAATTATGAACAAGGCCCAGGAGAAGAGGATATGTGGTCTCTGTTAAGAGTTGAATATAGTGCTTTGTTTTAATATAGTGTTCGGCACACACTAAGCACTTAATATATGCCATTGAATGAATCATGAACAGGGCTCAGGAGAAGGGACTCTGTGGTAACTGATCACAGGTCAGTCCCAGGGCCAGGTAGGGATCACCTGAGGAGTTCTGAAAATTTCAAAGTTGTCACGGAGTTACTTTTGTTCTCTGGTACAATTGATGATCGACATTTATTGATGACTCTACATTTTGATGTTTGATTTTAAATATTTGATCTGTTGCTTCCCTCCAGCTGAGTGACACCCTTAAAAATAAGATTGCTAAACACAGGCCTAAAGTATGTTTGCTCCTAATAAGCCTTTAGTAGCCATGTAAACAATACCATTTATTTTATATTCATAGCAAGTGACTTTAATTAAGCTCTGTTTGCTTTACGGAACTCTGAAGTATTTTTCAAGCAGGACGGATCAGTCGGCAGATTTTCTATACCAATCAACATCACTCAAAACTCCAATGACACATCAGTCTCAAAGAGAGGTACAGAAACTGCCCCGCTTCTCCACTAAAAATGTCGCGTTATGACTTAGTAATAAGATTCGAGTTTTGATCTCAGTGCCTACTTTATTGCAACACTATTCCACAAATGAACTATCTTTCAAATTCCAGAATAGAACCCTGAACTCAAGAACACATATTCCATACCAAAATATGAATATCTAAAACTATTGAATTATTATAAATGAAGAATTTGAATTCAGTGGCTATATATATACACAACATGGCACAGCTGTTAGACATGGAACTGCTTTCAATCAATGATATTTATCACACTGTACTAAATGCTTGGGAGAATACAACAGAGTTGGCAGACATGTTACCTGCCCGCAATAAACTTACTGTATAGAAGGGGTGTAAAAACATTAAAATAAATTACAGCTTGACATGTCCATAAGTGCTGTGAGGTTGGGGGAGAGGTGAATATCAATTAAAGTACTTAAGCATAGAGACCCAAGTGCATAGATGTCTAAAAAGGGGGGTAGAATAGGGTGGAGAAATGAGAGGTTAATCGGGGATGACCACTTGAAGGAGATATGATTTTAGTAGGACTTTGAAGATGAAGAGAATGATGGCCTGTCAGATATGAAGAGGGAGGGAGTTCCAGACCACAGAGAGTGCATGGGGAAAGAGCTGACATTGAGAAAGATGAGATGAGATAGTGGTACAGGGAGTAGATTGGTGTTAGAGGAGCAGAGCATGTGAGTTGGGTTGTAGTGGGAAATCAGTAAGGTAAGGAAGGATAGGGAAAGCTGATTGAGTGCTTTAGAGATAATGATGAGGAGTTTCTACTTGATGCAGAGGTAGATGGACACCCATCAAAGGTTTTTGAGGTGAGGGGAGATGTGGATTGAGTGATCTTTTAGAAAAATAATCCAGGCAATAGAGCAAAGTATGGACTGGAGAAGAGAGAGTCAGGAGGCAGTGAGGTCAGTGAGGAGTCTGATGCAAAAGTTAAGGTCAAATGAAGTCAAAAGTCAAATAAATTATTTATTTATATTAATGTCTGTCTTCCCCTTTTGACTGTGAGTTCACTGTGGGCAAGGAATGTGTCTGATGTTGTATTGTACTGTCTCAAACACATGGTACAGTGCTTTGCACAGAGTAAGTGCTCAATAAATATGGTTAAGAATAATGTAGGAAATGATGGGTGATTGGATGAGCATAATAACAGTTTGGGTAGAGATGAAGGTATGGATCCTAGAAATGTTGGGAAGGAAGAACTGATAGAATTTTTTGACAGTCTGAATACATGGGTTGAATGAAAGAGATGAGTTGAGGATAATGCCTCGGTTAGGAGCTTGTGAGACAGAGAGAATGGTGGTATTTGTTTACAGTGTCAACAGAAGAGTTCTAAGGGAGAACAAGGGTATGTGTGGGAAGATGAGAAATTCTGTTTGAGACATGTTAAGTTTGAAGTGTCACAGGGATATCTGAGTAGAGATGTCCTCTGGAAGGATGCAGGACAGAAAGAGAATGTCAGGCATGTTACTCCACCTAAGTCTCATGGAACACCCCTATATGTGGGTTTAGAATGCCTCAGTGTAAAGAGAAGTCTGAAATTTAAGAAAAGTAAAATTAAACATAAACCAAATAAACCTGATTCAATACACTACTGTTCCTACTGTTAATTCCTACTGTTAAGCTTTTGAGACATGTAGTGAAAAGCCAGTCTCTTGACTACTGCAGCCTGAAAGCATTCCAAAAAAGTAACCACTCTTTCTTAATATAAACTTGCCCTTAATCTGAGATACAGTATTAATTTTCTTATCACTATGAATTGTCTACTTTAACAATTTGACAATTTTCCTGCCTGTCAATCACCCTGATATGCTGATTTAATAAGAAAAGATCCAATTATACCTGCATTCTGGATGTCTTGATTAGGGTCATTAAGATATATTCATCACCTTCCTAAAAAAAAGACACATAAATTACAGGGTGAATGGCATTCTAAGAAAATATAGATTATCAAGTATTAAGCATGATGAAAAAAACACATTTCCCTGGTTAAAAGGACAGTTTAGGAATGCCTAATATGGCACACAGTTATTTATCCGTGATTTCCATGTAAATAATCTCCAAATTCTCAAGCCATTTTTGTCAATTAAAGCAAGGTGTTCTAAAAAAAAAAAGAAATTATGCTCTACTAGACTGTATTTCTATGAATGAAGTCTTTTTGTATGTCACCAGACTGCTTGTTGATATGGTCTCTCCACCTATTACCAAGGTCTGAGGGATGGTCACTCTGCAGCCCTCTGCTGGTGGAAGGCATTTGCTCTTATTATCTCTGGTCACTGTACAATTTCTAAATTTATCAACCAACTGACCAGTCAGTGGTACTTGTTGAACATTTACTGTGTGTAGAGTACTGTATTAAGCTCTTGGTAGGGTACAATGCAGTAGAGTTGGTAGACATTCTCTGCCCACAAGGAGCTTGCAGTCTAGAGGGAGACACAAATATTCAAATAAATTGTACGCAAGTGGTGTGGGGTTAAGGGTAGAGTGACTATCAAGTGCTTAAAGGGTAGATTCCGTTGCATAAGTGAAGCAGAAGGAAGAGGGAGTAGAGGAAACAAAAAATAGAACTCCTGTCTTCCCACCCAAATCGGTCCTCTCTATGACTTTCCCATCACTTCTGACAACACCATTCTCCCCTTCTCACAAGCCTGAAACCTCATCATTACCCTTGATTTATCTCTCTCATTCAAGATGCATATTCTGTCAGTCACTAAATTGTGTTGGTTCTACATTGCACAACAGCTCTAGAGTTTTCCCCTTCCTCTCCTTTCAATCTGCTACCATGCTGAAACAAGTCCTTGTCATAGACCTGGTTAACTACTGCATCAGCCTCCTCAATGACCCCTCTCATCTCTGCCTTTATTGTCTCCAATCTCTAACTTCAGTCCCTTCTATCTCCAACTTCAGGCTCTCCTACTGTGAAATAGCATGGCCTAGTGGAAAGACCACAGGCCTGGCAGTCAGAGGACCTGGGTTCTAATCCCAGGTCTGTCACTTGTCTGCTGTGTGAATTTGGACAAGTCTTCTGTAAAATGGCAATTAAAACTGCAAGCTCCATGTGGGAAATGGCCTGTATATAATAATAATGTTGGTATTTGTTAAGCGCTTACTATGTGCAGACCACTGTTCTAAGTACTGGGGGAGATACAGGGTAATCAGGTTGTCCCACGTGAGGCTCACAGTTAATCCCCATTTTACAGATGAGGTAACTGAGGCACAGAGAAGTTAAGTGACTTGCCCACAGTCACACAGCTGACAAGTGACAGAGCCAGGATTCAAACCCATGACCTCTGACGTCCCAGCCCAGGCTCTTTCTACTGAGCCACGCTGCTTCTCTATGTGGGCTGAATGAGAGAGAGGAGTCAAGGAAAATGCCAAGGTACAATACAATGCAACAGAATTCGCAGACACATTCCTGCCTACAAGAAGCTTACAGTCTAGAACAGGAAACAGGCATCAGTTTAAATAAATAAATTATAGATACGTACATGATTATGACATTTATGGACTCTGAATATGCCAACAAGTTCTTTCTGACTGAATAGGAGCTTTCCTGCTTGTGCCAGGGGAACCTTCAGTCTTCCTCATTTTCCTATGGCAACCAGTTCAATGCCACACTTACTGCTTCAGCTACAAACAACTAAAACCATTAAAAATGTATTATCCCAATTTCACATACAAACCAAAATTCCCAGACATATCAAAGGAATAGATTGACAGGCACTAACTCTGGCACCCACCTAGCAACCCTAAGTAACAAAATCTGGAGAAATTTAGCTGATTCTGGCCAGGTTTAGTTCATTCTGTCCACTAGCTCAGCTCCAGAGTCTATCCATGGAGCAGTCCCTCCTCTGTGCTGACTGGTGGCAAATCAAACCATCCAACAGGGTGATGCTATTCAAACAGCTCAAGGTTGGACAGTAAAGGACATATTTGACTACACAGACCCAGCAAGCCCAGAGCTCATGGGCTTCAAGTAAGCTGAACAAAGCTAGGTTGTCAGATTTTAGACAGCTCCTGAGTAAAAAAAGGGCCGTTCTTTTGGGACACGAAATTGATAGTTTGAGATGAAAGGCCATCTCTGTATGATTGGCAGCTGCCAAGGTAGGCCTGTGGGATCATACATAACACAATAAATCATGCTGATTTCAATGGGATTCTTCCTAAACACATTCCTGTCTTCGTATTTGAAAATCTGAATTTGTCCATAGAACAATTTGTGATCAAACAAGTCCACGATAGCTTTTTCAGAAGTTGGAAGCTTTAATTTTCCAGTGGCTATTCTCTTGGCCTTGCCAAGGCCTACTGGAGAGAGAGAAGGAGAAATAATTGATATCAAGGGTAAAATCAGCCTTTGGCCCACTGCATTTCCAATAGACAAGGGACAATTCAATCTTTCCACCAGGAAAATTGAAAGAGTCCAGGTGTGGGGGTCGGGCATCAGCTTCCTAAATACAATCCAAAAGTTGGGGCACATGTGTGAAATGCTATCTGCAGGGAAGGGTGTATAGCTCAGTGGCCATGCCCAATATTGCAAAGCAGAGCTTCTAAAGAACAGTGTGGAGTGAGAGAAAGGATTCATTTTATTGGTGACCCCCATATAATTGAGTTCTACTGTAACTACAGCTCTCTTTCTGGGATAGGAATGTCACTATACAAAATACTTAGTGTATGGGACACACATTAATTTCTGTAAGAAATGCTAAGTGTTGAATGCTAAATGTTTTAATTCCCTCAAACAGGGACTCTTCCTGTACCTGACCTTGGAGTGTCAGTGTTCCCTAAATTGAAGGGTGATCAGGGAAGGTGGAACAGCACACAGGTGGAAGTGGGTTTCTGCAGGGAAGCAGAGTCAAAGATGGATGTACTTTCAAGGAAACCCAGGATCCCAGAAATATCCTAATCTGCTTCAGTACTGGGAGGGGAGGTAGCTTACTACCAAAAGGTTTCAGAGACAGATGCTGAGTTTTTCTCTTTGTCCTTAACTTATAAATCCTAGCATGTGCTACTGATTCTTTTCTTTTTTGCTACTCCTTAAGTACTTACTATGTGCCAGTCACTGTACTAAATACAGGATAGTAACAAGGTACTCAGGTTGGACATAGTCCATGGTCAGGAGACCTGAGTCATTGTTCTGGCTCTCCCTCTCATTTTCTGTATAACCTTGGCAAGTCACCAAATCTCTCATGCCTACATTTCCACATAATAATAATGATGATGATAATAATAATGATGGTATTTGTCAAGAGCTTACTTATGTGTCAAGCATATGTGAGCCCTTTGTGGGACATAGACTGAATTCAACCAGATTATCTTGTACCTACCCCAGGATTTAGAATAGTAAGAATGTAACAAACACCATTAAAAATGAGCACTGTTCTAAGTGCTGAGGTAGCTTCAAATAATCACATTGGACATAATACCTGTCCCACATGGGAATGACAGTCTAAGCAGGAGGAAGGACAGGGAATGAATGCCCATTTTACAGATGAGGAAACTGAGGCACAAAAAATTTAAGTGACTTGCCCAAAAATCACACAGCAGTCACTTGGCAGAGCTGGGTTTAGAATCCTGGTCCTCTGAGTTCCAGGCCCATGATCTTTCCACTAGGTCACACTATATCTCCCTCCACATCTAAAAAATGGGAATAAAATACCTGTTCTCCTTGTCCTTAGACTGTCATACCCATGTGGGACTGAGATTGTCTGATCTGACTGCCTTGTTTTAACCCCAGAATTTGGCTTGTGATATGCACTTAATAAATGTCAAGATGATGATGATGATAAGTGTTAATCAAGGTCTTGTAATCTCATGGTTAGACTCTTGAGTTTGCTGCCTACTCATTAGTCACCCTGCCTCCAGTTCAAACTATCAATACAGTGGGAGCATCCAGCTAAACCTGATGGGTGGAAGTCCACTTTCCCAATGGAGATATACAGAAGCTGGCTGGGCCTGTGTGCCCGTGCCACTAATGGTCACTAGCCAACAGGTGGCTAGTCATCAATCAATCATATCTGTTCAGAACTTACTAGGTGAAGAACACTGTAGCTAGATCTTGGGAGCATACAGTGCAACAGAATTAGAAGACCCATTCCCTATCCATAATGAGGTTACAGTGTAGAGGGGGAGACAGAAATTAATACAGAAATTAATATGAATAAATATTTGATAATATGTAATTTAAAAATTTATACATAGTTCTGTGGGGTGGGGCAATTTTCAAATGTCCAAAATTCACAGATTAAAGTCATCCAGATCTCCTGGACATCTGTCTCTCCAGTTACGTAAACATCCTTTGATCTACCAGAAGCCCCTGACACTTTCAGTGGGAGGATGTGCTCCAAGTGTCAAGCCCCCATCTCCTGCAGAGGAGTGAGGAAAGGGGTGGTTTGCAGAGAGTATCCTATAGGTGCTTTCCAGAGCATAAAGCAGTCTGGGAATTTCCCAGCTCCCCATCCTGTTCCAACATTGAGGACACACATGGCCCTAATCTTGCTCCCAGAGTCATACTGCCAAAGCCATGCAAGCACTCTTAGTCCCTGCTATCTTTAGGTAAAGTTTTCCAGGCTGTGCAGCCAATACACATTCCCTTCCCAGCCAGAGCCTTGGACATTGGGCTGGGGAGAGTCAAGCTAAGTCTGACTGCCTCCTCCACCTCCCCGGACAGGTCAGGAGTTTAGGTTGCGACTTTTTAGCATACCCAGGCCCACCAATGGGCAGGTTGGGCTTGAAATACGTCCCCTTCTTCCTGAAAACCCTCTAATAGTTCTTCATTTCCTTCCACATCAAACTGACACTCCTGACCCCTGACTTCAAGCCTTTCCACCAGCTTTCTTTCATTTGATGGGGTCTCTTAATGGGAAATGCTGGTCTATCCTTAGTCCTAAGACTATGGGACTGAGACCCTGCATGGAGGAATTGATTTCAGTGCTGGGATTTGCTCAGAGCCATCCACACTCTCTCTTCCCTGCCAGTCATGTTCCTGTAGGGGCCCAAAGTACAATACGTAAGTAGAAGTGAGCTAATTTTCAGGATTTCTGCTGGGCCTGTCCACCTTGCAGAATATCCTAGGCTATCCTTTTGTCAAACATTCACCACTGTCACTAAAGCCTCCTCATGCAGGACTGGGACTAGAACTCAAGTCTCACGATTCTCAGAGAGGTTATTTCCATCAATCAAATACTCTCCTCTAATGCTTCTCCTCACCTCAAGATCTTCACTACTCATAGAGGAACCTTTTTATTCACAACCATCCCACATTTAACTCCCTTGTTCATGTTCTTGCTCCCTCCCTCCCCTTGAAGTTTGTCAGGCCATATCCTTTCCCAACTTCAAAAGTGTAGGGTTAAAAACCACCTTTGATGAGGAAGACTTCCCTGATTAATTCCAACCACTTTAGTCATGACATCCCATTAACAACTCTTAGAAAGTGTATATCTTTTTATTTTTTTGTGAGTTGGTGGAGGTAGTGATGGTGGGGATACTCTTGGCTTACAGGGGGCATGGATCCACACTCCTAGGTCTACACAATGACAGAGATGCTACTCCTGGACCATTTTCCAGCCCCTGCTGTGGGAGCTATCAGGCCTTCACCCCGACAATAGACTGACTCACTCTCCAACTCTCCTCCATGTCACTTTGCTCCCTCTCTCTCTTTCACCAATACCACCTCAGCTGCCACTTGTCACTACAAAGAATGGTGGCCTTCGAGTGCAAGTGAAGTTCCTCCTCCTTTGGTGGAATTTCCTACTCACAGTCTGGAAAAGAGCACTAGGTATGGCCTGAGACTTTGTAAACCTTCTTCCACCCCAGCACAAGATCAAGGGTCTGAGACTAAACCAGCATTAATTTGGGCTGTTTCAGTCCTATGGTCTCCACTTGATACACTTTGCCCTGCTACTCCTACATAGCAACAAAATAGTCATAAAGTGAGAGATGAACCAATCCTAGCACACTTAGTGAAGCGAGAGAGTTCTCGCATTAAGAAGATTTGGAAAATGTACCAAGTAATTATGATGATTAAACTCCATCCATTTATTATATTAGACTGAAAGTTATTTACCCTTTGGAAGATACTGCATATCTTTAATCTTTGCTGAGTGGCCTGGAAATAGTTGTTCTCAACTAGACCCATTGGCCAAAGCAGCCTCTGGCAGGCAATCAAATGGAAGCTGAAGACTGGGAATCTTCCCTTCCTCAGCTGCCACTGTGGATGTGATGATGATGATGATGGTATTTGTTAAGTGCTTACTATGTGCTAAGCACTGTTCTAAGTGCTGGGGTAGATACAAGGTAATCAGGTTGTCCCACGTGGGGCTCACACTCGTAATCCCTATTTTACAGATGAGATAGGCACAGAGAAGTTAACTGACTTGCCCAAAGTCACACAGCTGAAAAGTGGCAGAGCCAGGATTAGAACCCATGACCTCTGACTTCCAATTCCATGCTCTTTCCATTAAACCATACTGCTTCTCTGTGCCCACTGTGGTGAGTGCTGTCATCTCCCACTCTTTTCCTCCCCCTAGAGGTCTCTGGATTTTGTGCCTTACAAATAATGAAGACAGTTGTGCCTTGAAAATTTAATAAGGTCATGCTTTCCCAGAAGCTAAAAAGCACTGCACTGTTAAGTTACCAGAAAAGGTGATGGCTTCATGCCCTGGGCAGCTTAAGAACATCAGTATGGTCATCCACCCCAGACGTCTGTCTCCGATGGTGTCACAAGGGTCTTGGAGAAACCAAGAGCTAAACTGTCCTCCTGTACTTCCATCTTGATGAGTGGACATAGACCACTCTACACCCTTATCTCTGTCTTCGACAGTGTCACGAGCCCCCGGTTCATACCAACAAGGACCTTCCAGGACCTGGGAAGCCTCGGTGACACAGTAGAGTTAAGCCACACCTTTGATCACCAAGGATACTATAGAAGGTTTTTTACTTAGTTTAACCAACATGCAAGGGAGTGACATATACACACTCCCACTCCAATACACACTCTCACTCCACTTCATCAGCCTGCTACTCAAAGGAGCTCATTCTGCCAATGCTTCTACTTTCTGCTTCCATGTGCTGCTACCTTCTGCTGTTTCTGCTGCTCTCTCACGATTCAAAACAAGCACCTTTTATCTGTGTTAGGTGTCACAGCTGTGGCTCTACCTGCAGTCATTGATTGGTCCAGGCCCATTACTGGGTAGAACAGGGAAAACCTTGCCTCCCTCCGTGCTCTGCCTCCACAGGCCAGCAATCACCTGCCTTCAAGTAGAACCCATCAGTGCCTTCGCCCTCTCTTCCTTGTCATTCATAGGATCACAGACAGTCACTAATAAGGCAGCTTGCTGGAGGCTCACCACAGATAGCATCATAGTATTATTAACTATGAATGTAGCTAAGTCCTTCTATCTGAAAGGTCTGCTTTCTAAGGAAAGTAGCAATTCCCGGCTAGCTCTTTGGCTGATGATCGCCGACTCATCTACCCTGGGACCGCCTCTCCTTTGAAGCTGTGCCTTGGACCGCTGGTCCCCATTCCCGGCTGAACCTTTCTCCTCCAGTCATTGCCGCCATGTCGACTCGGGACCTCCGCTTCCTTGGAGCCACGCTATCAGTCCTCGATGACCTGCCTCTGGGCTTATAGTCAGCTCTCCAACCTGGACTTCTGCACCCCCGCTCAAGGACTCCGACACTGAGGATCCCCCCCACCACGCCCCCCACGCCACCATAGACCCCACAGCCACCAGATCCACGAATAGCCCCCAGACCTCCCCACAACTTTCCCTGACTCTTGTAGCCCGTCCTGGTTGCAAACCCTAGCCGCAGAACTCTATTCTCCCCAGCACCCTCCCAACCCCAGAGTCTTGGGACATTGTACTCCCCTGCTCAGGCCTCGGGACATTTTGCTCCCCTGCTTGGGCCTTGGGACATTCTTCTCCCCAGCACCACCCCCCCCCACCCAGAGTCGGGGGACATTGTGCTCCCCTGCTCCTCCAACCCCAGGCCTTGGAACATTGTCCTTCCCAACCACCCTACCCGCACTCTGCCCAGAAGCGCCCATCTTTGGGAAGCCCTCACTCCCTCCTCCCCCATGAGGTGATTGATTTGCCCCACCCTCCCTTCCCTTCCCCCATCCTCGGGCAACAGTGTCCTTGTTCTCACTGTGTTACCTTACCTTAGCCACCACCTATGCCCGCAACCCACATTGGACATCCTCAGGGCTCCCGCCAGCGCCTCAGAGACATTTGGACCATGAGCTCCAGGACTCTCCTTGCCGCTAGCTTTTGACTTTGATTTTGATCAGATCGACCCTTAGTCAAGTCAGCACCCGACCCTGGTCATCACCCACTTATTAATAATGTTTTATTATATCATGTTACCATATTACCACTTTTGCATGTTATCATTAATTGTTCTCAGTGCTGCGACTTACCTCTCTGGATTTACCATGTCCTTCCACCGCCACTCCTCCCATCTGCCCCTCCCAATCCTCTCCTTCCCCTTCCCCTCTCTTGCCCAGCTCTTTCCTCCTCTCTCCTCTGCCTCCTCCCCTCCCCCGCTCTAGAACCCCACTTTACCAGCGCCACCCCTCTTCACCCTCTCCCTACACTCCTCCCTACCAAGCCCCATCCTCCGATCCTCCCCTCTTTCCTCTTCCCCACCCACACCCCATCCCAGTCCTCCTGTCCTACCGCCACCCCATTTCCCCCTCTCCCCGTCCAGGGCCCTGCCACCTCGTTCCCATCCAAGCCCTCCTCTCCCCTTGCTTCCCCCCCAGCCCACACCCACAGCTACTTTCAAGTGTGGCCTCTGGAATCCCCGCTCCATTACAGGTAAACTACTGTTCATCCCTGACCTTTTCCTTTCCCACTCTCTCCTCCTCCTCACCCTTACAGAGATCTGGCTCACTCCTTAAGACATGGTCTCCACCTCTGCTTTCTCCAGCGGAGGCCCCTCCTTCTCCCACTCCCCCAGACTCACCGGAAAGGGAAGAGGCGTCGGCTTCCTTCTCTCACCCAGATGCCGCTTCTGCACTATCCCTCCCCCCCCGGCCGCCTTCCCCTCCTTTGAAGCCCATATCATTGGCCTCTACCACCCCCTCCAGATACTTGTAGCCGTCATCTACTGCCCTTCTGGTCCCACCACCGACTTCTTCAACCACCTTGACCCCTTTCTCACCTTTCTTCTCTCTCTCTGCCCACTCGGATCCTTGGAGACTTCAACATTCACATGGATGTACCCAGTGACTCCTCTGCTGCCCTCCTGCTATCGCTCCTCGACTCTGCCCCATCACACTTTACCCACTCACCAACTTGGTCACACCCTTGATCTCGTCATCTCCTACCGCTGCACTACCTCCTCCCTCACCAACTCTGAAATCCCTCTCTCAGACCATAACCTTCTCACCTACCTCCTCTCTCACACTCTCTCCCCCTGCAAATCTGTACTACTCCCCCACAGAGACCTCCACTCTCTTGATCCCATCCATCTCTCCAAAAGCATCTCTTCCCACCTTGCCCCCCGTCCTCTCTTCACACTCTCGATGATCAGGTTACCGCTCTCAACTCCACCCTCTCTACTCATCTCAACTCTCTCGCCCCCCTTTCCCTCTGCCGGTCTCGCTCCACTAACCCACAGCCCTGGGTCACTGCCTCTGTCCACCTCCTACCCTCTTATGCTCGAGCTGCTAAGCTCTGCTGGCGAAGCTCCAAGCACCAAGCCAACCTTATCCATTTCAAATTTATCCTTTCCTGCCTCAACTCTGCCCTCATCTCCGCCAGACAAAACTACTTTTCTTCCCTCATTGACACCCATGCCCATTACCCCCACCAATTGTTCCGGACCTTTAATTCTCTCCTCAGGCCCTCTTTCCTCTCCCTCCCCCATCCCTCACCCCCAACGATCTGGCTACCTACTTCATCACAAAAATTAACACAATCACATCTGAGCTCCCCAAAGTCACCCCTCCCTCTTCTGCCTCACCCACCTCCCAACCCTCTCCCCTACTTTCCCTTCTTTCCAAGTAGTTTCCTTGGAGGAGATCTCTTCCCTCCTCGCAAGTGCCACCCCCTCCACCTGTGCTTCGGACCCCATTCCCGCTCACCTTATAAAAACCATCTCCCTTTCCCTCCTCCCCTCCTTAACTTCTATCTTTAACCACTCACTCTCCAATGGCTTCTTCCCCTCTGCCTTCAAACATGCCCATGTCTCCCCCATCCTAAAAAAATCCCTCTCTTGACCCCACTTCTCCTTCCAGTTATAGCCCTATCTCCCTACTACCCTTCCTTTCCAAGCTCCTAGAATGAGTCATCTACACTCGCTGCTTAGAATTCCTTAACTCCAATTTTCTCCTGGACCCCCTCCATTCTGGCTTTCGTCCCCTCCACTCTACCGAGACTGCTCTCTCAAAGGTCACCCATGACCTTCTTCTTGCCAAATCCAATGGCTCCTACTCTATCCTAATCCTCCTTGACCTCTCAGCTGCCTTTGACACTGTAGACCATCCCCTTCTCCTCCACACCTTATAATAATAATGTTGTCATTTGTTAAGCGCTTACTATGTGCAGAGCACTGTTCTAAGCGCTGGGGTAGACACAAGGGAATCAAGTTGTCCCATCTGGGGCTCACAGTCTTAATCCCCATTTTACAGATGAGGTAACTGAGGCACAGAGAAGTTAAGTATGACTTGCCCACAGTCATACAGCTGACAAGTGGCAGAACTGGGATCTCACCTTGGCTTCATGGACTCCGTCCTCTCCTGCTTCTCCCCTTATCTTTCTGGCCGTTCATTCTCGGTCTCCTTTACAGGCTCCTCCTCCCCCTCCCATCCTCTAACTGTAGGACTTCCTCAGGGGTCAATTCTTTGTCCTCTTCTGTTCTCCATCTACACTCACTCCCTTGGTGAACTCATTCGCTCTCACGGCTTCAACTATCATCTCTATGCAGATGACACACAGATCTACATCTCTGCCCCTGTCCTCTCCCCCTCCCTTCAGGCTCGTATCTACTCCTGCCTCCAGGACGTCTCTACCTGGATGTCTGCCCGCCACCTAAAACTCAACATAACCAAAACTGAGCTCCTTATCTTCCCTTCCAAGACCTGTCCTCTTCCTGACTTCCCTATCACTGTGGATGGTACGACCATCCTTCCCATCTCTCAAGCCCGCAACCTTGGTGTCATCCTTGACTTAGCTCTCTCATTCACCCCACACATCCAATCCATCACCAAGACCTGCCAGTCTCACCTTTATAATATTGCCAAGAACTGCCCTTTCCTCTCCACCCAAACGGCTATCTTACTGGTACAGGCTCTCATAATATCCCGGCTGGATTATTGTGTCAGCCTTCTCTCTGATCTCCCTTCCTCCTGTCTCTCCCCACTCCAATCTATTCTTCATTCCACTGCCTGGCTCAACTTCCTGCAGAAATGCTCTGGGCAGGTCACTCCCCTCTTAAAAACCTCCAGTAGTTGCCTATCAACCTCCGCACGAAACAAAAACTTCTCACTCTGGGCTTCAAGGCTCTCCATCACCTTGCCCCCTCCTACTTCTCCTCCCTTCTCTCTTTCTACTGCCCACCTCGCATGCTCCGCTCCTCTGCTGCCCACATCCTCACTGTCCGCCGTTCTCGCCTATCCCGCCGTCAACCCCTGGCCCACATCCTCCAGCTGTCCTGGAATGCCCTCCCTCCTCACCTCTGCCAAACTAACTCTTTTCTCCTCTTCAAAGCCCTACTGAGAGCTCACCTCCTCCACGAGGCCTTCCCAGACTGAGCTTCCCCTTTTCCCTCTGCTCCCTCTCTGACCCCCCTTCACCTCCCCTCAGCTAAACCCCCTTTTCCCCCCTTTCCCTCTGCTCCTCCCCCTCTTCCTTCCTCTCCCTTCAGCACTGTGCTGTCTGCTCAATTGTATGTATTTTTATTATCCTATTAATTTTGTTAATGAGAGGTACATCCCCTTGATTCTATTTATTGCTATTGTTTTTGTCTGTCTCCCCCAGTCAGACTGTAAGCCCGGTCAATGGGCAGGGATTGTCTCTATCTGTTGCTGGATTGTACATTCCAAGCACTTAGTATACTGCTCTGCACATAGTAAGCACTCAATAAATACGAATGAATGAATGAATGAATGAATGAATGAATGAATGAATGAATGAATGAATGAATGAATGAAAGGAATGAATGGAACACGGGCCTGGGAGTCAGAAGGTCACGAGCTCTAATTCCAGCTGGGCCACTTGTCTGCTATGTGACCTTGGGCAAATCATTTCACTTCTCTGGGCCTCATTTTCCTCATCTGTAAAATGTGGTTTGAGACTGTGAGCCCCACTTAATTCAGTTCCTGGCAAACAGTAAGCGCTTAACAAATACCATAATTTTATTATCTACTAAACCACACTGCTTCTCAAGCTCTAACTCACCAGTCAAATCAGTCAATCAATGTTATTTATTGAACACTTCCTCTTTCCAGAGCACTACTGTTTAGGAGAGTATACAATTCCCACTTTTCCTCATACCTTTAAAGTATTTCAAAATTCATCTTTGCAGCTAGAATGTAAGCTCCTTGAGGGACAGAACTATGTCTACTAACACTTTTTTTTCTTTCTCAAGGATTTTTTACATTGCTCTGCACTCATTAGGTGCTCAATGAATATCATTGACTGATGGATTGGTTTTCAACCACACTTGCAAGCAAGGATTTGATTTCAGTCAATAGTATCTTCAAAACTGAAAACTATCCACAATATTAGTGTAGTAGTTTCATAGAATCCTTTGTGACTATTGGAAAAATGGGATTCTAAACTAAAAATAAAAGAGGGTTTGGGAAGCTCTTTGAAACAAACAAAAAATGTATTTCAATCTTGCATCTGAAAATACTGACAGAATCTTTTTAATCATTCAGAAATTGTTCCTGAACTGATCAAAGGAAAATAGAATGCTTGACAAATGAGAAGAGACTGAAAGGGAGTCTTTTCAGCCTGGAAGACTGAGGGGATATGATTGAGGCTTACAAAATCATGAAAAGTATAGACAGAGTGAAGATAATAATGATTGTGGTATTTGTTGAGACCCAAGAGCTGCCCTAAGTTCTGGGGTAAATTTATAAGATAGAAGATATAGATATCAAGGATAATCAATTTAAACACAGTCCCTGTCTCACATGGAGCTCCCAGACTAGTTAGGAGGGAGAATGGGTATTTAATCCCCATTTTACAGGTGAGGAAATTTAGACACTGAGAAGTTAAGTGAATTGCCCAAGGTTATCCAGCAGGCAAATGTAGAATCTGGGATTAGAACTCAGGTCTTCTGATTCCCATTTCTGAGGTCTTTTCTCTGGTCCATGCTGTTACTTCAGATAGAATAGATGTTCTCTCAAATCCCGAACTGCCAGGATAAGGGAGTAATAGCTGAAGCATGAGGATGGCAGATTCAATGTTAAGCCCAAGAAAATACTTCTTCACTTGGGGATAGTGAGCAGATGATAGTTGTGCAACTGGAAACTACACCAGGCTCTGTAGGAATTTGGCTAGATCCATGGATGACTATTTCAAAATATGGTACTAAGTACAGTGTTAGTGACGTTAAGGGGAAAGTTAGGGGTGTTGACTCACTCATCTATAGACATGAGGATGAGTGTTAAGGAGATTCTTACAAGTGTCCTGTGGCCTCTGTAGAAGACACCATCCTGGGCCAGGTGGATGATGGGACTGATCCAGAAATGGCAACAATCAAAGTCATTCTTCCTTGATCTGGTGGATGGATGAATGGCTAAAAGGAAGATACCCTTAATTATTAGTCTTTCCCTTCCCACCATGCTCCCATGATCCCATGACCCCAGCCAGAAACTGGGATGAGGAAAGGACAGAGCATTCTGCTCTTCCATTTGCCCTTCTGGGCTCAGTTGGGAGCAGGAGAGTGAAATATCCCAAGCAATATCTTTGTTATGGCATTTGTAGCTCAACCAGCAGCAATCATATAAGAAATTGTTTGAAAGTCTATTATAAGATTTTCATAGACGTGGACATTTTAGATAGTTCAGAACATTTATAAATTAATGAGGCAGCTCTCAAATGTCATAATTGATAGAGCAAGCTGCAGTAATGGTGAGTTTAAAAATTACATCCACAGTGCCTTCAATATGCAGTGTTTATTACACATCTTTATGAGTTATCCTGAAAGTTATGGTATGAAAGCCAGGCTTTCTTTTTTTTTTACTTCCAAGCTGTTCATTTTAATATGTAATTTGTTTTCCATTCTGAGAAAATGAAATTCTTAACAAGGAAATATTGCACTCATTAATCTAGTATAATTAAACACTGATTTCCTTTAAAGCTACTGCCTGAGTAAAGGTGACTTACCTAATTTAAAATGAATGAGAGGTGAGTGATTGAGATAAGAAATGACCATGAGCTTTATCTGAATGGTCTTGACAGTTTTCCTGAGAAACACTCGGTCTGTTTAGAGAAGAAAACTCCACGGTCCATTTATACCCACATTTATACCCACAAGACAGGCCTTGACCATATTGCTTCATGGCCCTGGCAGGATAGCATTTGGCAGTGCTAATGGTCCTTCCAATTAGGGGTCCCCAGAGTGGCCTACCTCAACCCCTGCCCAGGTTGAGTGCCCACAACTACGCTACCTGGTCCTTCCCTTCATCCAGATGGTGGCTCATGTCCCCTAAGGACAAAAGAGTGCAGAACAGCAGGGCTTGGCCAGTGGGGCTCTGCCATTTGGGCCAGATAAAAGTCTGTGATTTCCCAAGAGAAAGATGGGTGTTCCTCGCTGCCAAGCAGCAAGTCTCAGTTCCCCATCACAAGCAACATCAACCCAGATGGTGGGCAATTGACCCAATCCAAATCTATTCTGCCTGAATTCTATATTTAACTGTAGACTGGACCAGAGAGTGTGAATCACTAAATTTTGGAAAGATGAAGCTCAGCGGAAAGAGGAACAGAAATATCATACCACTGAAAAACTCTCTTTAGTGAACTGCTAAGATTTCAGATATTCAGTAAACTGAATCACTAAAAGGTATTTAGGACCTCAGATTATGGATCCCAATCCAATATGTTTCACTGAATAGTAAATATTATTGTTAGTAGAGAGAGACCTGACAGAATAAGGAACAATATCCAATGCAGCATTACAAACCCATCCTATTGCTATTCTGTCTGTCAATCAAACGGTCTTTGCTGCACTTCCCATAAAAAGAGGCAGAGATAAAGAGGGATGAAAGGTACCTGTTTATTTTCAGGCCCTTTATGATTCTAGTGAATGCAAAGACAGAATTTTATCATTTTTCAAGAGACATTCATCTGTAAAGAGATAGCAGTATATCCTAGCTTAGTGACTATTCACGACATGCATTATAATTACCATTATTGTTATTTTTGTCATTATTCTTATTAACATATATTAAACATTTACATTATGCAAACCGTGAGACAAAATAAGGAAGGACATTTAAAAAAAAATCAAGTAAGACACTGTCCTTGGCCGTTTGAGTGCTTCCAAACCAAGGGGAAAACACATACAGAACAATGAAAATACAATAGACATCACAGGGAAAATTAGCTATAATCAGCAAGGAGAAGTATCACTAGCAACATAACCAGGTTGGGCATTTTTTCTAAGGGGCGGACCTCAGGCCCCTCATTACTACAGACAAAAAAATCCTTGGTTGCAAATTGCTGAGGCTCTCAGCATCCCCAACATATCAAAAGCTCTATCAATCAGCCATTGGTATTTTTTGAGCACTTACGGTGTGCAGAGCACTGTACTTAATGAGCTTGTTGTGGGCAGGAATGTGTCTGTTTGGTGTTACACTGTATTCCCCCAAGTTCTTAGTACTTTCCTTTGCTCATAGTAAGTGCTCAATAAATACAATTGAATGAATGAATGAATATACCAGGGTTGGTAGACATGTTCCTGCCCATAATCAGCTTACAGTCTATGGGGTAGACAGATGTAAAAATAAATTACAGAAGGGGAAATGGCGGACATAAGGATGTGCATATATGGGCTATGTTCATGAATTTATGTAAGTTCTATGTACAGATCTGTAATTTATGTATTTATTTATTTCAATATCTGTCCTCCTCTAGATTGCAAGCTGATTGTGGACAGGAAAGTATCTAACCACCTCTGTTGTACAGTACTCTCTCAAGTGTTTAATATAGAATTCTGCACACAGTAAGTGCTCAGTAAATACCATTGATTGATGGATTGATTGACTATGGGGGTTAAGGTGGAGTGAGTATCAATGTGCTTAAGAGGTATAGACTCAAGAGCTAGGCAACATTAGTAGGGAGGGCAAATAGTGGGGGAAAGGAGGGGTTAGTCAAGAGGTGATTTGATTTTAATAAGGCTTTGAAGGTGGGGAGAGTGGTGGTCTGTCAGATATAAAAGCCCTCTGTGGGCAGGGATTGTTTCTATTTGTTGCTGAATTGTACTTTCCAAGGGGTTCTTAGTACAGTGTTCTGCACACAATAAGCGCTCAATAAATATGACTGAATGAATATAAAAGAGGATGGAGCTCCAAGCTAGAAAGAAGACTTGAGCAAGGGGTCTTTGGAGAGATAAAGGAGATCAAGTTATGATTAGAAGATTAACATTTGAGAAGAGAAATTTGCCTGTTGGGTTGTAGTGGGAGATTAAGGAGGTAAAATAGAAGGGGACAAGCTAATTGAGTGACTTAAAGCCTATAGTAAGGAGTTTCTGTTTCATGTAGAGATTGGATAGGTAACCTTTGAAAATTTTTGAGGAATGGGGAAATGTGCACTGAAAAATGATTCAGACAACAGAATCAACTGTGGACTGAAATGAGGAGAGATGAGAGGCAGTGGTAGAGACAGGATAAACCAAATGCTTGGACCAGCATGGTAGCAGTTTAGATGGAGAGGAGGGGGCAAATTCTAGAGATCTTATGAAAGAAGAATTGTTAGGATTTGATGACAGATTGAATATACAGGTGGAATGAGAGAGGTGAGTTGATGATAAGGCCAAGGCTGCAAGTCTGTGAAACAAAAAAGACAGTGGTGTTGTCTACAATGATAGGAAAGTCAGTGGGAGAACAGGGTTTGCGTGGGAAGATGAGATCTGTTTCTGAATGATATTCATTCTCCAAAGGATTGATTGTAGACAGAGAATAGAAGGGGATCTATCCAAAACTGAATCTTGAGGGACACCCAGTGTCAGAGGGCAAGGAAGCAGAAAAGGACCTAGCAAAGGGCAATAGGAAGGAGTGATCTGAGAGATAGAAGGAGAAGCAGCATGACCCAGTGGAAAGATCAAGGACCTAGGTTCTAGTCCTGACTCCACCACTCATCTGCTGTGTGACCTTGGACAAGTCACTTCACTTCTCTGTGTCTCAGGTACCTCAACTATGAAATGGGAATTAAGACTGTGAGTCCCACATGTGACAGACTGTGTCCAACATTATTAGCCTGTATCTGTCCCATTGTTTAGTAGAGTGCCTGGCACCAAGTCCAATTAACAAATACCAATTAAAAAAATACACCAGGAAAGGGCAGTGTCCATAAAACTAAGGTTGGATTGTGTTTACACTGGATGGGGGTGATTGATCAAAACTGTCAAAGGTAGCTGAAAGGTCTAGAGGGATTAGGATGAAGTAGAGGTCACTGGATTTGACAAGATTTTCACTGATCACCTTAGAGAGGGCAGTTTTGGTGAACTGAAGGAGGTGAAACAAGATTATCCAGAGTCAAGGAGAGGAGTGGGGGAGAGGATTGGAGGGAGTAGTAGTTGAAACCACTTGCTGGAGGAGTTTGGAAAGGAATGGTAGAAGGGAGATGTGGTGATAACTGAGAAGGGGCAGGAGATCAAGGGAAGGTATTTTAAGGATATTCATTCAATAGTATTTATTGAGCACTTACTATGTGCAGAGCACTGTACTAAGTGCTTGGAATGTACAAATCGGTAACAGATAGAGACAGTACCTACCTTTGACGGGCTTACAGTCTAATCGGGGGAGACAGACAGACAAGAACAATGGCAATAAATAGAATCAAGGGGAAGAACATCTCATTAAAGCAATAGCAAATAAATAGAATCAGGGTGATGTACATCTCATTAACAAAATAAATAGGGTAATGAAGATATATACAGTTGAGCGGACGAGTACAGTGCTGAGGGGATGGGACGGGAGAGGGGGAGGAGCAGAGGGAAAAGGGGGAGAAGAGGGCTTAGCTGCGGAGAGGAGAAGGGGGGGTAGAGGGAGCAGAGAGAAAAGGGGAGCTCAGTCTGGGAAGGTCTCATGGAGGAGGTGAGCTTTAGTAGGGTTCTGAAGAGGGGAAGAGAATTATTTTGGTGGAGGTGAGGAGGGAGGGCATTCCAGGGCTGCAGGAGGACGTGGCCCAGGGGTCAACGGTGGGATAGGCGAGAATGGGGGACAGTGAGGAGGTGGGAGGCCGAGGAGTGGAGCTTGTGGGCTGGGCAGTAGAAAGAGAGAAGGGAGGAGAGGTAGGAAGAGGCAAGGTGATGGAGAGCCTTGAAGCCTAGAGTGAGAAGTTTTTGTTTTGTGCAGAGGTTGATAGGTAACGACTGGAGGTTTTTAAGAAGGGGAGTGACCTGCCCAGAGCGTTTCTGCAGGAAGATGAGCTGGGCAGTGGAGTGAAGAATAGACTGGAGCGGGGTGAGAGAGGAGGAAGGGAGATCAGAGAGAAGGCTGACACAGTAATCTAGCCAGGATATTACGAGAGCCTGTAGCAGTAAGGTAGCTGTTTGGGTGGAGAGGAAAGGGCGTATCTTGGCGATATTATAAAGGTGAGACTGGCAGGTTTTGGTAACGGATTGGATGTGTGGGTTGAACGAGAGAGCCGAGTCAAAGATGACACTGAGGTTGCGGGTCTGAGAGATGGGAAGGATGGTCATACCATCCACGGTGATAGGGAAGTCAGGGAGAGGACTGGGTTTGGGAAGGAAGATGAGGAGCTCAGTTTTGGTTATGTTGAGTTTTAGGTGACATGCAGACATCCAGGTAGATACGTTCTGGAGGCAGGAGTAGATACGAGCCTGAAGGGAGGGGGAGAGGACGGGGCAGAGATGTAGATCTGTGTGTCATCTGCATAGAGATGATAGTTGAAGCCGTGAGAGCGGATGAGTTCACCGAGGAAGTGAGTGTAGATGGAGAACAGAAGAGGATCAAGAACTGACCCTTGAGGAACTCCAACAGTAAGAGGATGGGAGGGGGAGGAGGAGCCCGCGAAGGAGACCGAGAATGACCGGCCAGAGAGATAAGAGGAGAACCAGGAGAGGACAGAGTCCGTGAAGCCAAGGTGAGATAAGGTGTGGAGAAGGGGATGATCGACAGTGTCAAAGGCAGGTGAGAGGTCAAGGAGGATTAGAATAGAGTAGGGGCCATTGGATTTGGAAAGAAGGAGGTCATGGGTGACCTTAGAGAGAGCAGTCTCGGTAGAGTGAAGGGGACAAAAGCCAGATTGGAGGGGGTCCAGGAGAGAATGGGAGTTAAGGAAGTCTAAGCAGCAAGTGTAGATGACTCGTTCTAGGATCTTGGAAAGGAAGGGTAGTAGGGAGATAGGGCGATAACTGGAAGGGGAAGTGGGGTCGAGAGAGGGTTTTTTTATGATGGGGGAGACATGGGCATGTTTGAAGACAGAGGGGAAGAAGCCATTGGAGAGTGAGTAGTTAAAGATAGAAGTTAAGGAGGGGAGGAGGGCAGGGGCGATGGTTTTTATAAGGTGAGTGGGAATGGGGTCCGAGGCACAGGTGGAGGGGGTGGTACTTTCGAGGAGGGAGGCGATCTCCTCTGAGGATACTGCAGGGAAGGATGGGAAAGTAGGGGCGAGGGTTGAGGGGGGAGGCAAGAGGGGGAGGGGTGACTTTGGGGAGCTCAGACCTGATTGTGTTAATTTTTGTGATGAAGTAGGTGGCCAGATTGTTGGGAGTGAGGTATGGGGGAGGGGGAGGAACAGGGGGCCTAAGGAGAGAGTTAAAGGTCCGGAACAATTGGTGGGGGTGATGGGCATGGGTGTCGATGAGGGAGGAGAAGAAGTTTTGCCTGGCGGAGGAGAGGGCAGAGTTAAGGCAGGAAAGGATAAATTTGCAATGTATGAGGTTGGCTTGGTGCTTGGACTTTGGTCAGAAGCCCTCGACAGCTCGAACATAGGAGCGTAGGAGGCAGACAGAGGTGGTGACCCAGGGCTGTGGGTTAGTGGAGCGAGAGCGGTGGAGGGAAAGGGAGAAGAGAGAGTTGAGATGAGCAGAGAGGGTGGAGTTGAGAGCGGTGACCTGATCATCGAGAGTGGGAAGAGAGGACGGGCGGCAAGGTGGGAAGAGATGCTTGTGGAAAGATGGTTGGGATCAAGAGAGCGGAGGTCTCTGTGGGCAGTAGCAAAGATTTGCAGGGGGAGGGAGTGTGAGAGAGGAAGCAGGTGAAAAGGTTATGGTCTGAGAGAGGGATTTCAGAGTTGGTAAGGGAGGAGGTAGTGCAGCGGTAGGAGATGACGAGGTCGAGGGTGTGACCGAGTCAGTGAGTGGGTGAGGTATGGTGGAGCAGGAGGTTGGCAGAGTCGAGGAGCGATAGCAGGCGGGTGGCAGAGGAGTCATCTGGTACATCCATGTGGATGTTGAAGTCTCTGAGGATCAGAGTGGGCAGAGAAAAGGAGAGAAGGAAAGGGAGAAAGGGGTCTAGGTGGTTGAAGAAGTCGGAGGTGGGACCAGGAGGGCGGTAGATGACAGCTACAAGTATCTGGAGGGAGTGGTAGAGGCCAATGATATGGGCTTTGAAGGAGGGGAAGGAGAGGGAAGGGGGAGGTGGGATATGATGTGCATGGGCATGTTTAAAAGAGTGGGGATGGTGCTGTTGGAGAGTGGGCAGTCAAAGATGGTGGTCAGAGAGGGAAGAAGGGAATAGCAAGTGTTTTATTAAGGTGTGAGCTGATGGGGTGGTTCAAGTGGAAGGGTAGATTTCAAGAGGAGGCTGGAAAGCTCCTCATGAGATACTGCTGGTAAGAATGAGAAGGTCAGAGAAAGGGCAGGAAAAGGGTGGGGCAAGAGTAGTCCAGGGGAGATATTAGGAATGTCATGCCTGATGGTTTTAATTTAATTGATCAAACAGGTGGTGAGATCCTTAGAGGCAAAAGATGGGGAGGCAGGGGAACAAGTAGTTTGAGGAGGGAAGTAAAAGTCTCAAATAGCCAGCCCAAGCAATGGGCATGGATGTTGATAAAGGAAGAAGAGTACTGTTGGGTATAGGAGGGGGCAGAATTATAGCAAGTGAGGATTAGTCTGAGGTGGCTGAGGTCGGACAGGTGTCTGTATTTTCTCCACCAGTACTCAGTAGCTCGAACACATGAACAGAGGAAGTGTGCAGTGAAGGTGATCTAGGGCTGTGGGTTGAAGTTATGAGACTGACAGAGGGATAAAGGAGTGAGGGAACTGAGCTCACTAGAGTAGACAAAGTTAAGGGTGGGATTTATGCACCAAGAAAAGGTAGGATGAGAAGGGAGATAGAATAGTCATGATGGCATGGGATACGTGAAGAGGGTTGAGAGTTTGAAGATCTTTGGGTGAACAAGATAGTTTTATGAGGAGAGGATGTGTTTGTAGAGGAGGCACCTCAGAGATGGTGAGGCTAGAGATGGTACAGTGACCAGAATTTATAAGATTGAGTGTGCATCCAAGTTAGTGAGTGGATGAACTGAGGGCGGTGGGGAAGGTAGGAGGTCAGTGGAGTTGAGGAGTGAAGAAGCGGGAAGTACATCAGGAACATCTACTTGTATATTGAAGTCCATGAGAATCAGTGTGGGGGTGAAAAATGTGAGCAGAAATCTGAGTTGGAAGTGGGTAAAAGGGGTGGTAAATAATGGTAACCAATTAGAGTGGGTGGTAGAGACTGATGACATGGGAATTTCATAATAGCAACAATATTTGCATTAAGAGCTTATAATGTACCTAGCACTGCACTAAGGGCTGATACTGACAATATTTGATTGGGTTTTCTCAGGTTCAGTGGCATGGATTGTGGGGTGGCAAGTTCCTGCCCTCTCTCCACTTTCCTGGGGGTGGGGCTTCACCCCCACAATGGCTGGAAGGATACGGCTTTTATCTAGCACTTAGAACAGTGCTTGGCACATCGTAAGCACTTAACAAATACCATCATATTATTTAGCCTCATAACACTTTGTTTTCAGCCTCTCTGATGACTATTAACTACTTAGGACAATAGCCCTATGTCACAAGGTTTAATTTTTTGTGGGGACAACACCTTCAAGAAATTACTTATGCTTTCCAAGTTTTTGATGCTATTCCCCTCCTGTTCCTTCCAATCTGACAGTTTTTATATCCTCCAGGAAAGCCAAACTTTTTTTTATGGAGGAATGTAACATTTGAGAATCACTGTATCCTACCAACAGAGCATATGGTTCTGTTAAACATTACTACAGCATTATAACCAAATTGTGGCATTAATTCATAAAAGAAAAGTGCAAATCATTGCAACACTTAAAAAGTGGAGCTGCAATATGTTCTCGAAATGCTGTTTCTTCATTTTATCCTATTGATTGCTTATGTGGAGTGGTGGGTGGGGGTGGAAGGGTTTGGAAAGCAGCTGTAACCCTTCTCAAATTGCTGAAGGAGCTATTCCTGTTAAGTGGTTACAGGATCACCTAGATCCCAGAGGAGATTAACTTGGATTCAGATGTTAATTGCCTGGGGGGGTTCAATTGAACTTTGGGAAAAGGGATAGCAAAACTGTGTGAGGCTAGTGTGGGGCAAGGGGAGCAGTTTGGATGAGAAATGTCTTATCTGATACACATTTTCTCACTGCCTAAATAGCTTCAGGAAAACTGGGGGTAAGTGGATGATGTCTGGGGATGCAGGGATGGGGGTGGTCTCACCCAGTGGGGGCCTAGGAGAGTTTAGTGCTGGCAGCTTTTCTTCTGTTTCCCAATGAATCCCTATGAAAAACCTTGACAGAACCCTGATCCACCCTGCTTCTTCTCCCCATACCCTGCATCCCCTTCACTAGCAATGCTGAAATCAAGAGTTAGTAGAGTTGAACATGGGGATACTCACTCTAAAAAGCCACCTATAATATGACATACTGGGAAATTTGCAAACATGAGGATCTGTGTCCATGAAGTCAGATTAGCTTCCTGGTACCACCGAGGGAGACCTTCTCAGGGTCACACCTGAGGAGTTTCCAGTACTCTACCAGTCTTGACTACTGGAGGGAGAGTCAATCAGAGGCATACCCATTCCATTCCTAGCTTGGCCAGTAGCTAGCAAGTGGAAGGCAACCTGCTACAAATCAAGACTCCCCTGTGCTGGGAAGCAGTGGCATGGGAATGAGTCAAGGGCGTGGACTCGATTTTACTGTGCAGAGGAGGCAATGGTAAACTACTTTTATATTTTTGCCAAGAGAACTCTATGGATCCACTACCAGAACAATGGCAGATGGAGGTGGGCCATTCTGGGAAAGATGTATGCATGCTGTTGCTATGGATCAGAGATGACTGACAGCATAAGATATGACAAGACCACCTAGGGAAGGCATTTAGCCTAAGGCCCAGGCAAAAGGAAATTTGGGAGCCAGAGAGTGAGTGGCTCTTTAGCAGAGTCTGTGCAAGTGGAATAGCAAAATAGGGAAAAGTTAAGATTAGTTTCTTGCTTCTTGCTTCCACTGTTTTTTCACAAAAATGGGCCCATGGGATTTATGATGTGAGGATGAGAAAGAAAAACAGTGGAAGAGAGAGAAACTGAGGTGAGGGAAAGTTTATTCACAGTTGTGAATAACAGTTGAGAAGCAGCGTGGCTCATTGGAAAGAGCACGGGCTTTGGAGTCAGGGCTCATGAGTTCGAATCCCAGCTCTGCCACTTGTCAGCTGTGTGACTGTGGGCAAGTCACTTAACTTCTCTGTGCCTCAGTTCCCTCATCTGTAAAATGGGGATTAAGACTGTGAGCCCCACGTGGGACAACTTGATTCCCCTGTGTCTACCCCAGCGCTTAGAACAGTGCTCGGCACATAGTAAGCGCTTAACAAATACCAACATTATCATTATTATTGTGGTTTCATTTTATTTTGGAAGGAAGTGGATGAAAATTTACATAATAACAGAAAATAGGCATTTTCTTTAAAGTGTTATTGCCACAACTTGAAAATGTCAATATCTATCTGTGCTCAGCCTGGCTTCTCAGCTAGAAGAGAAGGGGTGTTGAGAGCAGGGTCCACTAACCACATGGTGAGATGGAAAGGGGGAAAGTGGAGGTATTTAGGGGTCATATACTGATTTTAGGAATGAACTGGGTTAAAGAAGGTCTGGGTGAGAGAGGGGCTGGGGAGAGGGAGGGTCAGGGTGAGGAAGGATGGGTGAGGAAGGGGCTGAGTGAGAGAGGGTCTGGGTGTGGGAGGGCTGAGTGAGAGAGAGGGGTTAAGTGAAGAAGGAGCTGTGTGAGGAAGGGTCTGGATGAGACACTGGCTGAAGGAGATCTGGGTGAGAGAAGGCTGGGTGAAGGAGTGATTAAGTGAAAGAAGGGATGGATAAGAAGGGGTGGGGTGAAAGAGGAGCTGAGTGAGGGAGGGGCTGTGTGAGGAAGGGTCTGGGTGAGAGAGGGGAAATTCTGGAAGATCTAAAACACATCAAAGCACTTGTTCATTTTGTAAACAAAGAGTCATTGAGGGAATGGTTTGAATGGAAGACTTCCTCCTCTTAATGAGAAACCTTGGAGCTCCCTCCAGCAGGGCCTAGAGCGTGGTCAGGGAAACAGGTCCTGCCAAATGTCCCTGCAGCTGTTGCCACCGGCTGATCCTGCCTTGGCCAGGGCAGCAGGGAAGAAATCCAAAGCTCAGCTATCCCCTCCACTGCTACTGTTGCCCTACCCATCCATCTATAACCGAACACTGCAGGAACTGTTTGGGAGAGCACAGTAAAGTAAGTAGATATGATCCCTACCTTCAGCAGGGATACAGTTCAGTAGGAGAGACAAACATTACTATGCACCAAGAAATGTACTGAGTGCTGGGGAGATCCCATATAGTTAGGTCCCACATGGAATTCATAGTTGAAGTAGGAGGGAGAACAGGTATTTAATCCCCATTTTGCAAATGAGAGAACTGAGACACAGAGAACCTGACTCATCCAAGGTCACATAGGTAAGTGACAGAATCAGAATTAAAACCCAGGCCCTCTGACTCCCAGGCCTGTGCTCTTTCCACTAGGCCATGCTGCTTCTTGTGGCTATCTGCTTCATGGTTGCCTAAACAACTCACTGTTACGGTGCACATTTTGAAATTGTGTTTCACAATGCCTTTAAACTGTTCATTTATTATGGTATTTGTTAAATGCTTCCTATGTTCCAGGCATGGTACCTAAGTGCTGGGGTAGATACAGGTTAATCAAGTTGGACTCAATCCTCCTCCCACACGTGGCTCACGGTGAGCGTGGCTCAGAGGAAAGAGCCTGGGCTTCGGAGTCTGAGGTCATGAGTTCGACTCCCAGCTCTGCAACTTGTCAGCTGTGTTACTGTGGGCAAGTCACTTAACTTCTCTGTGCCTCAGTTACCTCATCTGTAAAATGGGGATTAACTGTGAGCCTCACGTGGGACAACCTGATTACCCTGTATCTACCCCAGCGCTTAGAACAGTGCTCTGCACATAGTAAGCGCTTAACAAATAACATCATTATTATTATTATTCCTAATCCCCATTTCACAGATGAAGTAACTAAGCCCACAGAAGTGAAGTGACTTCCCCAAGGTCACACAGCAGGTATGTGGTGGAGCTAGGATTAGAATCCAGGTCCTTCTGACTCTGAGGCCTATGCTCTACCCACCAGGCCTTACTGCTTCTCTCATTGCTTATTCTGTCCTCCTGACTAGCCTTTAACTGAAATCATATTTCCTCCATATGTCCCCACCTAGATCCTCATATCTCCTACTTGCCCTTCCTTCTGTGTCACCTATGCGTCTGGATCTGTAAATTTAAAACATTTTTGATATTCAGCCAACCCTCACCCAAGCTGTGTACAATATCCTTCCACTCTGCCATTTCCCTTCTCTATAGTCTATTTTAATGTCTGACCCCACCTCTCTATTGTAAACTCCTTGTGGACAGGGATTGTGTCTATTGTACTGAACCTTCCTAAATGTTTAGTACAGTACTCTGCACACAGTACGTACCCAATAAATTGATAGGGAACATTCTTCCAACAGTGCAAGCCTGCTTGGATACTTGTGATGCACATGGTATCAGAGTCTACAAAGCTAGTTTTGCTTCCTGCAGGTTTTATAAGAAACCCCCACATTATAGGGGAAACTGGGCATATGTATAGTTATTCCTGGAATGCTGCCTCCATGATGCCCCATGGAGCTCATGTCCTGAACTGGAAGAGTTTCCCCATGGATCAGAAGTATTTGCTGACTCCAGCTTCCAGATTACTCCTAGAAACCCCAAAAATGGCAGCACAGAATAGACTGTACTCTCCCAAAGGCTTGCAAGCTCTGCATCCAGTAAATGCTCAGGAAATATCCTTGACTTATTAATTGAACAGGAGTAAACCAAGACATTTTTCTTATTTGAACTTTTAGCAGCCACAGCTTGCTTATTTGAGCCGTTTCACCAGTGGCACCTACGAAACATTATCAGCATCAGATGGTAGGATGAGATCAAAAACAGTGAAGTTCCAAAATGCAGATAGCCTACCTTCACTGAGACAACTCTCATTGAAACCCAGAATATTTGTGGAGAAAGGCTGATCACAGGATTCCCAAACCACATTGAAACAGGGCCCGTGCAAGCAGGGAGGGTAGGACAGTTTCTGTTTGTTGTTTTTTTTTTTTTTAAAACAGAATGAAGGATAGCCTCAAACAACATGAAGTGGATGTGTTTTTGCCGGATCAAGCATCAGCACACCAGCCTGTGAAAAACAATTAGAAATGGCTTGAGTGCCTTAGAGAAGAAATGTTGATTTCTGACTCTAAGAGAAAGAATAAAAAACAGTGGCGAACAGTGATGATAGCAAAAGTAGCACCATCACGAGAACTGTCAACTTAGGCTCAGGATGGAAGGGCTTGCCAAACATGCTTACTGATGCTTTCTCACCTTCAGAGGTATCAGGGACCTGGGCGATTACTGGCCTTATTCTGAAGACGACCCTGTTTGTGAGATGCTAAAAATTGTGAGTGAATGCACTTAATGCATGCATTATTCATTTAGTAGTATATATAAAACACCCAGTGTGTGCAAAGCACTGCACTAAGCACTGGGCAAATGCACAAAAGGGAATTAGATGAGGTCCCTGGTTCCAAAGAAGCTAAGAATAAGGTAGTGATGGGGAAGGGAAAAGGTTGGTAAAGAAAGGCAAAGTATTAGGAACAATAAAATCAGGGACAACCCAGCTCTGCCACTTGTCAGCTGTGTAACTGTGGGCAAGTCACTTAACTTCTCTGTGCCTCAGTTCCCTCATCTGTAAAATGGGGATTAAGACTGTGAGCCCCACGTGGGACAACCTGATTCCCCTGTGTCTACCCCAGCGCTTAGAACAGTGCTCTGCACATAGTAAGCGCTTAACAAATACCAACATTATTATTATTATTAAAAAACCTGGACATGATAAATACAATATGAGGACCAAAGGGTCATGGTTCTAGGAGCCAAGTTTTAGTTTCAGGTACAGAGTAGATTGTCACAACAGCTTAAACCTTCCCAATGTAATAACATCCCATAGGGCCTCTGTCTTTCTGTCTTCACCCTATCCAGCAGGAGCATGGCCTGATGGGAGCCTGGATGGAATGGGAACTGGGCAGCTCTCTCCTGGTGATAGTAATGATAACAATGATCATTTTTCAGGTATTTATTAAGTATTTATTATGTGCCAAGAATCGTCCTAAGAACTAAAATAGATACAATACAATCAGGTGCGACCAAGTCCTTGTCCCACTCAGGGATCTCAGACTAAGGTGTAGAGAGAAATGATATGAATCCCCATTTTACAGATGAGGAAACCAAGACACAGAGAAGTTGTGACCTACCCAAGGTCACACAGCAGGCACCTGGCAGAGATGGGATTAGAACCCAGGTCCCCTGACTACCAATTCTGTGCTATTTCCTCCAGGTCATGCTGCTTCTCTGGGGAGCAAGCTTTGGTGAGCAGGTGTTAAAGGGGTAGCTGGGCTCTCGGCCCGCTGCATCAGTCTTCACCCTGCCCTATGGGAACAGGACCTCAGGGGAGTCTCGAGTGGCATGGGGGATGTGCAGTCTATCTCCCAGTTACCCACCCCTCTCCTTGATTTGAAAAATCACTCTTGTTCACCAGTGGGATTTGTTCTTTCACTGATCCACCAAAAGTGCATTTCACCATTCCAAGCCATAGGGCAATATGTACAGGTAAAATACATTTCTCTTCATAAGCTAGATGTCTAGCCTCTCTTCTCTTTCAGAGCCCTTTTAAAACCTCCTCCTGCAAATTATCAGGATTTTGTTCACACACTGGGAGCTTCTCTTTCATGGTAAGTTTATCTCTTGAAGCTTGCTTTGCCCATGAGCATGCAAGTTATCTGACAAGAAGATGATGTATACTTCTTTCTCTGAAAGTCTCCCATTGATGGATCTACTTTATGCTTTGTACAAGGCAATCAGCCAAACATTTTCCCCGAGTCCCCAACATGTACACAGTACTATACTGAGGGTCTGCTCTTTGCATAATTGCATTCTTATATGTAAAGCACTGTACTGTGTGCCTTTTGTGTGAACCGTGATGCAGAGAAAGAGTGTGTCCTAGTGAAGAGAGCCCAGGCCTGGGTGTCAGAGAACTGGATAATGATCCCAGCTCTGCCACTTACTTGCTGTGTGACCCTGGGCAAATCATTCAACTTCTCTGAGCCTTGATTTCCTCATCTGCAAAAGGGGGATTCTCCTACTTAGACTGTGAGGCCCATGTGGGACCTGATTATAATACATCTACCCCAGTGCTTGGCACTGAGTAAGGGCTTAACAAATGTCACATTTATTATTACCTATGTGCTTAATTTATTTAAGGCTGTACTGAATAATGTATACAAGGCACTGTACTGGGTAGCCTCTGCATGGAAAACATAATACTGGGCAACTTCCACGTGCAGGCCAATGTACTAACCATGTATCCTGTGCAGAGAAGTGTATTATCACCTACTGACTGCATAGCTTTCTACTCAGGGGTTGGTAAAATACCACAAAAGTAGAATTAGTCAAATCTTGGAGGAGTTTACAATGCAGTGCTGATAAGATAAAGATCACTTAAAGACCCACTCCCACTTAGTGAGAGCAGGAAAAATAACAGCTATAATGATATGACATGATATTTATCTATGATAAATAGATGAGGGTAAATTAACATAAATTGAGGTATATATAGGTATATAATTTCCTCTTGCCTTCAGGATATCTCTTGATATTCCACCAACATCTCAAGCTCAAAATGGTCTAAAACTTAACCCCTAGTCTTCTCTCTCAAACTCTCTTCTCTCACCACTTTCCCATGACTGTTGACAACACGACTATTATCCCTGCCTCAAAAGCCCACAACTTGGGTATTATCCTTGACTCTTCTCTCTTCCTCCCCTCCTCCAATTCTCTCCTTGTCCCCCTCTAATCTGGCTTCACCCCCTTCATTCCACAGAAACTGTTCTCTCAAAGGTCACCAATGATCTCCTTGTTAAATCCAGGGGCCTCTATTCCATCTTAATCCTCATTGACCTCTCAGCTGCCTAAGACACTGTCAACCACCACCTTCTTTGGGAAACATTATCCAATCTTGGCTTCACTGACACTGTCGCCTCCTGGTTCTTCTCCTATCCCTGTAGCTGCTCATTCTCAGTCTCTTTCATGGGCTTCTCCTCTGCCTCCAACCCCTCAATGTGGGAGGCCCTCAAGGCTCAGTTGTGGGTCCCCTTCTATTCTCCATCTACACCCATTCCCTTGGAGAAACTCATTCGCTCCCATGGCTTCAACTACCTCCTCTATGAAGATAATACATATCCCAAATCTACATCTCCAGTCCTGATCCCTCCTTTTTAGTATCTCATTTCCTCCTGCCTTCAGAACATCTCTACTTGCATGTCCCATCAACACCTCAAATTTAACATGTCCAAAATGGAACTTATCTTCCTATCCAAAACCTCTCCTCCCCGTGACTTTCCCATCACTGTAGATGGCACTACCATCTCTAGATGGATAGTTAGATAGATAGGATAGATAGATGATAGGATAGATAGATAGATGATAGGATAGATCGATAGATAGGATAAATCGATAGATAGGATAGATCGATAGATAGGATAGATCGATAGATAGATAGGATAGATAGATAGATAGATAGATAGGATAGATAGGATAGATAGGATAGATAGATAGGATAGATAGGATAGAAAGGATAGATAGATAGATAGGATAGATAGATAGATAGGATAGATAGATAGGATAGATAGATAGGATAGATAGATAGGATAGATAGATAGGATAGATAGATAGATAGGATAGATAGATAGGATAGATAGGATAGATAGGATAGATAGGATAGATAGGATAGATAGGATAGATAGGATAGATAGATAGTATAGATAGATAGATAGGATAGATAGATAGGATAGATAGGATAGATAGATAGATAGGATAGATAGATAGATAGGATAGATAGGATAGATAGATAGGATAGATAGATAGGATAGATAGATAGGATAGATAGATAGATAGATAGGATAGATAGATAGGATAGATAGGATAGATAGATAGGATAGATAGGATAGATAGGATAGATAGGATAGATAGATAGGATAGATAGATAGGATAGATAGATAGGATAGATAGGATGGATAGATAGGATAGATAGGATAGATAGATAGATAGATAGATAGATAGATAGATAGATAGATAGATAGATAGGATAGATAGGATAGATAGGATAGATAGATAGGATAGATGATAGATAGGATAGATAGATAGGATAGATAGATTTCTCCCCTTCTAGACTATGAGCTCATTGTGGGCAGGGAATGTGTCTGTTTGTTGTTATATTGCACTCTCCTGAGCTCTTAGTACAGGGCTTTGCACATAGTAAGCTGTCAATAAACATGATTGAATGAACAGACCACCACTCTCCCCATCTTCAAAGGTTTCCTAAAATTACATTTCTTACATGAAGCCTTCCCTGACTAACTCCTCATTTCCCCAGCTATTCAGTCTCCCTTCTGCATCACCTTTGCTCTTGGGTCTGTACCTCTTAAGCACTTTGATATTTTCCCCATTCCAGCCCCACAGCACTGATGTACATAACCCTATACTCTGCTGCTTTCTTGATCTGTAATTTATTTTAACGTCTGTTTCCCCCACTAGACTTTAAGATCCCTGAGGGCTGGAATTATATCGATTAACTCTGTTGTATTGTACTCGACCAAGTGCTTAGTACAGTGCTTTGCCTACGGAAAGCACTCAGTAAATTCAACTGATTCATTGCTTAAAAAAGAGATCTGAACACAGTAAATGCTCAATAAATGCCACTGATTGATTGTATATAAACAAAATTGCTGAGGATTGTACCCTGAATGACATGATCTGGGAAATGAAAATTCAATCAGGGATTTCAGCCTGCTAGAAGTTGTTTCAGGAGGATTTTCAGGATGGAAAGGGCAGCTTTGAAGAATGCATGGGTTCTAAGAAGAAGGAATACTGTGACAAGCATTTGGAAGCAGGAGAGATTGTTTTTTATGGGATTTGTAAAGTGCTTACAATATGCCAGGCAGTGTACTAAGCATTGGAGTAGACATAAGCTAATCAAGTTGGACACAGTCCATGTCCCAAATGAGGCTCACAGTCTTAATCCCCAGTTTATAAATGAGGTAACTGAGGTACAGGGAAGTGAAATTACTTACCCAAGGTCACACAGCAAGCAAATGGTGGAGCTGGGATTAGAACGCAGGGCCTCTGACTCCAAGGCCTGTGCTCTATCCAATCGGCCATCCTGGTTCAAGTTGAGAGAGGCATCTTAAAAAAGGTTAGATTGGACACATGGTCACCTTCAGCTAATGGTAGGTCCTGAGGTGACGGTGTGCCCCTCACAAGAAACATGAGGTGTGCAGAGCACAGTGATACCTTCATGTGATGAAATTAAATGACTCACCGTGCAGTGATGTAGCCATTTCCAGACACAGGCAGGCCCCCTAGCCCTCACTTTACACCAATTCTGGGTCACAGAGCCAGAGCCACTTCAGCTGTGCCTTATAGCAATAGACGCTTGTGACAGTCTGCTGCATCTTTTTAGCCAGAGGGCCAGCTGTGTGGCTTTGGGCAAATCACTTAACTTCTCTGTGCCTCAGTTACCTCATCTGTAAAATGGGGATTAAATAATAATCTGGTCCCATCTCACCTGGTTGGCCTTTCCTCTTCTTCCTTCATAGCCAGATCCCTCTCTTTAGCCTGCTGCCAGCTCTTTACCATCTGTGCACTACCCTCCCTGCTCTGCTGACACACACACACCCTGCCCTGATCATCCCCTTCTCCACACCTCCTGACTTGGACTCAGAGATGGAATCTATGCAATGCAGACAGCAAGCTCTGGCCTTAACCTTTTGGGGCAGAGGCTGGCATTTCTAACGTGCCCCTCCCTACCCATCATGGGAACCTGGGCAAAGAACCAGGGCTGATGGGTCCACAGTTGCTTCCACCCTGAGATGGCCCCACTCTCTCCCCAGGCTCAGCCGCCCTACCTGACACAATCCTGTTGCCGGCCCCACCCATGTCAGACACCCTGACTTCCCGTCACCAGGCCTACCATGCCTGGGATCTCTCAGTCCCAGCCCTCAGCTCCAAACCAAGTATCTTCTCCATCTGCTTTTCTGCCTCTGGGCTGGAGGAGAACAGGGTACCCGGGTTTGTAGGCCTTGAGCTCCTTTCCTGTGTGTCCCTGAGACCTTCAAACCAAGAAAACTAAACCTCATCTAATTGATGGCTGAACCTTAGGTAGAAGAATGCTCCAGGCCTCCCCTCTGCCCAACTCAAGAGGTTCTTTGCTGCTCCTGGGATTCCGGGAACTAGTGGAGGAGGTGGGTGGAGGCTAGGGGGAAAACAAAATGGCTGCATTGCACGTGGCAGAAGAAAGGTTGTGGTAGCAACTCTGTGCATGCATAGTAGCCATCTCATGAGGCCAGCAGGCCTGTTGCTGACCCTGACACATGCCGCTCTAAGATGGCTGCTTACCTTGTCTGAAGCTGGTTGAAGTCAGCCAGGATTGGAAAGGGTGAAGAGCATGGGCTAGGATGTAGGGGTCAGAGAGAGCAGATGTGAAAAAGATATTCAAAGTACTAGGTGGTAGACTGACTTGAAGCCAGTGGTCAGAATTTTCTCCTTACTATGGAGATAAATAGGAAATCACTCCTCTTTATTAATACAATTATAATGACATACTGATATCTGTCTCCCCAGCTAGTCTGTAAACATTTTGTAGTTAGGGAACATGTCTACCAACTCTGCTAATAATAATAATAACGATGGCATTTGTTAAGTGCTTACTATGTACAAGGCACTGTTCAAAGCACTGGGAAGGACACAACGTGATCAGGTTGTCCCGCAATCTTAATCCCCATTTTACAGATGAGGTAACTGAGGCACAGAGAAGTTAAGTAACTTGCCCAAAGTCCCACAGCTGACAAGCGGCTAAGCCGGGATTTTAACCCATGACCTGACTCCCAAGCCTGTGCTCTTTCCACTGAGCCATGCTGCTTCTGTTGTCCTGTGCTCTCGTAAGCCCTTAGTACAGTGTTCTGCACACAGCACTCAAGAAATACAATTTTTTAATAATATTTGTTAAGCAAGTACTATTTGTCAAACACTGTTTTAAGTGCTGACTTAGATTCAAGTACATAGGTTGGACAGAGTTCCTGTCTCTCATGGAGGCTTTTGAGGAGTATGAAAATATGATGATCACAAATGCAAATAATGATGATAATGTGATGATGAGATGAAGACTATTTCCAAATTGTTCAAGGAGAACATTGTTGAAAGGTATACACTGATATGTATTACTTTGAACAAAAAAATTACAGGCTCATTCTTCTGGTCTAAGTGAACATTTTTATATTTGTTGGCCCAACTTCCATCAGTCAGCAAGTTAATTGAAATTATTAAGTGCTTACTGAATGCAGAGCACTGTACTAGCAGTGTAGTAGAGTACAATATAACAGACATATTCACCACCCACAATGAGCTTACAGTTTTCACAAGTCCCCATTTGGTAGCAACCAGGACCATCCTGGTCAGGGGAGGCCTCAGTGACACCTAGAAGAGTTCAAATCACAGCTCTGATCACCAAGGTTACTGTGAAAAGTTTTTTTACTTAGTTTTACCAACGTGAAAGAGAATGAAACATACTTACGTTCACTCACTCCACTCCATCAAGGATCCAGTACCAGTCTGTGGTCAAAGGAACCCTTTCTGCCAATGCTTCTTCTTTCTGTTTCCAAGTGCTGCTGCCTTCTACTTCTGTAGAGTGATGCTCTCAACATGCTTCTATTCCTCTACTCACTCCCTCCAGGTACCCCCAGGATTTAAAGCAACAGCCTTTTATATGCCTTAGGCATCACAGCTGAGGCTCCATGTAACAGTCATTGACTGGTCCAGACCCATTACTGGGTAGAACAGGGAGAGAAAGCCACACCTCCATTCAGGCTCCACCCCCACAGGCCCACAGTCACCTGCCTCAAATAGAGCCCCTCAGTAGTTCACTAGTCTCTTACCTGTTGTCGTTGTTCATGGAAACTCAGACAGTTGCTAAAAAGACAGCTTGTTGAGTGCTCACCATAACAATCTAGGGTTGGGGACAGATATTTATATGAATAACCAAATTACAGATATGTTCATAAGTGCTGTGGGGCTGGGAGGGGGTAAATAAAGGGAGGAAGTCAGGATGACACAGAAGGGAGTGGGAGAAGAGGGAAGGAAGGCTTAGTCAAAGAAGATCTCTTGGAGGAGATGTGTCTTCAATAAGACTTTGAAGTGGGGGAGAGTAATTGTCTCTCAGATATGAGGAGGGAGGATGTTCCAGGCCAGAGGCAGGATATGGATGAGAGGTGAAAAGTGAGAGAGACAAGATTGAGCTACAGTGAGAAGATTTAGAATTAGAGGAGTGATATGTGCAGGTTTGGTTGTAGTAGGAGAGCAGTGAGGTGAGGTAGGAAGGACAAGGTGATTGGGTACTTTAAAGTCAATAGCGAGGAGTTTCTGTTTGACATGGAAGAGGATGGGGAGCCACTGAAGTTTCTTACAGAGTGGGAAACATGGACTGAATGTTTTGGTAGAAAAATGAGCTGAGCAACAGAGTGAAGTATGGATGGGAGTTGGGAGAGAGAGGTGGCGGGGAGTTCAGCATAGAAGCTGTTCGAGTAATCAAGGCAGGATAAGATAAGTGCTTGCATAATGTGGTTGCAGTTTGGATGGAGAGGAATGAGTGGATTTTAGCAATGTTGGGCAGGGAATGTGTCTGTTTACTCTTGTATTCTCCCAAGTACATAATACAGTGCTCTGTACACAGTAAGTTCTCAATAAATACGATTGTATGAATGAATGAAAAGGATGTACAGACAGGACTTGGTGATGGACTGACTATGTTGGTTAAGAGAGTGAGGAGTCAAGGTTAATGCCAAGGTTTCAGTTTGTTATACAGAAAGGATGATGGTACCGTCTACTTTGATGGGAAAGTCAAGGGGAGGAAAGGGTGTGGGTGGGAACATAAGGAGTTCTGTTTTGTACATGTTAAGCTTGAGGTGACGGGAGGACATCCAAGTAGAGATGTCTTGATGGCAGGAGGAAATGTGAGACTGCAGAATTAGAGTTAATCAGGGTTAGAGATGTAGATTTGGTATCATCTGCATAGAGGTGGTAATTGAAGCCATGGGAATGAGTGAGTTCTCCAAGGGATTGGGTGTAGATGGAGAATAGAAGGGGACCCAGAACTGAACCTTGAGGGACACCCACAGTTAGGGTCTGGGAGGCAGAGGAGAAGCCTGCTTAAGAGACTGTGAATGAGCAGCCAAAGCAGGAGGAGAGCCAGGAAATGAGATTATCAGTGAAGTCAAGGTTGGGTAATGTTTCTTGGAGAAGAAGTGGTTGACTGTGTCGAAGGCATCTGAGAGGCCGAGGAAAATTATGATGATTATTATGAGAGGCCATTGGATTTGGCTAGGAGGGGATTGATGACCTTTGAGAGGGTGGTTTCTGTGGAGTGAAAGGAATGGAAGCCAGATTGGGTGGGGTGGGGGGGTCAAGGAGAGTAATGGAGGAGAGAAACTTGAGACAGCAGGTGTACACAATTTGCTCAAGGGGTTTGGAGAGGAATAGTGAGTTTGAGGGAGATGGGCTGATAACTGGAGGGAGTTGTGGGATCAAGGAAAGGTTTATTTTAGGATAGGGGAGACATGGGCATGTTTGAAAGCAGTGGGGAAGAAGCACTAGAGAGTGAACAGTTGAAGATGGCAGATGGGAAGAGAGGAAGAGACAGGGCAAGTGTTTTGATGAGGTGCGAAGGAATAGGGTCAGATGTGCAGGTGGAGGGGGTGGATTTTGATAGGCAGCAGGAGATGATTTCCTCTAGACATACTTCTGGGAAAGGTAGGAGAGTTGAAGGGGTAGGCGAGGGGATAGATTGGAGAGGGGCAGGGGAGATTTTTGGGAGATCACGCCTAGTAGGGTCAATTGTGTTGATGAAGTAGGTGACTAGGTCACTGGGGGCAAGGAATGGGGAAGGCAGGGGCGCAGGGGGTTAAGGAGGTAGTTAAATGTGTGGAACAGCTGCCAAAGGTAATGGGCATAGTAGTCATTTAGCATGGAGAAATAATTTTGCCGGGAAGAGGAGAGGGCACAATTAAAGCTTGGAAGGATAAACTTAGAGTGGACGAGGTCAGCCTGATATATAGATTTCCACCAACAGTGCTGTGCAGCTCGTGTGAAAGAGTGAAGGAGGCAGACAGTGGAAGTGATCCAGGGCTGTTTGTTACTGGTACAAGATTGTCGAAGGTGTAGGACAGCGAGTGAGTTGAGTTCAGTAGAGAGGGTGGTACTGAGAGCATCAATTTGATTATCATGGGATGATAGTTTGGGTATGGAGGCTAAATGGGGCATGATGACTTGAGAAAATTGGAGGGGTCAAGAGAGTGGAGGTTTTTTTGGGGAAACAGCACAGATTTGTGGGGAGAAGGTGTGTGGGAAAGAAGGCAGGCAAGAAGGTTGTGGTTAGTCCTAATGTTCAAAAACATCTTAGAATCATACTTTGCCACCAGGATTTTAAGGCAGCAGCATGATTTAAAAAACAGTTGTATCACCGACACTCTGCAATAATTTGTTTTGTCCCCAGCTGCATCAGGAATAAAGCTCACTGAGAAAAAGAGGTGACAGAATTCAGTGTTTAAACAACAGCTAATTATGGAAAATACCCATCCAGGTTTTCATTTTCCATCATGAACTGGGTCTTAAACCTTTTCACACAGACAGGTTCAGAATGCAGAGAGTTAAAATATAATCAAAGGCTAGAAACACCTCCCTTTTGCTTTGAAGTCCCTAACCATAAAGCAAGCAAACCAATTTAAACCAGATTTAGCAAATACAAAGTTGCTCTCCGCCTAGTTTAATCCCAGAGAATTTTATATGGGAACAATAAATCCCTGAGATGGCTGGCCTGCAGGGGAAACTTGCTAAATATTTAATCAGAGAAGCCAGCACTATTTCTGTGAGCATCACTGCTCATTCTCATTCATTACTACCCAGGTTCAAATTTTTTCAGTGAAGGAAATGACGTGGCATGCCATGGTCACTCTCAGAAAGTGCTGTGTGTTTACAATCCCTCCACGTAACACATCCATAACTCTTCTAATTGTAGAAGCTATAAATTCATAAGAACAAAAGATCATGAGTTGTAGTGATAAATGCATTTATTAAGTGCCCACCACAAGCAAAGTACTGTACTCAAAGCTGGGGGAAAAAATACATGAGTGAAAAATAGACATTGCCTCTAGTCCCTAAAGGGCAAACAGCCAACTGCTGGCCCAGAGCTATAATCCTTCCAACTCAGGAATCTTGAAGCAACTGTGAGAAGATTGTCCTCTTTGACCGTAAAATCCAGCTCGGAGACGATGTTTTTAATCTACTACCATTATATGAGCTATTAGAAACGGGTTCAGAAAGAGAAGGGAGGTTGAGAAGCAGCATGGTCTAGCAGAAAGAGCACAGGCCTGGGAGTCAGAGGACCTGGGTTCTAATCCTGACTCTGCCAGAAACTTGCTGTGTGACCTTGGGAAAGTCACTTAACTTCTCCAAGCCCCATTCTCAATTCAATTCAATTCAATAGTATTTATTGAGTGCTTACTATGTGCAGAGCACTGTACTAAGCGCTTGGAATGTACAAGTCGGCAACAGATAGAGACAGTCCCTGCTGTTTGACGGGCTTACAGTCTAATCGGGGGAGACAGGCAGACAAGAACAATGGCAATAAATAGAGTCAAGGGGAAGAACATCTCATAAAAACAATGGCAACGAAATAGAATCAGGGTGATGTACATCTCATTAAACAAAATAAGTAAGGTGATAAAGATATATACAGTCGAGCGGACGAGTACAGTGCTGAGGGGGTGGGGCGGGAGGGGGGGAGGAGGAGAGGGAAAAAGGGGGAGAAGAGGGTTTAGCTGCGGAGAGGTGAAGGCAGGGGGTAGAGGGAGCAGAGGGAAAAAGGGGGGAGCTCAGTCTGGGAAGGCCTCTTGGAGGAGGTGAGTTTTAAGTAGGGATTTGAAGAGGGGAAGAGAATTAGATTGTCTGAGGTGAAAAGGGAGGGCATTCCAGGACCGCGGGAGGATGTGGCCCAGGGGTCGAGGGTGGGATAGGCGAGACCGAGGGACAGTGAGGAGGTGGGTGGCAGAGGAGTGGAGCGTGCAGGGTGGGCAGTAGAAAGAGAGAAGAGAGGAGAGGTAGGAAGGGGCAAGGTGATGTAGAGCCTTGAAGCCTAGAGTGAGGAGTTTTTGTTTGGAGCGGCGGTTGATAGGCAACCACTGGAGGTGTTTAAGAAGGGGAGTGACATGCCCAGAATGTTTCTGCAGGAAGATGAGCCGGGCAGCGCAGTGAAGAATAGACTGGAACGGGGCGAGAGAGGAGGAAGGGAGATCAGAGAGAAGGCTGACACAGTAGTCTAGCCGGGATATAACAAGAGACTGTAGCAGTAAGGTAGCCGTTTAGGTGGAGAGGAAAGGGCGGATCTTGGCGATACTGTAAGGGTGAAACTGGCAGGTCTTGGTAATGGATAGGAGGTGTGGGGTGAACGAGAGAGACGAGTCAAAGTGGACATGGAGATTGAGGGCCCGAGAGACGGGAAGGATGGTCGTGCCATCCACGGTGATAGGGAAGTCTGGGAGAGGACCGGGCTTGGGAGTGAAGATGAGGAGCTCAGTCTTGCTCATGTTGAGTTTTAGGTGGCAGGCCGACATCCAGGTGGAGACATCCTGGAGGCAGGAGGAGATGCGAGCCTGAAGGGAGGAGGAGAGGACAGGGGCAAAGATGTGGATCTGCATATCATCTGCGTAGAGATGGTAGTCAAAGCCATGAGAGTGAATGAGTTCACCAAGGGAGTGAGTGTAAATGGAGAACAGAAGAGGGCCAAGAACTGACCCTTGAGGAACTCCAACAGTTAAAGGATGGGAGGGGGAGGAGGTGCATGCAAAGGTGACCGAGAATGACCGGCCAGACAGTTCTCCTTCCTAGTTAGACCCTGAGCCCCATGCAGGACAGCAACTGTGTCCAACCTAATTCACTTGCATCTACCCCAGCGCTTAGAACAGTGTTTGACACAGAGTAAGCACTAAGAAATACCACCAAAAAAAGTCTAAAGTGGTCTCTGCTGACATCAGAGATTAGGAGAAAGGAAGGACTCTGGGGCAGGTCTGGTGATTGGAGGATTCAGAATCACACATTTGTGGGCAAGGAACTCCTCTGTGGGTATGGGGTTGGCCCCGAGAGAGGTCTCGTGTTTGAAAGTAGTGGGGCCACTGGAGAATGGATAGTTGAAGATGGAGATCAGGAAAGGAAGAAGGGATGGGGCAAGCGCTTTGATTTGGTGCGACGGGATGAGGTCAGAGGCTCAGGTGAAGGAGGTAGATTTTGAAAAGAGGAAGGAGATCTCATCTTGAGATACTTCTGGGAAAGTTAGGAGACTTGACAAAGGGGGAGGAAGAGCAGGAGAGATTTTAGGGAGAGCAGGCCCCACAGTTTCAATTTTCTCAGTAAAGTACATGGTCAGGTGATTATGGGCAAGAGATGGGGAGCTGGGTGGGGGCGGGCAGAGGTTAGAGTGGGGAGTTAAATGTCTGGAACAACTTTATAAGGCAATGACCATGAGATTCAAAAATGGAGAAATAATGTTGCTGGGCAGAGGAGAGGGCAGGGCCAAAGTAGGCAAGGATGAACTTAACATGTGTGAGGTCAGCCTGATATCTGGATTTCAGCCAGCAGCACTCTGCAGCTCTTGCACAGGAGTGAAGGAAATAGAAATACACTAATACATTCAACATGAGCTCTGAGAATCTTTAGACTTAAAATCATTTCTGAGATGGTCCAACCAGTGACTTCCACTTTTTCTCACACATCGGTTTGCCACACCAATTTTGGATTTCACATTTCACAGTGATGAATGCATTCACATTAGGCAAATTGTTGTGATGACTAGATGGAAAGCTCCTCTTCTAAACCACAAGTTCTTCCTCTAGACTGCAAACTCCTTGTGGGCAGAGAATGTGTCTACCAACTGTGTTATATTGTGCTCTTCCAAGTGTTCAGTACAGTGCTCTGTGCACAGTAAATGCTCAATGAACACAATTGATTGATTGATTGAAATGTTGAAAGCCATGAGGAAACATATTGGACAGTTTGGATGGTGGGGACATGGTGGTATTGCCTCTCCTTCCCAGAATTTGGGTCGTGGGGATAAAGTCACTTTTCCACTTCTGTGGCTCCTCTAAGACTGTGAGCTTGTCATGGGCAGGGAACATGTCTATCAACTCTGTTATACTGTATTCTCCCAAGCTATTAGTACAGTTCTCTGCACCCAGTCAACATTCAATAAATACAATTAATTTTAGGGCAGATGGGAAGCTGTTAATAAGCCACCAATTCTTCTTCAGCTAGATGGTAGCAGACCAAAGCAATAGTCAGCCATAATGGTAGCTCAACATCTGAACTGCCCAAGGACCACCCTTGCTCCCCACTCCACCTTGGTAGTTGAGCGCTTAGAACAGTGCTCGGCACATAGTAAGTGCTTAACAAATACCAACATTAACATTATTATTATTAGTCTTAGAATCAATTCCAGAATAATAATAATAATAATAATGTTGGTATTTGTTAAGTGCTTACTATGTGCAGAGCACTGTTCTAAGCTCTGGGGTAGATATAGGGTAATCAGGTTGTCCCACGTGAGGCTCACAGTCTTAATCCCCATTTTACAGATGAGGTAACTGAGGCACAGAGAAGTTAAGTGACTTGCCCACAGTCACACAGCTGACAAGTGGGAGAGGCGGGATTCGAACCTGTGACCTCTGACTCCCAAGCCGGTGCTCTTTCCACTGAGCCACACTGCTTCTATCCCATGAGTTATTGGCCTGGAAGTCTTAACGATTGTATCGAAGGTCATCCATCATTTGTAATGGATACTTCATCATCATTTCTGGTGACAAGCCCCTGCAAAGTATGATTACTGCTTCCAAACAGCACCTAGATCTGCTAATGGCTCTCAAACCTACCTATATTATGTCCTACTGTCTGTTTCTCGCACTAGGCTCAGAGGACATAGATCATATCTGCTAACTCTATTGAACTCTTCCAAGAGCTTAGTACAGTCCTCCGCTCAGAGTAAGCAATCTAGATTCCATTGGTTGACTGACTGATCAACTGTTTGGAAAGCAGGCCCCTTGTCCCCCCCACCCTGTGAGTGGGGCTAGGGAAGAAACCACCCAGTTCAGTGGGTTGGTGAAGGGGCTAATGATTCTGCTCTTAAGTAGAAATTTCCAAATTTCATTTTCAGCCCATTTACAAGACCAAGCATATTTCAGCTCTTCCCAAGACCTTTTTGGATGGTTGGTTTTTTTTTGGAATTTGTTAAGCACTTGCTATATGCCAGACACTGTACTAAGTGCTGGGGTAGATATAAGCTAATCAGGTTGGAGACATTCCCTCCACATGGGACTGACAGTATTAATCCCCATTTTACAGATGAGATAACATAACTGTGGCACAGAGAAGTTAAGTGACTTGCCCAAGGTTACACAGCAGACAAGTGACTGAGCTGTAATTAGAACCCAGGACCTAGAGCTTGTGCTGGGCATAAAACATCTTTGAAATATTATGTGATGCCTCATGGACAGGGAATGTGTCTACAAGCTCTGTTTTAGTTAAACTCTTCCAAAAGCTTAGTACAGTGCTCTGCACACAGTAAGCTCTCCATAAACACCATTGATTGATTGAATTTTGGATCCATCTAGCAGCAGTGTTCATTGCTGGAGGATAAAGAAGCTGGATGGACAAAGACCCCTTCAGAATTGAGAAGCTGGGGAGCATCAGCATCATCATCATTCATTCATTCATTTATTCATTCATATTTATTGAACACATACTGTGTGCAGAGCACTGTACTAAGTGCATGGAAAGTACAGTTCAGCAATAAATAGAGACAATCCCTACCCAACAATGGGCTCACAGTCTAGAAGGGGGAGACAGTCTAGAAGGGGGAATTCATCATCATCACCGTCTGTTATGCTGCTATATTGTACTCTCCCAAGCACTCAGTACAGTGTTCTGCACAGAGTAAGTGCTCAATAGATGTGATTAACTGACTCCCTGACTGACATCATGATCCTCCTACTCTTTCTTCTCATCATGAGTCATCAGTGAGTACTCACTGTGTTCAGGATACTGTACTAATGGTCCATTGTGTGCCAAGCTGTACTAGGGAACTGGGATCAATCAATCCATCAGTGGTATTTATTGAGCACTTACTGTGTGCAGAGTGCTAAACTAACTCCTTGGGAAAGGACAGTATGATAGAGTAGGTACACAGGATTCCTGCTCTCAAGGAGTTTACAGACTAGAGGGGCAGCATACAGTGAAAATAGAAAATATGCCCCTGCTCTTCAGAAGCTTACAATATACTGGTTGTGTGGATTTCCCCAGACTGAGAGGAATTCATCTTTATTCCACCAAAGTGGATAACCCACAGAAGGGTCACACATTTTGGGGTTCCCTCCTACCTCCAGAAAAGTATCTTGGGTGATTTGTTAGCACTAAGTGGTGAAAGAGGAGCTGGTGGTCAGGGTGGCCACTGTCCAGGTGAAACAGTAGGCAAGTAGCCAGCAGAGGAAGAAATGTTCCAGACTCCATCCAAAACCACCTGCCCTGTTCCTCTGCTGAGTGTTTTTCTAAGGTGACATGAGTCATGGTCACTACCCCCAGGATGGCTGGGATGGCCACTTTCTGGAGATTCTCTCCCCTTGGACTGTGAATGCAACATTTCCTCAGGCTGAGGCAGAAAGCAGTGGGGTGACAGAGGACTTCAGTGGCCACCAGAAATCATTCTATCCAACTTTCCTCTTGCTTTCCTTCCTTCTTTCTTTTATCTTCCTTTTCTCTCTTTCACCCTCCTTCTGCCCCCTCCTCCTTTCCCTCTGTTATCTGACTGCATTCTGTTACCTCTTCAAGCAGGTTCTGTCTGACCACCTTGTACTGACTCTGGGGATGGCCCCTTCTGCTCCCTGGCCCAATCTTGGGATGGTGCTTCATGCCACAGAAAGGTCCTAAGATCCACTTCCATCATAGAGCTGCCCCCTGCTGAGCTGGGCAATGTAGACAGCACAATTCTGGCAATATGGGTTGCCTCTGGTCTCCTGTAGCCTTTCCCCCAGTCCTGGGGTCCTGTTCTGCTTCAAGGAGAACCCTGGTGACCTATGCCTTTCTTCCGCTTGGTGCCAGAGTGCACTCCACCATCACACCCATAAAACCACCAACGCCACAGGACAATTTCTGAACACCCCCTCCATCCCCTTCCCCTTCATAGAAAAGTCTAGTGGTCAGACTCCAGCTCAAATGGCCTATATGCCACTTGGCCACCTAGCCCTATCCCTAGCCCCATCTCAAGAACTAAACTTTGCAGCAACCCCTCAAGCTCCCTCCTTTTCACAGAATGGAATCAACTCCAGCCACCCTGAGTGCAACCAGCACCAACACCTGGGTAAAGTTTCTCCAAGATAGCATAAATGACCACAGATTGGAAATCAAGGCTTTGAAATCACTAAGGAGGTCTTGAGGAGTTTTCTGCATGGACAGGAGCAGAGAGACAACAGTTAGGAGTCCCCATATTCATTCATTCATTCATTCATTCATTCATTCGTGTTTATTGAGTGTTTACTGTGTACTAAGCACTATACTAAGCACATGGAAGAGTGCAATATAACAACAGACACACTCCTACCTGCAATAAAAGCTCCGTTAAAGAAACTCTAATTCAGGAAAGCGAAGGCAGGCTAAGGAGGGAAGAGGCAATGGCAGGAAAGGAGGACAAGGATGGGGCCCACACAAAGAAGTCGGGGAGGCAGGAGGTGGGAAGGAATGGAAAGGAGCAAAATGACCCTAAAAGAAAGTGAAGAAAACTTTATCAATCTGAAGAGTAGAAAAAAGAAAAATAAAACTAGCAAAGGACATGAGGGAAAGAGCCAAGTGTATAAAGAAAAGGAAGATGGTGGAGAAAAGAGCCAAGAAAGAGATGGGGAGGGTGGGGAGGCCTCTTCCCCACCAGGAGGTCCAGGAAGATGAGTCCAGGACAAAGACAAGAGCTTGGACAGAGATTTCCACTGGAGAAGGGGATGGATAAAGGGAGGAGAAGGACAGAGAAGGGAAGAGAAGGGGGCCAAAGTCAAGGAAGGAGGGAAGTCGACTCACCCCAAGCTCTGCAACCAAGTCTGATGCATCCAGGCTTATAAATAGCAGTGGTAGATGTGAACTCTTAATAATCCTGTCAGGCAAGAAATGAGACATGATGGGTACTAAAAAAAAAAAGAGAGATGAGACAAGAGAAGGGAGAGCACATAATAAAGGCCAACATTATTATATACTGCTACTTCAGAAAACAAGACTAGAGAAAAAAGAGGATGTAAGCCAGGCCCAGATGAAGTGGAAATGGGACAGGTCATAGTGGTCAACAGGGGAAGAGAAATACCATGACAAGGGGGTGCTGTTTATATCCCATAAGGTCATGATGAGGAGGCCAGTGGGAGTGTGAACTGGAAGTTGCTTTTTGATGGGTTTGGAATGGGGAGGACGGCAAATAATTAAGATGTTCACATCACAGGGGCATAGGGAGAGATTCAGCTTTCGAAAACTGTCCCCAACAAAGCTGTTGCTGGGGGCAGTTGTGGGTGGGAAGAGATTTTATCTGTGTTTCCAACAGGCAATATTTTATGTCGATGATCAAGATAAGGTGGGACACAAAGATCTTGGAGATGTCTTTCCCGAAAAACAGGCTTAAAATACACTTTCAAGGAGACTGAGAGGATAGACTGTGGTTTAAAACGAGGGAAATGGCCAAGCAGGATCAAACAAATACACATCCAGGAGGGATCAATCAATCAATCAATTGTATTTATTGAGCCTTTACTGTGTGCAGTAAAGTGCTTGGCAGAGTACAATATAAAATATAACAGACACATTCCCTGCCCACAAGTCACCAGTGAACAGGAGCTGAGTGAGACCTACTGCTCAGGCTAGTCCATGGGGTTGGGGGCTGCTGCCAAGCCCAGGAGAGGGCTGTGGAAGCTGACTGACAGACTCTTTTAAAGATGGGGGCAGGGATGAAGAAATGCATAAAACAGCTGAAAAAAAGCAGCTGAAAAGTATGTGGATGATTTTAAGGGAAGATGCCCATGAGTTCATCAAGGGAAGGCATTTTAGGAAAATGTGCCTTTTATTTTGGAACCAGATGCTAGATGTGATATACCTCAACTTGGAGATTAGGGAGATCTGGAGAAGGTGAGGGACATCAAGAAGGTAATGAGGGAGGAATGGGAAGAATAAGGAGGTGGAAAGGAAAGGTCAGGGCAGCTGGAAAACTCTGCCACAGGGCATTCTAGAGTGTGCCTGGAGGAGAAAGGGGGAATAGGCAATGGCAGTTCTGCAAGATAAAGAAGTTCAGAGGAAGATGGACAGAGCAGATGTTCTAGGCATCGTGATGGCCTGCAGTAAGCAACTAGTCAAGAAAAAAAATGGAAATGTCAGGTGGGGAGTGCTGTGGAAGTTCTCAGAGAAACACGAGAAGTTGGAAAAAGCATGGCCTAGTGGAACGCATACAGGCTTGGGAATCAGAAGATCTGAGTTCTAATACCACTTCCACCAATTGCTTTCTGTGCCACCTTGGGCAAGTCATTTAACTTCTCTGTACCTCAGTCGCCTGCTTTGTAAAATGGGGATAAATGATTTCTTCTCCTTCTTATCTAAGATTGGGAGCACTGTGTGGGAGAGGGATTGGTTCCAGTGATTAACCTAGTGCTTGAAACAGTTCTTGACACATATAGTAAGCACTTAAAAATATAATTATAATTTAATAACAATTATTATGCCTGGCTGGAACCTGGAATCTTTAAGTACTGCTTTTTGAAACCACCTTCCATGCTCTCTGAGGTCATGGGATTGATATTATGAAGAGAGAAATCACCTATAAAGAGGTGAAGAAGTGGAGATGGAGGGCGTTAAACCAAGAGACTTTTTGTGGGTTGATTTTTATGCCTTTTAATGTATGCAAATGTGGAAGCATAGTAGTCAGAGCCTTGTATTTACCCCTTCTCTCTGAGTTCCTCTTCTAAGCTGGCTCGTTAAAAAAGGATGGAGCTATTCCTCCTTCTGCAAGGTTGAGACCAGGCCCACTGATCGGATCAGAAGCCTACTTGGCCTCTGTTATAGCAGAACAAAGCAGGGCCAGGCACTTGGCCCAGGGGAGATTTTCCTGCTGTCTATCATAAAATCTGTATCTTGTATTTGCTCTTACATCTCAGTTGCTGTTATCAACTGTGTATAAAGAAACTTTGTATTGTGTGTTGCTCAGCTAGCCTTGACTAGGAGAGAAAACTTGGCCAGTAAACCACGGCTTCCTACTAGAGGTAGTAGAACTGTTATTAGTAATAAACTTGAACACAACACAGACTCTGTGAAGTTTTCTTTGATTCAAGAAAGCAGGAGAGATGGAGTGGAGGCTGAGTTTGCATATCAAAAATGAAGGGGGAGGGTATAAGGAGCCCAAAAGACTATAGCTGAGAATTTGCTGCAAGGATAAGGAGACCTTTGGGTGATACCCAGGGTAGACCTGTAACATAAAGAAAGAACCCTTTTGCATTGGAGAAGCAGCATGTCTCAGTGGAAAGAGCCTGGGCTTTGGAGTCAGAGGTCATGGGTTTGAATCCCGACTCTGCCTCTTGTCAGCTGTGTGACTGTGGGCAAGTCACTTAACTTCTCTGTGCCTCAGTTACCTCATCTGTAAAATGAGGATTAAGACTCTGAGCCCCACGTGGGACAACCTGATTCCCCTGTGTCTACCCCAGCGCTTAGAACAGTGCTCGGCACATAGTAAGCGCTTAACAAATGCCAACAAATACCAACATTATTATCATTACGATATTTTAGATAAACATCGACAGTGGGTGCAATGGGGAAGGTGAATGGAAGCAGAAACTAAAGAGATTTTCCAAATTTGAATGCACTGGGCCTGAGTGGGTAACAGAGGTATTGTTTGGCTAGCGACACTAGTAAAGTTGAGGGTACAGTCGAAAAGGGAGGTGAAGAGCACTGAAAAAACATGCTCAAGGTCACAGGGGGCAGCAAGAGAAAAACAAGAATGCCTGTTGTTGGAAAAATAAATGGTGAAAGATAATGGAGAGATTGGGAGAAGGATGTAAAATACCCAGAGCTGGAAAGACTCTCATACAAACAAATACTGTGTGGCATTGTCCAGATGAAATACCATTCCTGGCAGGTGAGAACGGAGAAAGATACTGCTGTTTTGTTGGAGAGCCAAAATGAGGAGGTTTTCAGAAAAAAACACTAAATGGGGAGTGAAGTTATGGAAATGGTGATGGTATTGTGGAGGGAGGGAGTAAGGCGGAGCATTGTAATTGTAAAAGTTTATAATATAAATATTTGATGGTGAACTAGTTTTATACAGTTATTTATTATAATGTTGAAAGAAGAAAAAATTCAACAGGAGTACTTTTCTAAGTGTTCTGGCAACTTTTGCATACTTTCTCTCGAAACTCCCCTCAACCACCCCCCAACTACCTCTCTGTCTGGGACTAGTTTGAGTGAATATCACAGTGAAGAACCTCTCCAGGTCCTTTGTCATGTTTAAGCAGAGGAGGGTGGCAAGCACCCAGGAAAGGGCAAGCAGATTGAGTTGTCTTTCTGCAACGTTTGTGATTAGTCTAGGAGTCTTACTGATTCTCGGCTACTTTATCAGTGGCATGCACCATATGCAGAGTACTGCACTAAGCTCTTGGGAGAGTACAACTGAGTTGGTAGACATATTCCCTGCCCACAGCAAGCTTACTGTCTACAGGGAAAGATGGACATTAATGGATATGAATAATAATAATTAATAATAATTATTATGGTATTTGTTAAGCACTTACTGTGTGCCAAGCACTGTTCTAAATGCTGGGGTAAATACAAGGCAATCAGGTTGTCCCACATGGGGCTTACAGTCTCAATCCCCATTTTACAGATGAGGTAACTGAGGCACAGAGAAGTTAACTGACTTGCTCAAGGTCACTCAGCAGACAAGTGGTGGATCCGGGATTAGAACTCATGACCTCTGACTCCTAAACCTGTACTCTTGCCACTAGGCCATGCTGCTCCTTGCTAATATATGCTAATTTATAAAAAGGTATTTGTTAAAAGCTTACTATGTGTCAGGAACTGTATTACACACTGGGAATTATTTAACCCCAACCTCAGTCCAACCTGCCTCCCTATAGCTTCAGCCTTATGCCTGCAGGCTGTTCTCAAAGTAGAAATTTCCTTCCTCACTTTTGAACACAGAAATTCAGGGCCAACTAAGAATAAACTTCCTTTTCATTCTCTGAACTCTCCTGGCTCTTTGTTCTTGAAATTGTTAAAATAAATGTGTTTCTCCCTAGAATATCCTATTACTATTAAATAGTTAATTACTGCTGAATGTTCTCCTAATGAGCCATAAGAAATTCTTGCATTTGTCATTTACACCCAGTTGATTTCCATCACAGTGAAGAAAAGGACACCTTAGATGCCACATCAGTGTCAGTTTTTATTCGTGGTAGCTGATTTAGGATTTCACTTGAATTTTCACCATCAGAAAATGTTTGGTGGGCAGAGAGGGGAGGTTGAGAAGTTGAGGAAAGTGAATTATGTCTTCTTCCTCCCATGAACTGCTGGGGTGGGACGTATGGTCGGGGATGGAGCTAGTGAGAAGCAGTGTGGTTTGGTGGATAGAGTCAGAAACCTAGAAGTCAGAAGGACCTGGATTCTAATCCGGACTCTACCACCTGTCTGCTGTGTGACCTTGGGTAAATCACTTACCTTCTCTGGCCTTACTTACCACACTTGTAAAAATGGGGATTAAGAATGTAAGTCCCATGTGGGACTGGGTCCAACCTGATTGACTTGTATCTACTCCATTATTTAGAACACCACACATAGTAAGCACTTAACAAGTAGCAATTAGTGACCCCTATCTGCCTGACTTCCTTGGATGCTTATGGGGCCCTGGGCCCTGGGCCATCTCACACAGCCTCCCTCACCTGGGATCCTCTGCACACCTCATTTTCACCTCCAGGATAGATTAATTGGGGAAAAGTAGCACTCACAAAATTAACATTAAATAGATGAATAAATGAAATAGAGCAATTTGCTCACTTTGCATATTCACTGGAAGCTGAATCCTGCCAGCTGAGCTATTGTCTCAATTAGTAAATGTTCAAGGAAATGAGTGCCCTGAGTTTGGGGAAGAATTAAACCAGACCAATGGGTGTTCTAATTCCCCTTTGCTTCAACAGAGGAGTTACAAATCAGGCTGAAGAGCATTAAAATAATTGAAAAGCAGAATGTATGTAGGGCGCTATGCGGGATAGGTGAAAAAGAAAAGAAAAAGCAAGAATCATCAGAGGTAGTGATTGTTAAGCAGCAAACTACAGTTGGGATATTTCTTCCTCCCTTTCCAAATAAACTTGGTGGCAGCAGGGACAATGACACTTAACTCTGGTTTCAGCCCAAATCGGAGCAGAATATTCGTCTTTTGCACCTGGGGACCAGCCCTGAATCCAGGGCTGAATGTGGGCATTACTGAGTATACTGAAGGCCTATCTGCCTTTGCTGCCTTCTGGGTTTGGCTCTGCAAGGATAGCTATGCCACTGTAGTTGTGCAAGAATAATTCCACCCCTTTGCACCCCAACCATACTTGATACGGAGATGAGAGGAAGGAGCTGCATTGGAGAAGGACTCCTATCATGTTGGGGTAAGAGACATTATTTATTTGTAATTCTGCTTGTGCTTTTAGGGTATCCTTTGAAATTTCGCTGTCCTTTATCTTCTCCAGGAGCCCAAACTGAGGTCCCAAGGGAAGCTATTGAGATGGAAGATAGACTCAACAGACAGGGTAATTCACCAGATACTAAGGGAAATATAGGATTTTAATTTATATATATATATTGTGTTCATCTTGAACACAAGCTCCACAAGGCCATAGAGAAAAAATTGTGGAATGGAGTGACATGTTCACCACTAGCCTAGCTTTAATAATAATCATAATAATAATAATGATAATAATAATAATGTTGGTATTTGTTAAGCACTTACTATGTGCAGAGCACCGTTCTAAGCGCTGGAGTAGATACAGGGTAATCAGGTTGCCCCCCGTGGGGGTCACAGTTAATCTCCATTTTACAGATGAGGTAACTGAGGCACAGAGAAGTTGTGACTTTCCCACAGTCACACAGCTGCCAAGAGGCAGAGCAGGGATTCGAACCCATGACCTCTGACTCCCAAGCCCGGGCTCTTTCCACTGAGCCATGCTGCTTCTCTTTAAAACACTCAATCCCTTTACCCCCTCCTACCTCACCTCACTACTCTCCTACTACAACCCAGCACACACACTTCACTCTTTTAATGCCAACCTTCTCACTGTACCTTGATCTCATCTATCTCACCGCTGACCCCTGGCCCACATATTGTCTACGGCCTGGAACCCCCTCCATCCTCAAATCTGACATACAATTACTCTCCCCCGCTTCAAAGCCTTATTGAAGGCTCATCTCCTCCAAGAGGCTTTTCCTGACTTAAGCCTTCCTTTCCTCTTCTTCCATTCCCTTCTGCATCACCCTTACCTGCTCCCTTTATTCATCCCCCCTCCAGACTCATAGCACTTATGTACATATCTCTCTCATTCAATCCACATATTCAATCCATCACCAAATCTTGTCGGTCCCACCTTCACAACATTGCTAAAATCCTCTCTTTCCTCTCCGTCCAAAATGCTACCATATTAATACAATCACTCATTCTAACCCACCTGTATTACTGCATTAGTCTCCTTGCTGACCTCCCAGCCTTCTGTCTCTCCCCACTCCAGTCCATACTTCACTCTGCTAGAGCTGGTTTTCCCACCTGGAAAGGCTATGATAGGTGTGCAGATTGGCATCCTACTGAGCCTGAAGGCCTCGGGAATACAGGCCATGACCCAAAGGCAACCAGTGAAGTCTCTCAATCCCTTGTCAATTTCTTGCCTTCTTAATGAGTTTCTTCAGGTTTGTGCGGTTGCCAGGGAATAGGCCCTATCCCTTAGGGTAGGCCTGAAAAGAGGCCTGGGGGATTCTGGTGGGTGTGAGTAGGATCCAAGCAAGATTGAGGGCCAGGAATGATGGTTGCCAGGAGATTGGTAATACTTTAGACTGAAAGAGACTGAAACTGAGACTGAGACTGAAAGAGGGGTCTCAGGGTCCAACTGGGGCAAGTATCAGATTTGTGTGCCAGGGCAAATCTAGACTCTTTGATCTGGAGAGGCACAGGCTGACTGGGGACATACTTGAAGTTTACAAAGTCGTAAAAGCATACAGACAGTTGTTCCCAAATGTTACAAAATTCTGCCCAACAGAGCATGGGAGCAACCACTGAGGGTGGAAACTTCAACACTAACACAAGCAAACACTGAGTCACCGGAAAATGTGTTCCTCCAGAAAGCTGTGCAGCTGGAAACCTCAGAGGATTCCACAGAGCTTGGGCTAGATCCATGGCAGTAATTCCTACTGACTCACTGCCGGGAAAGCCAGGGATGGGAAGAAGAAAGTTGGGGGTGTTGGATGGTTCATTCTTATCCATGAAGATAGGTTGTCCAAAAGAACAACTAGTACTCACAGTTCCTTCAATCATGCTGGTACCCCATCAGAGACAGTGTTCTGGGCTAGATGAACCATAGAGTTGATCATATCAATCATTGTTATCAACTGAGCATTTACTGTGTGCATAACTCTGAACCTGGGAGGGTAAAATACAATAGAGTAGGTAGACACAATCCCTGCACATAAGGACAGTATTAAAAACACTGATGATGATCTCAGGCTCTTATGTCTTTGGAAACCATTTCCAAGATCCCACCCATCTTTTGCTAATTTTCCTATTACTCTCCATTAAAGTTAATTCCTCCACGGTCTTTAAAAAGTGTAACGCACCTGAGGCAGAAGCTAACTTTTCAAGATGCTTGATTAAAATATGGTTACTCATGTCCAGTCAGATTAATTTCAGAATGGCTCCCTTGGAATGGGCATGGACAGAGTGTCACCTAGATAAAATCCCTTGCTATTCCTGCAAAACAAGGAGGTAGGAAAGGCTCATCTGCTTTCAGTCATGGGTGGACAACTTTCAGTCTGAATATCTCTGCACCCAGTCCCAGGAGCAACTTCTCAAAGACTGAGGGGGCTGCCTCCCAGAGCAGAAGGGAGCAGTGAATGCCTCAAGGAAAGGAAGTCAAAGGGGCAATTTCTGGAAAAAGGACTTCACACCTTTGGTATTACACAGTGAGAGGAAATGGTAGGAGTCAAAGACACTTATGAGCAGCTAAGCAGAATATTAAATATCTTATATGAGCCCATTTATCATGCATTCACCTTTAGCTCATGACATATGCTCTTGTGAATGGTGACATTTGCGAAACACTTTAATTAAAGTTGGTGAATTCTACAGCCATGGTAAAATGGCCCCATGTCCAAATGCTTCCAAAAGTCAGTGGATTTCCAGTGGGCATGAATATTGGTTCTTTAAGAATATCTGGTTCAAATATCAATACTGATTGATTTCCATGTTTATTTCCAATGTTCCATTGACATCAAATTCATTTTCAACTGGTTTTCTTTCCCCTCCATGGTTTCTCTCAAAGGGATGAAAACAGATGGCCACCGTTTTAAAAATGGAAAGGCCTAAAAATAGAAAGAGCTAATGCTGATCAAAAGGATTTGAAGGAATGCATCCAAGTGAAAACTCTGATACAAAGTAGCCTTGGTAGTCAAAAAGAGAGTTTGAAGTCCAGGATTGAAATGGAGGGAGGTGGGCACACAAAGAAGACATTTTAACAGCAAGGGTTAAATTAAGTCAAAAGTTTTTGTTCATTTCAAGACAAGTATACAGAAAAAAAATAAAAAAATTGTTGGTAAGTGGATTTATCACTTCCTATGTTGCTAATTACTCCATCTAATTGTATAGCAATTCTCCTAAACAAATTTGCTTAGAAATGGGGCCCTCTCCATTGTGAATTGCTGCATCATGTCATCTTGGCTACTGAAAGAAGAAACATATTTGCAGTGTTTCTAAGTAGATGGAACCCAGAGTAGATGGAGTAGTTCAGATCATGCGTAGGAGCCTCATTCGGTCAGATTGATGACCTACTCATGGGAGAATGGTCTCTCTGACAGTAAAAAATGTTTACTGATACAAACACAGGTGATAAAACATGGGACTAAAGAGGCAAGATCTGAAGAGCTAAACTCCATTCAAATTCCATACTGAGAATGTGGGGTTAGGCAAATAGTTGTTGAGGTTCGTGGAGTTAAGGCAACCAGAAGGCAAAGCCAGATGAGCAGTGCTAATTCCCATCATCATGGCATTTTCTGCCAGACACAATGCAAATCTAAAGTCTATATGGACCCAAAAAATACATATTGGCTAACTGATTATGTAAAGTAATTTTCCAAAATATCCTACCACCTCCCCCATTGCTCTGACTTTGGAGGTTGATACCGTTTGGGGAAAAATGGTCCCATTGTGACCCAGAAACAGATTTTGGTGAATAAGATTTCTTCAACCAGTGCTGAATATCAAGAGAAGCTACTGGCAGAATACCATTCCCATCGTCGGGGACACTCTTTCAATTCAACTGATGACAGCAATCACCAAACTCCTTGAATCACTCATATTGGAGCCCTTAAATGCTGCTGACTGCTCTGGAAGCCCCCACCTATAAGAAGACATCCAGGTGACTCTGAACGACTTCTCAGAATTAGCACAGGTTTATGGACAACAGTCTTAATAAGATCAAGATTGTATACCAGTCTACACTCGCATCTCCCTTATACTGCTGAGTATCTACATGAGCAGCCCAGAAATGAATATTGTCACTGAAGCCTCCTGCCTAGTTAGCGTACTTTCCAGTGGTGTGTGGATCAATCAAGGAGAAGTAAATCTAAGAGAATGCTACTAAGCCCTTCAGGAAACCAAGAGTGTGGTACGAAAGGGAATCAGGATTCAAACCTAGATAAGGCTATCTAACTGTCTTTCGGCCTGTGAGACCTAGAGCCACTCCAGATGCCATACTGAGCTTCTGCAAGAGTTCCCCCACTGCACACTCATTGCCATCACGTGACTAAACACAGTCCTCCACCTCGAAGTGCCGGACTACTGTTGTGAAAGCAATTCTCAACATACCTCACCTTCCATGGGCAGGACATACAAGGGGACCAGTGGATAACAACGAGTAGCCTAAACAACTTCTTACTGGTGAAATAGAGTCATAGGAAAGGTTGACAGAAGAAGCAATTTAAAAGCACACTAAAGCCAGATCTCGTATATTTTGAAATAAGAGAATGTTTGAGACAACTTCACGTCATCCCGACATGCAGCAATCAGAGAAGAGTTAAGTGTTTTAGAGCACAGGCTTTAGGAAGATCATGGCTCCCAGAAAGAAAAATAATAACAGCTCTGGGCTTTGCAGAAAGGGGCAATCCTTTCATTACACAATGGAGAAGAGATTGTCAGCCTACTCACATAGACTGATATCAGGCTTTACTTTATATGGGTATAAGTGGATATAAAGACTAGTCATGGAAGAGTGCAGAGCAAAGGGGTGAAGATTGAATTCTGGAGTAGTCATGAGAGGAAATTCCAAAAGATTACCAGTTGGTTTTCTGAACAGTCAAGATTTAGATGTGATAGTTTTACTGTGGTACCAGAAATTATCCAAGCATTGAAAGACAGAGGGAGCTCACTCTAATGGAAGTCGTTGTGGGAGAAGTGGCATGAAATTCAGGCCATATAATGAGCAGGGCTAGGACATTGTTGGGTTCCTATGTTTTCAGTCAAAGGTTACAGATATAGGTTACGAAATCGAGCCTCATCCAGGTGGGAGGGAGGGTGAGCATCTCAGCCACCAAAAAGCTTCCCTAACTCCCCCTGACTTCCAGATGACAAATTCACATTCAGCAGAGCTGTGGGAGGTTATTATTAATTGTATTTATTGAATGCTTATTGTGTGCAAAGCACTGTACTAAGCACTTGGGAGTGTACACTAGAACATCAGACACATTCCCTGCTCACAATGAGTTCACAGTCTAGGGTTTGTGGGCTGGGAGTTTGTGAATGGTTGAGAAAAATTCCTGAGTTCAGAGCAGATCTGGGCAGGGCCCCACAGTACACAGGATTACTGGGGGAGGTTCACTATAGGTTTGCAATTTGCACTGTCAATAATCTATGACTCTTTATAAATGACTTCTGGGAAACTTCTTTTTTTCTGATACTACCATTCAAAACTTTGGTCTACAATCTGCCCCTCCAACCCCCTCCTCTGATTGGTTCCCCCAGGCAGCATCTGATTGGTGGGTAAATCTGTGACTTAATTCTTTCTGGTTAAACCTCTGGGAGGAGCTTCTGAGTGGCAGAGGATAGAAGATGGGGTTAGGAGGAAAGGATCAATTTTAGGAGATGCTACTGTAAGCATGGAGGAATGGCAGGGGTAAATGCATGGTCTTTGACTCACCCTGCCTCCTTCCCCCTCTCTGTCCCCTCTTCACTAGGAATACGGAAATCCAGCCATAATAGATTTAAGGAAAGTGGTGTGGGAAGGGAACATGCCTACTAATTCTGTTATGTTATATTCTCCCAAGCACTTAGTACAGTCCTCTGCATACAGTAAGTGCTAAATAAATATGGTTGATTGATTGAGAAGCAGTCTGCGTAGCAGATAGTGCATGGATCCAGAAATCCAGAAAGTCATGGGTTCTAAATCCAGCTCCACCACTTGTCTACCGTGTGACCTTAGGCAAGTCACTTCACTTCTCTGTGTCTTAGTTATCTCATCTGTAAAATGGGGATTGAGTCCGGGAGCCCCATGTGGGACAGGGACTGTGTCCAACCTGGTTTGCTGGTATACACCCCAGTGCTTAATACAGTGTCCAGCACACAGTAAGCGCTTAACAAATACCACAATTATTATTACAATTATTAATGACTGATTGGAAAATGGTTTTGTTAAGCCACCTCTACCACGATCATCTTGAGTAATTCTCCAAACATGAGGATCTCTATCCATGAAGTGGGATTATTATTTTAGCAGTCTTCAGGGCAGGTATTTAGCCTAGCTAAGGACCTGGTAAACGGAAGTTTAGGAGCCAGAGAATGAGTGACTCTTTAATAGAGTATGTATATATTTGTAATTGATTTATTTGTATTGATGTCTGTCTCCCCACCTCTAGACTGCAAGCTCATTGTGGGCAGGGAATGTGTCCATTAATTGTTGTATTGTACTCTCCCAAATTCTTAGTACAGTGCTCTGCCCACAGTAAGCACTCAATAAATACGATTGAATGAATGAATGAATAGATGAAGAGAATTTGTGTGGTGGTGAGGTGTCAATCAGTAGAAAAGGGAAAATACTGAAATATCCCAGGGTGGGAGGAAAGGAAAACACAATTGTCCACCCAATTATACCAATATCAATTGCACCTTAGAAACCCAGAAAAAGCCTGTTGCTTTATCTCCATGCATGGTATGAAGGTTAGGGTCAATCCAGAGCAATTGAGTAAAACCTCCCTTTTGGCAGGTGAGCATAGAGAAGCAGCGTGGTTCAGTGGAAAGAGCCCAGGCTTGGGAGTCAGAGGTCATAGGTTTGAATTCTGGCTCTGCCACCTGGCAGCTGTGTGACTGTGGGCAAGTCACTTAACTTCTCTGTGCCTCAGTTCCCTCATCTGGAAAATGGGGATTAACTGTGAGCCAAGTGGAACAACCTGATTACCCTGTATCTACCCCAGTGCTTAGAACAGTGCTCTGCACATAGTAAGCTCTTAACAAATACCAACATTATTATTATTATTATATCAGTTAATCATTCTATACTTCCCAAGTGCCTAGTGCCTGCAAGTCAGAAGGACCTGGATTCTAACCCCAGCTCCACCACTTGTCTTCTGTGTGACCCTGAACAAGTCACTTCAATTCTCTGCACCTCAGTTACCTCATTTGTAAAATGGGGATTAAGATTGTGAGCCCCATGTTTGATATGGACTGTGTTGAATCTGATTAGCTTATATCTATTCCAGTGCTTAGTACAGTGCCTGGCACATGGTAAGCACTTAATAAATGCCATAGTTATCATTATCATTATTATTATCCATGCCGCATACCGAACGAATGTTCAAAGCTACTATTATTACTATTTCTTCTACTGGGTCCACTCTGATTATTTTTTACTTTCTGTGGCACATAGCACAGTCCTAGAAATAAAGTAAGAGTTATTAAATGCTATTATTATCTCAGCAATAATCAGGTTTCAGAATTTGACCCAGATGACTCTATTTCCTCATCTGGCTGCTAGTTTCTGGGCTGCACTTGAACAGGGCATAGGGAATGAACTGAGTTTGAGGATGAATGAACTCTCCAGGATGACGAGCCATGATCCTGAGATTTCAGGATCAATTTTAACATGGGAAGCAGCGAGGAGTAGTGGAAAGAGCACAGGCTTGGGAGTCAGATGACCTGGGTTCTAATCTCAGCTCTGCCACATGTCTGCTGTGTGTCTTAACTTCTCCATGCCTTGGTTACCTAATCTGTAAAATTGGGATTAAGACTGTGAGCCCATATGGAACATGGACTTTGTCCATCCTGATTAGCTCGTATCTACCCCAGCACTTAGTATGGTGCCCGGCACATAGTAAGCACTAAACACTTGCCATTTTTTTTAAAAAGCCAGTACAGAAGAATTGAAATAGTACAACTTGCATAAGGCCACACATACACTCTGTTTTGCCTGCTTGTCATATTTCCTTTGGGGCATAGATTATAATGAGCCAATAGGCTAGTAGGGTTGGACAGATTGGTCAAAGGCAACTCGAGTCAAGGTTTCAACAGGTAGAGAGACATAGAACACATTTACTACCAGACATTTGTTCAGAGTAGGGCTATTATGACTGGCTATGTTCCTCCTCCATAGCTGTGGTGCTTGCAGTTCTAGAAACTGCCATTTCCTTGTCCTGAATTCTGGACAAGTTAACTCATGACATCACATGTATTCGTTCAGGACTGCAGTTTAACATCATGCTGTTGTGGGTGCCATTCTGTGTAACGATATGGATTTCAAGTGCTCCTAGAACAGTTTTCTGAGCAAAGCCTTGACAATTTCACCAGCGCTTTTGCTTCCCCATCCCAAGTCAGTGAGTGCAGTGTCTGAGCCATGGAACATGGGGAAGAAAGGAGGTGTGGTATTTAATTTTTTTTAAAAAAGGTGTCTGGTTTTCATATCGGTTCAGGATAAGAGACAGGCCACCTGAAAACTGGACTGCCCTGTAATAAAACCAGTTGGCTGACCACCCTACTCATGGTGCACCCTGCAAACCGTGAGCCCTGTGTGAAACAAGGGCTGATCTGATTATTTTGTATCTATCTCTGGGCCTAATCTGGGTCATGGGACATTGAAGGTCTTAACAAATACCTCAATTATCATTACTAAGTTTAGTTGGACCCACAGCAGATGCAATCTCCTGGGGAACCTCAGGCAGGAGCAAACCCTCCCACCCTGATCCAACTAGATCCCTCCCCGACCCTAGGAGTTTCCAGATCTGGAGTGGTCTCCTGTGCTGGGGTGGGGCAGAGGCAACCAAGGGGTTGGGATGGAGCAACTTGGTGTTCATAATTGAAGCCTGGGGAGGCAGAATATTAGGGAAAACCACAAGCAGGCATCCAGTTAAAAATGACAGATTAATATTGAGAGAGGGAAGTGGGGGACACCATTCCTTTCCTGCCCCAATAGCTCATCTCCTCCCTGGGGTTTTAGGCAAAGTTATCCTTCTTCCCTGCACATAAAACTCTAATTGCCCCATGAAATTCATCAGCCATCGTATAAGATATATATGCACACATTTATTAGTGCCATCAGTTTTAGTAAAGGGCACAGAGGAAATTTTAAATTCAAAGTTTTAGGTCTGAGCATCCATTAACTGTGATTAATTTTCTAATAGCATTCCATTAGGAGCTAATCTGTCTGAGGGTAATTAGCTCTGAATTAGTGTACCCTGATTTCCCCCATTTTAGAATTACCAGATGGGCTCTTCTCTCTGTAGGTCCCTGACAGCCAGTATTTTTCCCCTGTTCACCTTCGTTTCTAAGGAAAGATGATTTGCAAACACTCAGTAGGTGAATTTCCACTGGGCAAGTATCACTGTTTAAATTGATTCCTTACCGATAGTCTGTTTGATGCTTGGTTCAATCCTCGAATTCCCACCTCTGTATCCCAACTTGGTGTCAGTTAAGACTTTTCATCTTTCTTCCTCCCAACCTGTAGTCCCTCTAGACTGCAAACTCTTTGTGGGCAAGGAATATGTCTGTTTATTGTTGTATTGTACTTTCCCAAGCGTTTAGTACAGTGTTCTGCACACAGAAAGCATTCAAAAAATATGATCAAATGAATTGAATAAATGAATAGTCTAATTCTTAGTCCCCTATCCCACCCCTACTGTCATTTAAATTTCATTGTAAGGGACAGTGGGGTGCACCTACAGCAGGAAGTGAACAATTAGAGAGGCCATGAGGCTTCATGGAAAGGGCATGGCCCTAGAAGTCAGAGGGCCTGTTTCTAATTCCTGCTCCACAGCTTTATTCATTAGGAGTCCCCAAACATGGTTTATCAATAAAATCATAGAGCAGAATGAGTGAATAAAAGTTTAAAACTGATTCTACCAATGAATCACTCCAGCTCTCTAAAAACTTATCTGGCTGACATTTTTCCCCCTCAGCCTCCTCTTCTGTCCCTGTTCCTTAGCAGAATTGATTAGGAACTAGGATTAGATAGTGTTTCCTTGAGAGGGGAGTGACCTCTTGTGTCAAAGACAGCTGAGAGGTCTAGAAGTGCTAAGTTATAGTAGAAATCATTTAATTTGGCAAAGAGGTGGTCACTGATGATCTTGGAGAATGTAGTCTCACTGGTTTGAAGGGAGTGGAAAACAGACTGTAATGGGTCAAGAAAGAAGATTGAGGAGAGGGAGTAGAGACTGTTAGAGTAATGGTTCCATGACAGGTTTGCATATTTTGCACTATGACACTTTAATCAAGTGAAATCCTTTAAGGTGATCTGATAAATAAGAAGCTTATATTATCTCCTGATCAACTGGAAATCTACATCTCCAGCCCTGATCTCTCTCCCACTCTGCAGTCTCTCATTTCCTCCTGCCTTCATGAAAACTCTATTTGGATGTCCTCCCATCACATCAAACTTAACATATCTAAAACAGAACTTCTTATCTCTCCACCCAATTTCTCAACAGTCCTCCCCCTGATTTTCTCAACACTGTAGTTGACACCATCATCCTTCCCAACTCACAAGCCCATAATCTGGGCATTATCCTTGACTCCTCTCTCTTATTCAACCCACATATCCAATCCATCACTAAATCCTGTAGGTTCAACCTTCACAACTTCACTTAAATCTGCCCTTTCCTCTCCATCCAAAATGCTTCCTAATCTAAGCTGTTATCCTATTCTGCCCTAATTACTGTTTCAGCCTCCTTGCTGACCTCCCTGCCTCCAGTCTCTCACCACTCAGGGCCATACTTCACTCTGTTGCCCAGATCACTTTTCTGCAAAAATGTTCAGGACATGTTTCCTGAATCAATCAGTCAATCAATCCTCAATCAATTCTCAAGAAACTCCAGTGAACATCAAACAGAAATTCCTCACCTTTGGCTTTAAAGCATTCAATCACCTTGTCCTCTCCTACCTCACCTCACTCCTCTCCTACTACAACTCAGCCCACACACTTCTCTCTACTAATGCTAACCCTCGCACTGTACCTTCATCTTATCTATCTCACCACTGATCTCTCACCCACATCCTGCCTCTGGAATGGAATGCTTTCCCTCTTCATATAAAAATAATAATGTTGGTATTTGTTAAGCTCTTACTATGTGCCAAGCATTTTTCTAGGCACTGGGGTAGAAACAGGGTAGTCAGGTTGTCCTACATGGGGCTCACCATCTTAATCCCCATTTTTCAGATGAGGGAACTGAGGCACAGAGAAGTTAAGTGGTTTGTCCACGGTCACACAGCAGACAAGTGGCAGAGTCAGGATTAGACCACTGTTATTCTCTTCTCAAGGAAACACTATCTAATCTTGGTTCCACCGAACCAGGCCTCTCCTAGTTTTCCTCCTACTTCTCTGGCCACTCTTTCTCAGACTCTTTTCCACTTAACTTTCCCATGTTGACAACATCACCATTCCTGTCTCCCAAACTCTCCACCTTAATATTGTCTTTGACTCATCACCCTTGAAACTCTCTTATTCAGTCTGTCACCAAACACACCATCCTTCATAGACAAGCAGACCCACATTACTCACCAGGTATTTCAAAGTTTAAATCCTCTCCTGATGCCCCCACGTCCCCCACTGCTTCCTTCCCCAGTCTCAGCTGATCTAGCCAGATTATTTGTTAGTAAGAGAGGAAACTATCAGGCACATAATTCCCCAAGTCCTTCTAGTCCCTGCCCTCCACTCTAGCATCTCGTCTTTTTTCTCCATCCCCCTGACTCTATCCCTTCTCACTTCCTAAAATCACTTCTCCCCTTCCACTCTGCTACCTTCAATCTCTCAGGGTCTAAAGACTACATCCTATCTATCACCATATATGCTCAAGCCTAACCCCACTTAATAATTCCTCTCTCTATCCCCCAGCTCCCTCCAATTGTCATCCTACTTCTCAGTTCCTATCATTCATGGTATTTGAGTGCTTGCTCTGTGCAGAGCACTGTGTTAGGTTCTCAAAAGGACAATAGGGTAAATAGGCATGATGCTTGGCCACAAGGATTTTACTATATAGAGGAGGGAGACAGACATTAAAATAAATTACAGGGAGGGGAAAATAAAAATATATACTCATAATGCTGAGAGAGCAAGGAGGTCCCCCACAACCCCCCATTCCACCTTTGCTCTATAACAAAATCTTCAGAAACACATCTAGTCCCCTTCCTCCCTGAGCACAGTGGTGAAACGATTGTCATTCTGGTTAGCTTTTTCCTATTTTAACTTGTAACTCAGTTTATTAAAGGAGATTCTTTTCTTAACCGGCCAAGAGCTGGCATTTTGGGCCCAACCACTTTTCTGGTTTCGTTATAGATCTATGGATTAATAAAGTACAGGAAAGAATGCTATGCAAGCTATGAAAAGGAAATAGGTTTTGAGTAGAGCACATTTTCACTAGTGATGGCTTTATGAGATATGCTGCATTCCAATGACTGTCATAAGTAAAGGAACTCAAGCGTGACATGAGTCAGGTCCGATAAGGTCCACAATGGAAAAGCTCATTTTTAGGCAAGTGCAGCGAGTATTGCTGGTGCAATAACCCGAGTTATTACCAATTCCTCTGCAAGGCAGTTTCTCTGCTCTTTTATTAATTGCCTTCCCTATTTTCTTACTTTATACAGTCCCCATAAACAGATGAAACACTGGAGAAAAGGTTGGTTGCAGACATATTCCCGTTCATTATTACCCTCCATCCTCTTTTGACCATTTGAGAATAGAGGTTCTCACTTTGAGTTGCTTTTGGCAATTATGAAACTTACTCCCCAAAAAGGTGTTTAACAGGCTCAGTGAGTAGCTTCCTTTTAGATGCTTAATTGCAAATTATTCCTTAACACCAAAGGAATGCATTAACTAGTTCACAATCCCCATTCCAGTGTTTCTTTCCAGTAGCACTGAATTAATGTAAATGTGGTTTTAGCAAGGATTTCAAACGGAAAATTACAGTTTAATTTTTCCCCAGTGATCACATACATTTTTTTCAACCCAGGTATCCTGTCTCCTGGAAGTACAGTATGGCATCCTTGGCTCTTAAGTGCCTAGGATAGTTTTACACACCAACTCTACACCAAGAAGCAGGACTGTCAAGCAACCTTTCTAGGGTAAGATTCACATGACCTCTTCATTGAAAAAGGAGATAAGGTTCAGCCTGCTGCTGCTGCTGTTTCTGCTTCTGCTGCTGCAATGACCAGTGCCTCAAGACTTAGCCCTCGAGTCAGCAGACCTGCTTTCTAGTTAATTCTCATCTTCTTCTCCCTGAGCACTATTCCTTAGCCTCTAGGCAGAAGCCAATTAATCAATCACTCAATTAATAGTATTTATGGAGAACTTAATCTACGCAGATCTGATTTGCTTGTAGTCAACCCAGCACTTATTATGTGCTCAGCACATAGTAAGCGTTTAACAAAAAGCACAGTTATTTTTTATTATATTATATTTTTATTTTTTATGATGTTATTTTTTTACTAAGTACTTCAAAAGCTCCAGTCAAGTTCATGGATACTATTCCAGTATTCAAGGAGCTGACAATGTAACGGGAGTGACAGACACTAACATAAATTATACATTTTAAAGATTTTTATAGACTATTTAGACTGTGAGTCCCATGTGGATTATGGAGTATGTCCAACTCCACTCTGAACAGTGCTTATCATTATTATCATTATTGTTTACTTTTTTGCTAATCACTTACTAGGTGTCAAACACTGTTCTAAGATCTGGGGTAGATAGAAGTTAATCAGGTTGGACAGGTTCCCTATCCCTAGAGAGTCTTATAGTCTGAGTAGGTGGGAGAACAGGCATGGAAACCCCATTTTACACGTTAAGACACTGAGTCACAGAGATGTTAAATGACTTGCCCAAGTTCACACAACAAGTGATTGGCAGCACTAGGATTAGAACCCAGGTCTTCAGACTCCCAGGCCCATGCTCTTCCAAGAAGGCCATGTTGCTATACTTAACCCATAGAAAGTGATTAACAAATAAAATAAACAAATAAATACATAAATGCTACTGGGTGTGATGAAGAAGTGAGCATCCATGTGCTTGGGTGACGCTAAAGTGCAGTTGTTGGGGGAATAAGGTGGCAAGATGAGAGATTTATCAGAGAAGGCTTGCTGGAGGAGGTGTGATTTTAGATGTTTCTTGAAGAGGGGGAGGACAGTGGTCTATTAGATGTGAAATGGGAGGGTGTTCTAGAGTGGGAGTAGAGAGTGAGCTAGAGGTTGGCAGATCAAGAGGTGACAATGAGGTACAGTGAGTAGGTTTGATTGAGAGGAGAGAAGGCTGTGAGTTGGGGTTTAGAGCAGAGTAGTGAGGATAAATATGGGGAAGAGTGTTGATTGAATGTCTTAACATCAGTGCTTAGGTGTTTGATCTCGTCATCTCCTACCGCTGCACTATCTCCTCCCTCACCAACTCTGAAATCCCTCTCTCTGACCATAACCTTCTCACCTGCCTCATCTCTCACACTCCCTCCCCCTGCAAATCTTTGCTACTGTCCCACAGAGACCTTCGCTCTCTTGATCCCATCCGTCTTTCCAAAAGCATCTCTCCTCACCTTGCCGCCCTGTCCTCACTTCCCAGTCTCGATGATCAGGTCTCCGCTCTCAACTCCACCCTCTCTACTCATCTCAACTCTCTCGCCCCCCTTTCCCTCTGCCGCTCTCACTCCACTAACTCACAGCCCTGGATCACCTCCTCTGTCCGCCTCCTACACTCCTATGCTCGAGCTGCTGAGCGCTGCTGGTGAAAGTCCAAGCACCAAGCCGACCTCACACACTTCAAATTTATCCTTTCCTGCCTTAACTCTGCCCTCTCCTCCACCAGGCAAAACTTCCTCTCCTCCCTCATTGACACCCATGCCCGTCACTCCTGCCAATTGTTCCGGACCTTTAACTCTCTCCTTAGGCCGCCTGTTCCTCCCCCTCCCCCATCTCTCATCCCCAATGATCTGGCCACCTACTTCATCACAAAAATCAACACAATCAGGTCTGAGCTCCCCAAAGTCACCCCTCTGCCTCCCCCCTCCCCCCCACCACCCCTCTCCCCTACTTTTCCATCCTTCCCTGCAGTATCCTCAGAGGAGATATCCTCCCTCCTCGCAAGTGCCACCCCCTCCACCTGTGCCTCGGACCCCATTCCCTCTCACCTTATTAAAAACATCGCCCCTGCCCTCCTCCCTTCCTTAACTTCTATTTTTAACCACTCAATCTCCATTGGCTCCTTCCCCTCTGCCTTCAAACATGCCCAAGTCTCCCCCATTTAAAAAAATCCACTCTTGACCCCACTTCCCCTTCCAGTTATCGCCCTATCTCCCTACTACCCTTCCTTTCCAAAATCCTAGAACGAGTCGTCTACAATCACTGCTTAGAATTCCTTAACTCCCATTCTCTCCTGGACACCCTGCCATCTGGCTTCCGTCCCCTCCACTCTACTGAGACTGCTCTCTCTAAGGTCACCCATGACCTCCTTCTTGCCAAATCCAATGACTCTTACTCCTTTCTAATCCTCCTTGACCTCTCTGCTGCCTTTGACACTGTCGACCATCCCCTCCTCCTCCATACCTTATCTCACCTTGGCTTCATGGATTCCGTCCTCTCCTGGTTCTCCTCTTATCTCTCTGGCCAGTCATTCTCGTTCTCCTTCACAGGCGCCTCCTCTCCCTCCCATCCTTTAACTGTTGGAGTTCCTCAAGGGTCAGTTCTTGGCCCTCTTCTGTTCTCCATTTACACTCACTCCCTTGGTGAACTCATTCGCTCTCACGGCTTTGACTACCATCTCTACGCAAATGACACACAGATCTACATCTCCGCGCCTGTCCTCTCCCCCTCCCTTCAGGCTCGCATCTCCTCCTGCCTCCAGGATGTCTCCACCTGGATGTCAGCCTGCCACCTAAAACTCAACATGAGCAAGACTGAGCTCCTCATCTTCCCTCTCAAGCCCGGTCCTCTCCCAGACTTCCCTATCACCGTGGATGGTATGACCATCCTTGCTGTCTCTCAGGCCCGCAATCTCGGTGTCATCTTTGACTCGTCTCTCTCGTTCACCCCCACATCCTATCCGTTACCGAGACCTGCCGGTTTCACTGTTACAATATCACCAAGATCCACCCTTTCCTCTCCACCCAAACGGCTACCTTACTGCTACAGGCTCTTGTTATATCCCGGCTAGACTACTGTGTCAGCCTTCTCTCTGATCTCCCTTCCTCCTCTCGCCCCACTCCAGTCTATTCTTCAGTCCGCTGCCCGGCTCAACTTCCTGCAGAAATGTTCTGGGCATGTCACTCCCCTTCTTAAACAACTCCAGTGGTTGCCTATCAACCTCCGCTCCAAACAAAAACTCCTCACTCTAGGCTTCAAGGCTCTCCATCACCTTGCCCCTTCCTACCTCTCCTCCCTTCTCTCTTTCTACTGCCCACCCCGCATGGTCTGCTCCTCTGCTGCCCACCTCCTCACCATCCCTCGGTCTCGCCTATCCCGCTGTCGACCCCTGGGCCACATCCTCCCGCGGTCCTGGAATGTCCTCCCTCCTCACCTCCGCCAAACTAATTCTCTTCCCATCTTCAAAACCCTACTTAAAATTCACCTCCTCCAAGAGACCTTCCCAGACTGAGCTCCCCTTCTCCCTCTACTCCCTCTACCACCCCCCCTCACCTCTCCGCAGCTTAACCCTCTTTTCCCCCCATTTCCCTCTGCTCCTCCCCTTCTACCTTCCCATCCCCTCAGCACTGTACTCGTCTGCTCAACTGTATATATTTTCATTACCCTATTTATTTTGCTAATGAAATGTACATCGCCTTGATTCTATTTAGTTGCCATTGTTTTTACGAGATGTTCTTCCCCTTGACTTTATTTATTGTCATTGTTCTTGTCTGTCTGTCTCCCCCGATTAGACTGTAAGCCTGTCAAACGGCAGGGACTGTCTCTATCTGTTGCTGACTTGTTCATTCCAAGCGCTTAGTACAGTGCTCTGCACATAGTAAGTGCTCAATAAATACTATTGAATGAATGAATGAATGTGCTTGAGGAAGTCATGCCCTCTTGCTACTAACTGGGTGAAAAATTTCTAGGTGAACTCCTGATCAAGAAGTTTTTATTCAGCTAGGGAATATCTGAATGAAATACCTGACTGGGGCCACAGATCTAGACAACGAGATGAAGACCAGGTTAATATGAGTGTAACGCTCTCAAGGGAAAATTATGGGAAAGTTTAAGGAAACCAGTTCCCCACTGGCATCCCTGACAGTCCAGGGGACTAAGATTGAGTTTCAAAGTAGAATTCATTTTATAGCAATTGGAAGTTACTCCTGCCACACTGAGTGCAGACCCCATTCATCCATCCAGAACTGATTTCCCTTCAACTCATAGAAGACAATTCCACTTGGCAGTTAGATGAGATGGACAGGTGAAGCAATCAGAGAGGAGGGACACTTTCATATCAGAGAGGGAGAATTGCCCATAAACCTTGATTCTGTTCATTACCCTGGATTTCCTTCTGTGATCATGTCACAGCCCCAGATCTTCTCCCGTGGCCTCTGCCAGAACAAATACAGGTTACATCTTGAAATTTTGAGCTGCATCTACTCTCGCCCTTCCATGGAGAGAAAAATTGATTCCCCAGCCATTTCACCCAGAACCATATCTTCCCTAACCATCTCACCTGAGTCAAGGAAATGGGGAGATCATTCTGTTTCAGTGCAGGTCATCCAGTAGGTGAAGTAGCTTTTGGTCATAGGCAACACAAAGTTATATTCTCTGGCCAGGTGGGGAGGAGGGTAAGCTAGGTTCTGACCTGCATGTCTTATTAGTTCCTGGGTTAGGGCAAAGAAGTGACCATGTTGGTATTGAGTGAGCCCTTTCTGGCACCTGGTCCACCAGGCCCAACATTTGGCCCACCCAAACTGTTTCCTAGTCCTTTGGCCCCCTAGAAGTTTGGGGTTCATGAATGAGGAATAGCTAAGACTGTTCATGCCAGGTAGAGTGACACAGGCTGGCTGATATGGGCAGCTCTGAATACATACAAGACAATCTTATTTAATGGGATTTACTCAGCATTTACTAAATGCTAAGCACTGGGGTAGATAGAAAATAACCAGATCAGAAACAACCCTGTCCCACTCAGAGCTCACAGTTTTATAGGTGAGTAAACTGATGAGGTCCAGAGAGGTTAAGTGATTAGCCCAAGGTCACCCATTAGGCAAGTCAAAGACTTGCAGGTCTCCCTCTCCTGTGCTCTTCCTTTAAGGCTACATCCCCAGCCCTTGATCTGTGTAGAGTGGATGAGATAGTGAGCAAACTGTGTGTTTGTTGCGGGGTGGGGAGATGGATTGGGGAATTGAAATTGATTTTCCCAAAATTCTCCTAGATCTCAACTTTCACTGATTTCAATTCTGGGGCTAGATTTTAACAGGAGGTGGGGTGAGCTGAAATGAAATATAACCTTGGGCTACAGTAAGCAATAACTAGTATCATCAATCATTTCTGCTTTAGCCCCTCTTCCCCTCCCCAGTCCCTCTGCCTCTCTGTCTCTGTTTCTTTTCCTTCAATATTTTTTTATATTGTATAATGCACTGGAAATGAAATGAAAGTGCATTTACAGCATTTCAGTCCCATTAATGTAGTCCCCAGCAGGAAGCAGATGGACTATAATGTATTTCCATGAAATAATGAACTTTTGCATTATAAAATTATTTAATCAGAGGACTCTGTATTTAATTCAGATACTCTAGAGCAGACATAGTCTATTTGGATTTTCATATGTTCTCTGAATTGCCTGACCTTTACCTTTGTAATTGTTTCCCTCTTTAATTAGCAGCAGGAAAATATGCCTCTAAAGTGGCTTTCCTTGGCTTACTTTTGTCCTGAGGAGATGTTCAGCTGCCCTTAATTAAACCTTCTGCCCTGGGCCAGGCTGGCTGTGATGACTCCCCTGGAAAATTGAAGAGGCAGGGATAATACTCCTCAGTGTATTTGCATAGGCAAAATGCAAGAGCTTCACAGGAACAATTACTAATGTAAATTACCATCAAAGGACTCAGGATTGTATTTTTAACTCATTTAAGCTTTCATATTATTTATTTACTACTTCAACACTGAACCACCTTGTGAGGCTTTTAAACTATCAATCAGTCACTCAGTGGTATTTATTGAATGCTTACTCTGTGCAGAGGACTGTACTAAGTGATTGGGCGAGTAATGTATAAAAGAGTTGGTAGACATCATTCTTGTCCACGAGAAACTATAAGCATTTAACTAATTTTGATCTCCCATCTCCCTCATTAGATTATAAGCTCCTTGAGGGCAAGAGGCCTTTCTGCCTCCAAGTGACTCACATTATGGAAAACTTAAATCATAATACTCTTGACCAATACATTGTCCATGTTCACAGCTGTTCCTTTGGATATAAGAAGATGCCTATTATTGGGAGAACATTCCCTAATACTTGAACAGTCTTCTAGCCAAATCACATACAGTGGGAGAATTGACTACATTTGTGTATGCACACACACATTCCCAACACACATTCCCAAACACAGGGAAATATTAAAAATGAGAAGGGATTATCTTCCTTGAAAATGTGGATTTATCGTAAATGGTCATATGCTAAACAATTAGGATCCTTTCCAGAATCTTTGGAAAAATATGAAATCCCCTCACTTCCATGATATCTCTGAATGGATCCCAATCTACTTAATACTACCACCAACTCCCTGCCTCTGAAACCTGCAACTTTAATGTTATGCTTGACTTCTTCATCTCTTTCACCCCAATATACAGTTCAGGATCTACTTCATCTCCATCTTCTCCTCCAAACAGCCACCAGTGATGTTCTTCTTGGCAAATCTGATGGTCTGTACTGCAACCTAATCTTCCTTGACATTTCAGCTGCCAGTGACACTGTGGACCAACGCCTTCTCCTGGAAGGGGCTTCACCGACACTGTCACCTCCTGGTTGTCATCTTATCTGGCCATACCTTTTCAGTCTCTTCCACTGAAACCTCCTCTACCTCCCACTCTACAACTATAGGGGTGCCTCAAGTTATAGTTTTGGAACCCCATCTAGTTTCCATCTACACCCACCCCTCTGGAGAATTCATATGTTCCCATGGCTTCAACAACCATCTCTACAAAGATGATTCCCAAATCTACCTCTTCAATCCTACTTCTCTCCTTTTCTTCAGTCTCTCATTTCCTCCTGTCTTTGGGACATCGCTACTTGGATGCCCTACTGACACCTCAAACTCAGCATGCCCAAAACAAAACTCCTCACCTTCCTAACCAAACCTTGTACTCCCCCTCTCTTTTTCATGACTGAAGTCAACATTACTATTCTTCTTGACTCACAGGCTCAAGTCATCTCTCTCATTCAACCCACATATTCAATCTGTCACCAAGGCCTGCCAGTTCTGCCTCCACAGCATAGCTAAAATCTGCTCTTTCCTCCCCATCCAAACTGCTATTACACAGATCCAAGCACTTATCATAACCTGCCTTATCTATTGCATCAGTTTCCTTGCTGAAATGTCAGCCTCAAGTCTATAACCATTCCAGTCCTCATTCCAATCTGTTTCTTGGCTCATTTTTCTAAAAAAAAAATTCAGTTCACATCTGCCCATTCCCCAATAACCTCCAGAGGTTTCCCATCCACCTCCACATCAAATAGAAACTCCTTACCATTGGTTTTAAAGCATTCAATCAGTTCTCCCCCACATAACTTACCTTTCTGATTACCTAACTATAATCCAGACAGCACACTTCACTCTTCCATCATCAACCTACTCATGATACCTTGATTTTGTCTATCTCACCACTGACCTCTTTTTTATATTCTCCCTTTGGCCTGGGACTCCTGCCCCTATTAACTATTAAATTGTCCTGTCCATCACTAGCACTGGGGACTCTGATCACTCCTCACTATTTAATTTCATTATAACACTAAAGAACCCAGAGAAATACAAATTACAATATGGTACCATGTAATAATAATAATGTGGTGTTTGTTAGGCTTTTACTATGCACCAAGTACTGTACTAAGACCTGGGACAGATACAAATTAATGAGCTCTCACATGAGGCTCACAATCAAAGTAGGAGGCAGAACAGGTATTGAATCTTCATTTTGCAGATGAGTGAACCAAGGCACAGAGAAGTTAAATGAAGTTCCCAAGGTCACACAGAAGATATGTTGTGGAGCCCAGATAGATTCATTCAATCATATTTATTGAGTGCCTACTGTGTGCAGAGCAGAGATTGTTGTGGGCAGGGAATGTGTCTGCTTATAGTTATACGATACCAAGCACTTAGTACAGTGCTCTGCACACAGTAAGTGCTCAATAAATATGATTGAATGATTTAAAGCACAAGTCTTCTGACTCCCAGGCCTGTGCTCTTTCAATTAGGCCATGCTGTTTCCCTGTAAGTCTAGGACCAAATCTGGGAAGCACCTATACTGATGTTACTCTGAATCTACTTGCCCCAATTTGAGGACTGTAGTATATCAGAACAAACTCTTGGTGTGGGAAGAGCTGTCCCTAATTCTTTCCTCATGCTAAACCTAAATTATGAAATAGAAACCTGTTGTAAAAGAACTGGATGTATTTTTTCCAGACATGTACTCCTTTAGCAGGAACAATCAAATTTCTGAGTTGTTTCACCAACCTCACCTTATAGCCTTATTCAACATCAAATGCCAAGAGACATCAACCACAGTGAAGATGTAGAATATAGTCAATTAGCCCTAAGAATTTTCTTTTTTTCATTTTGGACTCTAATGACCATTTTAACAATAGCAAAAGAAAGACTAATAAGTTCTTAATGGTAAGGAATCACATTATTTTCTTAAGTGATTCAGCAAAGAAATGAAACTAGAAACCACAGACTACCCAGTAGCTAGCTTCCTGCTTAACTTTATTTTAATATGGCACCTTCATATATAGATTCTCTACAATTCCACCCCTTCTAACAACACAGCTGACTCCCTTCACTGAGTTTACTGTGCACGCTATATTCATGTACAGACACTTTGATACACCAACCCACTCTCTTTGTTAACATCCTCAAGCCAAATCATTTTATTTCTGTCCTCTCTACAACTCCTTGGTTGTAGGTCTTGATGGGACCTTACAGATCTTCCCTCTAGACTGTAAGCTAGTTATGAGGAGGGGATGTGTCTGTTTACTGTTACACTGTACTACCCCAAGCGCTTAGTACTCTTCTCTGCATACAGTAAGTGATCAGTAAATATGATTGAATGAATGAATAAATGAATGAAAAATTACATACCCAAGAGGTACACCTCCATATAAAGGTGCAAAGAGTTTGAGAAGTATATATAACACATTTCCTACCTACAAGGGTTATGAACTCTGACAGAAATGTTTACAGACTAATCTAAATAAATAATTGAATTTTTAATTTTCAAAATGTTCGATAAGTGCTAAGGATAGGTATAAATTAGTAACAGTATTTACTAATTGTGTACTTAGGGCAAGGCACTCTACCAAGGACCAGGAAACAACTCACATCTGACAATTAGACATAGTGTCGTGGCTTCCTGGGGCTCACAATCTAAAACTGCAATTAACTAATTAATTATGGTATTTGTTAAGCACTTACTATGTGCCTGGCACTCTACTAAGCTCTGGGGTAGATTCAAGCAACTCAGGTTGGACAGGTCCCTGTCCCACATGGGGCTCACAGTCTCAATTACCATTTTACAAATGAGGTAACTGAGGCACAGAGAAGTAAAGTGACTTGACCAAGGTCACACAGCAGACAAGTGACAGAGCTGGGGTTAGAACCCATGACCTTCTCACTCCCAGGCCCATACTCTATACACTACAACAGCAGTAGTAAAGATGACATGATGTAAACATGAAACAACAACAAAAAAAATATAAGTGCACAATTCTACAAGTCTGGTGGTGAAGGGGATAGGAAGCAAAGTGGCTTAGTAGAAAGAGCACAAGACTGAGTCAGGAGATCTGGGTTCTCATCCTAGCTCCACCACTTGCCTACTGTGTGAGTCTCTTAACTTCTCAGTGCCTCTGTTTCCTCATATGTAAAATGGATATTAAGTATCTATTCTTCCTCCTCCTAAAGCTAAAAGCTACATGTGAGACAGGGATTGGTCTCATCTCTTTGGATTGTATCAGCTGCAGTTCTCGGCACAGTAAACATCTAAATGCCATTGTTATTATTAGTAGTAATAATAATCCTTCTTGGCACCACACACAAAGCTTGCCAGAATCAGGGGCCCTGGATGATGGAAAAGCAACAGGGATACATGATAAAGGTGTAAATTGCCTAAGGTGCATTTGATTAGACTATGGCCATCCCTTGGTACCTGTATCTGATCATCCTCCACTGAGCTGAAGGTATTGATTTATGATGTGCTCATGAACTTTATGTCCTTTGACTGGTTACTGCAGTTCACTAGAGTTTCACTCAATATTTCATTGGAAAAAAGTGTTAGAGATGGCTGATGGGTTTTATATGACTTGGAATGCTGGGAATTAATTGGTAAAGGCATGTTGGAGGAAGTGGACTTTCCAGAGGGCTTTGAGCATAGAAAGGGCAGTGATCTGTTGGACCCGGGGGTAGGGGAAATCCTGAGCTGGGGGAAAAGCAAGATCCAGGGGTTGGAGAATTGAGAGTGAGGAACCTTTAAAAGGTTGGTGTGGGCGGAACAAAGAGAGTGGGTTGGGGAGTAAGCAGGGAAGAAACATTTAAAGTGGGAAGGAATGAACTTCTCTCCTTACCCCCTCACTCTTCATTCCTCCCATACACAGTTTCTAACAGACCTTGCTTTTAGTTCTCCCACCTCTGATACTTCATTCATAGAATTCCCTCTGCCTGGAACACCCCCAACCTTTGAAATTCACCAGATCACAGTTCTTCCCATCTTCTAAACTTGCCTAAAATCCCACCTCCTACAAGAAGCCTTTCTCTAATAATTCCCAACATCCCATATCATGATATCCATAGCATTTATATACATATCTAAGTGAATATGTACATTTAAATATATGCATATATATCTATACACACATACACACACAAAGATACATACACCTGCATCTCCATAATCAACTGAGTATCCAGTTATTTATTCAACAACTTCATCCTGACATGGGAGTGCTGCCTGTTCTATCCTTGTTCTTCCTCCTGCTTCCTTTATTTGTAAATAATGTTTGTAACTGCCATATCCTCCATTAAATTGAAAGTCCTATGTTGAGGCAATCTCCCAAGTGGCTAATACAGTGCCCCATAAACAGCAGAAGCTCACTGAATACAAATGATTGATCGACTAATTGATTCCTCAAATAAATTAAGAACTTAGAAACAAAATGTGGTCTCCCTAGTGACTGATAGGTTGGGTCTCCAGGGAAAGATTTAGGGATGAAGTGGTATTGGGTCATCAGTCATCCCTGTCTAAAAGGATGGTGGCTACAAGGGCTACCAGCTGCACCCTGTTCCCCCCACGCATCTTGATGCCTAGATCAGAAAGAGAGCCCTGGGTTGGATGGATCATGAGACCGACACAGTAATGTAGTTTCTTTTGATGTTGATGACATTTTGGATCCTGCCTCTTTCTTCCAATAGCAAAGTGAGGAATTTATACCTTAGTGATATCTATAAATAGATTATGAGTGGATTTTTCATCAAGTCTCACCTAACAAGTCTCACAGCACATTTTCTCAGCAATTTTGGAAACAAAGTGAAAATGTGTTTGCCCTGGAGGAAGACTGGACACCACTAAAGCAATTGCAGGGTGGGAATGTCTGACTTGAAATCTTGTTTCAGACTTAGAGAAGAATAGTTCCCATGTTTCCCTTTGGGGGCAATTCCTTCAGCCAAACTTATTCCATCCAACCAGATTCCCCTCCCCATCTCCTAGTCTTCCTATCACACTCTGTGGGGATTTATGTCTGAATACTTCCCCTCAGTACCTATATGTGCTTCTGGAAGGACAGAAGGGCATATTCTGTTTTTAATTTCTACATTCTGGTACCTTAATCTCAGGGCTACAATAGCTACAGGTCCTCAAAGCTTCTGCTTCTACCTTTCTCCCTACTTTGATTGAACAGTGAAGTTTTACAAGTGAGAGTTGAAAAACTAAGTTCTGATCCCTTTAGGTTAGTTCATTAGAAAATCATAAACATAATTATTCGTGCCCTGTTGCTTCTACTTAATTTTTTTTTATGTAGAAAATGAAATCTTGCTTTCTATAAATTCTAATTAGAAGTGGAATATGCAAAAATGTCTAACAGCCAATGTCATCATAAGCAGAGTGTGACTTCCAGTGCCAGCTGGACCAATTAAAATGTGCTGTGGATGGCTGTTTTGGCTGGGCTAGGCTAGGCCCACACATAGAGAGAGGGACGAAGCTCAGAAGTTGCTAGTACAGTAAGTACTCACTCTCTAATCCCCTTTCCCAAAGGGAAAGCTAATCTGTATAAATGCCAAACATTTATCTGTGAGCCCGAAAAGAACAGGGCCAATTAGAATGGGAAATTAAGGTAAAAGGGAGTGGGCAAGTTATCTTGAGCAGGACAGCCATTTTGACTTTAGATCAAGTACTTAGAGGGGCCGATTGCAAAGACAATTTTGTTTCCCTTTGGGAATTACTAGGGAAGGGACCAGGACAGGATGTTGGAGGAACTGGAATTCACCAAAAGACCTGTAATCATCAGAAGAAAACATTTTAGAAGGACCTGTTGGTGTAGCAGAACTCAGGTGAGGTACTTGCAGGCAAATTCATCACCAAGATCCGCCCTCTCCTCTCCATCCAAACAGCTACCTTACTGGTACAATATCTCATAATATCCCTGCAGAATTATTGCATCAGCCTCCTCTCTGTTCTCCCATCCTCCTGTCTCTCCTCACTTCAGTCTATACTTCACTCCGCTGCCCAGATTGTTTTTTTACAGAAATGCTCTGGGCACGTTACTCTTCTCAAAAACCTCCAGTGGTTGCCTATCAACTTTCACATAAAGCAAAAGCTCCTCACTCTTGGCTTCAAAGCTCTCCATACCTTGCCCCCTCCTACCTCACCTCCCTTCTCTCCTTCTACAGCCCACCCCATTCACTCTGCTGCTCTTCCACTAACCTCCTCACGGGGCCTCATTCTCACCTGTTACGCCATCGACCCCTGGACCACGTCCTACCTGTGGCCTGGAATGCCCTCTCTCCTCACATCCACCAAACTAGCTCTCTTCCCCCTTTCAAACCCTGCTGAGAGCTCACCTCCTCCAGGAGACCTCCCCATACTGAGTCCCCCATTTCCTCTGCTCCTTCTCCCCTCCCTATTGCCCCTATTCCCTCCATCTGCTCAACCCCCCTCCACCCCATAGCATTTGTGTATATTTGTACACATTTATTCTGTTTATTTTATTAATGATGTGTATCTATCTATCTATAATTCTATTTATCTATTTTGATGCTACAGATGCCTGTCTTGTTTTGTTTTGTTGTCTGTCTCCCCCTTCTAGACTGTAAGCCCATTGTTGGGTAGGGATTATCTCTATTTGTTGCTGAATTGTACTTTCCAATCACTTAGTACAGTGTTTTGCACATAATAAGTGCTCAATAAATGTGATTGAATGAATGAATGAATGAATGAATGAATGAAAGAAAGAAATCAAGGTTTTGTGCCCAGGAAAGAAGGTACACCTGAGGTGAATATCTATCTCCTCTATCTTGCTGCCACCCTCTTGTCCATGTTCTGCCTTTTCCCTGGAACACACACCCTCTTTATATTAGACAATTACTCCCCCCACCTTCAAAGCATTATTTAAAACACATCTCCTCCAAAAGGACTTTCCCTACTAAACCCTCATTTTTTCTTGTCTCCCTCCCTTCTGTGTTGCCCTTGCAACCTAGATTTACATCCTTTATTCATCTTTTCCTCAGCCTCACAGCATTTATGCATGTATCTGTAATTTATTTGTCCATATCCATGTCTCTCTTCACCTTCTAGACTGTAAGCTTGTTGTGGGCAGGGAACATGTCTACCATTTCTTTTATATTATACTCTCCGAAGAGCTTAGTACAGTGCTCTGCACACAGTAAACACTCAGTAATTATGATTGATTGATTCATCAAATATGTTAGTTAAGGGGAAAATGGTTTTGGTAGCTAAAATTTATCTTTAGTGGTCACCTAATTGAGAATGTTGATGTTAATTTCATTAGCTATTAACATTTGGTTTGGAGCATTAACCTTGAAGTCTGAGTTGAGCAGGGGATGTGGGAAGATACTACATGTCCAAAGATGTGTTAACTGATTGCCAAGTGGAGAAGGAGGGAGAAAACCTCACTGAACTTCAGAAATTCCACCAGAGTTGTTATGGCCTGGGGACACTTATCTTGTTGAAATTACTTACACTGACCCATCAAATCTCAATGCACCAAAACTCCTAAACTGGTTCAAAGAAGTGGGGAGCTCGCTATTATGTTCCCTTCACTTATCTCAGGGGAAAACTCAGCTAAGTTTCAAGCTTTGACCACAGTCAGTCAGTAAGTCAGTTGTATTTATTGAGTGCTTACTGTCTGCAGAGCACTGTATTAATCGCCTGGGAGAGTGCGAATATAACAGTATATAGACACATTTCCCGCCCACAACAAATTTACAGTCTAGAGGTGTGTGCGTTTGGCAGGGCTGGTTAGAGTTCCATCCTGAGGCCCTGAGGTAGAGGGATGGACTATAGGGGCTCTGTCCCTTTCTGTGAGGATGAATGAGATCTGTGCATTTTGAGGGATCAGTCAATCCCTCAATAGTATTTACTGAGCACCATCTATGTGCAGAATACTGTATTAATGTCTTTCTCTGCTGAACTGGATGTGTACTCTCCCAGGTGCTTAGTACAGTGCTCTGCACAAGATACTCAATAAATACCATTGATTAATCGATTGGCTAATTAGGTGACTAATTTGTCATCATAAATCATTCATTCATTCAGTCAGTCAGTCAGTCATTTATTGAATGCTTACTGTGGGCAGAGAGTGGAGGAGTACAACACAGAAATAAGCGGACACATTCCCTACCCACATCCAGCTTTCAGTCTATTGTCTATCAACTCTCTTCACTTGCTTCAATCGATCAATGGTATTTATTGAGTGCTTACTGTGTGCAGAGCACTGTAGTACGTGCTTGAGAGAGTTCAGTATAACCAAATTGGTAGACACTTTCCCTGATCACAGTGATCTTACAGTGTAAAGGGGGGATTTAATTCTGTCAAACTTTCACTCTTGGCCCTCCCTTGTTCGCCCTTAAGTCGACTTCCCTTACAACCCCCAACTTGTCCTGTCCTCACCTCCCAACCAAATCCTTCAGATCACAACTTCAAAACTAAACTGAAATCACACCTCCCCCCAAGGAGCCTTCCCCATTTAATGTACAAAAGACACAGTTCTTGAAGCCATCAAGCACCCATCCTTAACTCTTATGCACTTTATTCCTCTCCTAAGTCCTTATTCATTCATTCATTCAGTAGTATTTATTGAGCGCTTACTATGTACAGAGCACTGTACTAAGAGCTTGGAATGTACAAATCAGTAACAGATAGAGACAGTCCCTGCCCTTTGATGGGTTTACAGTCTAATTGGGGGAGACAGACAGACAAGAACAATAGCAATAAATAGAATCAAGGGGATGAACATCTCATTAAAACAATAGCAAATAAATAGAATCAAGGCAATGTACATATCATTAACAAAATAAATAGAGTAATGAAAATATATACAGTTGAGCAGATGAATACAGTGCTGAGGGGATGGGAAGGGAGAGGGGGAGGAGCAGAGGGAAAGGGGGGAAAAGAGGGTTTAGCTGTGGAGAGGTAAAGGGGGGGTGGTAGAGGGAGTAGAGGGAGAAGAGGAGCTCAGTCTGGGAAGGCCTCTTGGAGGAGGTGAGTTTTAAGTAGGGCTTTGAAGAGAGGAAGAGAATCAGTTTGGCGGAGGTGAGGAGGGAGGGCGTTCCAGGACCACGGGAGGACGTGGCCCAGGGCTCAACGGTGGGATAGGAGAGACCGAGGGACAGTGAGGAGGTGGGCGGCAGAGGAGCGGAGCGTGCAGGGTGGGCGGTAGAAAGAGAGAAGGGAGGAGAGGTAGGAAGGGGCAAGGTGATGTAGAGCCTTGAAGCCTAGAGTGAGGAGTTTTTGTTTGGAGTGGCGGTTGATAGGCGACCACTGGAGTTGTTTAAGAAGGGGAGTGACATGCCCAGATCGTTTCTGCAGGAAGATGAGCCGGGCAGCGGAGTGAAGAATAGACTGGAGCGGAGCGAGAGAGGAGGAAGGGAGATCAGAGAGAAGACTGACACAGTAGTCTAGCTGGGATATACCGAGAGCCCGTAGCAGTAAGGTAGCCGTTTGGGTGGAGAGGAAAGGGCGGATCTTGGCGACATTGTAAAGGTGAAACCGGCAGGTCTTGGTAATGGATAGGATGTGTGGGGTGAACGAGAGAGACGAGTCAAGGATGACACCGAGATTGCGGGCCTGAGAGACGGGAAGGATGGTCGTGCCATCCACGGTGATAGGGAAGTCTGGGAGAGGACCGGGTTTGGGAGGGAAGATGAGGAGCTTTCCAAGCACTTAGTACAGTGCTCTATACACAGTAAGTGCTCAATAAATACGATTGAATGAATGAGCACTGTATGTTCAATGGGCTACTGGGAACAGTCCTCATTTATGGTATAGCAAAGCAGCCTGTTTCAATTCAGCTAAGAAAAAAAACACATTGCAATCTAATAATAATGATGGCATCTGTTAAGCACTTACTATGTGCCAAGCACTGTTCTAAGCACTAGATACAAGATAATCCATTTGTCCCACGTGGGGCTCACAATCTTAATCCCCATTTTATAGATGAGGTAATTGAGGCACAGAGAAGTTAAGTGACTTGTCCAAAGTCACACAGCTGACAAGTGGAGGAGGCGGGATTAGAACCTACGACATCTGACTCCCAAGCCCAGGCTCTTTCCAGTAAGCCACACTGCTTCTCTGCTACCAGTACCTCTGTGGCCCAAATGACCTGCCGGACTAGGTGACTGGATCCTGGTGATTCAGAAATATCTAGTCTGGAAAGGGCAATTTTAGCCTGGCTAAGCAGCTATGGCAGCCACTGGTTGCCCACCTCTACTTAAACCTCCACTACCTGCTGCTGCCCACGGCCACCCTCATGTGGAAAAGCTTCTTTCTGTGAGGTACAGCAGCTGCCCCAGTATCCAGGCCCTGGTAACATGGCTGTCACTGGAGTAGGAGGGTGGCAAGGGATTAGACTAAAACCTTTCTCCACCTCCCCCATCTCTTTGTTTCTCCCCTCTTCTCTTTCCTCTCACTTCTCTCTGCCATTTGCTATCATCTTTGTGATCAAGGATCACTTTTCATGGCTGAGGCCCTCCGGTATCAGACTTTCCCCTGTCTGCTTGCTTTTTATTATATGCTGCTGTCCTCCTGCTGGATGAAGATATACGTCTTCTCTGGCTCCTTCCTCTCTATTTGCTATTCTTGAAGAAATCTCCTACTACTATTGCTCATTCATCCACTAATTGCCTTTTTCCAACCATCTCCAACTATTCTTTCTCTAGTTCTCTTTCATCCTGCCCCTATGACTCTCAATCTATTAACCCCTTCATATCCAAGTGCCCCAAGCCCTGCATGGCAATAGGCCCCAATAATATTATCCCAAGCATTTTGTACAGCATTCACTAGGTACTTAATAAATTCATTCATTCAGTCAGTCACATTTATTGAGCCGTTACTGTGTGCAAAGCACTGACCTAAGCGCTTGGGAGAGTACAATATAACAACAGAGACACATTCTTGCCCACAATGAGCTAATACTATTAATTCATTTTTTATAGTATTTGTTAAATGCCTACCATGTATCAAAAACTGTTCTATGTGTTGTGGTAGTTACAAGAAGGTGTGAGAAGCAGCATGGCTTAGAGAAAAGAGCCTGGGCTTGGGAGCTAGAGGATGTGGGTTCTAATCCCACCTCTGTCACTTGTCTGCTGTGTGACTTTGGACAAGCCATTTAACTTCTCTGTGTCTCAGATGCCTTGTCTGTAAGATGGGGATTAAGACTGTGAGCTCCACATAGGACAACCTGATGATCTTGTATATACTGGTGCTTAGAACAGTGTTTGGCACATAGTAAGTGCTTAACAAATACCGTCATTATTATTATTATTATTACAAGTTGATTAGGTTAGACACAGTCACTATCCTGCATGAGGGTCACTGTCTAAATAGGAGGAAGAAAAAGCATTTAGACCCCATTTTACAGTCGAGGAAACTGAGACACAGAGAAGTTAAGCGACTTGCCCGAGGTCACACAGCAAGTAATTGGCAGAGCTAGGTTTAGAACCCAGATCCTCTGACTCCCAGGCCTATGCTCTTTCCTCTAGGTCATGCTGCTTGGTTGATTAATTGATTGAGGTCTTCTTTCACCCCTCATCCTACTTAAAGTGACCAAATTCTTCACTACTCATGGAGGTCACATAACTGAATAGCCAAATGCACCATTTCTGCAGAATACCAAGCCTGTGATCCCAATGTCCACTATGCAAACTTCAGACCTCTGGTCTAGCATGTCAGAGTTACTTCCCTTAGCCTATGCTTCTGAGTTGGAGGTTCTGGTATTTAGCTGATAATGACCAGACGTGGTTTTATACTCCTGATTGACAAACGAAGTCAAAACTCCTGCAATTGCCTTCAACAGTGCATCTTGCCTCCCCTATCAAAAGCCAAATATGATGATGTGGAGAAGAGCTGATATGACAAGGATCACTTGAACTCTATCCTTAATCCCAACTTTGGACTCTAGATCAAATTGTGATTCCACCTGAGTCCTAATATAAGGGAATTGCTATGATTTGCAAACTATTTTAGGTAACAGTCAAATTTAGATTTTGAAATTAGTGATTGTTTCTCTGTGATGTCAGGATGGACCCTTTGTTGATTTCTACAAACTCTGTCCCCCTGTTGCAGTCCAGCAAGCAAGGAGCAAAGAGAAAAATATCTCCCCTCTTTCCCACTCCCAACAACGGTTAACGCAGTTGACAAGTGACAGAGGCAGGATTAGAACCCAGGTTCTTCTGACTCCAAGGCCCTTGCTCTATCCATTAGGCAACACTACTTCCCCTAACATATCCTTACAATGCTTTCTCTAATCTCCTTCCTTTTCGATTCTCAAGTTCAGCTCTCCATATAGCAGCTGTCTGGGTTTCCTGTTGTTGATCATCCTTCTCCTATTGTCTCATCCAGCATGGCTGTGTTGCAGTTAGCATAGCTTCATTGCTAGGAAACTATGTTCCAAAACTTCATTGTCAGTAATCTTGTTTTACCATTTGTTGTTAAGTCTGGCTGGTAAGTGAGGGTGATGGAGCTGTACAAAAAACCAGATGTGAAGTAGTGTGGGTCAGTGGAAAGAGCACGGGCTTGGGAATCAGAGGACATGGGTTCTAATCCCAGATCTGCCACTTAGATGTGCGATTTTGGGCAAGTCACTTAACTTCTCTGTGCCTCAGTTACCTCATCTGTAAAGTGCGGATTAAGACTGTAAGTCCCAAGTGGGACAACCTGATTACCTTGTATCCCCCCCACCCCCTAGTGCTAAGAACAGTGCTTGATAACAGTAAGCACTTAAACAATATCATCCTTATTATTATTATCCTCGGGGGGGGGCATCCAGGTCTCACATTCACACAGAGGGTCAGACAACACTTGGATCTGCAAATGCTTATTCTGGTCTGGATCCTAACATCATGCTTCCATCATACTGTGGTAGACAGTCTTTCAAAAGGGGTGTTGGCCTTCTTGATACAGTTTTCTGATTCTTGTCTTTCATTATGATGTTGGTCAGTGTGCTGCCTAGGTAATGTAATTCTGTGTCTGCTTTTAAAATCCAGCACTTAAAACAGTGCCTGGCACATAGTAAGCACTTTACAAATACCATTTTAAAAACTCTATGTTGCAAATATAAATTTTTGGTTGTGTGTATGTCTTCTCTGATAGCTAATACATCACCTCAGTTTCCTTAAACCTACTGTGTATCTGTGACACCTGGCTGATCCAGTGCAACATTTACAATTCTTTGTATAAGTTCATGGGTGTAGACCTCTAGGGTACAGTCATTACCATATAGAATTTTTGAATAACTGTTTCTGGGACCTAGGTTGATTCTCAAAATCTATTGAGTTGGAAGAATTTCCCAGGTGTGCAGAAGTGTATTCTAACATATGCATTCAGATCTGTTGCATCATACAGCATGATTGCATAGGTTACTTTGAATAGGACCAGGCCCTCTACACATCCTTGTTTTATTCTTCTCACAATAGATAATGGATCAGATAGGGCACCCTCAGCTGTGACCCATTCAGTAGTCTCAGAATCTTGATGAATTTTTCAGGGCAGCCAAGTTGCTTAGTAATTTCCAGAACAAAGACCTACTGATGGTCAAGAATTGAGTACATTGTTAGGCACACTGTCAGCAACCAACAAATGGCAGGAGCAGTAGCATAATGGTTAAATCTTCAACACTGCATAGGGTCATAAAGGGTCTATCATATTGATTCAGTCGGATGCTGATATCAATGAGAAGATTGCAATAAAATATCAAAAAATAAAAGCAGATACAAGCTGAGCACGTGAATTCATTTTTGAAAGGAAATATGTAAAAGATGTTGAATTGCTGAACAATTGCTACTCAACTTGCAAGTCAAATACAAGAAGAGAAGCTGAAGTTTTCCCAATATGTTTCCAGTAAAGGAATGGATTCCCGTACTTTGAGCCTAAAAAGACTTAGAGGATGCATCATACAGGATACTCCCTGCCAATCAGGCATTTATTTTGTGCTTTCAAAACAAAATATCCACACAAATACAGTGTGCCTTCCATTTCCATGCTCTGAGGCTCTTCCTACTTGTGAACAAGAGGTAATGGCGAAGTGAAGGTTGATGTGAGGTGATCATGAGTTATGACCACCTGAATCTCAGCATTCCATCTTTGAGAATGTGTTATTAAATACCCTGTTTTCTCTAGTTAATTAAAACCATGATTGACTATGAAAATTGTATTAGGAAACTGATTCATCAACACAGTATTTATTTGAGGCATTAAATTCAACAAATTCATTTGTAAATCCTAGACTATTGGAATCTCAGCTTGGTGAGAGTCTGTCACAGCCCTTCTTGCTGTTTCTTTCATCATTTTGTTTTAGTTTCTAACTCATATCTAGCAGACATGCTCTAACATGGCCAAAAGTTCCAAACATAAATGATTGCCACTGCCAGAGTCTCCCATTTGAATTCTGTTCTCTAGGGATGACTATCTGGGATTAGGTTCTGCTTTCCAGTGGCAACATTTAGAAAAAGACATGATGGCTCTTTAATTTAAATTAATCACTACAGCTGCAACTTTCACACCTACCCAGAGGCCTTCCTCCTAGCTCTGCTCTCTCTCAAGAGCGTTTTGTGTTTTAGTGTTCATCATTTGGAGAGGAGGTTTTATTTTCCACGCAGTTTTTATTGAATCTGGATTCCACAGGATTCCTGCATTTGCATTTGTTCATAAAAAATAATTCCTCTTGGAATTACTGATTCATAAGCATCTCTGACATCCTCATTTGCATTCCTACCGTCCTTTAACTTAACCTGGCACCTGGCTACGTATTTGCCTTCTATGCAGTTTTCTGATTTTCCTCTGAAACTATTAGTCAGAGAGCTAATCTTGCAGCTATCTCCCAGAAGTGAAATCTTTTAGTCTGTTCTTTTCCATCTGTCTCACGCAATTGAGTCAAGTCATCTCTGACTCATAGTGACGCCATGGATACATCACCCAAAGAACACCCAGCCTCCATCTATAATCGTTGTAGTAGTGTATCCATAGAGTTTTTTTGATAAAAATATAGAAGTGATTTACCCTTGTCTTATTCCGAGCCATAAACTTGAGTCACTTCCCTCGACTCTCTCCCATGCCGCTGCTGCCCAGCATAGATGAGTTATGGCTTGTATCAGATTGTTTCCCACTCGCTGGCCACTGCTCAAACTAGGAATGGAATGGATATGCCTCTGCTTGACTCTCCCTCCTGTAGTCGAGACTGGTAGAGTACTGGGAACTCTCCAGGTGCAACCCTGAGAGGGGCTTTGCCTGTCAGCCCTGGAGTTATGCAGGTCTGTGGGGTCAGTCCAATCCTGCTCAACCTAGTATATGCCACCATGCTTGAGGATGGAACGGGGACCCTGGATTCAGAATCAACTTTTGATCCCAAATTCATGGTTGCAACCTCACTGTCAGAAGCATCATATTTCATTCATTCATTCATTCATTCATTCAATCGTATTTATTGAGCACTTACTGGGTGCAGAGCACTGTACTAAAAGTGTTTAATATAGGCAGAACACTGAACTAAGCACTTGGGAGAGTATAATATAACAATAAACAAGCACATTCCCTGTCCACAGTGAGCTTATGGTCTAGAGGAAGAGACAGACATTAATATAAATGAATAAATTACAGATAAGTATATTAGTGCTGTGGGACTAGGAGGCGGGTGAATAAAGGGAGCAATTCAAGGCAATGCAGAAGAGAGTGAGAAATGAGGAAAAGGAGGGCTTAGTCAGGGAAGACCTCTTGGAGGAAATGTGCTTTAAGTAAGGCTTTGAAGGGGGCAGAGTAATTGTCTGTTGGCTTTGAGGAGGGAGGGTGCTTCAGGACAAAGGCAGGGTGTGGGCAAGGGGTCAGAGGTGAGATAGATGAGACTGAGGAACAGTGAGGTTAGGATTAGAGGAGTGAATTATTATGTCAGCCTCCTCTCTGATCTCCCTGCCTCCTGTCTCTCCCCACTCCAGTCTATTCTTCATTCCGCTGCCCAGATCATCTTCCTACAGAAACGTTCTGGGCATGTCACTCCCCTCCTCAAAAGCCTCCAGTAGTTGCCTATCAACCTTCGCATGAAACAAAAACTCCTCACTCTTGGCTTCAAAGCTCTCGATCACCTTGTCCCCTCCTACTTCACCTCCCTTCTCTCTTTCTACTGCCCACCCCATACACTACACTCCTCTGCCACTCACCCCCTCACAGTTCCTCATTTGCATTTGTTCCACCATCGACCCCGGCCCATGTCCTACCTCTTTCCTGGAATGCCCTCCCTCCTCACAACTGCCAAACTAACTCTCTTCCCCTCTTCAAAGCCCTACTGAGAGCTCACCTCCTCCAGGAGGGCTTCTCAGGCTGAGCCCCCTGTTTCCTCTGCTCCTCCTCCCTTCCCCATTCCCCCTTCTCCCACCCTCTGCTCTTCCCCCTTCCCCTATTATATATAATTATTTTGTATATATTATTTATTACTCTATTTATTTTGTTAATAATGTGTATATATCTATGATTCTATTTATCTTGATGATATCTATGCCAGACTGCTTGTTTTATTTTATTTTATTTTTTTGCTTTGCTGTCTATCTCCCCCATTTAGACTATGAGCCCGTTACTGGTCAGGGATTGTCTCTATCTGTGCCCAATTGTACATTCCAAGAACTTAGTACAGTGCTCTGCACATAGTAAGCGCTTAATAAATACACTTGAATGAATGAATGAATGAATGAATGAATGAATGAGTAGGCTGGGATGTAGTTGGAGAGTAGTGAGGTGAGGTGGGAGCAGGAAGCTGGTTGAGTGCTTCAAAGTCAATGGTGTGAGGGGTTTTTGTTTGATTCGGGGGTAGATGGGATGGGATGGGTAGATGGGGAACCACTAGTGTTTCTTGAGGAGTGGGAAAAAATGTCCTGAAAGTTTGAAAAATGATCTAGGCAGCAGGGTGAAGTATAGACTGGAGTGGGGAGAGACAGGAAGCTGTGAGGTCAGCAAGGAGGTCATTACAGTAATCTAGGTAGCATAGCATGAGTGATGATATTAAAGTGGGAGCAGTTTGAATGGCCCCTCTCAGGATCGCACCTGGAGAGTTTTCAGTACTCTACCAGTATTGATTACAGGAGGGGGAGTCAAGCAGAGGCACACCCATTCCATTTCTAGCTTGGGCTGCGGCTAGTGAGTGGAAGGGAATCTGCTACTAGGAAAATCTCACCTGTGCTGGGCAGCAGTGGCATGAGAGAGAGTCGAAAATGGAGACTCATTTACTTTGCAGAAGAAGGCAATGATAAATCACTTCCATATTTTTACCAAGAAAACTCTATGGATAAAATACCAGAATTATTGCAGATTGAGGTGGGGAGTTCAGAGAGAGATGTGCCCATGGAATAGCAATGGGCCGGAAATGACTCAAAAGCATAAGACAAGACAAGTTTGGATGGAGAGGAAAGAGTGGATTTTAGTGATGCTGTGAATGTGGAACTGACAGGATTTAGTGATGGATTGAATATGTGGGTTGAATGAATGAGAGGAGTCAGGGATGTTGCTAATTATCTTTAAACCAAAAGATAATTCTCTGAGTATTACTAATAATTGCTAGGTAGCTTAGTATTTCCTATTTTGACCGTGTGTGTGTGTGTGTGTTTGCTACACACTTTCCCAGTCTGGTCCCTGTGTTTTTGATGACAATAGCACTGTGACCAAGTATGTCCAGAGCCACTTTCCTGCAGCTGGGTCACTGTTCAATCATAATAATAATAACAATAATGCTATTTTTAAAACACTTTACTATGTGCCAGGCACTGTGTAAGCGCTGGGGTAGATACAAGTTAAAAGTGATAGACACAGTCCCTGCCCATATAGAACACACAGTCTTAATCCCCATTCTACAGATGAGGGAACTGAGGCCCAGAGAAGTTAAGTGACTTGCCCAAGGCCATGCAGCAGACAAGTTGCAGAGCTGGGATTAGAACCCAGATCCTTCTGACTCCCAGGCCCGTCCTCTATCCACCAGGCAAGTGTGGGAGGGACTGGAGTAATGCTCAGATGGGCAGAAGCCTTCACCTGGTGTCTGTCCTGATTCCTCCTCCCGACCCGGCCTGGGGCAGCCCACTGGCATGGGGCTTCATGAGCTCCACACCCAGAAGTGACCCACACAGTGAAAACACTTAGATGTAATTGGAGAAATACCTTATTCTATCTGAGGCTCTTTCCCAATAGCTCAGAAGCAAGAACATCTGCTGCCTGTCACAAATTCTCCGGTGGCTCTCCCTCTGCCCTCTCCTGGAGAGGTCAGACAGAGCCTCTTAAGGAACATTAGTCCACAGTTTCCTACACAGCACTGATTTGTGATGGTTAAGAAAGGCCAAGGAGTTTTGTTAGTCTCCTCGTGGAAAGTAAATCCATCAGAAACAATTAGACTAATGCAGCTAGGACAGAACTTGCTGCTCTAAAACTCCTGCATGAAAGAGTTTCTGGCCAACTGTCATCCAGTGGCTGACCTCTAAAGAAAGGAGGGTACCGAGTAGGAGCAGCAAGAGGACCAGGGAAGAGGCCCAATTGTGGAATGCAGAGTTGGGATCTTCACAATCAAACTTCTCACCAGTCTTCTCTTTCTCCTCCCCTAAATTCCTATGTGCCTACTCTCTCTGCCCACTGGACCCCTTTCCCCCTCCCCACACTTGAACACACCCACCCCTGCACCTGCTCACTAGCCAGGGCTCTTTGTCTGATTTATCAGTACTTGTGCTTTTCAACTACCAGGAAATTGATACTTCTCCAAGTACAGGAGGAAAAATGATTCTGAATCATTAAATCATGTTTACTGTGGCATTACACAATTTGTACCTACAGTTTGTGTGCCTATGTGTGCTCTAATCTGTTCTTTAACAGATCAAGCAAAGATACTGAGCTTTAAACCTGAGCACACATTCCTCTCTGGACTGTGAGCAGATAAAGGTGGAACGTCTAATTCAAGCCCTGCAGAAGTGTATTTAACTGGTTTCCCTCAGCAGGAAAGAGATTAAAAACTACTTCTTCCTTTGCTGGATAACTCATCAGTGGTGCTGGGAGTCACACACAAGCAGTAATTTAACTCCCAGGGAAGCCCAGAGACCACTGATCTAACTCTCATCATTCCTATTTTTAACCAAATGGTTATTTCCCAGGAAAAAAACTACAAACTGATGGGTTTCATATTCTTAAATTTCAAAACATTATTCCCTGACATACAACAAAGGTGTACTGGAGCCCAAGAAGCCCAGAGTGTAACCACTTGTTTGGAAAATGTCAGGCCAAGCCAAGGGATCATGGTAATCATGGCTGTCCCAAGCTCTGCGTCCAGACATCCAAGGAAAATGACTTCCCAAGGAAAATGACCAATGGGTCTAGCCTTGGAGGCCCAATATGAAATAACTTTTTGTGGTGATCCATTGATAAAAACTGCACAGTCTTGTTGTCATCATCACCATCATCATCCTCACCACCACCATTGTGATCACTCCCACCGTCATCATCAGCACAGTCCACATTGTCACCATCATTGTCCTTATCATCCCCACCGTCACAGTTATCATGGCCAGCATCACCACCATTATAATCCCCACTTCCAGCTCCATACCAGCACCAACATCTTCTTTATCATTATTACCATCTTCCTTGTCACCACCCTCATCATTGACATTACCAACATTGTTTTCCTTCTCTCCATCACCATCATCGGGAATTATTTAGGCCTAGACTAGGCACTGAGGGGAATTGAAAATGAAGGATTAGGCCATGCCCTGCCCTCCAGGAGTTTGCAATTCACTGGATGTTGCTTCAGGCAGAGGAAATTTAGATTGTTTCCCACTTTCACTTAGCATCTATCTCCTCATCATGTTGGTCTAATGAATCTAAGCAGTGCGATGTAATACCTGTCTCATTATCTCACAAGTAGTTGTCTATTTCAAAAGGGAGTTTTGTAGGCACCAAATGGGAGACTAGGGGCTGTTGTGAATTAGATTCATTGGGCTGGAAACTGGCTTTAGCTGGACTCCAGCAACACCTAAAATTGGTGGCAGGAAACCAAGCCAGTCAGATCTCTCTCTCCTATCTTACCCCCCCCCCCCACTATTGCCCAGCACACACACTTCGTTCCTCCTAATGCCAACATACTCACTGTACTGTGATCTGAACTCCTTCACCATTGACCCCTTGGTTACATCCTCCCTCTGGCCTGGAGCTCCCTCATCCTTCATATCAATCAATAAAATCAATGATATCTATTGAGCACTTACTGTGTGATGAAAACTGTACTAAGTGCTTGGCAGAGTACAGTATAACAGAGTCGGTAGACACGTTCCCTGCCACAGAGAGTTTACAGTCTAGTTGGGGAACAGACAAATTAAGGATATGCAAAGTGCTGTGGGGCTGAGGGAGGGGTGAATAAATGGTGCAAAGTGAAGTGAAAGGGTGATGCAGAAGAAAGTGGGAGAAAATAAGCATTATGGCCTAGTGGCAATAGCATGGGCTTGGGAGTCAGAGGATGTGGGTTCTAAATCTGGCTCTGCCACTTGTCTGCTGTATGACCGTAGGCAAATCACTTCGCTTCTCTGTGCCTCAGTTGCCTCATCTGTAAAATGGGGATTAAGACTGGGAGCCCCACATGGAACAACCCGATTATTTTGTATCTACCCCTGCACTTAGAACAGTGCTTGGGACATAGTAACAAATACCGTAATTATTAAGAGGAAATGAGGCCTAAGTCGGGAAAGGCCTCTTCGCAAAGTTGTGCTCTTAATAAGGCTTTGAAGGTAGGGAGAGTAATTGTCTGTCAGATAAAATAATAATAATAGTAATGAATAATTATCATATTTGTTAAGCTCTTTCTATGTACCAAGCACTGTTCTAAGCGGGGGGTAGATACAAGGTAATCATGTTGTCCCATATGAGGCTCATAGTCTTAATCCCCATTTTACAGATGAGGGAACAGAGGCACAGAGAAGTTGAGACTTGCCCAAAGTCACACAGCTGATAAGTGATGAAGCCGGGATTAGAACTCACAACCTCTGATTCCCAAGCCCATGCTCTTTCCACTAAGCCACGCTATTTCTCAAAAACTGTGGCATTTTGTTAAGTGCTTTACTATGTGCCAAGCACTGTACTAAGTGCTGGAGTGTATACAAGCAAATCAGGTTGGACACAGTCCCTGTCCCTCTTGTGGTTCACAGTCTTAATCCCCTTTTACAGATGGGGTAACTGAGGCCCAGAGAAGTGAAATGACTTGTCTAAGGTCACCCAGCAGACAAGTGGTGGATCTGGGATTAGAACTCATGACCTTCTGACTCCCAGGCCCATGCTCTATCCACTACACCATGCCGCTTAAGAGAGGGTGTACCAGATCAGAGGCAGGATGTGAGTAGGTTGGCTTTAGAGGAGTTAAGTGTGAGGGCTGGGTTGTAGGAGGAAATCAGGGAGGTAAGGTAGGAGGGGGCAAGGTGATTTAGTGTTTTAAAGCCTGTGGCAAGGTGTTTCTGCTTGATGCAGAAGTTGGTTGGGCAACCACTGGAAGTTCTTGAGGAGTGGGGAAACATGTACTGAATGGTTTTGTAGAAAAATCATCCATGCAGCAGAGTAAAGTATGGACTGGAGTGGGGAGAGATGCAAGTCATGGAAGGAGGTTGATGCAGTAATCAAGGCAGGAAAGGATAAGTGCTTGGATCAACACGGTAGCAGTTTGGATGGAGAGGAAAGGGAGGATTTTATATGTCCAACAGCCCACCACTCTCTCCATTTTCAAAGCCCTCCTAAAATTACATCTCCTCCAAAAGGCCTCTACTAACTAGCCTCTCATTTACCCTATTTGCCCTCCTCTCTGCATTACCTGTGTACTTGGAACACACAAAGTAAACATTCTGATACTCACCCTACCCCTAATCCCACAACATTTCTATATGAAGGCTTATACTCTACCATTTCTCCTACCTGAAATTTATTTTAATGTCTCTCTCCCCCTACAGACTGTAAACTCTTTGAGGGCAAGGGTTCTGTCTACCAACTGTTTTGTAATATATTCTCCAAGGCAGTTAGGACAGTTCTCTGCCCACAGCATGTGCTCAGTAAATATCTTTGATTTACAGGTCCCAAACAATGATTGGGAACTTGGAGCTTCCTCAGCCTCTGAAGGCCCCTGCCCTCTAGCAGCTCCTCCACGGCACATCAGAGGAATGATTACATCTCCAGGCGTGGGAGAGAGTGAAGCAGATGTGGGAGGGTGACAAAGAGAAATGGTGCTAGAAGACAGAGATGGGGGAGAGGACAAGTGGTGGCCCAGGAGAGGGTGGCAAGGAATTGTCCTGAGCCCCAAGTGACTCTTAGAACTTAAAAGGCCTGGTACAACCTTGATTCCTGCAGCTCTGGAACATCATTTGCTCCTGACTATAAACTAGCCTGGGGGATGATCATCCACTGGAACCAGAAGTAGAACCTCTCCACCATGGCTCAACGAATCCACCAAGATGCTGTTGCCTTCCCTCCATGCCTCCCAGGGCCCTGCTCTTGGCATGTTCTATGCACAACTGGCTGTGGGGATTTAATATGCAACCGAGCTAGAAAATTAGATGTTTCCAGAAAAAGGCTCCGGTTTCTCTATCCATATGTTTGTCTCTTTACGGTGGAAAATTTCAGGCTTGCTTGAGCATTTCAGCTAGCTGGAGCTTTAGTTGTTTATCCCCGTGACTATCTCCACTACTGACAGAGGAGATATAAACCATTGATTTCAGCCAGAAGCCTACTCAGGGAACCTCAATGGCACCTCTCCCCTTCAAAGCCCTACTGAAGTCTCACCTCTTCTAAGAGACCTTCCCAGAGTAAGCCCTCCTTTTCCTCAGCTCCCTCTCCCTTCCCCATCGCCCCAACTCACTTCCTTTGTTCTACTCCTCCCCTCCCCTCAGTTCCACAATACTTGTGTATATATGTACATATCTATAATCCTATTTATTTACATTAATGCTTTTGATGCCTGTTTTACTTGTTTTAATGTCTGTCTCCCCCCTTCTAGACTGTAAGCCCATTGTGGACAGGGATTGTCTCTCCTTATTGTTGAATTGTACTTTCAAAGTGCTTAGTACAGTGCTCTGTACACAGTAAGTGCTCAATAAATACAAAGAATGAATGAATTGAATGAATGAATGACTCACCTGACTGACAGATCCATTTAAGTCTTCAGGCCCCACTCGATCAATAAATGGTATTTAATGAGTGCTTACTGTGTAAGGAGCACTGTATCTAAACACTCCACTGCCAATCTAAAGAGGTAAGGTGTCTTCCAGGGTCATTAGGGACTGAAATTCCAATTTTCTACTCACAAGCCCTCCAGTTTGTGCCACTCAGATCTCTGAGATAGCAACTATTTCTCACCTAGAGTAAGTTTGATATTAACACATTCTCCTTTTAATTTCTACGTGAATGAGTAAGCCATGCAGCAGCTGTGAAATTACAGAGAACGGATGTTGAGAAACAAGATTACTCTAGTGAGCTAAATCCTTCTGCCTTTTCCTTATGAGTGGTGTCCTGATTTAGTTGTGTGTCCTGGTAGATGGAAACAAGTATCTGGAACTGAGAGAGCTGATCCAGGAGCTGGCAGCCAAGTCATCATAACTGACTTATTCAGAGCAGTTCCAACAACTGCACTGGAAATCCACTCAGGTTGGAAATGGGGCAAACTAAAAACTCACAGAAAAGAGAAATTTGCCCCTTGACTGAACTTTAAATGGCTTTGGACGGAAAGAGTATTGAAGCAATCGCATTATTTCACTATTACTTTTTTATTTTTCTCTTATACATCTATAGGGTTGCCACATTGTACATGTGCTGTGTGTGTGTATACATGTGTGTGTTGTATCAAAAAATGGTCTCAAAATCACCAAAACAATCAAACATTAGGTTCGTGGTGTAGAAAGACACCCATAAGGAACTCTGCAGCAACATTCCGTTAAGCCTATCAAAGAAGAAAATCAAATTACGATGGCCTTGGAACACAATGGGCATTTCTCTTGGTACTGAATTTCAGGCAGCTATTAAGACACTGGGCACATCCAGGGGAAGTCACCAGGGTTTGTCTGACATAAAAGATTTGGAACACCGGGCCCCCTAGCTGAGAAACTTCTATACTGCAGCAACATCTTCTGGACCCTAAGAACTCAGGAAGAAATGAAGCATTCTGAGATGCAAATCAAATTAATGAAGTGGTGGGATGCCAAAGTGAACCAGGACTATGCCATCTGCCATGAAACCAAAGATTCCACACATCACTTCAGGCATTAGATGAAAAGCAACACGGCCTAGTGGAAAGAGCACAGGCCTGGGAGCGTCAGAGAACCTGGGATCTACTTCTGGCTCCACTAATTTTGAGAAGAGCAAGCCACTTTACTTCTCTTTATCTCCATTTCCTCAACTTTATAGATGAGAATCAGATTCTCCCTCCCTCTGTGAGCCCCATGTGGGACAGGGACCGTGTCCAATTTGCTTATATCTTGGACCCTCTCCACTGCAGCTGAGCAAATGATACTGGAACATGGTTCCCTTCCATTCCACCATTGAGGGCTCCTGCTCCTGACATGCTCTGTATGAACTGGGCCACAAGGATAAAAGCTGTACCTAAACACTCTGTGTCCCCACCACCATACAACCAGTCATGTTGCCTCCTTCAGAACCAGCCTCGGCTTCCTTCTGTGCCACTAATGAGACTTCATCCCATCTTGCCATTGTCCATGCTGGCGGGAATGAGAAAAACACCCACAGAAGGAAGCTTCCACAAGACCAGTGGCTGCTGTAATAATTGCTGATGCTACTTCTGTGCTGTGGACTCTGATCTCTGAAGAGTCTGAAAATTTTCTCCTCTAGCCAAGGAACCCTACTGATTTCAGGTGTGTTTGAGTGTGTGTGTGTGTGTGTGTGTGTGTGTGTGTGATCTTTACTACTGCTATTGTAATGGATAGAGCACAGGCCTGGGAGTGAGAAGGTCATGGGTTCTAATCCCACTTGTCTGCTGTGCGACCTTGAGCACGTCACTTCACTTCCTGGGCCTCATTTACCTAATCTGTAAAATGGGGATTGAGACCATGAGCCCCATGTAGAATAGGGACTGTGCCCAACTGAATTTGCTTGTAGCCACCCAGCATTTAGTGCAATGCCTGTCACATAGTAAGCACTTAAATACCATTATTATTATTATTATTATTATTATGAAAGCATTCTATGACTCAGTAGATCTGGGTTAGAGAAATCCCTTAGCAAATTTGGCTGCCCTTGAAAAGTTCATCAAGTTTCTGGGCTTACTTCATGACAGCATGGATGACTGGGGGGGACCAAGTCGAAGTGCCCTGTCCAATATGTTCCCCATGACCAGTGGGGTAAAGTGGGGATTCATTGTTGGCCCAGTCCCGTTCGAGGTAGTCCATGAAGACATGCTGAAAGATGGAACAAGAGATGCAGGCGCTCTTCTGACAATAAGCTTCCACATTTTGCATGCCAATACAAAAAAGGCATTGAACATCATCCAGAATCCTGTATCTAGGGTTGGATCAATCAATCCATCTGCGGTATTTACGGAGCACTTACTGTGTGCAAAGCACTATGTGACTGCTCCCTAGAAGCGAAGTCCCAAGACGCAATGCAGATAATTGTAGCCCACCTCATTGAATCCGGCAGGCATCCCAGAAAGACGAAAAGTATAAAGAAAACCTAGGGGATGTATCAGTCTGAACACAACCAAAAATTGATCTTGGCAACACAGAAGTAAATGCAATCACAAAATTATGTTACTTAGGCAGCACACTGACCTATGATGCAATAGATAAGGAAGTAGAAAACTGAATTAAGAAGGCCAGCACACCTTTTGTCAGTCAGGTAATGGTGGAAGAGTGGTGTCAGATTTCTTATGAAACCAATCAACAGAGTCGTACTGCTGTCCAACCTTCTCTTTGGCTATGACACTTGGAACCCTCAAAGGGGTCATCTCCAATTCCTCAAGCAGTTTCATCACAACCATTCGTAAGCTATATTTGCATAGTGGAATCACAAGCAAGGAAGTTGTAGAGTACTCCTAGCAACAAAGTTATGCTCACATCAACACAGCTCTACTGGGTGGACACCTGGGACAATGAATAGCAGAAGGATATTCACACAACTGCTATATTAGAGAGGTAAATCTGGAAAACCTGAAACAAGAAGGACAAAGGAAATGCATGGCATATTGCTACTGAGGAAGGAGAAAAAGCTTCATAAATTGCAAGAGACAAGGAGGGGAGCAGATTTTTTTCTCTCTCTGTGTCCATCTCTCCATTCTCTCTCACCATGTCTGAAATAGGCACAGGATTACCCAAGGGTAATACATCTAATACATCTATTTATTTTATTTATCTATTTATTTATTTTCATGTTTGTCTTCCCCTCAAGACTGTGAGCTCGTTGTGGGCAGGAGAGTTTCTGTTTATTGTTATATTGTACTCTCCCAAGTGCTTAGTACAGTACTCTGCACCCAGTAAAGTGCTCATTAAATATGAATGAATGAATGAATGAATGAATGAATGAATAAGGGTCTTCTCTGCCCAAAGCAATAATAGGTGGCATCAAAATGGGGCTCCCAGGGAACTTGGGGTGGTTTCTCATGAGGCCAGGGAAGAGGTCTTTTTGATTTATGTTGTTAGCCCTGTCCCAGGGATTGCTCCCCACTAATTCTATCAATCATATTTATTGAGTGCTCACTGTGTGCACAGCACTGTACTGAGTGCTTGAAAAGTACAATTCAGCAACAAATAGAGACAATCCCTGCCCACAATGGGCTCACAGTCTAGAAGGGGGAAGACAGACAACAAAATAAGTAAATAGGCATCAATAGCATCAATATAAATATAATTATAGGTATATGCACATCATTAATAAATAGAATTATAAATATGTATATATATACATGCAAGTGCTGTGGGGTGGGGAGGGAGGTAAAGCAGAGGGAGCAAGCAGGGTGGATGGAGAGGGGAGGGGGAGCAGAGGGATGGGGGCTTAGTCCGGGAAAGCCTTCTAGGGGAGATGAGCTTTCAGTCGGGCTTTGAAGAGGGAGTGCTCAACCTATGAGCCCTTCACCAGGGATTTGACTTCATTTTTAATTCAGGCATTCAAATGACATGTTCCTGAAGTAAAACTAAACACCACTGTTACAGCAGAAACCTTTATTTTATAGTAAAACAGGGGTTAGGCTCATATGCATGACCACCCCGCCCCGACCCCACACAGGAAGAATAACACCTATACTTACCAATCCAACCGTTTTTCCCTAAGACTTTGCAAAGATGATCACACATTGGAGGAGTTTCAAGGAGTCTGACTGCCCACAGCTTGTCGTTGTCCTGGTGCAAGTCTTAGGTACTTGGCCACAGCAGCATAGTTGTCTTTGTGTATGGCTTAGGTGGTTCCATGCCTGGTGAAGACCGTTGCTCTGCGCAGGGGCTGGAGGGAGGGGGAGGGTTGCAGCAGGGGGTTGCTCAGGATTGCCTACTGTCTTTCACTCATTATGGGTAAATGGGGGGGGGGGGGGCGGGGAAGGCAAACCCTTCCCCCATGCTTATTTCCCTGCAGGCATATCCCCAACCAGCAGTTTTTTTCCTGCCCAGCAGAGCAATTTAGTCCCTCCACAAGTCCTCTGCAAAACAATTCAGATCCTCTCCAACAATTCAGGTCCTCCAAATCTCCTCAGAAAGACAATACAATTTCTCCTCCAATTCTTCCTTCAACCTTGTTGCTCCTGGAGTCTATGTGATAAGATGGAGACATCCTTTTCTCCTCCTCTCCTTTGGCTTTGACTAGGGTCAAATAATACAAGATGGAGTCAGTCTTGCTCACCATAGTTTGTTGAATAACAAAATCCCTTACTCTATGATCTGAATGAAAATTTAGGCTGATTGGTGGAAAACAAGGAAAATCAGTCCATTTAGAACTATGGAAATGTGGGGCAAGCAATATGGCTTTAGACACCTGCACTTGGAGGGATGGAGAGGTGGGGTCCTTTGATGCCTGAGGCAAAGGAGAAAGCAGTTAACTGGGCCCAAATTATGCTTTTTCCCTAAGTAGACTCATCCTTTAGTAGGGAATGGCTTATAAATGACCCTCAAATAGAGAGTGAAGCGGGTCATTCATTCATTCAGTCGTATTCATTAAGCACTTACTGTGTTCAGAGCACTGTAATAAACACTTGGGAAAGTACAATACAGCAATAAAGAGTGACAGTCCCTGCCCACAATGAACTCACAGTCTAGAGGTGGGGAGGCAGGCATCAATACAAATAAACAAACATCTATATACATATATAAAATTACAGATATATACTTAAGTGCTATAGGGTAGGGAGTGGGGAAAAGAGCAAAGGGAGCAAGTCAGGGTGATGCAAAAGCAGCATAGCTTAGTGGAAAGAGCCTGGGCTTGGGGGTCAGTGGTCATGAGTTCTAATCCTGCTTCTGCCACGTCTGATGTGTGACACTGGGCAACTCACTTAATTTCTCTGTGCCTCAGTTCCCTTATCTGTAAAATGGGGATTAATACTGTGAGCCCCACGTGGGACAACCAGACTACCTTGTATCTATCCCAGAGCTTAGAACAGTGTTTGGCACATAGTAAATACTTAACAAATACCATCACTATCATCATCATTATTATTATTATTATGGGAGTGGGAAATGAGGAAAAGTGGGGCTTAGTCTAGAAAGGCCTCTTGGAGGAGATAGGCCTTAAGTAAGGTTGTGAAGAAGGGAAGAGTAATTGTCCGGTGGATTTGAAGAAGGAGGGCATTCCAGGCCAGAGGTAGGCTGTGGGCCAGGGGTTGGCAATGAGACAGGTGAGATGGAGGCACAGGGAGAAGATTAGCACCAGAGGAGCCAAGTGTGTGGTTTGGGTTGTAGAAGGAGAGAAGCGAGGTGAGTTAGGCAAGATGTTCGAGTACTTTAAAACCAATGGTAAGGAGCTTTTGTTTGATATGGAGGTGGATCAGGACTATCCAAAATAGATGAAACCTAAAGAAATATCCTTGGGAAATAGTGTCATCTACGATCCCATTGGTCTCTCTTCGAACTGGATGGATGGATCGGCTCCACCCCCAACCACCATCCATTTCTAGTCCTTCCCTCCCCTTCCCACTCCTGCATAGAAAGTGCAGTTCCACAGCTGGGAATTACCCCAGTTGACAAGGAGACCCTGGAGAGTGGGCCCCAAGGGACCCCAAAGTAACAGGTTGTATAACATCCTGGCAAAAAAAAAAAGAATTTCTGCTTCCAGGGATAGTCAATATTTTGCAGCCTCCAACTGTACTGCCGGAATGAATCACCGCAGAGACACATTTGAACAGCTCCATGATAGACCAGCCAACTGAAAGAAAGTGATAGATGTACTGAGAAACCAAATTAGTCAGATCCAAATGAATCTAAAATACATTTTTATTGCCTTTAGCTTCAAATTTCTCACACTTTCCAGTCCCAATCTGTAACTCATTTAGGTGCATTTTCAAGGAAATAGTGTTTTTGTTTATGTACAGGAACCTGCAAGTGCTGCAAATGGGAGCCAAATAAAGTGCCAGTGTTCAGGAAAGAGAGTTTTCAGCATTTCTCCACTGTGAACATGCATTTTCCCTGCTGGATTTTAACAAAGTGTCTTTTGAATTTGGTCTCTGGAATCTGCTTGCAGAGATTATCCCCCAAGATCGGTCAGAGGGAGGTGAAATGGGGTAAAACCCACTCTCCTGCTGTAGTGGAGGAGATGATGATCCAGGACAAGCCATCTTTGAGCAACTCAGAACGGGGACTGCCCTGCTGATGAACAAGAATGTGGAATACTTCTTTGGACATGCTAAGTGTGAGGTGTCAGTGAGATATCCAAGTAGAGATGTTCTGAGGGCAGGAGAAAATATGAGACTGCAGAGAAGGAGATCAGCGATGGAGAGAAAAACTTGAAAAGCATCTACATAGAGACGGTAGTTGAAGCTTTGGGAGCAAATGAATTCTCAAAGGGGATAGGTGTAAATGGAGACAAGAAGAGGATCGAAAACCTGGCCCTTGAGGGACTCCCTGACTTAAGAGCTAGTTGGCAGAGGAGGAGAAGCTTATAAAACAGTCTGAGGATGAACAGCCAGAGAGTTAAGAGGAGAAGCAGCTTCTAGAGAAACAGTTGCCTAGTGGATACAGTGCAGGCCCAGGAGTCAGAAGGACCTGGGTTTTAATTCCAGCTCTGCCACTTGTCTGCTGTGTGACCTTGGGCAAGTCACTAAACTTGGGCAAGTCAGAGACACAGATGGCGGGAGTGGATTTTGAGAAGAGATGGGAGCTCTCCTCTTGAGATACTGCTGGGAAAGATAGGGGAATCAAAATAGGGGCAGAAGGAGGGAGGACCTGAAGAGAATCAGGATATTTAGATATTTAGACATTGAGATATTTTTTACAGAAGACTGTCAGAAATATCTAAACAGGTTTTATTGCTTAAAACATGAACAGATGTAAGGCTATCAACTATCAAAGACTATTACTTGTGTTCTGCACTCAGGCAATTAGTGGGGAAAGCCAAACTCTCAAAATCTGTATTGCTTAGCCATTGATTTCCCCACGTAACTATCACATCACCATTCCAAGATGAAATAGAGATCCCATGATGCTGAGAGGAGTCCAGACAGGTTTGGCAGTGAGCCCCAGGCAGCAGGAGGGAAAAGAGGCCAAACAAGAGCACTAAAGACCCTAGGAAGCAACCTTCAGGGCATCTGATTCAGAGAGCAGGGGAATGGAAAGGCGGCTCACCTTACCATTCTCCTCTGGCCTCTGATTACTCCCTCAGCGATTCCAGTGAACAATCAGCCCCAGAAGCCTCCCTGAATATCATCTACCAGTTCCAGAGTCTGTCAAGGCAAAGCTCACAGCAACAGAGTCCTTCTGGACAAGACATGGGAGAAGAACTGGTAGCAAAAGAATTTCCAAGCAGTTGATGGATTGTGAACTGGAAGGACACACACAAATCAGAAGCGACGAACAGATTATTAAAGGACATGGTAATCAAGATTCTTCTGGCAGCATTTTGCCAAAAGCCGCCTTTGTTTTGTATTTTAATTCTTTTCTTCATGTACTCTGTAGCCCTTTTTAATTAGAATTTCAAGTGTCACACAAGTAAATGAATCCTTGCATGGTGGGGTTTTATAACCAAAAATACATGTAGACCCTTTATGAACATGTGGAATTATAAGTGCAGTTAAGCATTTTAAATAGCCACTAAGGCAGAGTTTATTTCAGGAACCCATATGTATTTCTGAAATTCTATTACATAGTAACAGGGACTGGGCATTCTGAATGCTGATAAGCGAATTCCATAATGAAATGCACAATTACAGGAGGTTTGGCCCTCCTGTGCCACAAAATGACAAGGGACTGGCCCAGGCAGCTGTGCTCCAGATGAGAGGGGAAGGGAATGCCAGATGCTCTAATGAGACATGGTACATCAAATAAACAGTGTCAAACACCCCAAGGTGTAAAAATCAGTTCATTAGAATCAAATCTTACAGGAAGCAGGTGAAGCATCTTTAAAGTCAAAGTGGATAGGTGGAAACAGCCCCAGCCTGGGAAGATAGGAGTGAACACGTTCTGGTAAATAATATAGCACCTTGGTGAACAGTGAGAGGAAACTGGTTCAGACCAAAAGACATTCTTAGGAATTCTAGCAACCCCCTAAGCCCAGGGTGGCCCTTCAGTCACTTGAGAGTGCATGTCTAAAAGTCAGAGGATCAGGTACTAAACCCAGTTCTACCACCTATCTGCTGTTCTATCTTGAGTAAAACACTTAACTTCTTTGTGATCCAGTTTCGTCATCTGTAAAATAGGAGTAAAATTATTTTTCTCCCTCCTTAGATTGTGAGCTGCTAGAGGAACAGATCTCCCGTCCTTCAAAGCTTTATTGAAGGCACATCTCCTTCAAGAGGGCTTTCCACACTAAGACCCATTTTTCCTCATCTCCCACTCCCTTCTGCATCGCCCTGTTTTGCTCAATTTGCTCTTCCTCCTTCCCAGCCCCACAGCATTTATGTGCATATCTTTGAGAAGAAGTGTGGCTCAATGGAAAGAACCTGGGCTTGGCAGTCAAAGGTCATGGGTTCTAATCCCGGCTCTGCCACTTGTCAGCTGTGTGATTTTGGGCAAGTCACTTTAAATTATCTGTGCCTCAGTTCCTCATCTGTAAAATGGAATTAAGACTGTGAGCCCCACATGGGACAACCTGATTACCTTGTAACTACCCCAGTGCTTAGAACAGTGCGTGGCACAGAGTAAGCACTTAAAAAATACCATTATCATCATCCCTAAATGAAGAATCTGCAAGACTTGGCTTAGTGGATCGAGCACTGTCTTGGGAGTCAGAGGATGTGGATTCTAATCCTGGCCCCACCACTTGTCTGCTGTGTGACCTTGGGCAAGCCACTTAACTTCTCTGGGCCTCAGTTACCTCATCGGTAAAATGGGGATTAAGGCTGTGAGCCTCACGTGGGATAGCCTGATTACCCAGCGCTTAGAACAGTGCTTGGCAGATAGTAAACACTTTAAAAATACCGTAATTTTTATTAATAATAATAAAATATAGTGGAGTTGGTAGACAAAATCCCTGCTCATTATGAGCTTACAGTCAAGTGGTGTAGACAGATATGGAAATAAATTATAGAAGGGGAAATGGGAGAGTGTAAAGATATTTATATGAGTAGATGAGAAGCAGGGTATCCTAGTGGATAAAGCACAGGCCTAGGAGTGAGAAGGACCTGGGTTCTAATCTAAGATCTGCCACTTGTTTGCTATGTAACCTTGGACATTTCACTTACCTTCTCTGTGCCTCAGTTCCCCTCATCTACGAAATGAGGATTAAGATTCTGAGCCCCATGTGGGACATGAACTGTGCCCAAACTGATTACTTTATGACTACCCCAGTGTTTAGAACACTGCCTGGAAAATAATAATGCTTAACAAATACCACTGGAAAAAAAAAGAGTGCTGTGGGGCTGGGGGTGGGGACATGGGTTGTTGTGAGCACCACTACAATTTTAGTGACCAGATGGTATTCCAGGATGTCACTATAAATAATTTAATGTGGAGAATGGTTTGTGGGTGAAGCTGATGACAATCCTCAAGAAGCTAGATTGTAAATTCTTGAATGTGGGTAATACATCTTTTACTTCTGGTGTTTTCTCCAATCTGTTTTCCTAAATCTACCTTTCCAGCCGTGACCTCTTTGATTTTCTTCAGTCTCACATTGTCACAGCAGTTTGGATAAAGAAGGAGCCAATTCTGGAGCAATGGAGGTAGAATTGATGGGATTGTGTTGGAACATGCAAGTTGAAGGAGAGAATTGAGTCAAGGATAATGTCAAGGTTGCAGGCTTGAAGGCACAAAGGATGGAAATGTTATCAGTACTGATTGGGAAAGTAAGAGGGAGGAGAGAGTTTGGGAGGGAAGATAAGTTTAGTTTTGGCCACTTAAATACTGAGGTGTCAGTGGATCATCCAGGTAGCTATATCCTGAAGGCAGGAATAAATGCAAGATTACAAAGATGGGGAGAATATGGGACAGGAGATGCAATCAGTGGTATTGATTGAGCACTTACTATGTGCAGAATACTGTACTAAGTGCTTGGGAGAGTACAATACAAGAGTCGGTAGACATGTTCCATGCCAACAAGGAGCCATCTAGAGGGGGACAAAAACATTAAAATAAAAAAAATGAATAAATGATAGATATGTACACAAGGGCTGTGAGGTTGAGGGTGGGGTGAATATCAAGTGTTTGAAGGGTACAGCTTCAACTATATAGGTGACACAGAAAGTGCAATGGAGTAGGGGGAAAAAAGCCAATGGTAAGGAGTTTCTATTTCACGGTCAGGTGGATGGGCAACCACTGCAAGTTTCTGAGGAGTGGCGAGATGTGAACTGATTTTTTTTTTTAATTATCTGGATTAAGGAGAGAAAGGAGGAAGGGAGGTACACTAGGAGGTTGTTACAGTAGTCAAGGTGAGATATGATAAATACTTGGATCAGTATAACAACAATTTGGATAGTGAGTAAAGGGCAGGTTTTAGTGATGTTGTGAAGGCAGAACTGACAGGATTTGATGACAGACTGAATATATGGATTGAATGAGAGAGATGAGGTTTGGATAACTGGCTTGTGCAATAGGAAAGATAGTGGTGTTATCCAGAGGGATGAGAAGAGGAAGACAGAGATTGGGTGGGAAGATGAGGAATTCTGCTTTGGACACAGCAAGCTTGAGGTATCAGCAGGACACCCACATAGAGATGTCCTGAAAGCAAAAGGAAATACAGAGAAAGAGAGAAATCAGGGCCAGATGTACATTTGGGAATCACCTGCATAGAGATGGTAATTGAAGCCACTGGAGCAAGTGAGTTCTCCTAGGGAGTGGGGGTAAATGTAGAATAGAAGCAGACACATAACTGAGCCTTGAGGGAGTCTCACTGCAATAGGGTGGGAAGCAAAGGAGGAGCCCACACAAGAGACTGAACAGGTCTGGCCAAAGAGTTAAGATATCCAGGAGTGGACAGTGTCAGTGAAACAAAGTTTTGATAGTGGTTCCAAGAGAAGGGGTGTCTGCAGCATTGGAAGCAGCAGAAAAGGTCAAGGAGAACTAGTAGTGTGGGACAAAGGTTTGGGGTCTGGATGGATCAGGGCTACGTCCTCGACAAATTTGCAAATGCAGAAAGCCAAGCAGCAGTCAGTCTTAGAGAAAGTGATTGTCTGTATGCAGTTTCTTCCAAATTTTATTATCTCTGTTCTTGATTTTTCCAAGTAATGTGTGTATATAGAAATTTTTTGTTGTGAACATATGCTCCAGCCATTGTAAGTTTCTCCTTTCTTTAAATTCACCTTTTCTAGGAAAGCCACTTTTCATTTACTGCTCATATAATTTAGGGCCCTATTGGGATTTCTTAAATTTCCACATGGTGCACTTCTATTTTACATGCTCCTTACCTCTACCCTTGATCTGGACTTTACAGAAATGTGAATTTGATCCGGGGTTACAGGCAAAGGTCAGAGCTTGCCCTCTCTGCAGCAGCGTGAAAATCCCTGATGTCAAAGGGAGATGTGGGAGGATAAATGCGCAGAGGGTCTCCTGTGAGTGAGGAAGAGGGTTAGGGGCTTCAAAATGTTCTAAATAAGAGGATAATAACACCTAGGGAAAGCCAGCAGTCGGCGCAGGATGGTCGCTGTTAGTGCTCAAAAATGCAGGACACAGTTTGCCAACCATCTCCCTTATATTTTTATAACAAATACTTTTTTCTTGCAAATAATCTCAATGTATTAATATAGAGTGTTTACAGGTTGGAATATCAAAAAATACATATATAATGATGATAATGAATAATAGTATAGAAATAAAAACCAGTATGCATTTATTTTGTGGCCACGACTATAGTTTTTACTTATATCCATTCATGGTGAAATTAATAATATGTTCGATCCTGAAAAACCAGCAGTACACATCTTGGCATTCTTTAAGGAATTCATGAGTATCTGGAGCTTTCCTTTCATATTGTCCCCTGCCATCCTATTCTCGTCATTTCTCTAAGCAGTGGTCCTTATTAAGAATCCTGGATAAACATTGCGGGTTGGAATGGAAAATATGGAAGAAGTGATTTCCTTTCTGTTTTTGAATTTCCCTGGATGATATGAAAAAGATTCAAGCACCTGTCCTCATTGATATTGAAATCCTACATCTCAGGAAAAAAAAATTGCTTTCCATAATGCCAAATTTTTCATGCAGTGAATCCAAGCCAAACTCTTTAAGATGACACAAGAGAGCAACATGTAAAATCCTCCCTAAGCTACAGCCTTTGCAATGCCTAATTTGAGCACTACTGTGTATTTGCTGTGCTTGTTGTTTTTTTCTGTTTTCAGGAAAGTAATGTCTGTCACTCAAGCACATCTTGGCTCTTTAAAATGTAAAAGTCACTCATTTTCCTGCTACAACTGATGTTAATTGCTTCATGCCACGATGCACCTTGAGCACAAAAAACTTGTCCAGAATCTTCCTCTTTAATTTCCTGTTCTTAGCCCTCATCAGTTTATACACCAGAGGGAAATTGACAACTTAAGTCTCTGAAGCTTCAAATCAATCGATAAATAATATTAGAGCTTGGGTGACAAAAAGAATGTAAATCTAGGTAATCTTCTCATTTTGGAAGCATTTTCATGGTATTTTAAGGCATTCTCTGTCACCTAAACCGTGAACGTAGCTAGTCAGTGATTTTCAGAAATCCCGCAATCTGTCTATAGCTGGCAGCAAAGAATGCCACCTGGTCAAAAAGTGTTTCAAAAGATCACAGCCTGCCACATCATCAGAGCAGAGGACTCCTTCAATGGCACTGTTCTGCTCTCAGACATGCCAAAGTGAATATATACTTTGAGAATAACATTTTCCACATCCATATCCAGGTTTCTGATGGCTTATCTTTTTATGTTGTGTGAAATAACAGTTAGAAAATTAACTGACACAATTTCGCAAAAAGGGAAACATTCTGTTCTTCCCAGAATAAACACAAGCACTCTCAGATTAATACATGGAAAGTTTATTGATGCTCAGATCAATCAGTTAAAGCATTTATTGAGCACTTACTATATGCAGAGCTCTGTAATTAGCACTTGGGAGAATACAATGTAACAAAGTCGGTACACACATCCTCTGCCCATAACGAGCTTGTAGGCTAGAATGGGAAACAGATATTAATACAGATAAGTAAATTACGGATTATGTACATAAATGCTGTGGGACTGAGGATGAGGTGAATACCAAGTGTCTCTTTCCCCCACTCTAGACTTTGAGATCCTTGTGGGCTTTTCACCGTTTTTTGTTGTATTGTACTTTCCCAAGCACTTAGTACAGTGTTCTGTACATAGTTAAGAGATCAACATATAAAATTGAATAAATGAATGAACACTCCAATGCTGGTTACCAGCTGGATCTGTAATTCCTGTTGCAGGTTTCCATAGGTTTCTGCTTTGTAATGAGCATGAAGAGTTGTGACATGCTGCTGAAGAATTTCCCATTATGCCTCAAGTAGTTTTCCATACCTTAAATCATTTTTGTCAAACCCATCTTGGTGGTGTCTCTTTGTCATGCTTATTGTCTTTACAGACCCTGCAGAGTGCTCAGCCCACATTTGAATGCCTAGTCCAGTGTTCCCTGCTATGGGGTCTTGAGGATACTCATAGAGGCTCCACCGTTGAATTTACCCTCCCCTAAGCCACTTCTAAAATTGTATTCCTAGAGGCAACCTTTGGGTCCCAGTGCTCTTTATGTTTTTACAGCCAGAGTGATGATTTTCTTGGAGGCAAAGTCTAATGTACCCAAGATTGTCCCCTAAAATTGTTGTCACCATACCATGAACTCCCTACCATCAGCTTTAAAGCACTCAATCAGTCCCCTCTTACCTTACCTCACCAATCTACTACAACTCAGCCTGTACACTTTGCTCCTCAAACACCAACCTATTCATTGTACCTCGATCTCATCTACCTCACCACCAACTCTTCACCCACATCCTTTCTTTGGCCTGGAACTTCCTCCCCCTTCAAAAACGACAGACCACCACTCTCCCAAATTTCAAAGTCCTCCTAAAATCACAAATCCTCCAAGATATCTTCCTTGATTAAGCTTTCATTTCCCCTACCTCCCCTCCCCTCTACATCTTATATGCATTCAGAACCTAGCATTCAGTTGCTAACAGATTCCCTGTTAGCACTTGGTATTCACACCATCCTTTACCATTTGCTATTCATTCATCCTCAGCCCCACATCACTCTTGGCCATATCATTACACTCTGCATTTCTCCTATCAGTCTCCCTCTTTGTACTGTAAGCTCCCCACTCCTCACGAATCCCCAGTGACTGCCCATCCACCTCTGTATCAAACAGAACTCCTTAACATTGGCTTTAATGCAATCAATCACCTTGTCCCCTTCTACCTCACCTCACTACTCTCCTACTATAACCCAGTCTTCACACTTTGCTCCTCTAATGCCAATCTTCTCACTGTACCTCCATCTCAATTGTCTCACCACCCACTTCTTGCCCACATCCTGCCTCTGGCCTGGAACACCTTCCCTCTTCGTATCTGACAGACAATTACTGTCCCCACCTTCAAAGCCTTACTGAAGGCACAAGTCTTCCAAACGGCCTTTCCTAAGCCCTCCTTTCCTCTTCTTCCACTCCCTTCTGTGCCGCCTTGACTTGCTTCCTCTATTCATTCCCCACCCCCAACCCCGTAGCATTTATATCTGTAATTTTATTCATTTATTTTAATGTCTGTCTCCCCTTCTAGAATGTAAGTGTGTTGTGGGCAGGGAATGTGTCTATTATATTGCTATATTGTACTCTCCCCAGCACTCAGTACAGTGCTCTGCTCATAGTAAGCACTCCATAAATACAATTGACTGACTGACCTTGTCTACCAACTCTTTTGTATTGTACTTTTCCAAGAGTTGAGTAAAGTTCTTTGCATACAGTTAGTGCTCAATAAATGCCATTCTCAGTCCTTTCAACAGGGAAACAATTGGGGCCCAGTAATCCTGCTTCCTTAGAGCTGGCTTCTGGGACTGAGAGAAGTGCCCACACCCTCTCCCAGCTGTGATAGTGATCTTCCCAAAGCTCATGAGTTCCCCAAGAAACAGAAAAAGCTGATTCCACGTGTTCTGAGCAGAAAACTTGATTTTACTTTTTTAAACAAATTACTCTAGCATTTGGGGGGCAACCCAGATTTATAATCAAATCTGGGATTAATTATCTTTCCTGATACTCATCTCAGGTCTTTACATCTCCAAGGCCATTCAGGTAGCTCGTTTTTGGATCACCTCCTTACCAGATCTTCCTGTGCAATTCATCCTGTTGATCATGGCCTTTTCAGAACTCTGGCTTTTCAAGGGAGTTATCAGGCTCCTTCTTCCAGGATAGGCAGATGGAACCTGGATTTGGCATCGGTTCCTCCCAATACTTGATTCTGACTCACCCTAAAATGGTCTGGGGGCTTTTTACTAAACTGGTTTGCTAGCGCCCTCCTCCTTGCCCAAATCCTCTCCTGCAATTAGCTGTGGTCTAGCTGATGTCACCAAAAGAGTGATTGACATAGCTTTCTCTTTGGGAAGGAGTACTAAGGAGTAAGTAGTATCCTACCTCACCTCACTAATTCCTACCTCACTTCCCTACTCTCCTATTATCACATGCCCGCACACTTCACTCCTCCATCTCGTCTATCTTGCCACCAACCTCTCATTCATGTCCTGCTTCTGTCCTGGAACTTCTTTCCTCCTCATAGCCAACAGACAATTATTCTCTTTCTCGCCCCCCCAAAGCCTTACTGAAGGCACACCTCCTCCAAGAGGCCTTCCCTGATTAAGCCCACTTGTCCTTTTTTCCACTCCCTTCTGCATCGCCCTGACTTGCTCCTTTTATGCACCTCCCCTCCCAGCCCCACTTCCCTTATGTACATATCTGTAATTTATTTATATTAATGCCCGTCTTCTGCTCTAGACTGCAAACTCATTGTGTGCAGAGAATGTGTGAGTTATATTGTCATACTGTACTTCCCCAAGCACTTAGTACAATGCTCTATATACAGTTTATACAGTAAGTGCTCAGTAAATACGACTGACTGACTGATCCTGCAATGGAAGCAGCATATCCTAGTGGAAAGAATATTGGACTTGGAGCTTGGAGACTCACATTTTAGTTCTAGCTCCACCAAACCTTGGGCAAGAGAATTTGCTTCTCTCTGCCTCAATTTTCTCTTCTGTACAGTGGGGATAAAAGTTCTATTTTCTCTCCCTCTAAGGCTGTGAGCTCCATGAGGAGCAGGATCTGTGTTAAGTTTTATTATCTTGCCTCTACCAAGCATGATGCTTGGCACTTAGCAAGCACTTAATAAAATCCATGATTAAAAGTCTGTGTGCTTTCCCCATTTCCCTGGCCAACACATGCATGAGTGAAGTGCTCTGAAGTGCTCTTGATTCATGTTCTTATTACATTTTTTTTTCCAAACCCTTATCAAGTTGTCTGCTAAATTCTCAAATTTTTGTTCTGTTTGTCCCTTGAAGGTAGAAGGAACTCAATAATAATTGTGGAATTTGTTAAGGACTTACTATATGCCAAGTTGCCTAATGAGCTCTGGGGTAGATACAAGATAACATGTGAGTGCTAGACTGTGAAGTCGTTGTGGACAGGGAATGCCACTGTTTACTGTTGTATTGTACTTTCCCAAGTGCTTAGTACAGTGCTGCTTAGTACAGTGCTCTGCACACAGTAAGCACTTAATAAATACAATTGAATGAATGAATGAATGAAAATGATCATTTTGGGCACAGTTCCACATGGGATTCACTCTCTAAATAGGAGGGAAAATAGATATACTATCCCCATTATACAGATGAGGAAACTGAGACACAGATAAGTTTTAGGACTTTCCCTAAACCACACAGCTAGCAAGCAGCACAGCCAGATTTAGAGTGATCAGGTGGCTTGATTAAAAGTCTGTGTGCTTTCCCCATTTCCCTGGCCAACACATGCATGAGTGAAGTGCTCTGAAGTGCTCTGAAGCTAAGTGAAGTGCTCTGAAGCTAAGAAGCAGCGTGGCGCAGTGGAAAGAGCACGGGCTTTGGAGTCAGGGCTCATGAGTTCGAATCCCAGCTCTGCCACTTGTCAGCTGTGTGACTGTGGGCAAGTCACTTAACTTCTCTGTGCCTCAGTTCCCTCATCTGTAAAATGGGGATTAAGACTGTGAGCCCCACGTGGGACAACCTGATTCCCCTGTGTTTACCCCAGCGCTTAGAACAGTGCTCTGCACATAGTAAGCGCTTAACAAATACCCTTCCGAGGCCCTTGCCTTTTCCACTAAGCCATTTTGTTTCTCTAGTCTATTTAGAAGAATGGAATGTGAATGATCAAAAAAGATTTCTGGACTCTCTTCTGTAATAGTTATCAGGGACATGTTCTCCCAGAAAATGACAGTTCCCTGAGGACTAATGATAAACCCACTTGACCCTCCAATTATCTCCTCATCTATCTCCTACCATTCCTTTCCAAATGAGTGTTTTTACCCCCTGCCTCCTGTTCCTCTACTCCAACTCTCCTTTCAAACCCCTGCAATCTGGCTTTCTCCACTCCACTTTACTGAAACTGCCCTCTACAAGGTCACCAATGCCCTCCTTCTAATCAGATCCAATGAATTCTACTCTATCCTAATCCTTCTTGACATCTCAGCTGCCTTTAACATTGCGTACCATCCCCTTCTCCTTTGGTTCTCCTCCTATCTATCTGGCTGCTCCTTCTCAGTCTCTTTCATTGGCTTCTCCTCTGCCTACCACCCCTTAACTGTGGGGAGGGAGTCCCTGAAGTCTCAGTTCTGGGCCCCTGAAAATTCTCCATCTGCGCTCACTTCCTTGGAGATTTTATTCACCCACACAGCTTTACCAACCCTATGTGGATCAATCAATCTATCATATTTATTGGACACTTACTGTGTGCACAGCACTGTACTAAATGCTAGGGAGAACACAATATAACAGAGTTGCCGGACATGTTCCTTGCCCACAACAAGCTTACAAGCTTAGAGGAGGAGACAGACGTTATTATAAATAAATAAATTACAGATATGTACATAAGTGCTCTGCAAGACCCACTCTCTCCTCTTCAGTCTCTCATTTCACCCTTCCTTCAATACATCTCCACTTGGCAGTTCCCCCAACACTCCAAACTCCATGTATCCAAAACAGAACTTCTCATCTTCCTGCCCAAATCCTCTCCTCCCCACCACATTCTCATCACTTGATAACCCATATCCTCTCTATCTCATAAGGCCACAACTTTGGCACTCTGCTTCACTCATCTCTCTCTTTCAACTTGTTTGGTCTATCTTCAAAACATTTCATTCATTCATTCAATTATATTTATTGAGTGCTTACTGTGTGCAGAGCACTATACTAAGCACTTGGGAGAGTACAATATAGCAATAAACAAACATATTCCCTGCCCACAACAAGCTTATAGTCTAGAGGGGGAGACAGACATTAATGTACATAAATAACTTACAGGTATGTATATAAGTGCTGTGGGGCTGGGAGGGAAGATAAATGCTCCCCCTTTAAAGCTGTGAGCTGGTTGTTGGGCGGAGATTGTCTTTATCTGTTGCTGAATTGTATATTCCAAGCACTTAGTACAGTGCTCTGCACACAGTAAGAGCTCAATAAATACAATTGAATGAATGAAAAAAGGGAGCAAGAGCAAAGGAGGACTTAGGGAAGGCCTCTTGGAAGAGCTATGCCTTTGATAAGGGTTTGAAGGGGGGAGAGTAATTGTCGTATTTGATTAGGGAGGGCATTCCAGAAGGAGGATGTGGACAAGGGGTTGGAGGAACGATAGACAAGATCAAGGTACAGTGAGAGGTTAGCATTAAAGGAGAGAAGAATGCAGACTGACTTGTAGTAGGAGAGTAGTTAGGTGAAGTACAGGGTGGCAAGGTGATTGAGTGCTTTAAAGCCAATGGTGAGGAGTTTTTTTGATGTGGAGGTAGAGGGGAACCACTGGAGTTCCTTGAGGAGAGGGGAAACATGTCCTGAACATTTCTGTCAAAAAATGATCCAGGCAGCAGAGAGAAGAATGGACTGGAGTGGGGAGAGATAGTATGATGGAAGTCAGCAAACCGCCGGGCCCCCTCTTCCCAGCCGAATCGGCCACCACATGGACTTGGGAGCTCTCCTCCCAGGCGGCGGTTCCTTGGGCTGCCTGCCTCCCGTTTCCAGGCTAGCACTTTAGCAGCCTTTTGACCACCGACCGCCGACTTTAGCAGCTTTTTGGCCGCCAACTGACGACTCATCCACACCGAGACCGCCCCTCTCTCCCGGGAAGCTGAACCTTGTCATCGCCCGGACCCTTGGAGCCATTACCTCGTGGGCTCAGGATCTCTGCTCCCCTGAGGCGCAGCGTCGGCCTGCCCGGCCCCGATTCCCAACAAGCCCCCCCTTCGCCTGCCGCTTGCCGACTCATCTGCGCCTCCTCCGCCTCCCCCGGGGAGCTGAGCCTTGGACCGCCCGGACCCGCGCCCGCCTCAGCCTTTCCCAACCTGGACCTCCTCACCCCCGCTCGGGAGCTCCGACACTAAGGATCTTCGCCCCCACAGACCCCCTGCCACCAGCTCCCGTTCCACACCCCCCCCCCCCCCGCTCGGGCCCGGGGACATTGCGCTCCCCTTCTCGGCCCTGGGGACACTGTGCTCCCCTGCTCGGCCCTGGGGACATTGTGTCCCCCTGCTCGGGCCCGGGGACATTGTGCTCCCCAACCATTCCGCCCGAGGCGGCCATTTTGGGAAGCCCTCACTTCCTCTTCCCCCTTGAGGTGATTCATCTCCCCCGCCCCCGCCCCGGCCGACGACGTCCTTGTTCTCACCATGTTACCTTACCTTAGCCGCCGCCTATGGCCGCCACCCACCCCGGACAACCTCAGGCCCCCCCCCGCCGCCACAGGGATATTTGGTCATGAGCTCTGGGACTCTCTCGGCCGCTGGCCGCTTGACTTTGAGTCTGATCGGGTAGGGTCGGCTTGTCCCCCGACCCTGGTCATCGCCTGCTTATTAACACTATATCTCGTTATATCCCGGCTAGACTACTGTGTCAGCCTTCTCTCTGACCTCCCTTTCTCCTCTCTCGCCCCGCTCCAGTCTATTCTTCACTCCGCTGCCCGGCTCATCTTCCTGCAGAAATGATCTGGGCATGTCACTCCCCTTCTTAAACGACTCCAGTGGTTGCCTATCAACCTCCGCTCCAAACAAAAACTCCTCACTCTAGGCTTCAAAGCTCTACATCACCTTGCCCCTTCCTACCTCTCCTCCCTTCTCTCTTTCTACCACCCACCCCGCACGCTCTGCTCCTCTGCCGCCCACCTCCTCACCATCCCTCAGTCTCGCCTATCCCACCGTCGACCCCTGGGCCACGTCCTCCCGCGGTCCTGGAACGCCCTCCCTCCTCACCTCCGCCAAACTGATTCTCTTCCCCTCTTCAAAACCCTACTTAAAACTCACCTCCTCCAAGAGGCCTTCCCAGACTGAGCTCCTCTTCTCCCTCTACTCCCTCTGCCACCCCCCCTTCACCTCTCCACAGCTAAACCCTCTTTTCCCCCTTTCCCTCTGCTCCTCCACCTCTCCCTTCCCATCCCCACAGCACTGTACTCGTCCGCTCAACTGTATATATTTCCATTACCCTATTTATTTTGTTAATGAACTGTACATCGCCTTGATTCTATTTAGTTGCCATTGTTTTTACGAGATGTTCTTCCCCTTGACTCTATTTATTGCCATTGTTCTCGTCTGTCCATCTCCCCCGATTAGACTGTAAGCCCGTCAAACGGCAGGGACTGTCTCTATCTGTTGCCGACTTGTTCATTCCAAGCGCTTAGTACAGTGCTCTGCAGATAGTAAGCGCTCAATAAATACTATTGAATAAATACTATTGAATATTAACACTTATCACTGTTCTAAGCACTGGAGTTGATACAAGATAATCAGATTAGGCACAGATCCTGTCCCTCAATGGGCTCACAGTCTAAGAAAAGAAAGAGGCACAAAAAGAAGTTAATGATTTGCCCAAGGTCCCACAGCATGCAATTGGTGTAGATGGGATTACAACCCAGGTCTCCTGATTCTCAGGTTCTTCTTTTTCCAATAGGCCATCTCAATTCCTTCAGTTCCACAACTTGGGAGCACATTTCATCCACTTATCACCTGTTCTGTGAAGAAGTGTTTCCAATTATTTGTTTTGAAACTACCACTCTCTCATGCTTGGGATTTGATGACCAACCATTCCATTTATGACCTGTCCTCATCTTCCGTGATCTGGTAAACCAATCATGTCCCCTTTGAATCTATGCCTTTTCACAAGAAAGGTACCTAACTCATTCAGTTTCTCCATGTAGAGAAATTTTTCCATTCCTCTGATCATTTTAGTGGCTCTTTATCTAGTCTTCTGCTCAATTTTGCCCTTCTTAGATGTGCTAGCCATAGCTGCCCATTGAATTCCAGGTATGGGCATAATGTGGCTTAGAAAGCAGTAAAACTTTGTGCTTGGTTTCGTTTCCTCTTCCCTACTTGGTGCTGTCTAGTGTTTGGCTGGCCTTTCCAGTTGCTGTTTAAGATCGGGCTGCTTATTTAAAAGAACCGTCAAAAATGATCTCTTTCCTGAGTCATCATCTTGTAGTTGGAATTTGGATCAGTTTTCTCAAGGTGCATTACCTCACATTTTCTCTTACTGAAACTCATCACCTATTTTTCAGTTTTATGAGATCACCCTGTAATTTATCCCCATCTACAGGACATTTCACAGCCAGAAAAGCTTTGCATCCACTGCACACTCCCTGTTCCCAATCATTTATGAAGTTATTAACTAAAATCAATCCTAGCACTGATCCCTAAAGGGTCCTACTACTTACACTTTTCTATCTGGAAAAGTGGTTATATTTCCCTGACCTTTGTTTCTTCATTTTTGAGTCAGTTTTATATTTATTCCATCCCACCTGATGATTCATCAAGAATGTTTAAAAACCTTTGATGTGGAACCAGTTCAGGGCTTTGAATGCAACCTGATTATGTCTACTGATTTCCCTTTATCCACATATTTATCCACACTGCAGACTGTACCACCATCTTCCTTGTCTCACAAGCCTTTAAACTTGGCTTTATCCTTGACTCCCTCCTCTCTCTCATTCAACCCACATAGTCAATCCATCAGTAAATCCTTTTGGAGAAAAATCATGGCATAATGGACAGAGCACAGGCCTGGGAGGCAGAAAGCCATGGGTTCTATCCCAGCTCTGCCACTCATCTGCTGTAAAACCATGGGCAAGTCACTTCGCTTCTCTGAGGCCTAAGTTATCTCATCTGTAAAATGGGGAGTGAGACTGTGAACTCCATGTGGGTCAGGGACTGTGACACACCCAATTTGCTTAGTCATCCCAGTGCTTAGTACAGTGTCTGGCACATAGTAAGCACTTAAGAAATACCACAGTTATTTATAATTTATTTATCCTATCAGTTCAATTTTCATAACATCACTGAAATCTGGCCTTCCCTCTCCATTCAAACTGCCACAATGTTAATCCAATCCCACCTTGATTACTGTATCAGCTTCCTTGCTTTTTTCCTAGCCTCCTTTCTCTGCCCACTCCAGTCCATACTTCACCCTGCGCCCAGATCATTTTTCTACAAAAACTTTCAGATTATGTTTCCCCACTCATCAAAAAACTCCAGTGGTTGCCACCCACCTCCATATCAAACAGAAACTTCTCACCATTAGCTTTAAAGCACTCAATCACCTAGTTTCCTCCTACCTCACTTTACTGCTCTCCTACTACAGTCCAGGCTCCACACCTTGCTCCTCTAATGCTTACCTTTTCACTGTACGTTGATCTTGTATCTCTCGTTGCCAACCTCTCGCCTATGTCCTGTCTCTGGCCTGGAATGCCCTCCCTCCTCATGTCCAACAGACAATTACTCTTCCCCTCTTCAAAGCCTTATTGAAGACACATCTCCTTCAAGAGATCGTCCCTGACTAAGCTCTCCTTTCCTCTTTTGCTACTTCCATCTGCAATGCCCTGACCTGCTCCCTTTTCTCATCACCCCCTCACCCCCAAGCCCCACCGCACTCACGTAAATATCTATAATTTACTAATTTCTATTAATGTCTCTCTCCCCCTCTTGATTCTAAGTTTGGTGTGGACAGGGAATATATCTGTTATATTGTAATATTGTACTCTCCAAAGTGCTTTGCACACAGTAACTGCTCAATAAATATGATTGACTGACTACCATTCCAAAGAACTCCAGAAGATTGGTAAGGTGCTATTTTCCCTTATAATAAATAAATAAATACTGACGGTATTTGTTAAGTGCTTATCATGTGCCAAGTACTTTATTAAGCATAGGGGTAGTTTCACGCTAATCAAGTGGGACAAAGTCCTTGTCCCTTGTGGGGCTCACAGTCTCATTTTACAGATGAGGTAACTGAGGCACAGAAAAGTGAAGTAACTTGCCCAAGGTATAAGTGACAAGTGGCAGAGCCAGGATTAGAACTCATGACTTTCTGACTCCCAGGCCTGTGCTCTATACACTACACAATTTCCCCAACAGATTGTGTTTTACTAAACACCCACCAATCAAAAACCAAGTGACCAGGTACAGAAGTAAAACTCACCAGTTTAGAATGTGTAGTACCACTTTCAGAACACTTTTAATAGATGGGGGTTTCTTTAGCAATCCAGATAAGCTATTTGTGACAATAGTTTACTCAGATTACCCTGAAGTTCTGCAACTTTCCTTTCAATTTCCTACAGAAGTTTGTGGTGGATGCACAGCCAGTCCAGAAATTTTCATATATTTACTTTCTTCATTCATGCATAAAGTACATTTGTCTATGCACTTGGATCTCTTCTATGCACTTATCACTTGGATCTGTGCCCTTTGGACATTTACTATTCACCCTACCCTCAACCCCACAGCATCTGCGTACACAACTTTAAATTATGTATTATAAATTACTTATTTAGTCATGTTAATTTCTGTCTCTCCATCTAGAATGTAAACCTGTTATGGGCAGGGAACACGTCTGCTAATTCTGTTGTACTGTACTCCTCCAAGTGCTTAGTGCAGTGTTCTGCACATATCAAGTGCTCAATAAATACATTTGATTAATTCATTTACCCTCAAGCATCTTGTGTGGTTACCAGAATTTGATCCATTCACTTGAGTGTGGAAATCTCTCACTGTCATTATGAATATTTAGTGAATGCTTATCATGTGCAGACAACTGGACTAATTTCTTGAGAATATAAAATAAAAATACGACAGACTCCCTGTTTTAGAAAAGTGTACAATCTAATATCTTTATTCTAACATCTAACATCTTTCTCAGTAGAGACTCAGGAGCATCTCCCCCTTCTAAATTAGTAGCATTTATTGAAAGCTTACTGGATACAAAGCACTGTGCTAAGCACTCTTTATGAGTCTTAGATCTGACAGCGAATAGTTCAGTGGATTACCTACTCAATTGTCTTTTTTAAATGGTATTTGTTAAGTGCTTACTATGTACTAGGCATTGTGTTGAATGCTTGGGTAGGTACAAGCTAATCAAGTTGAACATAATACCTGTCCCATATACTGTTCCCCATTTTATAGATGAAGTAACTGAGGCCCAGAGAAGTTAAGTGACTTGCCTAAAGTCACACAGCAGACATGTGGTGGAGTCAGGATTAGAACCCAGGTCATTCTGACTCTCAGGCCCATGTTCTATCCACTAAGCCATGCTGTTGTCCCATGTCCATCCTTGTGGATGTTCTCAGATGGGACCCAGGAGTATAAACTGTTTCCCAGTCGTAGAAGTGATCTAGTGGTGGTCTAAGAACATTGTTACAAGGTGAGTATACAGAGAAGCAGTGTGGCTCAGTGGAAAGAGCCCGGGCTTGGGAGTCAGAGATCATGGGTTCAAATCCTGGCTCTGCCACTTGTCAGCTGTGTGACTGTGGGCAAGTCATTTAACTTCTCTGTGCCTCAGTTACCTCATCTGTAAAATGGGGATGAAGACTGTCAGCCTCACGTGGAACAACCTGATTACCCTGTGTCTACCCCAGCACTTAGAACAGTGCTCTGCACATAGTAAGCGCTTAACAAATACCAACATTATTATTATTATTATTATTATTAATTCTGGGCAGGATTGGCAATAAGCGCTTAACAAGTTCCATCATTATTATGGATCCTGGTCAGGAGAGGGCACAGATGAGCCAGCTGGTGGACTGCTGGCCTGTACTGGTGAGCCAGTTAAGCAGGGCAAGGAGTCTGCCCCCTCAACCCTATTAGATCTATTTATCTGGACTTTGGCAAGCCCAGAGGTCTAAGCTTGAAATCTCAGTCATCACATGTAGACAGGGCAAGAGTCACTAGTAACTCCCCTTCTGCACTGGTACTTTTGGCAGTTTCACATGCACTAGCAAAATATCGTCTATGCTAAATTTACCTAGAAAATTTCTCTGACAATTACTCTCCCTGCATTCAAAGCCCTGTTGAAGGACATCTCCTCCAAAAGGCTTTCCCTAAGCCCTCCTTTCCTCTTCTCCCACTCCATTCTGCATTACCCTGACTTGCTCCCTTTATTCATCCCCACTCCTATCCTCACAGCACTTATGTACATATCTGTAATTTAGTTATTTATATTAATATCTGTCTCCCCCTCTAGACCATAAGCTTATTGTAGGCAGGGAATGTGTCTGCTATATTGTTATATTGTACTCTTCCCAGCGTTTAATATATTGCTCTGCACACAGTAAGCACTCAATAAACATGACTGACTAATTGACTAACTGACTACCCACTTTGTTTCTTTAGAGCCCAGCATGGGAGGGCATTAACTAGAACTCACCCAAGGTGGGCTTCCATAGCTCGGGATACACAGACCTAAGAGGCGTTTTCAATGGAGGATCATCACCTCCTTAGGCTTAGGTGATTTAGGGAGGTCTTTTAGCAATGGTATTCATCAAGTGCTTACTATGTGCCAAGCACTGTGATAAGCACTTGGGTAGATTCAAGATAATCAGATCAAATATAGACTTGTTCCACAAGGGCTCATGTCTAAGAGCAAGGGAGAGTTCACCATTTTTCAGATGTGGAAACTGATGCCCAAGTGACTTACCCAAGCTCACATAGCAGACAAGTGACTGAGCTGGAGAACTCAAATCTCTTGACTCCACAGCCTGGGCCATCTTCCACAATTAAAGTCACCTAACTCAAAATTCAGCTGCTTCTCTGAAGTCTGAAAAGAATGGCTGTGGATCCCCTTGACCCCTGTCAATAAATAATGCCCCAAGGACACATCTCTCAGTGCAGATTATTCCCCTGCACACAGACCTATAGAAATGGTTCAGTTCAATGCGTTCAGTTCAGTGCTACTCCCAGTGTGCTCTGTGTGACTAGGACATATAGATATAAGCTGCCCCCTGTGCTCTTAACCCCTCTCCAGGGCAGCAGAGTGAATTCAGCAGTAACTAGAGCCTCCCCTCCTCACCCCCAAGGGCTCTTGATAATAATAATAATAACAATTTATTACTACTATTGATATAATATATAATATATCTTGATATAATAATAGTAAGCACTTATTATGTGCTATGCACTGTTCTGAGTGCTGGGGATATAAGCATATTAGGTTGGACACAGTCCCTGTCCCACATAAGGCTCACCGTCTTAATCTCCATTTTACAGATGAGGGAACTGCCACAGAGAACTGAAATGACTTACCCTAGGTCACACAGTGGACAAGTGGCAGATCTGGGATTAGAACCCAGGTCCTCTGACTCCCAGGCCTGAGCTCTTTCCACTAGACCACATTGTTTCAGCTCCTGCTCCAGACATGTCCTGTATGTCCTTGGGCTGCAGGGATTTAAGCTGGAGCTGTTTGCTCTCAGCACCTTATTCATTCATTCAATAGTATTTATTGAGCGCTTACTATCTGCAGAGCACTGTACTAAGTGCTTGGAATGAACAAGTCGGCAACAGATAGAGACAGTCCCTGCCGTTTGACGGGCTTACAGTCTAATCGGGGGAGACGGTCAGACAAGAACAATGGCAATAAATAGAGTCAAGGGGAAGAACATCTCGTAAAAACAATGGCAACTAAATAGAATCAAGGCAATGTACATTTCATTAACAAAATAAATAGGGTAATGAAAATATATACAGTTGAGCGGATGAGTACAGTGCTGCGGGGATGGGAAGGGAGAGGGGGAGGAGCAGAGGGAAAGGGGGGAAAAGAGGGTTTAGCTGCGGAGAGGTGAAGGGGGGTGGTAGAGGGAGTAGAGGGAGAAGAGGAGCTCAGTCTGGGAAGGCCTCTTGGAGGAGGTGAGTTTTAAGTAGGGTTTTGAAGAGGGGGAGAGAATCAGTTTGGCGGAGGTGAGGAGGGAGGGCGTTCCAGGACCGCGGGAGGACGTGGCCCAGGGGTCGACAGTGGGATAGGCGAGACCGAGGGACGGTGAGGAGGTGGGCAGCAGAGGAGCGGAGCATGCGGGGTGGGTGGTAGAAAGAGAGAAGGGAGGAGAGGTAGGAAGGGGCAAGGTGATGTAGAGCCTTGAAGCCTAGAGTGAGGAGTTTTTGTTTACCTTATCAGCCACAATGTGGGAACCTGCACCAGCTCTCCTCCGCACCACCCAAGAGACTCCACCCCACCCTGCCTTCCTTGTCTTGGAAGGAAAGAGAAAAGCACCATAGCATGAGGCTCCCTCAAAACCCCTGGAAGACTGGTCGTTGTTATAGTTGCCACTGTGGCTGTAGGTGCGCCCTGAACTCTAAGCTTCAAGTATCCTGAAATTCTAAAATTTCCAAAAGAATGGTGGTGATGATAATGTTGTTTCCGGTCAAGAACAGCAGGCAAAATCTCTCAGTCTCAGCCCTGAGACTTCAGCACCAAAAATGCATGAAGGAATTGATTACAGTGACAGTGGTTTGCAAGCACCACTCATATTCTTTCCACATTTCCAGTTCTATTCCTGCTGAGACACAGAGTGTAACATGTGAGTAGGTGAGAGGGTTGTTGTACCACATTGCGAAGAGCATGAAAAATGCATTTCATTTTGGGCTGAAACACCCACAGCACAGTGCAGTTGCTGTGCTATAGCATCTTAACTCAGCAAACAGTTGCCTTGGTAGTCAGTGAGGATTTTCCGGTCCACATTTACTGGCTATTTTTTGAAGATCCCTGCTGTGCCTGCCCACTTCATGGAACATGCTAGGCAATTTTCAGTCAGAAACTTTCTCCCTGATACCATAGCCTAATGGAGTTTTCAAATTCCATAAGCTTAGAACTCTTGCAGACAGCATTAAGGATGGGTTTCTGAGAAGAAAAGTAAGAGATATTATGACTATGTCAATAAAAAGAAGTGTAATGAGGTTTGAGAAAGCACGAAGCAGAGAGTTTACTGGGAAAAGCAATGCCATCTAAAGAACGGGAAAAACGAATAGAGCTTAATGTAGGTGATATCACATTAGTGAAGAATGAAAAAATAGGGATACATTACAGCTTCAAACACAAAAACAATAGCTGTCATGTTGCAGGGAGTTGTACAATAAAGAACCACTGTGGAGGGGAATAGATGGGGTAGTTAGCATAAGCATTAGCCTGCTCTACGCAGAGAACAGGATAGGGGCTAGGGGAGCACAAAGTTCACCTGCTTTCTCATATCTCCCAGACAGCCCATTTCAGTGTGGATGAGGGAACTGGCTTCCAGGAAAATAACTGAAAGACTGTACCAACTGATATTACAGACAACATGAAAGTGAACCTATTTCACCGCCAGCCTCGTTTTGACTCAGAGGTTTCCCTATAGCTCTGATATCTGTGCAGAGATTTGATCAAAAGCATAAGGTCTTCCTCCAATTCCAGCAGTCAGGTGATCTGTCGTATCTTCCATCAAGGCAGTTAGAGCTTGCCCGTTATCATTTCCCAAGCCACAGGAAAGCACCTAACATTCAGGGAGGGACCTTCCAAGAACCACTCCAATTGACTGCTTGGTTGCTTTAAACCCAGGAAAATTATAAAGTCAAACTTAAAACTGGTATAATCGAAGATACACCAGTCAATTTAGAGATGGTAAGCGAGAAGACTGAGGTTAACTCTCTGGGGAATTCAAGCGAGATAAACTACAGGCTTCTGCAGAATGCATTAGAGATATGTCAGCAGGGTGTAGATGCTCTTGAAATGAAAGGTTTGAGAAGGAATGAATTGTATGTGATCTGGAATAATACCACGTATTACCGGGGAATCTGGCCAGGGGACCTGCTCTGATCTCAAGGTTGGTAGTGATGACTTTTTGGAAACTTTGTGGCTTTATTCCAAGCCAAGAACCTATAGAAGAGGTGTGACAGCACCCAGATCTAGACTGACCCTGTGAGAGTCGGGGAAACCTCAGGGGGTGGTGTCTTGGATTACAAACTCTCTAGAATGTTCCTCCTAATAACCTTCTGGCTTGGCCCCTCAAGCCTCAGGGGATGGAGATTGGAATATATGTTCCACACTGAATCCATGTCAGAAGGGCAGCAGCTCCAGAATAAGATGACTGTATAAGAACTTTCCCCTGGGGAAGTGGAGAAGCAGAGGGAGGTAAGAGCAGCTGAAACCCTGAGATTACCACCACCAGGGATGGCTTTAGATCGTAAGCAGGAGAAGCAGCCACCTGAAGGCACATCACCCAGGGGAAATTCAAAAAATCTCCCAGCATGGATCAGTGGAAAGAGCATGGGCTTGGGAGTCAGAGGTTGTGGGTTCTAATCCTGACTCTGCCCCTTATCAGCTGTGTGACTGTTGGCAAGTCACTTAACTTCTCTGTGCCTCACTTACCTCATTCAAAATGGGAATTTAGACGGTGAGCACCACGTGGGACAAACTGATTACCTTGTATCTCCCCCAGCGCTTAGCATAGTGCTTGGCACATAGTAAGTGCTTAACAAATACCATCATCATCATCATCTTATCTGTGAGGATTTTTTTAAAAATAGGACCTCTTGAAAACAGTAGTTTTGTGATAGTTGTAAGATTTAAATTCTGAACACATTGCATTTATCATTTATTTTTACTATGACTAGATATCCAAGCTATTTTGGCCTGACATTCTCCTATATATTGCTTATATCTATCGTTATATTTTCACTTCAGTTAATCACACTTATGGAGAAATTACTCTGTGCAGAGCATTGTACTAAGTGCTTAGGAGAGCACAAAATAACAGAGTTGGCAGACACATTCCCTAACCATAATGAGTTCACAGTCTAGATGGGGAGATAGACATTAATATCAAGTGCAGATATATACATAAGTGTTTGGGGCTGAAGGTGGGCTGAATAAAGGGTGCACATTCAAGTGCAAGGGTGATGCAAAAATGAGTGGGAGAAGAGGAAATGAAGGCTCAGTTGGGGAAGGCGTCTTGAAGGAGATGTAATTTTAATAAGACTTTGAAGGCAGGGACAGTGATTGTCTGTTGTATATGAAGAGGGAAAAAGTTCCAGGCCAGAAGCCAGATGGGTGCAAGGATTCAGTGTCTTCCTCCCTGACTGCTGTCTTAATAATGTTGGTATTTGTTAAGCACTTACTATGTGCAGAGCACTGTTCTAAGCGCTGGGGGAGATACAAGGTCATCAGGTTGTCCCACGAGGGGCTCACACACTTTTAATCCCCATTTTACAGATGAGGGAACTGAGGCCCAGAGAAGTGAAGTGACTTGCCCACAGTCACACAGCTGACAAGTGGCAGATCCGGGAGTCGAACTCATGACCTCTGACTCCGAAGCCCAGGCTCTTTCCACTGAGCCATGCTGTTTCTCCAGTCTTCAACTGTTCACTCTCCAGTGGTTTTTTTCTCACTGCTTTCAAACCTTTCCTTGACCCCATTGTTTCCTCCAGTTTTTGCCACATCTCCCTCTTACTATTCCTCTCCACAGTGTCTACACCTGCTGTCTCCACTTCCTCTCCAACCCTACAATCCGGCTTCAGCCTCCTCACTCTACAGCAACTACTCTCTTGAAAGTCCCAACTGATCTCCTTTTTGCCAAATCCAGTGGCTTCTAATCCATCCTAATCCTCTTTGTCCTCTCAGCTGCCTTCAACATTATCAATCAACCCCTTTCTCCTGGAAACATTATCCAACCTTGGCTTCACTGATACTGTCTTCTACTGATTCTCCTCCTACTTCTCTGGCCACTCAGTCTCAATCTCTTTTGCGGGCTCCTCCTCTACCTCCTTCCCACTCCCTAGCTGTGGGGGTTCCTCAAGGCTCAATTCTGCATTTTCTTTTATTTTCCATCTACACTTATTCCCTTGGAGAACTCATTCACTCTCATGGCTTCAAATACTACCTCTATGCAGATGATTTCCAAATCCACATCTCCATCCCTTATCTCTCCTCTGAAATTTCACAATTCCACCTGCCTTCAGGACATCAAGACTTGGATTTACCGCCAAACACCCCAAACTTAACATGTCCAAAGCAGAACTCCTCACCTTCCCACCCAAACTCTGTCCTTCTCTAGGCAACACCACCATCGTCCTATAACCTTAGCGATATCCTCAACTCATCACTTTTATTTAACCCACATAATCAATTTGTCACCATATCCTGTTGGTTCAACCTTCACAACATTGCTAAAATCCACCCTTTCTTCTCCATCCAAACTGTTACAACATTAATCCAGCACTTATCCTATCCCATCTTGATTACTGCATCAGGCTCCTTGCTGACCTCCCTCCCTCCTGTATCTCCCCACTCCAATGCATTCTTCACTCTGCTGCTTGGTTCATTTTTCTACAAATTCATTCAGTGCATGTTTTCCCACTCCTCAATAACCTCCCATGGTTGCCCATCTATTTGTGCATTCATTCAATCATATTTATTGAGCACTGACTGTGTGCAGAGCACTGGTAAATATATATTCGTTTACTGGAGGATGTTCTGGGGAAGCAGGACCCTGAGGTGGAAATGGAGAACGGTCTCTCACAACCCTGGTCATTTCCCATGTTCTCCTTTTTTTAAAGGAGAGGGGCATTGGTCAGATCAGATCATCCCATTCCCATCAGGTGATCAGATTTGTATTCTACAAGACTACCTGAGTACATCGCTGTTTCACAGCTTTTTTAGTGCTCCAAGTACCCAAGCAAGTTAGGCTAGGACGCTGGGAGCCAGAAAAACCAGGGCTCTGTCAGGAAGCCAGAAGATGAGGGAAGTGATGGGAGTACAAGTGCAATCTATTATTTCCCCTCTCCCTAATCTATTTTAAAGTCTATCTCTCCATATATACTGTAAGCAATTTGCGACCAGGGATTGTATCTACTAACTCTGTTGCAATGTAATTCCCGAAGTGCTTAGTAAAGGGTTTTGTGTACAGTAATAAAGCCCTCAGTAAACACCACTGATTGATTGATTGCAGGTAGAAGGACTGTTTCTGGATCTCACTGACTTCTTCACTCCACTGTCAGAGGCTCTCACTCTTTGTCGTTCCCCTATTTAATCCTTCCCGCAAAATCTGCCCAAGGAGTGAACTTCAGAGACCAGCCCTGCCTCAAACAGCTTTGAAATTGATCCTCTGCAGTTTCCCTGCCTGATTTAGCATGGTGGCTGGGCTTTCAAAGTCCTGTTGATTCCTTAGTCCATCCCCTTCCAGGCAACTTGGTGTATAACCCTTCTCCCACTCCACCCTACCCTTGTGGCTCCTTCATTCTTCAAAAGCATGGAGTAAGAATTCATGCCCATGCCTGTCCTGACCAACCTGCATAAATGTTTCCTCCTCCCCTCTCTGCCTGGCCTCCCTAATCTTCATCCACATCTCCCTTCCTTGGCTGCCAGTGGGGTGCAGGAAGAAGGGGTGTCCCTGCCCAACCCGTAGCAGCATCTGGCATTGCCATTGACACTTCCTCTCTCTGGAAGAGCTCCTCCTTCCTATGCTGGGTTTCAGTCCTCACCCAAGAGACCAGCAGGTTGAGGGGCTGAAGCCAGGCTAGGTGGCAGACACCAGGGATAAAAGACAGAATGGAGCCCAGTGGGTAAATTCATTCATTCATTCAGTCGTATTAATTGAGCACTTACTGTGTGCAAAGCACTGTATGAAGCACTTGGGAGGATACAATATAACAATAAACAAACACATTGCCTGCCCACAGTGAGCTTGCAGTCTAGATGAAAGTATAAAACTGATCAGATGAACTGAATGCCCCCAGCTCTCTCATAGCTAATCTAAATAACTTATTTACTTTCTCCTCTTCTCCTCCCACCTCCTCCTATTCTCTAATAGAGCTATTTAGTAAGTCTCAGTGGAAGTAAGCCCTCATCAAAGTGATAATCACTTTTAAAAGTCAACTGAGAATTGTTCAAAAAATGAATGTCAGCCACACTAACGGTTTAGTCCAAAGACGACTGTGGGACAGTGGAGGACACATTTCTGGAAGGGGGAGAATAGTAAGGGAATCGGTTTAACCCACCATAGGGAGAGTGATCCTTAAGGAATTAGAAACTCTATCTGTGATCCTTAAGTAATTAGAAACTGCTATCTGGGATTTTCCTTCCCTTCCCTGCTCTCAGGCAGGAGAAGACAAATGGGGTTCAGTTGGGAAAAATCTCTGCAATTTGAGTTTGAGTTTGTGCTGTATTCACACTCGAAAGATGTTAATGTGAAGCCTTAATTCCATGACACTTAAGATCATCTGCAAAACTACAGTTCAGGAGTGACTCTTCACTGAAAAAATACCATTAGTCCTTGTCATGCAGGGAAGGGAATTAATGGAAATTTCATTTGCATATTTGCAGCTTCATGCCTTTTCTTTCTTTAATCTTGTAATCACTGCTAGTGATGCTCTGAAAAGGTGACCTTAAGAGGAGATTACCATATTTGTTTAGTGTAACACAGTAATTGCTGGTTTCTTTGTGGGGTGCTCTCACAACAAACCCCAATCCACTCAAGCAAAAAATGTTCCCAAAGGCAAAATGATTATGCTGTAGAAGCCCCTGTGGCTCAGACATCTCACAGCCCTAGAAGATTGGCCACATTGGTTTTCAGGGCTGGCCCTGGGATTGACCCCAAGAAACACTACCTTCCCCAGGGTTGGGGTCCATATTTGAGGAGTGAAGTCAGGCCAAAGTTGAAGAGGCAGCAGGAGCCCCCATCAGCTGGCCCACCAGCATGAAAAGGGAGGGAAAGGACAACTGAGGTTTGTGGACACAGTCCACTTGCTCCCCACATTCTTAGCTGGAAGGAATTGGTTCATAGTCATGCAGACTTCCTCTTCCTTCCTCCCCATCTTCTGGACTTCTTGCGCCTAGATAGAGGCCACCCAAAAAGGCTGTGACCTGTGCAGGCAGCACATAGCTTCCTCATTGGTGGGCCCTGAGGAGTGAAAGAAAGAGGTTTCAGAGACTCTTGCCCACCAGGACAGGGAACAGCCCAGGACTCTGGTGGCCAATCCCTTCTTTCCAGGCAACAATGGGTTGGGCCTATGACCTGTCACTGCAGTTCAAGGCTTGGCTGTCACAGTCAATCTGCATTATTAACTGTTCTACTGAGGGAGCTGCCCTATGCTCCTTGTTAGAGAGGCTACAGGAGGGCCTCAAGTCACATCCTTTTCTATGGTGATTTTTCAACTAAGGAGGGAGGCAGATTCTATGAGAGTAACATGAAGAGACTGACTAAATCACCAGGCAGAATGACTCCTGTCACTCCCCCCTCTCCATGGTTCCACCCTTCCTGCCCATGACTTTGGGATGGTGGGGAGGAGAGTGGGCTTATTGCTACCAGGTGGATTGAGGTCTTGGTTGGACTGGGTGGTGTGGATAAGTAAGAGTTGGAATTAGAGCTCCTGACCTGAGTACACCACTACTCCAGATCCCATTGTTTCAGCCTGGCTATCTGTCCATCCAGATTTGATTAAGCAATTACTTAGAACCAGTGTGGTCTAGTGGAAAAACCCCTGGCCTAGGTGTCAGAGGACCTAAATTCTAATCCCAGCTCCACCATTTGTCTGCTGTGTGACCTTGGGCAAGTTGCCTAAGTGATCTGTACCTAAGTGTTTGCTTATCTGTAAAATGAGGACAAAATCATACTCCCTCCTCTTAAAACTGTAAGCTCCATGTGGGACAGAGACTGTGTTTGATCTGCACAAACTAATCTCCCTGCTTAGTACAGTGCTTGTAAACTAGTAAACACTTAACAAAAACCACAGTTATTATTATTATAAATGCAGCTGTTGGTTTTGGAAGATGACAATATTGACAGTGAGGTTCGATCCGTGAATGCGCATGTGGCTGAAATGGACAATATAAGATTCACCCCCTCATAAATTGTTGACAAGTAAGGATAAAGCTGTGTTGTGTTAGTGGGTTTATCCTACACAAAGATTGTTTCTGTTTTCATCTCTGTCTCTTTATTTCACAAAGTCTGTGCTGTAGGACAACAAACCTTCTTTTCATTTCTGCCTGTCAGGTTCATCTGCCTCCTGCAATTAATTCCCAGCTGTCCACTGGTCTAACACATTGTTTGAGACTGGGCTTTACCATGTCTTTAAAATATTTTTTTCTGGCCTCAGCTGCTTGGGCTATCATGATGCCATCTATTCTTCTCATGTGTTCTGTCCAGTGGTCCAGTATTGCTGGTGGGCTGACTGCATCCAAAAATTTTTTGTTGATAATTTTGTTCCCACATATGATGTGGAGTATGGTTCATATATGATGCTTGGGATGGTAAGTTTCCCATTGTCCCCTATTTGGCCTGAGTTACCCATTGTGGTCACATAATGAGGTCAGACACTCGGGGGTTTCCCCAAGATCCTACTGTATTTAGCTATTTAGAGAAGAGGTGGAGATTTTCTTTGGGGTTCACACTAGTCTGTCCAAGATGGAGCCCATAATATGCTGCTAATGCCTCATGACTGTCAGATTTTGAACCCCCAGATCACCTGGAGGCATCTGCGGTTTAGTGACTGCTCTTTCAACAATAGCTGCTAATCTTGGAGGATTGGGAAATGTTGCCTCCATTTTGCAATAGTGATTATTTCCAAATTTGTGAGTTTCCCAGATTACACTGTCTCTTCAGGTTATAAATCAATAACCAGTATTTCCTGAGTGAAGGATTTTAATGGAAACCAAAATTGTGCAACAGATCGTAAATATCAACTCTAGGAATACTATACCGGAACTAGTGCTTATTCCAAAATTAAGCCAGGGGTAGCTTAACCCCTGAAAGCTACTCTGCTTTCCTTAGCAGCTCTTCTGAGGCAGCACTGTACTCTGATCTTTCCTGGACATTTACTTTACTGGAACACAACTTTTCTGGAAAACACCTACTCTGCAGTTTTCCTCTTCCACAAGGTGGGGACCTCTTTCCCCAAGTGCATTCCCCACAGATTTTAAGAGATTATTCTATATCAGGCTCATAGAGTTTCATGGAGTCATCCCCTTCCGTGTCCAAATCCTTCCTTGTTCTGAGGTTCATCTGCAGTTACTAGATGAGAGACTGAGAGGTCTTGAGGATTGAGTGGCTTCCTTGTTCTAGAAATTTCTGGGACCTTTCCCTTAATCTCCTCTTCCAATCCCCTGTCCCCACACCTATCCCTCCCTGAGTGGGCTGCCCTATTTCAGATCATCATAGAGTTGATGGAATTCCTCCAAGATCCAGATGTGTCTTTTGTTGAAAGTCAAGATCTCAGTTATATGTAAGGCTGAATGCCTTAATGGCCTTTTACACTTTCAACGTGGTACGGAGTTAATGCCTTTGTCACCTCACTTGGTCTTGCAGTCCTCCAAAGGTCATCCTAAGGTTTCTTTATTCTGTTTTCCATCATTTTATCTGTCATTGCATATATTATTCATTTATTCATTCAATAGTATATTATTAGACAGCATGTTGCCTAGATACCAGAATTTGGAGGCAAATGAAAACCATTGATGGTGTAAAAGGCTTCCCTAAGATGTATTTCCAATATTTCTCTCCTATTAGAATGTAAACTCCTTGAATACAGGGAATACATACCTGGTGTCTGTAGAACTCCCCCAAGTGCTTACTACAGTGTTCAGGTTCTCAAGAAATATCACTGATTGGCAGGAAGTGTTACCAACTCTACTGTATTATATTCTCCCAAGCAGTTTGCACAGTGCTCTGCTCAGAGTAAGCACTCAATAAATAACAATGATTGGCTGATTGACTGATCCATGTGTCTGGCAACCCTGCCAAGAGCACCAATTCCTAATATAGAGGCCAAAAGCAGCGTTCATAGAGTCTACTGGAAAATATTTAGATTTTTACCTTGGTTGTTGCAGAATAACAGCCTTAACCTGAACAGTCAAAGACTAACACATTTTCTGCCGCAAAGATGACACTCTGATGGTTGATGGAACATTTTGGCAAAGCAATAGAGCAAGCTGCCAAAATTATACCTCGAGGTAAACCTGAGTGAGACTCAAATTACTGAAACTGATGTGAGTTGCATCATTTACTGGAGGTTCTGGAGGTTCTAATGCAACACAGGTTGCCCTGTGTCTTTGCCAAAATATTCCATCACCCATCCACGTGTGATTTTCATGACAGAAAGTGCCGATTTGTACATTCCAAGAGCTTAGTACAGTGCTCTGCACATAGTAAGCACTCAATAAATACTATTGAATGAATCAATGAATGTTCAGGTTAAGGCAGATATTCTGCAACAACCAAGGTAAAACCAGGTTTTCCAGGAGACTCTATGAATGTTACTGATGGCCTATATATTAGAAATTGGTGCTCCTGGCAGGATTACCATACATGTGAATCTATCAGTGATATAGACAGTCGCCCTCATGCTTTCACTCACTTGTATCCTCTTCAAAACCAACCAAGTCATACTTCCAGGCCTGCTCCATGGTGTTTGAAGCCTAACATCAGTGGTATTATTCCTTGAGTAGCATTGCTCTGTGGTTTAACTGCTCTCAAGTGGCCTCCATTGCCACATTGCTGTGGCAATGTCTGTGTCTTGAACTTGGAGCCTCTTTGTTATTGTTTTTAAGTGTTTCATCACTCCTGATGTGTCTGCTTCTGATTCCTTCTTCCCATTAATGTCTTACAGCAGCAACAGTTCCAGGAGCTGCTGCAGGCTGCAATCTAAGAATGGGATTAGGGGATATGCCATGGTACCTTGGCGATGGGTTGTGTGAGGGAAGGATGCAGTAGTCCTGGGCTTCTGGAGCCAATATGTCAGGGAGCTGGGTGGGGGGATTGTATCCTGGGTGCAGGAACTGAGGCACCTGCTGAGTTCCACAGAGGTACTATGATTTATTAATGTATATTAATGTCTGTCTTCCCCTCTAGACTGTAAACTCGTTGTGGGCAGGGAATGTGTCTGATAATTGTTATTTTGCACTCTCCCAAGTGCTTAGTACAGTGCTCTGAACACAGTAAGCGCTCAATAAATATGAATGAATGAATGAATGAATGAATGAATGAATGCATGAATAAAAAGTGGTGGCAGCTCCGGTCGTTAAAGTGTACCTCATTGTAGCCCTCACCATACCATGGAACTCAACCCAGACCACAAAGTGGTGCTGGGAAGGGGATGGAGGTCGGTGGGGGGAGAGGGAGAGGGAGAACTACTGTGGAAGCAAAGAGTCTATGCACTGGGCTCCATAATAGAAGCAACCCAGGGCTCAGGTCTCTGCCATGAAGCCCAAGCCCTTTCTGCTCCGATTAAAAAGCCCAATCCCATAAATCCCCAAAACCGATACCACATGGTTCATACAGTTAAATTCCCCTCCTTCACTCCCAAAAGACAGCAGCACATTCATGAAGTTCTGTATAGTTTTCCATTTCTGGGCCTCAAACCTACCAAGTGAGATATGTAGCCTTACTAGGTATTGCCAGGGGTTCCCTTTTTCAGTTGCAATACATGGGCAAACCAAGGTTCTTCTGTGACTCCTTGTAACCCATATATCCTAGGGCCAACCTGACACATCATTATAGTGAGGCCTTCCCATAGCAGGATTGGAAATGTCCCTCTAACTGGTTTGGCGTAGTTTACCCACCCTTCAGGCTGCAGCTGACATGGTGCTACTGCCAGGGGTCACCTTGGGTTTCACCAAGTCTCTGCCTGCTATGTTTCCTGAGCAATGGTCTGTTCCTGGAAAGTGCAGGTCCAGGCCACTGTAAGTTCCTCCCACTTTAAGTCTTTTGAAAGTAGAAGTCAGCACTCTCATCTGACCATCTGCTGTCCAATAGCACAGAAAGTCTGATGTTACTAGGGGCAGAATCCTTTGCTCTGGGTACTGCTCCCAGTGATCCTTTTCTAGCTTTTCTCTGGCTGATTGTCCTTTCTTTATCTGGGAAAGACACCTCAAGAGAATTCTTCTCTCCCTGTTAGAGAATCACCAGTTGTCCTTCCAGAACACACTGCAGGGTGACAGCTTCCTGCAAGGTGCTCTTCACTTACCACCAGGCCATGTGGACCTCCAGAGTGGAAGGAACCATTTGTCCCCAATCACTCGATCACCTGCCTCAGGTGGAAGGCAGTACTAGCTCTGGGGTTTTGACCATTTTCCCAGATGTTGATGGCTATTTCAAATAGAAGTCAATGTTCCAGGCTGTCCTTGACCCAGATGACAATGTTCTCCTGAGCAGCTGCACTTCACACCAATCTTCCCTGCCTTTATTCATTCATTAGTATTTATTGAGCGCTTACTATCTGCAGAGCACTGTACTAAGCGCTTGGAATGAACAAGTCGGCAACAGATAGAGACAGTCCCTGCCGTTTGATGGGCTTACAGTCTAATAGGGGGAGACGGTCAGACAAGAACAATGGCAATAAATAGAGTCAAGGGGAAGAACATCTCCTAAAAACAATGGCAACTAAATAGAATTGAGGTGATGTACATTTCATTAACAAAATAAATAGGGTAATGAAAATATATACAGTTGAGCGGACGAGTACAGTGCTGAGGGGATGGGAAGGGAGAGGGGGAGGAGCAGAGGGAAAGGGGGGAAAAGAGGGTTTAGCTGTGGAGAGGTGAAGAGGGGGTGGTAGAGGGAGTAGAGGGAGAAGAGGAGCTCAGTCTGGGAAGGCCTCTTGGAGGAGGTGAGTTTTAAGTAGGGTTTTGAAGAGGAATTATGAAACTGCTAGACAATCATTTACCTCCCCTCTTTTCCAGTCAGTGGGACCCACAGCCATAAGGTCAGGTTTGCCCCATTAAGAGTTTTCCTCAGGGTGCCCAATGGGTTATGTGGTCGATTGGCCGGCCAAGTCCCTTCACGATGCATTCTGACCGCCGGAGTAACCTGATGCTTCACTGAGGAGGTTGAAGTCCCTGTGCCATTAACCCTTTCCACAGGGCATGCCTTCCTGCTCCATGTTTTGGGTTTTTCCCAGAAGGAACATTATAAGCAATTCCAGATCCTAGTTTTCACTTGAAACCCTTCAAACTACCCAGGCTCTGTCAGTGCCATCCAAAGCTGGATCAATCTCCTTCATGCTTTAAGGAATTGGGCCCTAGGTTGGCATGGGCACATTGTTCTCCTCCCTCCAGGCACTCTTCCCAAATGAGCCCCACAATCCCCATTCAAACAGCATCACACAGAAAACATTTGTTATTCCTTGCAAAATGATGTGCCTCGTATGCCCCTTAGGGATATACCCAAACTCTGGGTCTTAGAATTATACCAGGTCTCCTTTTCCTCCTTCATGGTCCCTGGGTGGTATTCACTTGTGGTGTTTGTTTCAGCTCTCACAGATCCATCTGATAGGAAGTAGCATGGCTTAGCAGATACAGCACGAACCTGGGAGTCAGAAGGTCATGGGTTCTAATCCTGACTATGCTACTTGTCTGCTGCGTGACCTTGGGCAAGTCACTTTACTTCTCCATGCATGTTACCTCAGCTTTAAAATGGGGATTGAGACTATGAGTCCCACATGGGACAGAGGCTCAAATCAAACCTGATTTGATTGCATCTACCCCAGCGCTTAGTACAGTGCCTGGCACAGAGTTAGCACTTAAGAAATACCATAATTATTATTATTATTATCTGATGCTCTCCCGAGGTCTCTTGGCCAGCTGTGATTGTAGCTTGACAATTGGTTAGGATACTTTGTAAGTCATGTAACTGGGTTTGCATCTCTGATGTGCCTCCCAAACAATGCAACCACTGGTCTCTTTTTTGCCATCTTATTTCTCCACCAAGCATCTGCTTTAGTTAGGTAACTCTGTAATTGTTTTGCTACCAAGTCTCTATGGTGCATCTCCAATTCCCTCCTAAATTTAGGATCAATAATGTTGCCTCGTCTTTCCATGTTCCCCCCAGTCTGGTCAGTACAATGAACCCATCCTTCATTGTTGCAGGCAGGATGGTATGATCCCAGTTGACTCAGATCGAATATCTTCCCATGTTCGAACCCATGCCTGGATCCTGTACACCAGGGCCTAAGGATATTCTTCTTCTTGTGGTCTCATCCTTGCACTCTTGCACTGAGTACTCTTGCACTCAGGCTCTTTTTCTTAAATCATGTTTTTGCCACTTCATGTGCTGTTTGGGCAAAACCGCCCTCCATCAGGACACCCGCCACTGTCTTAACAAAGCCTTCCACAACTTGTCCTGCTCAGCAGAACTACATTCCACCATTGCTTGCTTTACCCTTACCAACCAACATATGAAGGAATTTCAGTCACCAGGGGGCCCTTCTAATTCCTTTTACAGGGCTTCCCTCTCCTGTGGAAGTGACTGTTATCTTCTCAGTAGTGGAGGTTCCCAAACTTCTGATGGTTCACCAGTGCTTCCCTCAAGCAGATGTGAATTTTAGAAAGCTGAGTCCCACTACCAAGGGTCATAAGCCACTCATGCCTGGTGACTTGTCAATTTCTGCAATCCACCGCCATCAATTAATGGCTTGGGGTGGTCTTGGGGTTCTCTGGAGACTGGAGGTCAGGTGGTCATAAAAACACTGGTGGGGCAGAGGTATAACAGCTTGTATAGATAAAGCCCCACCTTGGGTTTCTTCCCCTTCAGGGTTCTCACCTCTTCAGTGTTTAGCATAGTGCTTGACACACAGTAAGGACTTAAGAAATGCCTCTGAACCTCCTATTCTAAATCCTGTTTATCCTCTACCTCTCTCCTGTATCGATTGCCCCCTCAGTGGTAGTTGATACTGCTGGTACTGAGGACTGAACCAGTATCCTCTGTTGCTCAACTACGTCTTCTAAAGCAGTGATACATACTTGTAAAACATCCACTTCCCTCCACAGGGATTGGATCCCACGTACCAAAGCCTGAAGTACCACACCTTTAGCCAATTTATTTTTGTGTTTCCCTTTGGGTTGCAAATCCCCTCTGCCCAGTGCCAAAGGGCAAATCAACCACCTTTTTGGGGTGTCCAATAGGGCCCTCCCCATTTCTAAAGGGCCTTCTGGACAAATTCATACATGTGTTTTACATTCCCAAATGCAGATCCCAGGGACTCCAACCTCCTGTTCATAGCCAATGTGCCAGTGATGCACAGAGAAGTGAAGCATAGAGAACACAAAGGCAACATCTCGCTCCCTGTCAGGAAACTTTAAACCCACTGCCTCCCAGATGGGCTTAGCAAAAGTACAGCACAGGGTTCAGTAATGAGCCTGAACAGGGTTACACAGGCAGAGTTTTAACACATTCAATCATTTGCGTAAGGTCACCCTGAGCTGGTAGACTCAGATCCCCTTGGCCCTTCCGAAAATGTTCCTTTGGGAGAAAAACATCATTAGTCATATTGCTCAGTTGGGTTCCATGGCTTCTCACTGGTGGATGAGCAGTAAATTGAAATCTCTCACTCTCTAACAGTACCTGTTCATCTCTTAGTCCCTCCTCCAATGATGCATTGATCTCTACCATGTGGCCCAATCCTCCATCTTAGAGCCATGTGGCCTGTGGGAGGTAGGGGGAAGGGGCACCCCAAAATTCCAAAGTGTTGGGGAAATATAGGGTGCTAGGGTCAAACCCAGGCAGTGATAGGGCAGGGGTTGCAGGTGTCCTGCATTTGGCAGACTTTCTAGGCAACTCCACGGCCTGGGGTTGGGGGACGCATGATGACCCTCTGGTGTTGGGGTGGGGGGTGTGTGGAAAGGGGATGGCAGTTCTGGGGGCTGGAGCCAATCTGACAGTGGATTCTGGGCCCTGGACTGGCAGGGGTCAAGGTGGGGAGGGTGCTGGGCATGAGCATAGAGACACCTGCTGAACATCATAGGAGCACCCTAGAGTGACGGTGACTCTGTCCCTCGGTGTGCCATAGGCCAGAGGGGATGGGGGAGGGGAGGGGTGGCAGTGGCTCCACAGCAGTGTCAGCAACTCATAGCCCCCTCTCTATGCTGTAGGGCCCACCTCAGGCTGCGGGGATGACAGCACCGCTTGAATCTCCCTCCCCACACCGCAGAGCTCAACCCGGACCACGGTTTGGAGCCAAGGAGGGGAAGCAGCTGGGAGGAAAAGAAACTGAGGCAGTAGAGACTTTATATGTGGGGCTCCTTGTTAGATGCAGCCCAGGGCTCACCTCTCTTCCAAGGAGCCTGTGCCTGGAGAGGGCAAGGGGAACAAGGTCCACCCACTATCTCCAAGACTAAATCTGCAAGATGAAGCTCAATTTTGGGGCCCCTGGGAAAGCAGTCAGCTAGGAAACCCATGTTTCCTCCAGGTCTGGAAAGGACTGCATAGCCTGCAGAACTGTGGGAGAACTTCATGGCCCCAAGAAGAATGATTCAGAATTCATTGTTGGTTTTGGCCCTGCTCCAGTCATTCTGAAGAAATCATCTTTACCTTTCAGCAGGATGTCACAATCGTCTTTGGATTGCCCCTCGTTCACTTGCTCTTGGTGTGCTGCCAGAGTCACTGAACAGGATAACTCAGCCGCATGGTAAGTTGCAGGAAACTGGGAATACTCCAACTGGGAAAATAATGTGTGTGAATTTAATCCTTATACCTTAAGATTTTGGCTCTTGATACATTTATATTAGTACACAAATACCTGGAGACCTTAGGAGTCAATACAAAGTTTGCAAATGAAACACTGCATGACTTTAAATCAAAATATAATTTTATGATCTTGCCCAGTGTGAACTTGCCACATCTTTGGCCCAATTATTTATAAATATCTCAAGGTTATTGGTGTAGTGGATTGGTGAGCTACAAAGCAACTGAGACTGAATAAATGCAAATCTTAGCTTTCAGCATCCAATTAAGAACTATGCCAAGACCTCTACCCAACATTCAAGCAGACCGAAGACCCATCCATGGCCAAGGCCTCTCGTAGATTCTTTCCTATTTGTTCTGACACCCTGGGCAGATCCGCTCCTCGATCTAGTAACACAGGCTCTTCAGGAGCTCACTCTTAGTGGACCTCAGCAACATGAGATGGCTTGATCATTATCATCATCATCATCATCATCAATGGTATTGATTAAGTGCTTGCAGTATGTAGAGCACTGTACTAAACACTTGGGAGAATACAAGATAACAGAGTTGGTTGACATGATCCCTGACCCTGATGAGTTCACAGTCTAGAGGAGATGCCAGGGATCAATCTGGAGTATTGATTGAGCACCCAATAATAATTATAATTGTGGTATTTGTTAAGTATTTACTAGGAGTCAAGCACTGTTCTAAGCACTGGGGAAACTTGTGGACACAGAATGTGTCTGTTATGGTAATATTGTATTATCTCAAGTGCTTAGCACAGTGCTTTGCACACAGTAAGCACTCAATAAATATCACTGAATGAATAAACAGGGAAGATACAAGATAATCATGTCAGACATAATCCCCGTTTCACACAGGGCCCACAATTTAAATAGGATGGAGAAGTAGTATCAGATACCCATTTTACAAATGAGGTAACCGAGGCACAGAGAAGTAAAGTGACTTTTCCAAGGTCACACAACAGGCACGTGGAAGAGCCAGGGCTAGAACCCAAATCCTCTAACTCCCAGTCCCATGTTTGTTCCATTAGTCCAGGCTGCTCCTACTTCAGCATGACATATAGTAAACACTTAATAAATATGATTATTATCATTATTATCATCTTCATTGTTATTTTTATCATTAACTGCTAAGGTATCTTCTGGGTTGATGCAACTTGGGAGGGTGGGATTTAATCAGGAAAGGCCTTGTGGATTAGATGAGTTTTCCCAAGTGCACTGAAGGTGGTAAGGCTCTGAACTGTGAGTCTGATAGAGCTGGAGGTTCTAGGCCAGGTAAGCAGTGTGACCAGAGGGCTGGATGCAGGAGATATGGTAGTGAAGACCAGTGGAAGGAGGTTGTACCTTCTGTCCTGAGAAACCTAAGGCCTGATCCACTGTAAGTGTATAAGTGGTAAATGACTTCTCATTTTCCAAATACATTCAATCATTCATTCAATCATATTTATTAAGTGCTTACTGTGTGCAGAGCACTGTACTAAACACTAGGGAAAGTACAATACAACAGCAAATGGTGACATTCCCTGCCCACAACAAGCTCACAGTCTAGACGAGGGAAGACAGACATCAATAGAAATAAATAAAATTACAGAGATATACATTCCTGTTGTGGGGCAGGTGTGGGGGGTGGCAGGGAAGAGCAAAAGGAGTAAGAACAATACAGAAGGGAATGGGAGATGAGGAAAAGTGGGGCTTAGTCTGGGAAGGCCTCTTGGAAGAGATGTGCCTTCAATAAGGCTTTAAAGGGGGTACAGCAATTATCTGTTGGTTTTGAGGAGGGAGGGTGTTCCAGGCGAGAAGTAGGACGTGGGCCAGAGGTCAGTGGGGTTCTATTTATTTATACTGATGCTACTGTTGCCTGTTGGCTTGTTTTGATGTCTGTCTCCCCACTCCTAGACTGTAAGCCTGCTGTGGGCAGGGAATGTCACCATTTGTTATTGTATTGTACTTGAGAAGCAGCGTGGCTCAGTGGAAAGAGCACGGGCTTTGGAGTCAGGGCTCATGAGTTCGAATCCCAGCTCTGCCACTTGTCGGCTGTGTGACTGTGGGCAAGTCACTTAACTTCTCTGTGCCTCAGTTCCCTCATCTGTAAAATGGGGATTAAGACTGTGAGCCCCACGTGGGACAACCTGATTCCCCTATGTCTACCCCAGTGCTTAGAACAGTGCTCGGCACATAGTAAGCGCTTAACAAATACCAACATTATTACATTATTATTGTACTTTCCAAGTGCTTAGTACAGTACTCTACACATAATAAGCTCTCAATAAACACTATTGAATGAATGAGACAGGTGAGAATGGAGCAGAATGAGAAGGTTAGCAATAATAATAATAATGATGGCATTTGTTGAGTGCTTACTACGTGCAAAGCACTGTTCTAAGCACTTGGGGGGTTACAAGGTGATCAGGTTGCCCTACGTGGGGGTCACAGTTTTAATCTCTGTTTTACAGATGAGGTAACTGAGGCACAGAGAAGTTAATGACTTGCCCAAAGTCACACAGCTGACAAGTGGTGGAGGTGGGATTAGAACCCATGATCTCTGACTCCCAAGCCCAGGCTCTTTCCACTGAGCCACGCTGCTTCTCTGGAGGAGCTAAGTATGCGTGCTGGGTTGTAGAAGGAGAGAAGGGAGGTGAGGTAGGAGGGGGCAAGGTGATGGAGTATTTTAAAGCCAATGGTGAGTTTTTTTTCGCTACAGAGTTGGATAGGTAACCACTGGAGAGTTTTGAGGAGGGGGATGACATTTGCTAAATGTTTTTGTAGAAAGATGATCTGGGCAGCAGAGTGAAGTATGGCCTGGAATGGGGAGAGGCGGGAGGTTGGGAGGTCATCGGTAAAGGAAAGAAGATTAATGTGGATTAACAGGGTTAGAGAGGTTATTGCTAGATAATTCAGCTTCAGAGCTCGAGTTTGCAGGGCTTACTCAAGCTGCTCAGGTCTTAGACCACATTGTCAACTGATTAGGATGGATTTCCCATGGATGGTCAGTTAATCAGTCCTAAAATCCTTCAGGAGCTGTAGACAGCTACCTGGACAATCTAATAATAATTCATAATAATTGTGGTATTTGTGCTATGTTTCAAGTGCTGTACTAATTACTGGGGTAGATAAAAGATAATCATCAGGTCCCTCATGGGGCTCACAGTTTAAGTAGAAGAGAAAATGAGTAATGAATCAATCTCTATTGTGCATCTAAGGGAAGTGAGGCACAGAGAAGTTAAGTGAATTGGTCAAGGTCACAGAGCAGACATGTGACTCAACCAGGATTAGAAACCAGGTCCTCTAATTCCTAGGCCCGGGCTCTTTTCACTAGGCCTCACTGCTAATATGATTTTTTTAAAAGGATATTTTGTAGGTTAAAAAATTCAACAAAATCCATTTCTTGATATATTCAAATCAAAAGAATAATTATTTATGTCTTCTAAATTAAATGATTGTTCATTTTGACCGATTCATTAGAATTTTTTTTAACTGAATAATCATTGATTAGACTGTAGAGCTTTTACAATTAATGTTATTCCTACTGGATAAAACAGTAAGTGCCCAGAGCAGGGAGTAAAAGCAGCGCAACTCGAAGGGAGTTTTCGGATTATCTGGAAAACCTCCAGAGAAAAGCAGTATACTATTTACAGCTCTTTCGGTTCCAAATAATGTTCTTTTTAATTGATGGCGCGATATATTCCCTGGCTCTACCGTATGCTCTTTAAGCTTACTGCCCTTCAACAAGGAAATCAGCCAAAATGTTCAAGGGTGTGTGTGGCTCTGTATATGCAACTCAGATGTGCTCCTGTGTGCTTTAAATTCTCACTTCACCCAAACTTGGCTTTGAAGATGCTTACATTTCTTGGTCACTAGTTGATCGTGACTGAGGAGGATATTTTGGACCTTGAAACCAGTCTGAGTCTGTTATCCCATCACTCTGCCCCAGTGATATTTCTCCTGGACATATAGACTCCCTGGACCAAGGGGCCTTGGGAGGTTTGCCAGCCCTTGGCCCTTCCACAGCTGGGCCTGCATGCATACGCACACATGTACTTTCTCTCTCTCTCCCCTCCACTTCCCGGGGTTCCAATCAGGGTTTCCCTAAAAAAGCTGCATACTTGATCAGTGGTGGCTGCAAGTCTTGAACAGAACCTGAGAGACTTTAAATTTTTGGCAGGGAATGGAGGGCAATTCTTGGCTCTAAAATGTGGTGGCTTTTGGAGGAAGTTGGTGGGGAGGAAGTGAAAGCAGAAGGTATAATACAATCTGTTTGTGGAATTAGGACATGAATGGGAGCAGGTAGATTTAATAATAGCAGGAGGAAGCAGGGGCTAGAATCCATCGGGCGATCAAGCAATTAATAGCAATCAATCAACAGATCAAAGGCATTTGATGAGCTCCTACGGAATTCTAGACATTGTACCAGGTGCTTGGGAGAGTAGAAAGTTGCATTAATTTAATTTTTTTAAATGCAACCATTAAAAACCAGCTCATAGCCATGTCCAGCAGGTTCTACTCTGACTCATCCCTGTCGTGGGTCCAAGTAGAAAGAGCATGACTGTAGAAATCAGGGTCTGGGTACTATGTTTCTGAGCAGTGCCAAGGTGCACTAAGTCAGTGGACAAGTAGATGATCTGCGTAACAGCGTGAACAACAGACTGGAGGGTAAAGAGATTAGGGTCCAGAATGCCTCTAGCCTCTTGGGGAAGCAGTGAGGCTGAGTGGAAAAAGCACCAGATCTAGGAGTGAGATGACCTGGCTTCTAATCCTGGCTCCACTATTTGTCTGCTGAGTGACCTTAGGCAAGTCGCTTAACTTCTCTGCACCTCAGTTACCTTATCCATAAAATGGGAATTGAGGCTGTGAGCCCTATATGAGACAAGGACTGTATTCAACCCAATTATCTTGCATGTACCCCAGACCTCAGTATAAGGCCTGGCACATATTAAGCACTTAACGAATATGACAATTATTAGGCCGGCAAGGAGAGTGATGCAGTAGTCTACCTATAATGTGACCAAAACTTGTGCCAGAGGAGTAGCTGTTTGAATAGAGAGGAAGAGGAAGATCTGGGAGATTCATTCATTCAATAGTATCTATTGAGCACTTACTATGTGCAGAGCACTGTACTAAGCACTTGGAATGTACAATTTGGCAACAGATAGAGATAGTCCCTGCCCAATAATGGGTTCACAGTCTAAACAGGGGAGACAGACAGCAAAGCAAAACAGAACAAAACAAAACAAAATCATTAAGATAAATAGAATCATGGAGATATACACAGAATCGTATCTCTCTCTGACCTGCCATCTTAGCTGCCAGCAAATCACCACATGACCATGGCAAGAGTGAGATTTTTGGGGGCTCACCAACCAATTGAAAGTCAAATTTTCAAGGCTACAGAGCCAGCATCTCAACACTAGTTTTCACGTGCAGATGCCAGTGGGGCAAATGTAATGATTTCAGGTAACAGTATTTTCTGTAACCTCTCTTTCCATTACCCTTAGTAACTCAAGGGAATTGAGTTCTGTTTCAATGAGGAAATTGAATTCTATTTCAATAATGACATAATGAAAAACAATCAAAACATAAGAAAAGGGAGAGGAAATGACTGTGGCAACCATGATATGAATCCTTTTGATCAAATATGCTTGATCTTTAAATCATGTAGATTCTCGAACCTCAGGAAAATAATATCACACACAGACTGTAGGGTTAAATCTCAGCTCAATCAGAACACACCAAAGACTCTGGATTTCCCACCTCTGGTTTGGATGGAGGAAGAAGGATGATGTTCTCTCCCTGAAGATTCCTTTCTTCCTAGATGCTTTTCGTGACCCTTGTCTTTTCCCTTAATTGTTGCTTAGAGTTTTAATATGTGGTAATTATTTTTCAACAGTGATAAATACCACTAGGTCCACAAGGAGTGGAATTGGTCACCAGCAATAGTATAGCCCCATGAATCAAGACCCAATACCATAGGGCTCTGTTCAGTTTTCAAAGAGCCCCTCTCAAGGAAGGTGTTGAACCAGGGTCTGGCCACTGGTTTGGGTGAATGGGGTGCATACCCAACTCATGCCTCAGCCCATACTCCTTGGTGGAAGAGGGTGGATCCCCGGATCTTATCCATGGGTCCACTGAGGCACCAGCTGCAATCCCACTATCTGGGTTGGCCCGAGGCCCCAGATGGGGATGACGTTGCAATGCTCAAGAGCAGAAAGGGCAGCACCATTCCTATTCCTTGGACCCCCCAAACCATATTCCCACTACCAAGGCCCAGGAGAGAGCCAGCACCCCACCTGCTCACTGTTGAGGCGATAGTTGCCATCTCTGATCCGCTCACCCCTATGTCGGGTTGGCCCAGCTAATTGCCCCACACTTCTCAGTGAGGTTAAAAGGCTCACAGAGTCAGACTGAGATCCCGAACACTCCCATGAGAGATTTGCCCTGGTGTCTTCAGGGTCAGCCTTCAGAAAGTTCCTTATAGTGCTTGTTTTCACATGTTATCTCTCATTTCTCCTTTGTTCCAGATTATCTCTCAGTTTCTTATGCATAGCAAACATTCTTACCACTTCCACATTCTATAGCCATTTTAATTTTAATGGTATTTGTTGAGGACTTACAATAATAATAATAATAATAATGGTATATAAGTGCTTACTCTGTGCCAAGCACTGTTCTAAGAGCTGGGGTAGATACGAAGTAATCAGGTTGTCCCACATGAGGCTCACAGTCTTAAAAAAAATACTAGTGAATGAACGTTAATCTCCATTTTACAGATGCAGTAACTGAGGCACAGACTTACCCAAAGCCACACAGCAGACAAATGGCGGAGCCGGGATTAGAATCCAGGTCTTTTGATCTCCCAGGCCCATGCTCTATATATTAGGCCACACTCCTTCTCAGCCTTCATAGCCTTGGGGCCTTGGTGAAAGTGCTTCGCCTGTCTGAGCCAGAAACCACTGGATTTCCTCTCTACGTCACAGCTTTCCTTGAGATTCCCAGGCCACTGACGCTTTAGCTTTGCTAATATCTGTTCTCCTTGCCCAGATTTTTGCCTCTTAGAGATCATGTTGTAAAAGCTTGACTTGACAGAGGAATAAGGCCAGGAGACAAAAGCAGGGATGAATAACTCAAGTCGCAGGTCCCACTTATTCCTATAGACAATACTGCTTGACCCTATTGGGTAGCTCCATGTCACGATTTTTCTTAATCATTCTCCCAGCTCTGCATAATGTGTCTGTTGAAAATGAAGCCAAAACAAGACTCCTTCACCTGTTCCCTCATTTCACCTTTCAAGAAATCTGGGGAAAGAAGAGTGCGAAAGTTATACCAGCTTCATCTTGCTGTGTTAGTGAGTTTAATATAACTTTGTTAGAATGTATGCTGTGGCTTCATCTTTAGGTTTCCAGGGGATTCATGGCTCCTTTATGGGAAAGTCATATTTATTTTATAACTTTGTGTATTTGAAAAACAAGGGGTATGTTTCAAATTGAAATGCGGGAAGAGTAGGATTATGAAAAAGAATATTGCATACATATTTTCTGAGTGTCACTGTGAATGCCTGTAGTAACAAGAAGGAACCCTGCAGAATTAATTGGAAAGGAAAGTGAAACTTCTTAGGGGACATAAAGCCCTCATTTATCCAAAGTAAAATACTTGTCAGTTGAATGAAGGAAGAAATCCAACTTGCAATTTTTTTCTTTCTCATTTAGACCAAGAAGAATCAGAGAAGCAGTGGTCTAGTGGGTAAAACACAGTCCTGGGAGCCAGAGGACCTGGGTCCCAATACTGGTTCTGCCACTTGCCTGCTGTGTCACCTTGGACAAGTCATTTAGGTTCTCTGTACCTCAATTACCTAAACTTAAAATTGTGATTACATACCTGTTCTCCCTCTTACTTGACTGTGAGTTTCAACTGGGATAGAGATTGTGTTCCAGCTGATTAACCTGTAATAATAATAATAATGATGATGGTATTTGTTCAGTGCTTACTATGTACCAAGCAATGTTCTAAGCGTTGGAGTAGATACAAGGTAATCAGGTTGTCCCACATGGGGCTCACATCCCCATTTTACAGATGAGGTAACTGAGGCACAGAGAGACGAAGTGACTTGTTCAAGGTCACACAGCAGACAAGTGGCAGTGGCAATGTCAAGATTAGAACCTACGACCTCTGACTCCCAAGCCCATGCTCTTTCCACTAAACCACACTGCTTCCACACTATCTATCCCAGTGCTCAGAACAGTGCTTTACACATAGTAAGCACTTAATACCATTATAAAATGTCCAGGCACAGTCTTCTCTGTATGCATAGTGGACAAAGAGGTCCACTCATTCTGGAATTCCACAGGAGGAACCACTGGAAAAGTCTTGGGTCTGCGCAGATTCAATTTTATCCCAACTCATTGTACCCATGTTGGCTAGTTCTCTGCTGTACCCACAAGACTGGGCAGGGCACTAGGTTCCTCTGGGCCATTAAGTGGGCCCTGGCCTCTCCTAGGGCAGAAGTAGTGAGAGTTTGTTGATGAAGTGCAGTGGAAGGAGAGCTGTGCCAACCAGATGGCTGATCAAGGGGTGGGTGTATCAGTCTCTCCCTGGAAAATGAGGTCTGCATCCAAGAGCAGTGTGGAAATTCCTGCTGCTTTCCAAGCCCAATACCATTTCCATCCACAGACAAGTTGGCCATCTTGCAAGACTCCACTACCCAACAGCTCTGCTGGGCAAGAAAGTGGGAGGGCAGGAAAAAGGCAGTGGGGTTAGGGGAGGGGCCGGGAGGACAGAAAGGTGGAAGAGTGGCCTCCTTCCTTCTATCTTTTAGGACAAGTCGGGATGGGGAAATAGCATGACCCAGGATTATGAGAAGCAGCATTGCCTAGTGGATAGAGCATAATCCTGAGAGTCTGAAGGACCTGGGTTCTAGTTCCAGCAACTGCCCGATTATCTTGTATCTATACCAGTGCTTAATATAGTTCCTGGCACGTAGTAAGCACTTAACAAATACAATTTTTTTTAAAAAAAAGCTTTGGCAGTAGGGGAGGTGAAACCAAGATGGAGTTAAAAAGTTAGCTTGGGAGGACCGAAGAGAACAAGCTGAGGAACATTGGGTGAAGAAAGCAGATAAAGTGGAGAAGTCTGGCGGGAGGCATGAGGCCAATGTTTAAGATGATTCTACTTGATGTAGAGGGAAATGAGGAACGTTTGGAAGTACTCAGGAAATGTAGAGGCATATTCTGAATGAAGTTGTAAGAAAATGATCCGGGCAGCAGAACATAGTAGTAGTAGTGATAATATTTTTTTATTAAGTGCTTACTGTGTGGTAGGGAAAGAATACACAGGTGGGAGTTTGACATTGTCCCCCTCCCTCAGGGGGTTCACAGTTAGCTACACACACATCAGGAGAGATGATACAGAACACTCACAAAGACAACATAAAGAAGAAAAATGAAGCTCAGAGGGCACTGTGGCTAGAGGAGCAGAATTTGAGGCTCCTCACGGCTCAGATTCCCTTAGTCACAACCACTGCCATGGTTGAACACTACTTTGTGGAGGCACTGCCAAGCTGTGGTTTCTTTTCTCTAACCCACCAGGGTGCTGGAGGGCAAAATGAGATGGATGAGCCCAGATGTCTTTTGGTGATGTGGAGGAGAACCAATGCAAGATTTTGAGGAGGCTGCATGGTAATCAGTTAGAGAAGGATGCCAAAGGCCTAGCAAGCCAGAAATGGGGGAGGAGGGGCGGGCACGGGAAGCAGGTACTCAGAGAAGTTGTGTGAATGTCTGGGGGAGATAGGCCTGGGGATTGCTGGGAGCAGAGCCCTGGTACCTGTGCGTGTCAGGCAAAATGATTCTGGAGCAGTAGCACAACCACCAAGGGGAGACTGAGATGAACAGACTGTCCATTGTGACTGTTAATCAGAGAAATCAATGATGATTCAGATAAAACAATCAAGCACTTAATCAATCAATGGTGCATACTGACCATCTTGTCTTCGAAGTGTCTGGGAAACTACCACAGAAGTAATAAACACAGCCCCTATCCTCAGGGAATTTCTAATGTCTGCAGGGGTGCTGCTAGTATATTCTTCCTTACAATATCCCAAGAGGGTGTCAATTGGTTAATCAGAGAAAAGCAGCATGGCCTAGTGGAAAGACCATGGTCTGGAAGTCAGAGGGCCTGGGGTCTAATTCCAGCTCCGCCACCTGCCACTTGAATGACCTTGGACAAGTCTCCTACCTTCTCCCTGTCTCAGTTACCTCATCTGTAAAATGGGGATTAAGACTGTGAGGCTCATGTGGGGTATAAAATGTGCTCAACCTGATTAGCTTGTATCTACCTCAGCGCTTAGTACAATACCCGACACATAGTAAGCACTTAAAAGAGATAGCATTAAAAAAAACTGATAATCTTTACTCTCCAGAAGACTTTATATTTAATTTCATTCATTCATTCATTCAATAGTATTTATTGAGCGCTTACTATGTGCAGAGCACTGTACTAAGCACTTGGAATGAACAAGTCGGCAACAGATAAAGACAGTCGCTGCTGTTTGACGGGCTTACAGCCTAATCGGGAGAGACGGACAGACAAGAACAATGGCAATAAATAGAGTCAAGGGGAAGAACATCTCGTAAAAACAATGGCAATTAAACAGAATCAAGGTGATGTACAATTCATTAACAAAATAAATAGGGTAATGGAAATATATACAGTTGAGCGGACGAGTACAGTGCTGAGGGGATGGGAAGGTAGAAGGGGAGGAGCAGAGGGAAATGGGGGGAAAAGAGGGTTAAGCTGCGGAGAGGTGAGGGGGGGTGGAAGAGGGAGTAGAGGGAGAAGAGGAGCTCAGTCTGGGAAGGCCTCTTGGAGGAGGTGAGTTTTAAGTAGGGTTTTGAAGAGGGGAAGAGAATCAGTTTGGCGGAAGTGAGGAGGGAGGGCGTTCCAGGACCGTGGGAGGACGTGGCCCAAGGGTCGACGGCGGGATAGGCGAGACCGAGGGATGGTGAGGAGGTGGGTGGCAGAGGAGTGGAGCGTGCGGGGTGGGTGGTAGAAAGAGAGAAGGGAGGAGAGGTAGGAAGGGGCAAGGTGATGTAAAGCCTTGAAGCCTAGAGTGAGGAGTTTTTGTTTGGAGCGGAGGTTGATAGGCAACCACTGGAGTTGTTTAAGAAGGGGAGTGACATGCCCAGATCGTTTCTGCAGGAAGATGAGCGGGGCAGCGGAGTGAAGAATAGACTGGAGCGGGGCGAGAGAGGAGGAAGGGAGGTCAGAAAGAAGGCTGACACAGTAGTCTAGCCGGGATATAACGAGAGCCTGTAGCAGTAAGGTAGCCGTTTGGGTGGAGAGGAAAGGGCGGATCTTGGCGATATTGTAAAGGTGAAACTGGCAGGTCTTGGTAACGGATAGGATGTGTGGGGTGAACGAGAGAGACGAGTCAAGGATGACACCGAGATCGCGGGCCTGAGAGACGGGAAGGATGGTCGTGCCATCCACGGTGATAGAGAAGTCTGGGAGAGGACCGGGTTTGGGAGGGAAGATGAGGAGCTCAGTCTTGCTCATGTTGAGTTTTAGGTGGCGGGCCGACATCCAGGTGGACACGTCCTGGAGGCAGGAGGAGATGCAAGCCTGAAGGGAGGGGGAGAGGACAGGGGCGGAGATGTAGATCTGCGTGTCATCTGCGTAGAGATGGTAGTCAAAGCTGTGAGAGCGAATGAGTTCACCAAGGGAGTGAGTGTAAATCGAGAACAGAAGAGGGCCAAGAACTGACCCTTGAGGAACTCCAACAGTTAAAGGATGGGAGGGGGAGGAGGCGCCAGCGAAGGAGACCGAGAATGACCGGCCAGAGAGGTAAGAGGAGAACCAGGAGAGGAAGGAGTCCGTGAAGCCAAGGTGAGATAAGGTATGGAGGAGGAGGGGATGGTTGACAGTGTCAAAGGCAGCAGAGAGGTCAAGGAGGATCAGAATGGAGTAGGAGCCATTGGATTTGTCAAGAAGGAGGTCATGGGTGACCTTAGAGAGAGCAGTCTTGGTAGAGTGGAGGGGACGGAAGCCAGATTGGCGGGGGTCTAGGAGAGAATGGGAGTTAAGGAATTCTAAGCATCGATTGTAGACGACTCGTTCTAGGATTTTGGAAAGGAAGGGTAGTAGGGAGATAGGGCGATAACTGGAGGGGGAAGTGGGGTCAAGAGCGGGTTTTTTTAGGATGGGGGAGACGTGGGCATGTTTGAAGGCAGCGGGGAAGGAGCCATTGGAGATTGAGTGGTTAAAAATATAAGTTAAGGAAGGGAGGAGGGCAGGGGTGATGGTTTTAATAAGGTGAGAGGGAATGGGGTCCGAGGTGCAGGTGGAGGGGGTGGCACTTGCGAGGAGGGAGGAGATCTCCTCTGAGGATACTGCAGGGAAGGATGGGAAAGTAGGGGAGAGGGTTGGTGGGGGGGAGGGGAGAGGCGGAGGGGTGACTTTGGGGAGCTCAGACCTGATTGTGTTGATTTTCGTGACGAAATAGGTGGCCAGATCATTGGGGGTGAGAGATGGGGGTGGGGGAGGAACAGGGGGCCTAAGGAGAGAGTTATTTCTCTTTAGGTTCTGGATATTATACCACATTTAAGCTTATTTAGATGGAAAAAGTGTCTGCCTCCATCAATATTGGGCCACCAGAGGGCGCTAGCTCTGCCTCGGCAGGTTCTGCAGGGCAAATTATTTGTGACCATTTGGTGCGAAGGTGGAGAAATATTTAGGGAAGGAATTTGTCATGGTGTAAGCACAGCCAACCAGAACCTCTTCATTCAAGTAGCTGAACGCCTGAAGACAAGACAGAGTTTTCCTAATGGCTCTGTGATGGACTGGCCCTCAGGATCTGCCTGCCTCCTTTGAGAGTGGTGCAGAAAGAGGAAAAAGGATCCTCAGTCTTTTTGTTGACCCCTTGGGAAGACCTAGAGAGAGCAGGACGGAGAATGTGAGGTCAGCAAAGAGGAAGCAACTCTGGGATCAAGAACATTTCATTGCAAAAGATTTGCCAAAAAGGGACTTCAGCGGAGACATGCACTTAGCTGAGCCTTAACTCACATTAGCTGGGATGTGACTGTGAATATGCAGCTGCATAGACAGGCCCAAATTAACAGGGTCTGTGGGCCAGCCCATATATGTAAGATGTCTCTGAATTCACTTTCCAGCTCCTAAGAGCTGTCCTCCCCTCACTACCACCACTGTCTTCTGGGCCTATCATGAGAAGCAGCAGGGCCTAATGGATAGAGCATGAACCTGAGAGTTAGAAGGACCTGGGTTCTAATCCCACTTGGCCGCTTATCTGCTGTGTGACCTTAGACAAGTCACTTGACTTCTCTGTACCTCAGTTACCTCATCTGTAAAATGGGGATTAAGATGATGAGCCCCACGTGGGACAGGGACTGTGTCTAATCTGATCATCTTGTATTTTTCCCAGCACTTAGAACATTGCTTGGACCCTAGTAAGCAACTAACAAATACCATCATTATCATCATCATCATGCCTTCTCCCAAGTACAGTGCTCTGCATACAGTAGTCCCTCAGTAAATGTGACTGATTGATTGATGATGCCCAAGGAAACAACATCTTCAAGCAATCCTGCCTTATCTGCTTGAGCTCAATCTGGAGTTTTTATTAATACTGTTATGATTGTTATTATTATTAATCACTTATTATGTGTTAAAAAATGTTCTAAAGCACAGGGATAGACAAGTTAATCAGGTTGGACACAATCTCTGATCCACATGGGGCTCACAGTCTAAATGGAAGGAGAATAGTCATTGAAACCCTATTTTACAGATGAGGAAACTTCAGCAACAAGAAGACAAGTGACTAGCCCAAAGTCACACAACAGGCAACTGGCAGAGCTGGGATTAGAATCCAAGTCTTCTGACTCCCAAGTTTGTCTTCTTCCCTCTAGCCCACACTGCTCCTGGATTGCTAGTCTCAGTTGCTCTAAAATGTGCTAGTTCCCAAGCCCCCTTTTGTTAATATGCAATGAAGAAGTAGCATTTTTGAGAAATGGGAGATCAGTAGCCTTTCGATAACCTGAGTCCTGTGCATCTGAAGCAGACCACTGACCAGTCTGTATGAGTACCCTCTTTCTCCAATGAAATTGTGAGATAGTTCCATAGCAGGAGTTTCATACTAAACCAGCTACCAACAAATTATTTTGAACCTGATAGGAGTAGTGGTGTAGAAAAGTGTTGGGTGGAGCTGGTTCTGCTCTAGAAAGAGCTGAGGGTACCAGGACAAATGAGTTGGTCCCAGTTTTTGTTTGCCCGGCTAATCTGTTTCTCTATTACTAATCCTATTATGGGAAGCATGATGTCCTTGTGGAAAAAGCACAGGCCCGGGAGACAGAGGCCCTGATCACTAATCCAGGCTCCACCATTGACTGACTGACTGATTCAGAAGAGGAAAGAATCAAGACTCCAAGATGAATGAGGTGCTAAGTGACTTCTCAAGGTCACAGAGCAGACAAGTGTGACGAGAAGCAGGATGGCTTAGTTGTTAGAGCACGGACCTGGCAGTCAGAAGGACCTGGGTTCTAATCCTGCCTCTGCCACTTATTTGTCCAGTGACTTTGGGCAAGTCACTTAACTTCTCTGGGCCTCAGTTACCTCATCTGTAAAAGGGGGATTAAGCACTTGTTAAGTGCTTACTATGTGCCAAACACTGTTCTAAGTGCTAGGGTAGGTACAAGTTAAATCAAGTTGGACACAGTTCCTGTCCCACATAAGGCTCACACTCTTAAACCCCATTTTACAGATGAGGTAACCGAAATCTCTTTTTTGGTAGGTAAAGCATCTTTTATTTCTATTTTATGTTCCCTAAATGCCAAAAACAGGGCTCTGCATGTAAGAATGGCAATCCAGCAATAATTCATCTTGCAACCAATGTAAGGCAAATAGTGTCTGAGCCTACAGCTTCATTTACTTAATCAGTCAGACAGTTAATACTATTAACTGAGCACCTACTGTGGCAGAGAGAATAATAATAATGATAATAATAATAATAATGATGATGGTATTTGTTAAGCACTTACTATGTTCCCGGCACTGTACTAAGTACCTGGGTGAATACAAGCAAATCAAGTTGGACATAGCCCCTGTCCCATGTGGGGCTCACACTCTTGATCCTCATTTTACAGATGAGGTAACTGAGGCCCAGAGAAGTGAAGTGACTTGCCTAAGATCTTACAGCAGACAAACAGCGGAGCCAGAATTAGAACTCATGACATCATGACTCCCAGGTCCATGTTCTATCCACTAAACCACACTGAGAATCAGTATACATAATCCCTCCAGGAGTATACAAATTTGCTTCATTTAACTTACTAGCATCCTCCATGTTAATGTTTCTTGAGGTCAGACACCATTATTTTATAACACTGAGCCAGTTGTAATAATGGCAGGCATGAACTTTCCCAAGTTGTTCTCTGGTCCCCAGATTCACACTTTCCTCCTTCTATCCAGAGAAGTTCTCCTACTTGCTCTCTACCTATGACCCATATCTCTTTTTATCTCCCCCAATTCTTGCCCCCATCCATCCTTTCTTCCTTATAGTCATCTTCAGTTTCTCACTCTGGATCGGATCTTCTGCCTTCAAACATGCCCTTAACCATCTGTAGCACCTTTGTGCATGTATATTGGTTTCCAAGTTAAATTTTTACTTACATATTCATTTTCTCCACACTCTTGTTATTATGAGTCCTATCTTTGTGTTTCCTCCTACTCCCACAGAATTTTCACAGTCTGGTGTGTGCCTGACTCCCTTTGATCTACACGAGAATGGCGGTCTGGTCTCACTTGTGTTGTAGTTTCCCAAGCACTTAGTTCAAAAGATGCTCAGTTTAGTAGTCTGCAGACCTTGCATATTGTAGGTACTCTGTGCAATAGTCTGCTCAATGCTCAACAGTTGAGGTAGGCATAAGAGCTCATCTGGGCTGAATAGGAGAAAGTCTTTTCATTTTAGAAAGATCCCTTCCAGGTATCAGAAGATGAGCTTCATCCAGGTAATGTGGGCCTGCTGTAGGTAATATGACCCCTAGTGTATTCTTAGCTACCTCATGTGTCACTCTCAACACCGTTTGCCTGTGAGAAATACATTCATTCATCTATTCATTTATATTTATTGAGTGCTTACTGTGTGCAGAACACTGTACTAAGCACTTGGGGGAGCATATTACAACAATAAGCAGACACATTCCTTGCCCACAATGAACTTACAGTTTAGAGGGGGAGAGACAGATATTAATATATAAAAAATTACAGATATGTACATAAGTCGGGCTGAGAGGGGGGAAGAATAAAGGGAGCAAGTCAAGGCAATGCAGAAGGGAGTGGGAGAAGAGGAGGGGCTCAATCAGGGAAGGCCTCCTGGAGGAAATGTGCCTTCAATTCTAGACTGTGAGCCTGTTGTGGGCAGGGATTGTTTCTATTTGTTGCTGAATTGTACTTCCTAAGTGCTTAGTACAGTGCTCTGCACACAGTAAGCGCTCAGTGAATAAGATTTTGAAGGAGAGGGAGAGTAATTGTCTGGAGGATTTGAGGAGGGAGAGCATCCCAGGCTGGAGGTAGGATGTGGGCTGGGGTGGGCAGCGAAACAGGTGAGATTGAGGATCAGTGAGAAGGGTAGCACCAGAGGAGGGAAGTTTGAATGATGAAAATGTAATTGTTCAATGATCAGACGTGTTTAGAATCTCACAGAATCTAAACTGATTCATTGAAAACCTTCCAATTGTCTTAATTGGATTAAATCAATCATTTGCCATCCGGAATATTCTCAGCTGAAGTCTGCTCTTTTAAATAATGGAAAGGGGAGCTCGGCCCTGCAGGAGGTTTTGGATTTTCAATCAATCAATTAAACAATTGAATTTATTGAGTGCTTACCTTGTGCAGAGCATTTTACTGTTATGGGGAGTACACTGTGACAGAGTTAGTAGAAATGTTCCCTGCCCACAATAAGCTCATAGTCTAGAAGGAGAAACAGGCATTAAAATAAATAAAATACAGATATATACGTAAGCACAGAGAGGCTGAAGGATGGGTAAATAGAGGGAGCAAATCAAAGTGAAGCATAGCAGAGTGGGTAAAGAGGAAAAGAGGGCTTAGTCAGGGAAAGCCTCTTGGAGGAGATGTGCCTTCATTAAGACTTTGAAGGTAGAGCGAGATTAATTGGCAGATTTGAAAAGGGAGGGCACACCAGGCCAGAGGTGGGATGTCAGTTAGAGATCAGCAGCAAGATAGTAGAAACCGAGGTACAATGAGTAGATTGGCATTAGAGGAGCGTACTGTGTAGTCAGGGTTGTAGGAGGAGAGCAATGAGGTAAGGTAGGAGGGGGCAAGGTGATTGAGTCTTTAAAGCTGGTGGTAAGGAGTTTCCGTTTGATGGAGAGGTGGATGGGCAACCACTGGAGGTTCTTAGGGAGTGGGGAAACATGGCCTGAATGTTTTTTTTTAAAAAAAAGATTCAGGCAGCAGAGTGAATTAAGTACTGGAGTGGGGAGAGACAGGAGGTAGGGAGGTCAACAAAGAGGCTGAAACAGTAATCAAGGCAGGCTAACGTAAGTGTAATAATAATAACAATAATAATAATGTTGGTATTTGTTAAGCGCTTACTGTGTGCATAGCACTGTTCTAAGCGCTGGGGTAGATATAAGGTAATCAGGTTGTCCCACATGAGGCTCGCAGTCTTAATACCCATTTTACAGATGAGGGAACTGAGGCACAGACAAGTGAAGTGACTTGCCCACAGTCACACAGCTGACAAGTGGCAGAGTCGGGATTCAAACCCATGACATCTGACTCCCCAGCCCGTGCTCTTTCCACTGAGCCACGAAAGTGGCAGCAGTTTGGATGGAGGGGAAAGGGAGGATTTTAGCGATGTGATGGTTGAATGGATCAGATTTAGTGATAGATTTAATATGTGGGTTAAATGGAGAGAAGAGTCAAGGATAATGCCAAGTTTACGAGACTTCACCTTAAAGCGTGTCCATGGCGTCACCCTCCCGGATGCTCCTTAGGGTGGAAAAAGGGTGCAGAGTCTCTGGAGGTGCCAGGAATATCACTCTCCCACCAGTTTGTTCTCAGAAAATGTCATGATTCCCCACCTCCTGTCACCTATCCTCAAGTCCCTTCACTCCTGTTAACTTTTCCCACCACCATCCCTTCTCCACTTCCTACTGCTTGTCCTTGCTTCCCCCTTATCGTTCCCCTTCCTTTTTCTCCAGTGACTTTTGCCATCCCTCTATTTGCAAGATAGACACTTCCATCTTTCTTTTCTCCCTCTTCTGATCTTCATTCAGATGTACTGAGCCTGCTTCAGTTCACCTGCTGATGATGCTCCTGGCCTCTGCTTTTCTCCTCATCTCACCTTTCTTGTCTTCCACTGGCTTAAGACCCCAGGGTCCCCCACTGCCTCTGCAGGGGCATGAACAATTCTGAGCAGGCTTTTCCAATGAGGGCCCTGGAATCCTCAATGGAGGGGTCTCTGTGCAGGGGCTTCTGAGCCATCAACAGTCCTGACCAGTTGAGGCCAAGTGAGCTACGGTGTGTGGGACAGAGGTTGAAGCTATTTAAAGCATCAGTGTTTTTTTCAGCATATTACGATCAATTGTTTCAATTCCTATCAGTGCTGTCCCATGGGTTTCCAAAATCCAAAATTGTTTAATCGATCAATGCAATTCATTGAATATCTATTGAGTGCTAAGCAGCACACTAAATAATGCCTGGAACACAATAAGTGATGAACAAATACCATTAAAATGTTTTTTTTAAATACACCATTTCTGCCCCAAAGAAGCTGACAAGGTAGTAGGGGAGACAGATGGATAAAATATTTCCATACTTTGGGAGCCGTAGGAGTCACAGGAATTTGACCAAGTAGAAAAAACATGTCACATTGCTGTTATTGATTACCACTTCTCAAGATGCATTGGCAAGGTCAGCACAGCATTTGGGAGGGACAGCAACACAGCAGCTGTGGGAGAAAGCTAGGAAGTGACAAAGGAAGGGAGCTGGGAAGGAAAGAGGGAGGAAGAGATGAAAGAAATGAGTAAAGAAGGGAAGAAGGGAGGAAGAGGGAGACATGAACACAGATCAGAAGGAGAAAGAAATTACTGGCAGGAAAAATGGGAAAAGACAAACACACAGGTGAAAAGTCAAAAGACGAAAGATAACTTTTTAAAAAAATTTATCCAGTTATTTCTACCCTAGACTCCCGTCTTTCTCCCCTGCCCTCTCCTTCCTGCCTCCTACATCATAGAGCCTGGGGAGGAGTTAGGAGGTTAAACGATAGAAGGAAGGAATGAGTATAGAGCAAAGTGGATGGTTCATTCATTCATTCAATAGTATTTATTGAGCGCTTACTATGTGCAGAGCACTGTACTGAGTGCTTGGGATGAACAAGTCGGCAACAGATAGAGACAGTCCCTGCCGTTTGACGGGCTTACAGTCTAATAGGGGGAGACGGACAGACAAGAACAATGGCAATAAATAGAGTCAAGGGGAAGAACATCTCGTAAAAACAATGGCAACTAAATAGAATCAAGGCGATGTACAATTCATTAACAAAATAAATAGGGTAATGGAAATATATACAGTTGAGTGGACGAGTACAGTGCTGTGGGGATGGGAAGGGAGAGGGGGAGGAGCAGAGGGAAAGGGGGGAAAAGAGAGTTTTTAGCTGCGGAGAGGTAAAGGGGGGGTGGCAGAGGGAGTAGAGGGAGAAGAGGAGCTCAGTCTGGGAAGGCCTCTTGGAGGAGGTGAGTTTTAAGTAGGGTTTTGAAGAGGGGAAGAGAATCAGTTTGGCGGAGGTGAGGAGGGAGGGCGTTCCAGGACCGCGGGAGGACGTGGCCCAGGGGTCGACGGTGGGATAGGCGAGACCGAGGGACGGTGAGGAGGTGGGAGGCAGAGGAGCGGAGCGTGCGGGGTGGGTGGTAGAAAGAGAGAAGGGAGGAGAGGTAGGAAGGGGCAAGGTGATGTAGAGCCTTGAAGCCTAGAGTGAGGATAGTGTGAATGCAATGTGTGCTACTGGAAGGGGCACGGGCCTGGGAGTCATTGGATCTGGGTTCTAATCCCAGCTCTGCCACTGGTCTGTGATGTTACCTTGGGAAAGTCAGTTAAATTCCCTGTGCCTCAGTTTCTTCTCATGTAAAATGGGGATTCAATACCTGATTTCCCTCTTATTTAGACTGTGAGCCATTTGTGGATCAGGGATTGTCTTCCAAACTGATTATCTTGTACCAATCCCAGGCCTTAGTACAGTGCTTGGCACATAGGTAAGCACATCACAAACACCACAGTTGGCTTCTGGAAGGTGTGATGTGATTGCTCATCTGGTGTAGTTACATTTTTTGCTTTACCTGCTTTTAGGAAACAATAAGCGTCTTTGTAGTTTTGGAGCTATCTAGCACAGCTCCTGCCTCCATCTCCCATGACCCTGTCACTCATCCTTCAGAATTCTAACTCCAGGTTTCCAAGAGCCATGATCTCGAGGTGAGAGCAGAAGATCCTGGGAACATGATTTATGAAGTAACAACAAACGAAATACTCTCTCACTGAGATAAATTGCCTCTGCTGGAGGCAACGGGGTCCTCTTGGAGAGGTAAGTCACCTCAAAATGAAAAAGTATTTCTTGCCTCATTCTTGACTTCACTAAAAGTGAAAGTCAAAGCCACTTCAAACCCAGCACCACCACTTCCTTCCAGCTCCAAGGATGAAAAAGCACCCTACAGCCAACCTGGGGCAGCTTGGCGATAAAGACCTTCTGCCCAGCCTAATATCAATAATAATAATAATGATGATGGCATTTGTTAATTGCTTCCTATGTGCCAAGCACTGTTCTAAGGATTGGGATAGATACAAGGTTATCAGGTTGTCCCACATGGGGCTCACAGTCTTAATCCCCATTTTACAGATGAGGTAACTGAGGCACAGAGAAGTTAAGTGACTTGCCCAAAGTCACACAGCTGACAAGTGGCAGAGCTGGGATTAGAACCCATGATCTGTGACCCCAAAACCCGTGCTTTTCCCACTCAGCCACGCTCCTTCTCTAGACTGTAAGCGAGCTAACCAATGTAGGGCCCAGCCTCCTCTCAAAAAGCGGTATCTCAGCCACCAGCTCTGACACAGCTAGATCCTGACCAATAAGGGACGAGGTAGACATAGAACCAGGGAGGCAATCTCATCCCACCCTGGCCACTGCCCCTACCCAGCCCCGTTTGCCCCTTTGGCCCATCTCACCCTCAAACCTCCACACCCGCTTCCATAATAATAATAATAATGTTGGTATTTGTTAAGCATTTACTATGTGAAGAGCACTGTTCTAAGCGCTGGGGTAGACACAGGGGAATCAGGTTGTCCCACTTGGGGCTCACAGTCTTCATCCCCATTTTACAGATGAGGGAACTGAGGCAGAGAGAAGTTAAGTGACTTGCCCACAGTCACACAGCTGACAAGTGGCAGAGCTGGGATTTGAACTAATGACCTCTGACTCCAAAGCCCATGCTCTTTCCACTGAGCCATTCCATGCATCCCTGCTCCCACCTTACTGCCTTCTTCCATTCTTTTCAATATCAGGTCAAGGCCATCTCCTGCAGGAAGGCTCTCTTATTCACCCCACCCATTCTCAAATCTATTTGCATGATCAATCAGTGAATTAATTATATTTGTTGCATACATTTTTAGTGCAAAACGTTCTTCTAGACACTTGGGAGAGTAGATAATAATTAATAATTGTGGTATTTGTTAAGCACTTACTATGTGCCAAGCACTGTACTAAGAACTGGGGATACAAGCAAATCGGGTTGGATACAGTCCCTTGACCCAAAGGGGCTCACAGTTTCAATCCCCATTTTACAGATGAGGCAACTGAGCCCCAGAGAAGTGAAGTGTTTTGCCCAAGTTCACACAGCAGATTAGTGGCAGAGCTGGTATTAGAACCCATGACTTTCTGACTCCCAAGCCTATGCTTTAACCACTAGGTCATGCTCCTACTCTATCCTAATCCTCCTTGACCTCTCAGCTGCTTTTGACACTGTTGACCATCGCCTTCTCCTCCACACCTATCTCAGTTAGGCTTCACGGACTTCGTCCTCTCCTGGTTGTCCTCTTATCTTTCTGGCTGTTCATTCTTGGTCTCCTTTGCGGAATCCATGACACACAAATCTACATCTCTGCCGCTGTCCTCTCCCCCTCCCTTCAGGCTCCTATCTCCTCCTGCCTCCAGGACGTCTCCACCTAGATGTCTGCCCGCCACCTAAAACTCAACATGGCCAAAACTGAGCTCCTTATCTTCCCTATCACTGTGGATGGTATGACCATCCTTCCCATCTCTCAAGCCCGCAACCTTGCTCAGCTCTTTCATTCACCCCACACATCCAATCCATCGCCAATGCCTGCCGGTCTCACCTTTACAGTATCGCCAAGATCCGCACTTTCCTCTCCATCCAAACGGCTATCTTAATGGTACAAGCTCTCATAATGTCCTGGATGGATTATTGTGTCAGCCTTCTCTCTGATCTCCCTTCCTCCTGTCTCTCCCCACTCCAGTCTATTCTTCATTCCACTGCCTGGCTCATCTTCCTGCAGAAACGCTCTGGGCATATCACTCCCCTCCTTAAAATCTTCCAGTGGTTGCCTATTGACCTCCGCACGAACAAAAACTTCTCACTCTGGGCTTCAAGGCTCTCCATCACCTTGCCCCCTCCTACCTCTCCTCCCTCTCTCTTTCTACTGCCCACCCCACACGCTCCACTCCTCTGCCGCCCACCTTCTCACCGTCCCCTGTTCATGCCTACCCCACTGTTGACCTCTGGCCCACATCCTCCGCTGCCCTGGAATGCCCTCCCTCCTCACCTCCGCCAAACTAACTCTCTTCCCCTCTTCAAAGCCCTACTGAGAGCTCACCTCCTCCAAGAGGCCTTCCCAGAAAGAGCTTCCCCTTTTCCCTCTGCTCCCTCTCTGCTCCCCCTCAGGCTTCTGCTCCCTCCCTCTTCCCCCCTTCACCTCCCCTCAGCTAATCCCCCTCCCCCCCTTTCCCTCTGCTCCTCCTCCCCTCCCTTCCCCTCCCCTCAGCACTGTGCTCATTTGTATATATTTTTATTACCCTATTTATTTTGTTAATGAGGTGTACATCCCCTTGATTCTATTCTATTCATGAGAAGCAGCGTGGCTCAGTGAAAAGAGCACGGGCTTTGGAGTCAGAGGTCATGAGTTCAAATCCCAGCTCTGCCACTTGTCAGCTGTGTGACCGTGGGCAAGTCACTTAACTTCTCTGTGCCTCAGTTACCTCATCTGTAAAATGGGGATTAAGACTGTGAGCCCCACGTGGGACATCCTGATTCCCCTGTGTCTACCCCAGCGCTTAGAACGGTGCTCGGCACATAGTAAGCGCTTAACAAATATCAACATTATTATTATTATTATTTATTGTGATTAAGTTGTTTTGTTTTTGTCTCTCTCCCCCCATTAGACTGTAAGCCCATCAGTGGGCAGGGATTGTCTATCTGTTGCTGAATTGTACTTTCCAAGTGTTTAGTACAGTGCTCTGCACATAGTAAGTGCTCAATAAATACTATTGAATGAATGAATGTTCTGCCCATAATAAATTCCCAGTATGATTAAATGATGGACTGAATGTCAAGACAAAGTAGCTGAATCAATAAACTAATATACAAATAAACATACAAGAAACCTATGTGCTCTAACTGAATAAATAATCAAATGTAAAAATAAACACAGACTGAACAAGTGTGCGGGATAGGACTAAAATACATATATTCTGCAATTTCTGTAATTCCCCTCCTTACCCTCTAATGTGGCCTGCTGGGAACAGGTTTTTGTTTTCCTGTTTAGATTCTTCATGTTGGAATCTGGGCTCAGCCAGTTAACCTGTCACCAGACGTGTGCCCGGTGACCTAAACCCTGGAAACTGCAGAACGAACTGACCATCATTTGACTGGTCCTTTGACTGACCGAGTCTTTCCCAGGGCACTGGAAAGGATTCTAGAGGAAAATTCATTCTTTTCTTGACTCTTCCAAGTGGAAACTTAACTTTGCCCTCCCTGGAATAAGCAGGTGTCGCCCTGAGAAGGCAGGATTAATAACTTCTTAAGTGTGTGTGTCCCTAGAGCACAGGTAATACATTATGTCCCCTTGAATCTGCTGTCCTGCTCATACATCAGGCTTCTGCTCTGCCCAGAGACAGAAGCTTGCTTACAGAAGGACATCATTTACGTTCTCCCCAGCTGATGGAAGCCAACTTTGATCTCTGATAAGTAATCCATCATCAGCCTGTCGATGAGACAAATGCATACTAAAGTAATACTAGAGAAAGTGAGTAAAAAAGTTGCCAGAGCGAACCTGTACTTGTCATTACAATTTGTCATTATGCAAAATTAAATCTTGTTTTATTTGTAAAAATAAATTCTGGAGATCTCTGTGGAAATCCAGGAAGATACTACAATTACTGAGATGGATATAGCTACTCTCCTAGAGATGTCTCAGTGCAGACTGGATGAATAGGGAATTGGCAGGTTCCAGCTTGGCACGAGTCAAGTCCCAACTGAGGGGGCAGAACCATGGCCGGGAGATTTCTGGACTGGTCAGTCGGCTGGTCCTGATTCCTATGAGGTAACCCCAGCTCCACTAGACTTTAATAATAATGATGATAATGACGATACAATCTCTAGACTGTAAGCTCATTGTGGGCAGGGAATGTGTCTGTTTATTGTTGTACTCTCCCAAGCGATTAGTAGAGTGTTCTGCACACAGTAAGTGCTCAATAAATACAATTGAGTGAATGAATGAATAATGCACTTAAGCTCTTACTATGTGCCAAACATTGTTCAAGATAATCACATTGGACACAGTCTATATGGGCCTCACTGTCTGGGTAGGAGGCAGTAAGATCTAATCCCCATTTCATAGATGAGGAAACTGTGTCACAGAGAAGTTAATTGGCTTGACCAAGGTCTTACAGCAGACAAGTGGCAGAGCTGAGATTAGAACCCAGGCCATGCTCTATCCACTAGGGCCTGCTGCTTCGCTAAAAAAATCACTGAGGACAGGGATTGTGTCTAACAACTCTATTGTACTGAACAATACTCCAAGCCCAGTAAGCACTCAGTAAATTCCTTCACTTGATTTTTCCCCCCTTTTGTGTTGTGTAAATGGTATGGGTTAAATACTAAGTTCCAAGCACAGTATAGAGAAGCAGCATGGCTTAGTGGAAAGAGCCCGGACTTGGGAGTTGGACGTCATGGGTTCTAATCCCGCCTCCGCCTCTTGTCAGCTGTGGGACTTTGGGGAAGTGACTTAACTTCCCTGTGCTTCAGTTACCTCACCTGTAAAATGGAGATTAAGACTGTGAGCCCCACGTGGAACAACCTGATTACCTTGTATCTACCCCAGCACTTAGGACAGTGCTTGCACATAGTAAGTGGTTTAATAAATAACATCGTTATTATTATTAAGCACTGGGGTAGGTACAAGCTAATCAGGGTGGACACAGTCCCTCACAGTCTTAATCCCCATTTTAGAGATGAGGTAAATGAGAGAGAGACAAGTTAAGTGACTTGCCCAAGGTCACACAGCAGATAAGTGACAGAGCTGGGACTAGCACCTAGGTCCTCTGGCTCCCAGGCCCATGCTCTTTCCACTAGTGTACATTGCTTCCCTTTTCCAGCTATCCCCCAGCTCCACAACCCCTGGAGCTCCACAAGATCCACAAGATCTGGAATCCGCAGTCACTTGCCCTGGGCAGAAGAGCCCCTCCTTACTGCCTGAAGATAAACTGTCCCAACATCCACCTTCTTAAATGAGGGGAAGGAATTAAAAAAGCCTCAGAAACTCCAACACAACCCCTGAAAATATAGGCTTCGGAGCCAGGTGCTTGGTCTAAAGGGCTCCTCCTGCTTCCCAGAGATTACCTGCCCCAGCCCCTTCCCTCAGAAGGGGGGAGATAAACCAGTCTTTTAATCTTTCAGGAAATTGGGAAGGCTGCAGCACTGATGACTGAACTGCACATGATGTGGTGGGAAGATCATGTAGTGAATGTTCTACCTCACCCCCATGTCCTCTCCCTTCTCTCTTACCTCCACCTCATCCTGTCCTTACCTCCCACTGTCCCACATCCCTCCTGCCCCTTTAACACCAAGTGGCCCACTACCTATATTCCTCATGTCTCCATCCACCATCTTCCTCCCTCTCCACTCTCCTCTCCATAACCCCAGTCCTTTGGGATCTGTGGAACTCCCTCTCCATTGTGAGTAAACCACTTTTCATTGCTGACCTTTCCATGATCTGCTCATCTCTCCTCTTCATCACCCAAACCTGGATCTTGGTAGATGATACTGTCTCTCTTGTCACTCTTTCTCAAATCAATCAATCAATGATATTTATTGAACACTTACCGTGAGCAGAGCACTGTACCAAATGCTACAGAGAGTACAGTTGAACACAGCTGATAGACAGAAAGCTTACAGTCTAGAGGAGGAGTCAGAGATTAATATGAATAGATAAATTACGAATATGTACATAACTGCTGGCGGCTGAAAATTGGGTGAATACCAAGTGTCTAAAGGGTACAGATCCAAATGCAGTGAGCATATCCAAGTCCCAAAGACTTAAAAGTTCTGAAAAAGATTTCACCTTCTCCCATTCCCACCATTTTCTGGGGAAAGGGGAAAGAGTCAGTTTGCTCCTTACTCCATAGTGTTGTTTCTTCTCCATCTCATCTCCTACTCTCACCTTCTCTTCCTTTGCATTTCAACTCCTCCGATGAGCCTTCCTGGATTAATTCCCTGCACCCAGGTTGTATAAACCTATCAGGCAACTCTAGCATGAACATACTTATTTACACCCATCTTCATCACTTGCATTTATGTTTATTCAGTTGTACATCCTAATATTTGTTTTATTTGCAAATATTTTTTCTCTCTTCAATTAAAATATAAGCTCCCCAAAGGCAAAAAAAATCATACCACATCTCTGTTTTGTCCTTCCCCAGGTTTTAGAACCATGCATTACACTCAGAGAATGCTCAGTAAGTGTTATTACTATTAGTGTTAATGTCACATCATCCTTTTCTACCACTCCCAGAAACTTCGTTTCCATTATCTACTACCCTCAATAGTATTTCTGATTGATTTTTTTTCTGTCCTTCCTACTCTCATTTCCTTCTCCTATTATGATACTTCAACCTCCCTGTGTTGATGATTCATTGGACCTTTCAGTCATCTTTCACATTTCATTTCTTGTTTCATCCGTTCCCACCTTTGTGAGGAATTATACAGTCATCACTGAGAGAAATGGTGCAGCATTTCTCTTTGAGAAAGAGCAGCTAGCAGCCATCTTTAGAAGATCTAGGGCATCATCTGTTTCTGGAATTACCCACTAGCTGCTTCCCCAAAATAATGCCCTACCTCATGTTCCATCTGAAACTAGTCCTGGGATGAGATGTGTGAAACTGGAGTTCACCAGGAAGACTGTGGATCAGCAGGGTGAGCTTCCAGGGAAGACCCTTGAGTTTAAGAAGAAAAACCAGATCTAGTAAAGGAGGGTATTTCTAGACCTAGTTTCACAGTTCATAAGAACTACTGTAATTGTGAAAACTTTACATAACGAAATCCTGTTTTCTGTTCATAACCAGGGGGTGCCTGTGTAATCCGTGTGAGAGACCCTCAAACTGGACAATATTCCTACTACAGTGGGTAGTTGGCATTTGGAGAAACAGCGTGGCCTAGTGTAAAGAGCTCGAGATTGGGATTCAGAGGATTTGGGTTTTAACCGTGGCTCAGTGGAAAGAGCACGGGCTTTGGACTCAGAGGTCATGGGTTTGAATCCCAGCTCTGCCACTTGTCAGCTGTGTGACTGTGGGCAAGTCACTTAACTTCTCTGTGCCTCAGTTACCTCATCTGTAAAATGGGGATTAAGACTGTGAGCCCCACGTGGGACAACCTGATTCCCCTGTGTCTACCCCAGCGCTTAGAACAGTGCTCTGCACATAGTAAGTGCTTAACAAATACCAATATTATTATTAAGCCTAGCTCTGCCATTTTTCTGCTGTGCGACCTTGGGCAAATCACTTAGCTTCTCTGTGCCTCAGTTACCTGATCTGTAAAATGGGGATTAAGATTGTGAGCCTCGTGTGGGTCAATCTGATTAACTTGTATCTATCCCAGCATTTAGATCAGTGCTTGGCACATAGTAAGCACTTAACAAATACCATCATCATCATTCCTTAAGCCTTCAGCAGCCAACTAACAAAAATAATAATAATAATGATAATAATGATAATAATAACTGTGGTGCTTCAGAGCTTTATGACAAGCTCTGGGAAGATACAAGATATCAGGTCCTACATGGGCCTTGCAGTCTAAGATTTTGTAGATGAGGGAACTGTGGCACAGAGACATTTAGTGAGTTGCCCAAGGTTGCACAGCAGGTATGTGATGGAGCTGGGATTAGAATTCAGGCCCTCTAAAGGAGGACTGGGCACCTCAGCCTCCAAGGGTGGGTGTGGAGGGGTGAGGGGATGTGGGTGTCCTTGCTCTCTAAGATCTTATGTCAGAAACATCTCTCACAATGATGGGGTGGGGGCCTTCTCCTCACTATTCATTCATTCATTCAATAGTATTTATTGAGCGCTCACTATGTGCAGAGCACTGTACTAAGTGCTTGGAATGTACAGTCCGGCAACAGATAGAGACAATCCCTGCCCATTGACGGGCTTACAGTCTAACTGGGGGAGACAGACTAAAACAATAGCAATAAATAGAATCAAGGGGATGTACATCTAATTAAAACAATAGCAGTAAATTGAATCAAGGGGATGTACATCTCATTAACAAAATAAATAGGGCAATAAAAATATATACAAATGAGTGGACGAGCACAGTGCTGAGGGGAGGGGAAGGGAGGGGGGAGGAGCAGAGGGAAAGGGGGGGAAAGGGGACTTAGCTGAGGGGAGGTGAAGGGGGGGACGGAGAAGCAGCAGAGGTTTCAAAGGGAAAAAGGGAAGGAGGAGGTGAGGAGGAGGTGAACTCTCAGTAGGGCTTTGAAGAGGGGAAGAGAATTAGGTTGGTGGAGGTGAGGAGGGAGGGCATTCCAGGGCAGCGGAGGATGTAGGCCAGGGGTCAACAGTGGGATAGGTGAGAACGGGGGACAATGAGGAGGTGGGCGGCAGAGGAGCGGAGCATGCGGGGTGGGCAGTAGAAAGAGAGAAGGGAGGAGAGGTGGGGGGGCAAGGTGATGGAGAGCCTTGTAGCCTAGAGTGAGAAGTTTTTGTTTCGTGCGGAGGTTGATCGGCAACCACTGGAGGTTTTTAAGAAGGGGAGTGACATGCCCAGAGCGTTTCTGCAGGAAGATGAGCCGGGCAGCGGAATGAAGAATAGACTGGAATGGGGAGAGACAGGAGGAAGGGAGATCAGAGAGAAGGCTGACACAATAATCCAGCTGGGATATTATGAGAGCCTGTACCAGTAAGATAGCCATTTGGGTGGAGAGGAAAGGGCGGATCTTGGCAATATTATAAAGGTGAGACTGGCAGGTCTTGTTTGGATTGGATGTGTGGGGTGAATGAGAGAGCTGAGTCAAGGATAATACCAAGGTTGCAGGCTTGAGAGAGGGGAAGGATGGTCGTACCATCCACAGTGAAAGAAAAGTCAGGAAGAGGACAGGGCTTGGGAGGGAAGATAAGGAGCTCAGTTTTGGCCATGTTGAGTTTTAGGTGGCGGGCAGACATCCAGGTAGAGACATCCTGGAGGCAGGAGGAGATACGAGCCTGAAGGGAGGGGGAGAGGACAGGGGCAGAGATGTAGATTTGTGTGTCATGGACTCCGCAAAGGAGACCAAGAATGAACAGCCAGAAAGATAAGAGGACAACCAGGAGAGGACGAAGTCCGTGAAGCCTAGCTGAGATAAGGTGTAGAGGAGAAGGCGATGGTCAACAGTGTCAAAGGCAGCTGAGAGGTCAAGGAGGATTAGGATAGAGTAGGAGCCATTGGATTTGGCAAGAAGGAGGTCATGGGTGACCTTTGAGAGAGCAGTCTCAGTAGAGTGGAAGGAACAGAAGCCAAATTGGAGGGGGTCCAGGAGAGAATTGGAGTTAAGGAATTCTAGGGAGCGAGTGTAGACGACTCGTTCTAGGAGCTTGGAAAGGAAGGGTAGTAGGGAGATAGGGCGATAACTGGAAAGGGAAGTGGGGTTGAGAGAGGGTTTTTTTAGGATGGGGAAGACATGGGCATGTTTGAAGGCAGAGGGGAAGAAGCCATTGGAGACTGAGCGGTTAAACATAGAAGTTAAGGAGGGGAGGAGGCAAGGGGCAATGGTTTTTATAAGGTGAGCGGGAATGGAGTCCAAAGCACAGGTGGAGGGGGTGGCATTTGCGAGGAGGGAGGAGATCTCCTCTGAGGATACTGCAGGGAAAGATGGGAAAGTAGGGGAGAGGGTTGGGGGAGGGGGGAGGCACAAGGGGGAGGGGTGACTTCGGGAAGCTCAGACCTGATTGCGTTAATTTTCGTGATGAAGTAGGTGGCCAGATCGTTGGGGGTGAGGGATGGGGGAGGGGGAGGAACAGGGGGCCTGAGGAGAGAATTAAAGGTCCGGAAAAATTGGCGGGAGTGACGGGCCTGGGTGTCAATGAGGGAAGAAAACAAGTTTTGCCTGGTGGAGGAGAGGGCAGAGTTAAGGCAGGAAAGGATAAAGTTGAAATGGATAAGATTGGCTTGGTGCTTGGACCTTCGCCTCACTATGGCATCTCTTGTTCCTCCTTTTCCAATCATCCCTTGTAATTGGCTGCATTCCAGATTGCAGCACCCGATAGAACTTCTTAACCTTAGCTCAAGGATAAGATCCCTAGGCAGAGTTTCCTCTCCCTCTAGTAACATCCAGGTTCCCCTGCCCCCTTGCTCTGAGCATGGGGTTAGCTTGAGTAACCACTACTAGGATAAAAGGAGTCAGAGCAATTAAGGCATTTTTGCCTCTTGGTTCCCTAGCTACAGTCAGGCTGTCCTTATGGGTAACTCGGTTCAGACCCAAGTTGTGTCCAGCCCACTTTGGAGTGGGGCAGAAACAAGTTTGTTTTCACCTGGCCTGGGGAAAGTTTGGGTTCAGTGAATGACTGTGTCCCACCACCTCAGCTGATCTCCTGTATTCCCCCACCTGACAGAGGTCTGGATCAGCCGATCCTCTATCCCCAGAGCCCCAGACCTCAAAGCCAAATTTTCTCTTCCAGGAAGCCTCTTCATCATGCCCCACAGGAGACAGGAGCTTGATTGAGAATTTGACATTTTCACTTTGTTTCAAGTGGAATGAAAACCAAAGAGCAAAGCTGCCCATGAGGTTAGTAATCCTCTCCATTCTGGTTGTTAAGAATCTCCAGAGAGCACCTGTTGTTGCTTAACAAGTAACTTACCAGAGTTGCTGAAATGGAGTCATTTAAAGATGTTTTACTGCAGGAAAAATGCCCTCCCAAGCCCATGCCTGCCTCCAGCTCAAGCTGACAGTTATGAATGTCTTTCCCTTGCCCATTGAGAGAGGACAGCTGCAGTAGCCTCCACCACCCAAAAGTGAAGTGCTTAGTTCAATGCTTTGCACATGGTAAGCACTTAATAGATGCCACTGATTGATTGATGGATTTATTGATAAGGGGGCTTTGGGCCTTCCTGTGCTCTAGGCCAATAAAAAGAGCTGGTAGATGTAATCCCTGCCCACAAGGAGTTTGTAGTGTACAGGGAGATAGACATTAAAGTAAACTTCAGATGTGGAAAATGGGAGAGTATAAGGATAATTATAATAGTGGCATTTCTTAAGCACTTACTATGTGCCATGCACTGTTATAAGCAGTGGGGTAGATAAGAGGTAATCAAGTTGGATACAATCCCTGTCCCGCATGGGGCTCACCATCCCATTTTACAGATGAGGTAACTGAGGCAGAGAGAAGTTAAGTGACTTACCCAAGGTCACATAGCAGGCAAGCGTGGAGTTGGGATTAGAACCCGCAGCCTCTGATTCCCAATCTTGTGCTCCTGTCACTAAGCCACACTGCTTCTCTTGTGTATATAAGTGCTGTGTATATCAAAGTCCCTTGAGGTAGAGCAGTGGTGGGAATAGTGGCAATAGCAGGAAGAGTAGCAGCAATGGGAGAAATGGCAGAAGCAGTGTGGAGAGCAGCGTTAGGAACAGGGGTGGGATTAGAGGTGGTGCTAACTTGCTCACTGTGCCTTGTTCTCATCTGTCTCCTGGTGATCCCTAGCCCATGTCCTGCCTCTGGCTTGGAATGCCCTTCTTCCTTAAATCCAACAGACAATTACTCTCCCCCCTTTCAAAGCCTTATTGAAGGCACACCTCCTCCAAGAGGCCTTCCTGGACTAAGCATCCCCCTTTCCTCATCTCCCACTCCCTTCTACATCTCCCTGACTTATTCCTTTTGGTTTCCCCCCTCCCAGCCCCATGGCAGTTACGTACATATCTGTAATTTTATTTATTTTGTATTGATGTCTGGCTCCCTGCCTCTAGATTGTAAACTCATTGTGGGCAGGGAATGTCACTGTTTATTGTTGTACTTTAATAATAATGGTGGTATTTGTTAAATGCTTACTATGTGCAAAGCACTGTTCTAAGTGCTGGGGGGATACAAGGCGATCAGGTTGTCCCACGTTGGGCTCCCAGTTTTAATCCCCATTTTACAGATGAGGTAATTGAGGCACAGGGAAGTGAAGTGACTTGCCCAAAGTCACACTGCTGGCAAGCGGCGGAGCCAGGATTAGAACCTCTGACTCCCAAGCCTGGGCTCTTTCCACTGAGCCACGCTGCTTCTCTCCAAAGTGTTTAATACAGTGGTCTGAATACAGTAAGCACTCAATTCATACAACTGAATGAAAATAGCAGTGGATCCAGTGGGTAGAAGCAGTGGCAGGAGCAGAGGAGGGAGGTGTGATTGAGCAGCAATGGAACCGTGTTGGCAGCTGCTTTTGCTTTCATGGTTGATGGATTTCGGGTTGCATCCAGACAGATCCATTAGGTCGAAGAGAAATACCCCCAGTTTGACAGCAGTCCCACTGAAAATGTCAATTCTTATCACCTTAGGTCAAAGCTCATTATATATCTTATCCAGTCAGATTGCCCATCGAAAAACTGCTTTTGTTAGGTACACCTTGTACTGGCTCCACCTGGACTGCAAGGCTAGTCTTTATGTTGCTTTAAAAGCCAAAAGTTTGATATTCCCTTTATTCATTCATTCAATAGTATTTATTGAGCATTTACTATGTGCAGAGCACTGTACTAAGTGCTTGGAATGTACAATTCATTCGATTAGAAACATCCAGTCTAGGTGGTGGTTATGTAATCCCAGCATCATTAAACTTGCTTAAAAAATGCGGGTGAGTTAATACAATTTCAAAATCAGCAATGTCTGTTTACATGCAGAAACATACAAGCACACACATACACCACAGACCCACACTCATTCATTCATACAGACCAGATGCTCACTGGGATCAGAGTGAGAAAAGAAGATCTGGGAAATTCCATCTCCACCTGGAAGTCCCAGCCCTTCTGGGCTCTGGCCAGCGTTTTTCAATAGTCAAACCTCTGTGTGGGAGATGGAGCTATGCAGATCATGATTGTCTTTTGTTTGTTTTATAACTCTGTGGCAGTAAAGAGCCCTCTGGCCCAATATCACCCAATGCCTCTTCAGAAAAAAGAATGTGACACCATAATTATTTTTTCCCTCCCCAAAGGTCCTTTAGGAAAGTCATTACATCCACCAGGAGCTCATAGTCAAGGTTTTCATATTTCTCAAACCCATGGAAAATCAGAAACTTTCAGGATATAAGGAAGAGTGAGCTCATTCCCCTGTCCCAACAGGGGGACAATTTCTAAGCAACCACGGGAAAAGGAAGTGATTATCAAAGTGTTTAATGCAAATTCATTTTAAAGATTATTAACCGAAGCCAGCCAGGCAACATGACCTTTAGTACAGGGCTCTGCACATGGTAAACGCTCAATAAATATGATTGAATGAATATGATTTCCTCTTCAAGTTGAGGTTCTCTAAAGTATAGCTGCTATCTCCTTTATACCTGCCCAAGTATTCCTCCACTCCAGTCCCCCACACCCACCCCTCCACAATCCTGGGGGTCAATGGGATTCTGAGGGAGAGAACTCTGGATCAGACCTAGAGTCATGACTCTCCTCTGCACTCAGCTCTAGGTTGCTCCTGTTGAATGGAGAAGAATGGTGGAAATCTGTCCATAAACTCCCTCCCCATTCATATGTAACAAGCCACCACTTTACCCATCTTCAAAGCTCTACTAAAATCACATCTTCTCCAGGAAGGCTTCCATGATTAGCTAATAAATCAACCAATGGTATTTAGTGAGCACTTACTGTGTTCAGAACTCTATACTAAATGCTTGATAGAGTCCAATACAACAGAATTGGCAGACACATTCCCTCTTCACAGTCAGATTACAGTCTAGAAGGAACTCCTTTAACCCCTCATTTCCTTACCATATTCACCCTCTGCTCTGTGTTGCCTATACATTTGGGCCTGTACCCCTTAAGTGGTTTGATACTTACCCACCCTCATATGTACCCTTTTGTACATATTCTGATGCTCTGCCATGTCCTCTATCTGAAGTGTATTTATATATCTGATTCCTTGATGGTAGATTGCACTTACCATTCTATTATACTCTACCAAGCATTCAGTACACTAAAGATTGATTAATTTATTGATGGAGGTGGGGCAAGCCTCCGGGATGCGCTGGCTGTGGAATTATGATGTGGGGTTTGGTGATGGACAGACAGGCAGGAAGGCAGGGAGCCTGGTCATTATGGGCAGGAAGCCAGACCAACCACGGAGACAGAACTGAGCCTGACCTTTAGTTTTGGGACATAGTAGAAGCAAGCTGATCTGGTAATTGCAGCTTACGAGCTATTTTTAAGAGCTTGGGGAGGCTAAGTACTAAATATCTAAGACTTAGAAGCAGTAGGATATACCCTAATGCAGTGATCATGAGCCCCAGCACAAGATCAGGTTTTTCTTCTCCCATTCAATTGAAGAGGAGCAGTGTGACCTAGTGGTTAGAGCACGGGCCTGGGAGTCAGAAGGACTTGACTTCTAATCCCGGCTATGCTACTTGCCTGCTGTGTTACCTTGGGCAAGTTACTTAACTCTTCTAGGCCTCAGTTACCTCATCTGTAAAATGGGGAGTTAATAAAGTAAGTCCCATGTAGGACAGGGACTGTCTCCAACTTGATTAGCTTGTATCTACCCCAGGGCTTAGAACAGTGTTGGTACATAGTAAATGCTTAACAAATACCATTAAAAAAAACCCCCACTAATCAAATGGCTTTGTCTTCAGAACAGGTGAAATCCAGTTGGCATCACCAGCTCCCTGCAGGCTCAGCAAAGAAAGGCCGGGAAGACCACTTAGAATGGAATTTGTGGGGGGAGGAACACACAGAAGAGGTCTACCCCTTCCCCTCCCCACAGCACTTGTATATATTTGTATTTATTATTTATTACTCTATTTTATTAGTGATGTGTATATATCTATGATTCTATTTACCTTGATGTTACTGATGCCTACTTGTTTTGTTCTGTTGTCTGTCTCCCCCTTTTAGACTGTGAGCCCATTGTTGGGCAGGAATTGTTTCTATCGGTTGCCAAATTGTGCATTCCAAATGCTTAGTACAGTGCTCTGCACACAGTAAGCGCTCAATAAATACAATTGAATGAATGAATAAATGAATTTGTTAATTCCTACTATGTGCCAAAAGCATTGGAATAAATACAAGATAAGGAAGTCAATCAAAGAAGCTGTTCCTTCTTGGGCTCATGGTCTAAGCAGGAGAGAGAACAGACATTTAATCTCTATTTTACATGTTACAAAACTGAGGCACAGAAAAATTAAGTGACTTGCCCAATTAGTAGATCAAGGATTAGAACACAGGTCCTCTGAATCCCACTCTTCCCCTTACTTCTACCCTTCTTTCCTTCTTTTCTGTTATTTCAAACTCTCCCTTTCTAGTGACTCCTACCTCTCTACATTCAAAAAATGCTGAAGCCTCTCCTAAACTAAAAGAGTCTTTTCTGCATCCCACTGCTTCCTCCTGCTATCACCTCATATTCCTCCTCCTGTTCTTGTTGAAACTCCACAAATCAGATAAAGACACTTTCTGCCTTCATTTCCTCTCTGCCAACTCTTCCTGATACAATACATTTAGCTTTTCTCCCTGTTAACGGCCCTGAAACTACATTTTCCAAGGACACCAATGACCTCTACATGTCCCTGTCTCAATTCTCCTTAATGCCTCAGCCACTCTTGACACTGAATTACTCCTTATTTGAGAAAATGCTGTCCCACCTTTTTTGACTGATACTATATTCTCCAGTTCTCCTCCTACCTCTCTGATTCTTATTTCTCAATCTCATTTGCTGACATCTTTCACCTCTCATCATTTCCTTGTGGCTGTCTGCTAAGACTCCTAGTGAAAAGTAGCATAAAAGAATCTCTCTCACTCATTGTTCTCTTTTATTCCCACTTCCCCCCCAGGAGATCTTAACCCATGTCCTGGGTTGGGCAGTAGGAAGCATGTATTGCTTGCAGGTCTGGGCTTTCAGCAACCTTGTTTCCACTGTAATAGAATGGGCCAGGTCTTGGCATCAACAGCCTAATTCTGAGAGTGTAACATCCCATCTCTACAACCATTTTCCCAATCCCAACATGATATCTTGAGCCCTTAGAGCACAAGTCTGAATTAGTCACATTGAACTATCAGGTGGGATCAGAGACAATTCTGGAGCTGGGAGATTGTCCACATAAAGTCCAGTTGCTACAATCAAATTATAGTCCTTTCCCCCGAAGAGGCCCAGAACCAGGTAGCACCCAACATGGTAATATTCCAAGCAATCTTTTCTTTTTTAATGATATTTGTTAAGCACTTACTTTAGGGTGGATACAGCTAATTAGGTCGGACACAGTCCATGTCCCACATAGGACTCAGACAGTCTTAATCCCCATTTTGTAGATGAGAGAGCTGAGACACAGATAACTTTAGTGACTTGCGCAAGGTCACAGAGCAGACAAGTGGCAGAATCAGGATTCAAACCTAGGTCTTTCTAACTCCCAGGCCAATGTCCTATCCACTAATGTTGGTATTTGTTAAGCACTTACTATGTGAGGAGCACTGTTCTAAGCGCTGGGGTAGACACAGGGGAATCAGGTTGTCCCACGTGGGGCTCACAGTCTTAATCCCCATTTTACAGATGAGGGAACTGAGGCACCGAGAAGTTAAGTGACTTGCCCAAAGTCACACAGCTGGCAAGTGGCAGAGCTGGGGTTCGAACCCATGACCTCTGACTCCAAAGCCCGTGCTCTTTCCAGTGAGCCACGCTGCTTCTCTAGGCCAAGCTACAGGAGAATGCTCCCTCTTTATTGAACCAATTTACTGAATCTTAAACCTTATCATAACAGAAATTTGCAATTAGTGTTTTGAACTTCATGAAGGGAAAATGTTAATGCTGTCATTGAATTTATTACCTAAACTGTGCTCTTCCCTTTGAGTCAGTTGACACTTGAATTAATCAATCAGTCAGTGGTATTTATTAAGCACTTACCATATGCAGAACAAAGATACTAAGCACTTGGGAGAATACAGTGGAAACGTGTTGGTAGTCATGTTCGTTGGCCACAACAAGCTTACAGTCTAGAAGAGGAGATAGACTTTGAGATACAAAAACAATTCATAGTGTATAATTTCTACCTGTGAACGTAAGCGCAGTGGGGCTGAAGGTGAGATGAATAAGAAATTCCCAGAGGTCACAGATCCAAGTGCATAGATGACACAGAAAGGTGAGTGACCCAAAAGTGGATGCAGAAGTGGAAGGACAACCACTGAAGATTCTTGCGGAGTGAGGAGAGATAGACTAAAAAAATTATCTGGGCAGCAGAGCAAAGTATGGACTGCAAGAGACTTCAGCCACAGATTTTCCCAGACTTAGAGACTTATGTAAGTGTCTTTTTAAGTCACATTTTCCAGATTCCCCTATCCTAATGCTTAAAGTCTAAATTCAGACCTGGAGACCATCAACCAATTGACTATCACTTAATCTGGAGCATATATCAAACTTTAATTTGTCCCTAAAGATTTGTCAATTAGTCAAACACAAGGTTGAATACCCTTTTATGAGGACTTCATAAGGTTTCCATCATCATATTTCAACCATTAAATATTTGAGCTAATATATACACATATATATATAGTTCTCATTTGTGTATGTATATATGTGTACACATAAATGAGAAACATTTCTCTGTTGCCGAATTGTACTTTCCAAGTGCTTAGTACAGTGCTCTGCACACAGTAAGCGTTCAATTAATACAATTGAATGAATGAAGATTTCCAATCACACCTCAAACATCCCTTGAACTCCAATTTCTACCAGTAACATTGTACACATAATTACACAACCACCACATATACTCCTCCATTTATGTATCAATTATAATTTGAACCCCATAATATTCATCAAATATATTGGAAAACATATATTAAGAAACACTTCATTTTACTTGACAGTTGGAGTTGCATTTGTCTATATGCCTCCTTTGCCAAATGCAAATGCATAAATTTTACTCACTAAGCCTACATAGTGCATCCCAGTTCATGGTTTTCCATACCTTTATTTGGCTTAGGAACTTTTAAATCAAATCAATCTTTGGTATTAATAGAATGTGTTTTGTGTGCAGAGCACTGTACTAGAAGCATCATAGACTAGTGGGTAGAGCACAAGCCCGGGAGTCAGAAGGTCATGGTTTCTAATGCCAGGTCTGCCACTTGTCTACTGTATGATCTTGGGCAAGTCACTTCACTTCTCTGGGTCTCAATTACCTCATCTGTAAAATGGGGATTGAGACTGTGAGCCCCATGAGGGACAGGGACTATGCCCAAACCAATTTGCTTGTATCCACCCCAGCACTTAGTACAGTGTTTGGCACATAGTAAGCACTTAACAAATACCATAATTATTAATTATTATTATCATTACTAAGAGCTTGGGAGAGTACAATAGAGTGAGTAGGCATGATATCTGCACTCAAGGAACTGGAAGCTGAGTGGCCTAGTGAAAAAAAAAATGGGCCTGGGAGTCAGAGATCCTGGGTTCTAATCCTTGCTCTGCCACTTACCCCCTGTGTGAGTTTGGGCAAGTCACTTAACTTCTCTCTACCTCAGTTCCCTTATCTGCAAAATGGGGATTCAATACCTGTTTTCCCTCCTACTTTGACTGTGAGACAAGTGTGGGACCTGTTTATTTTATACCTACTCCAGAGTACAATGCTTGACATAGTATGTGCTAAACAAAAGCAGAGTTATTATCATTATAACCTTGCTGGGTAGACAAACATTAATTAAGTCACAGGTAGGGGGCAGGAGTAGAATATAAAGATATGTTTCATATATAGGGTGAGAGTGGTGTGAATATTTAAGTACTTAGGGGTAAGAACAAATGATGCAGAAAAGAGGGAAAATAAGATGAAAGATGTGAAATCAGCCAGAGAAGACTTTCTGGAGTAAATATGATTTTAGTCAGACTTTAAAAAGGGGTAGAGTGGTAGTCTGCTATATATAAATGTGGTGGGAGTGTCAGTTCAGAGAAAGGACATGGACAAGGAGTCAGCAGCAGGATAGATGAGATCAAGGCACAGGAGGAAGGTTGGTGTTAAAGGAGCAAAGTGTGTGAGTTGGGTTCTAGTGGAAGAGAAGTGAGGATAGGTAAAAGGGAGAGAGCAAATTGAGTACCTTAAATCCAATGATGGGATATTCATGTTCAATGCAGAGATGGATAGGCAATCACTGGAAGCTTCTGAGGCATGGGGAGATGTGGATGGAGCATATTTTTTGAAAAATGATCCAGGTAGAAGAATGAAATATGGACTGGAAATGTGGGGGAGATTAGAGGTAAGAAGATCACCAAGGGGAAGTAGTCAATCAGTTAATCAGTCAATCAATGGTATTTAATGGGCACTTGCAATGTGCAGAGAATTTATTAAATGCTTAGGAGAGTACAATATAACAGAATTAATGGACACATTCCCTGTCGTTAATAAGCTTACAGTCTGGAGAGAGGGATAGACAATTATAAGAATTATAATTAGAGAAGCAGCGTGGCACAGTGGAAAGAGCACGGGCTTGGGAGTCAGAGGTCATGGTTTCGAATCTCAGCTCTGCCACTTGTCAGCTGTGTGACTGTGGGCAAGTCACTTCACTTTTCTGGGCCTCAGTTCCCTCATCTGTAAAATGGGGATTAAGACTGTGCGCCTCATGTGGGACAACCTGATGACCCTGTATCTACCCCAGAACTTAGAACAGTGCTCTGCACATAGTAAGCACTTAACAAATACCAACATTGTTATTATAAGTAATTTATAATATATAATTTTAAAATATGTGCTTAAGTGGCTTGGGATTAGTGACGGGGGGAATATCAAATGCCCAAAGGTCACAGACCCACAGGCATAGACAATGCAGAGGGGAGAGCAAGCTGAGTAAAAGTAGGTTTAATCAGGGAAGACCTCTCGGAGGAGATGTGATCTTAATAATGCTTTGAAAGTGGAGAGAACATTGGTCTGCAATATATAGAGAGGGAGACTGTTCCAGGCTAGGGGAAGGACTTGGGAAAGGGGCAAGAGAAATGAGATCAAGGCATATGGAGTAAACTGACACTATAGGAGTGGAGTGTGCGGGTTGGTTGGATGTAGGAGATTAGTGAAGTGAGATAGGATGAAGCAAGCTGATTGAGTGCTTAAAATTCAATGGTGAGGTGCTTATCACTCATGTACAGGTGAATGGGTAACTATTAGAGGTTCTTGAGAAGTGGAGAGACAGAGACTGAATGTTTTTGTTGATAAGTGATCTGTGAAGCAGAGTGAAGTACCAACTGAAGTGGGGAAAGAGAGGAGGTCTGGAGGTCAGTGAGGAGGCAGATTGATTCATTCAATCGTATTTTTTGAGTGCTTACTGTGTGCAGAGCACTGTACTAAGCACTTGGAAAGTACAAATCAGCAATAAAAAGAGACAATCCCTGCCCTTAATGAGCTTACAGTCTAGAGAGGGGGAAACAGACATTCATTCATTCATTCATTCAATAGTATTTATTGAGCGCTTACTATGTGCAGAGCACTGTACTAAGCGCTTGGGATGAACAAGTCGGCAACAGATAGAGACAGTCCCTGCCGTTTGACGGGCTTACAGTCTAATCGGGGGAGACGGACAGACAAGAACAATGGCACTAACCAGCGTCAAGGGGAAGAACATCTCGTAAAAACAATGGCAACTAAATAGAATCAAGGCGATGTACAATTCATTAACAAAATAAATAGGGTAACGAAAATATATACAGTTGAGCGGACGGGTACAGTGCTGTGGGGATGGGAAGGGAGAGGTGGAGGAGCAGAGGGAAAAGGGGAAAATGAGGCTTTAGCTGCGGAGAGGTAAAGGGGGGATGGTAGAGGGAGTAGAGGGGGAAGAGGAGCTCAGTCTGGGAACGCCTCTTGGAGGAGGTGAGTTTTAAGTAAGGTTTTGAAGAGGGAAAGAGAATCAGTTTGGCAGAGGTGAGGAGGGAGGGCGTTCCAGGACCGCGGGAGGACGTGACCCAGGGGTCGACGGCGGGATAGGCGAGACCGAGGGACGGCGAGGAGGTGGGCGGCAGAGGAGCGGAGCGTGCGGGGTGGGCGGTAGAAAGAGAGAAGGGAGGAGAGGTAGGAAGGGGCAAGGTGATGGAGAGCCTTGAAGCCTAGAGTGAGGAGTTTTTGTTTGGAGCGGAGGTCGATAGGCAACCACTGGAGTTGTTTAAGAAGGGGAGTGACATGCCCAGATCGTTTCTGCAGGAAGATGAGCCGGGCAGCGGAGTGAAGAATAGACCGGAGCGGGGCGAGAGAGGAGGAAGGGAGGTCAGAGACATCACAATAAGTATATAGGCCTCAATATAGATAAACAGAATTATAGTTGTAGATTGTTCTGCATCAATCGTATTTATCGAGCACTTACTGTGTGCTTACTGGGTCCAGGTATGTGGAGGGGTGGGGAGGGTTGGGGTGGGGATGGGAGATTCCTTCCTTGGGCAGTCCCAAATCCTTGGTGCACAGTTGGAGGGAGAGGGGAATCAGAGCACCAATCCCCTCCCTCAGTGCAGTTCTAGGCCCTGGTTTTCTGGTGCAGGGGAGGGAAAGGGCTGGGGTCTCTTTCTTTTGCACAATCCTGGGCCTCTTGTGGGAGGGGCTGGAGGGACAATGACCCTCCCTTCTGCTCAGTCCTCAGATACCCACATGCAGTGGGTGACCCTTTCCTCTGGTGTGATCTTAGGCCTTTGGGGTGAGAGGAGGAGCTAGAGGTCTCAGCGCCCCTTCCCTTGAGAGATCCTAAATCTCCACAGTGTGGGTAGGGGCTTGGAGGGGTGCTGATACCCTTCCCCTGCCTGTATTTTGCCAAGTGGGCCCTGGGGTGGTCAGTGGCCTTCCTCTCTGGTGCTATTTTAGGCCTCTGATGTGAGGGGAGGGCCCAGAGGGCTCCAGGAAAATCTCAGATTCTTGCTGTGGGGGAAGGAACAGGGAGGTGTCAGAAACCCATGACTCAGTTTTTGCCCCCTGTCTTGTAGAGTGGGTGCTGGGGGGTCATGGCTCTTCTCTCTGGGGCTATCCTAGGCCTCTGGGGTGAAAGGTTTCAATTTACGTTCCTTCTGGTACAGTTCTTGATCCCCCCACAGGCAGGGATAGGACGCAGTGGGGTGGTCAGCGGACCTTCCCCTTTGTGAATGGTTCTGGAGAAGTTGCCCCAGACCTCTGGCACTGTTGCTTCTGCCTCTCACAGCCCTCTCATAGCCCTGTTGCCAATCTTGGATATATACCAGCCAAGGCAGGCTATAAGAGTTTGGACTTTTGTAGCTGTTTGTGTGGAAAGTAAATGCTGGATTCCAGAGATACTGTGAAGGTAGAACCAACAGGATGTCATGACTGACTTTATATGCTATTGTAAGGAGAGTTAAACTGAGGATCGTGCCAAGGTTGTGGTCTTGTGAGTCAGGGAGGATAGGGGTATAGTGAGTGGAAAATCAGCGGGGAGCTTCCCTAAACTATGTGAGGCAACAAAATGTCATGCTGGGTTTCTAAATAATCAAGCAGCAGCAGCGTGCTTGAAGCTCGAAGCAGCATGGCTCAGTGGAAAGAGCCCGGGCTTGGGAGTCAGAGGTCATGGGTTCGAATCCTGGATCTGTCACTTGGCAGCTGTGTGACTGTGGGCAAGTCACTTCGCTTCTCTGTGCCTCAGTGTGACCTCATCTGTAAAATGGGGATGAAGACTGTGAGACTCTCGTGGGACAACCTGATTACGCTGTATCTACCCCAGCGCTTAGAACAGTGCTCTGCACATAGTAAGTGCTTAACAAATACCAACATTAATTAAATAATCAAATCCATACTTCTACAATTAAAACAAGGGAAACACTCACTTGAGAGAGGCTTCTTTCCTTAAACAAATGGCATGTATTAAGAATTAAATTTCTATTTTTGCCATTCTAAAATGATGTTGCCAACCCCTTGAGGGTTTACTCTACTCTCTACCCTCAACCCTTACACTTAATTGGTTTTAATTCCATGAAGCCCCAGAAAAAAAAAAACAAGGTTAATCAAATATCCTGCTTTCTCCCTCCTCCCTTCATTTCAATGAGCCCTATACACATCCCATTATATGCATTCCCAAGATACCCTTGTTATCATGTATTCTGCTTTAAATGAATTAAGAACCTAGTACCTTAGACTGATTGCTGAGAAGGGAGACAGATGAGGAACTTTACAATGAACTAAATTATTTAAAGCCAATTTGTAGTTGACCCTCCAAATATGACCCCATCTCTTCATTAAAAAGGAATTAGATTCCTGAAGACTTTAGAACTGTGACGTGACCCAAATAGAATTCATAATAATAGTAATAATAATTGTAGCATTTGTTAAGTTCTTTTTATGTTCTGGGCATGGTATTAAGCTCTGAGGTAAATACAAGCAAATTGTGGTGGACACAGTCCCTGTCCCATGTGAGGCTCACAGCATCAATTCCCATTTTACTGATTAGGTATCTGAGGCCCAAAGAAGTGAAGTGACTTGCCCAAGATGATATAGCATAAAAATGGTGGAGCTGGGATTAGAATCCAGGTCCTTCTGACTCTCAGGCCACAACCATACTGCTATGCCCTAGACCTATGGCCTGTTCCTTCCTGAAAATATACCCACATTTCCACAATCTTCTGGAGTTTTTCACAACTTTAGCAAATTGTTTTGATGGTTTGTATTACAACCATACTATATTATTATAGAAGCAGCGTGGCATAGTGGATAGACCACAGGCCTGGAAGTCAGAAGATCATGGGTTCTAATCCCAGCTCTGCCACTTGTCTGCTTTGTGAACTTGGGCAAGTCACCTCACTTCTCTGGGCCTCGCTCCCTCATCTGTAAATTGGAGATTGAGACTATGAGCCCCACGTGGGACAGGGACTGTGTCCAACCCGATTTGCTTGTAACCACCCCAGTGCTTAGTACAGTGCCTAGCACATAGTAAAAGCCTAACAAATACCATCGTCATCATCAACTGGAGTTAAATTGTGACTCTTAGCCAAGGAAACTGAAGCCATGTTGCAGCACAGAGGACTCTTCTGAGAAAAACACAGAAAGGCTACTGCTTTTGACAGCAAATGAATACACCTGATGAGTGCTTACTGGAGTTGAGGTAGTTGTTCCTGTGATCCCTAGAGTAACACTCCACTTCTTCACACAGGCCTTACTTTCATTTGGAAAGCTAAGAAAATGACCACCACTTTCTTGGTGATCTTGTCTGATGGTTTGACAGGGCTTCCAAGTAGATGGCTTCCCTCAAACAAATGTGATTGGGGAGCAATCAGTAGTAACTGGCTCCCACTTCTCAAAGTCATTCACAACTTAGGAAACTCTTTTTGATTGTTTCTATTAATGAAATTACTTAGCATGTGACTCATTTCTTATGCCCTCTCCCTCTTGCATAAATCATTATGTCTCCTGTGGTGACCCGGAAACTATCATTACAAAAAGGATTTTCTATTGTTCTATTATGTCCTTTATTGTTCTGGACGTAGGGTAGGGTAGGGTAAGTAGATATATTTCCTGCTCATGACAAGCTCACAGCCTAGAGAGGGAGACAGACATTTATATAAATAAATAATTTACACTATGAGCCTGTATTCTGGTCATCTCCTTCCAGAGACCCTGGACCCTTCATACCAGTCCTAGCAACAAAAACACTTAACTTCATCTCACCTGACCTTTTCTGTAGAAGGCCCGAACCCCTCCTCCCTTTCCTAGAGGTTAAGCTACTCACTCTTCTGAGTAGGCTGATATGAATTGTCCTTTTTTTAAAGAGTTCCTTAAAGATGAGCTTGCCCAAGTACCTGCTGGTTGGAATACTTGTCCAAAGGGTTCCATCTTCATTGAACAGGAGAAGAAAGAACCACCTGCCATCTACGACAAGAAGTTCCCACTACCAATCAGAAGTAGTGGAAAGAATCATTCAGGTCTGCAGCTCATGTCCCAAGGCTACATTTTACTTGTTTCCCCTCTATCCTGAGAGGAAAACCTAAAACCACATATCCAAAACACATTTTCACAGGCTCATGCCCTAAGCACTTGTTGCTTGCTGATTTGGACTTTTATCAGGTCGCCCACTTACACATTCCCGCCCCAAACCACTCCTAGGAGATGCAGTCAGATTCCCCTCTTACTCTCCCAAATTGTCCCACCGGCACAAATCCTTCTTGCCGGTCATTGGTAATTGGACAGACAGTCAGCCCCTGCAGTCCTTCATAGTGAACTGCATCATCAAGATCCACCACCTTTTGTCCTCTTCTTCCTCATTGGTTTCACTGGGATTCTTTTTCTCACAGGAGCATCAAACAAAACTTGGAGGAGACCTGTTGTTAGTTGTCCTCCTGGTCACTGATCCATAAGGCTTGGCCTAGACCATAATCTATCAACCATAACTCTTCCTTCACCTATCATCAGTGAATTTCTGCATACTGCTTATTTTTCTAGATTTGCCTTGGGATTATATAAACAAATTGAACCAGGCCCAGAAGTTCCCATGACCACAAAGGCAATGGAGCAGAATAAGCCAAGGAGAAAGAAAAAACGGAGAGGAGCACCAAAGGAAGAAATGGAAGAATCCAGGTGGCTGTGGTGGATGCAGGTCCATATGATGCTTTGACTGACTTTTCTTCTCATTTTCTCAGAACCAGAAGTGACAGTCAGCCTGTGTGTTTGACAATTGTTGGCATGGTGATTGTCCTTTCCTTCCCTGAACATTAGATAATAGGATTTTTCTAATATGTCCTTTGATCTATTTTGATCATTACACTTTTGACCCCAAGAAAAGACCTTGGAGACTGTTTCCTCTTGCCTGAACTGCACTGCACTGCATCCAGTGGGATGAGGGCCTTTCTCTCCACTACCCATAATACTCACTGATTGCAGGGACTGAAGTGAAAACTATTCTGTGGTCTGAACTAGTTGTCCCCCTGAGGAACACAGGGGTAGTCTGTCAATTGTACAGGGGCTCATCTCTATGTCGAGGCAGGATTCGTGGTATCTAGCTCCACACGTGCAGATTCCAGACAACACTGAATATTTCTCCTAAAAAATCCTCCTTAAGAATTGCTTGCCTGGTGCATACATGGCATGAAGCCAGAGAGTAAATATGAAAGAGAAAAACTTCAAATGATCCAACTCCAAAATGTCCAAGAGAGTTAATTAGATTTTGGTGTGTTTTCTTATTTCTTTCTCTGAGGAAAACTCCTTAAGCTGAGGCAGCTGTGAAGTACTTCAAGTAGTAAAAAAATAGTGAGTACTGACCAGAAAAAGCCAAGGGAATCCTGGGAAAATATTTGAAGTCTCCAATGTCAGTCAGTGTCACTGACATGTATGCTGAGGAATTAAAGGATATGAATGACCAATTATTTAAGACAAACAGTTTTTCCACACAGTATAGCAATGTGCTACCCCCCTGCCACCATCTAACATGATACACCCTGTACCCCAGAAGAAACACCACTGGCAGGATTGAGAGTTTGTGGATAGAGCTGCACAAATCAATCAGTCAATCAATCAGTGGTATCTACTGAGCAATTACTCTGTCCAGAACACTGGAGTAAACATTTCAGAGAGTCTAATAGAATTTGAAAACATGAACTCAGTTCTCAAGGGGAAGATAGAGTACAGGTTAGGGAGTCAGAGGACCTGGATTCTTATCCTGGCTCCACTGCGTGTCTGCTGTGTGTCCTTGGGCAAGTTGCTTAACTTCTCTGTGGCTCAGTTACATCACCCGTAAAGTGGGGATTAAATCCTAATTCCTCCTACTTAGACTGTGAGCCCCATGTGGGCCATGGACTATGTCCAACCTGATTAATTTATGTCTACCTCAGTGCTTAGGCAGTGATTGGCACATGGTAAGCACTTAACAAGAACCATAATTACTAATTATAATTATGGGCAGTAAAATTAAATGCAAGTAAGAGAAGCAGTAGACTGTAAACATGTGTACACAGGTGCTAACAAGTGGACTGCCCAAATGCTTAGGGAATGTAGAAATACTGAAGTATCAGTGGAAGGGAGAAATATGGTGTGAGGAAATGTAATTTCAGAAGGGCCTTAAGGAAAGAACAGTGTTCTCTGCCAGATCTGAAGACGGAAGGAATCTCAAGAGGAAGGGAGGATGTGAGCAAGAATTTGGCTATGATAGAGATGAGAAAAGACCCAGTGAGTAGGGTGATTTGAAGGCTGGGGTTTAGAAAAAGAAGAGTGAGGATAAAGTAGAAGAGAGCTGACAGAGTGCCCTATATCCAGTGGTCAGGCATTTTCTGCTTGATGCGGAGAGGGACGAGCAACCACTGTTAAGTTTTTGAGGAGTAGAGAGATATGCAAAAATTCTGTTTGAGAAAAATGATCTGGGCAGCAGAGTGAAGTGTGGACTTGAGGGGGGAGAGCCTGGAGGCAGAGTTGTCCATGAGTAGGCTGATGCAGTAAAAGAGGGCTTAGTCATGGAAGGCCTCTTGGAGGAGATGTGTCTTCAATAAGGCTTTGAAGTTAGGGAGAGTAATTGTTGGTCAGAAATGAGGAGGGAGGGCGTTTCAGGCCAGAGGCAGAACATGGGAGAGAGGTCAGTGGTGAGATAGATAGATTGAGGTACAGTGAGAAGGTTGGGTTTAGAGGAGAGAAGTGAGCAGGCTGGGCTGTAGTAGGAGATCAGTGAGGTGAGGTAGGAGAGGTCAAGGTGATTAAGTGTTATAAAGTCAATGGTAAGGAGTTCGTGTTTGATGCAGAGGTGGTTGGGCAGCCACTGGAGGTTCTTGAGGGGAAGGGAAACGTGGACTGAACATTTTTGTAGAAAAGTGACCTGGGCAGCAGAGTGAAGTATGGACTGGAGTTGGGACAGATAGGAGGCTGTGAGGTCAGCAAGAAAGCCGATGCAGTAATCAAGGCAGGATAGAATAAGTGACATGATAGCAGTTTGGTTGGAGAGAAAAGGGCGAATTTTCTCCATGTTGTGAGGTCGAAACAACAGGATAGAATATGAGGTTTGAATGAGAGAGAAGAGTCAAGGATAACACCAACATTATGGGCTTGTGAGAAAGGAAGGATGATGGTACCATCTACAATGATGGGAAAGTCAGGGGGCAGACACTGTTTGGGTAGAAAGATAAGAAGCTCTGTTTTAGACATTTAAGTTTGAGATGAAGGGAAGACATCCAAGTGGAGATGTCTTGAAGGCAAGAGGAAATGCAAAACTGAAGAGAAAGAGAGAGGGAGAGTTCAGGGCTGGATATAAAAATTTGGGTATCGTTCACCTCGAGGTGGTAGTTGGAGCTAGGTGAGCTAATGAGTTTCCCAAGGGAATAGTTGTAAATGGAGAATAGCATCAATTGGAGCCACCATAGGGCATTATAGTGAACTGTTTCATCAGTACTACTTTCCTTTCCTCTGCTCCAACCCCAAGGAACCATTAAATTGGGGGTCCCAGCAGAACTCTGTCCTATTGGGCGGTGCCTCACAGAGCTAGGTTGGTGTTCCCACTGAACAGGGACTGTCCCCGCATGGACAGGTCATTAGGGTGGCTACAAGGCCAGCTAGACCAGCTGGGAGACTGTGTGGACCAATGGGAAGAGCATCAGTCTAGAAGTCAGCAGAATGGATTTCAGTTTTTGCTGTGTGGCTTCAGGAAATTCACTTAACCTCTCTGTGCCTCAGCACCCTCAACTGTAAAATAGGGATAATATGCCCCTCTACCTGTCTCACAGGTACACTAGGGAGAAATAATGCAATAACAGATGGGAAAATGCTGTGGCAAAATTAAAGGGATCTACCGATTCATGGTGTGATAATTATGTGATTGAAATTAACATGATCTAGAATGTGTGATGTGGTGGACAGAGGAAAAAGAATCCATCCACGCTTTCTCATCACCCTTCCTCTCCTGCCTCTGCCTCACAGGATACAGAATGTCACTCTCCCAAACAAGCAATATTATTGTCAACATTGTAACTGATTCATTCATTCATTCAATAGTATTTATTGACCGCTTATTATGTGCAGGGCACTGTACTAAGCGCTTGGAATATACAAATTGGTAACAGATAGAGCCAGTCCCTGTCCTTTGATGGGTTTACAGTCTAATCGGGGGAGACAGACAGACAAGAACAATGGCAATAAATAGAATCAAGGGGAAGAACATCTCATTAAAACAGTAGCAAATAAATAGAATCAGGGTGATGTACATCTCATTAACAAAATAAATAGGGTAATGAAGATATATACAGTTGAGCGGACGAGTACAGTGCTGAGGGGATGGGACGGGAGAGGGGGAGGAGCAGAGGGAAAGGGGGGAGAAGAAGGTTTAGCTGCAGAGAGGTGAAGGGGGGGCAGAGGGAGCAGAGGGAAAAGGGAAGCTCAGTCTGGGAAGGCCTCCTGGAGGAGGTGAGCTTGAAGAAGGGTTTTGAAGAGGAGAAGAGAATTGGTTTGGCAGAGGGAGGGCGTTCCAGGACTGCGGGAGGATGTGGCCCAGGGGACGATGGTGGGATAGGCGAGAATCGGGGACGGTGAGGAGGTGGGCGGCAGAGGAGTGGAGTGTGCGGGGTGGGCAGTAGAAAGAGAGAAGGGAGGAGAGGTAGGAAGGAGCAAGGTGATGGAGAGCCTTGAAGCCTAGAGTGAGAAGTTTTTGTTTTGTATGGAGGTTGATAGGCAACCACTGGAGGTTTTTAAGAAGGGGAGTGACATGCCCAGAGCGTTTCTGCAGGAAGATGAGCTGGGCAGCGGAGTGAAGAATAGACTAGAGCAGGGAGAGAGAGGAGGAAGGGAGATCAGAGAGAAGGCTGACACAGTAATCTAGCCGGGATGTTACTAGAGCCTGTAGCAGTAAGGTAACCATTTGGATGGAGAGGAAAGGGCGGATCTTGGAGATATTATAAAGGTGAGACTGGCAGGTTTTTGTGACGGATTGGAGGTGTGGCATGAATGAGAGAGCCGAGTCAAAGATGACATCGAGGTTGTGGGCCTGAGAGACGGGAAGGATGGTCGTACCATCCACCTGATAGGGAAGTCAGGGAGAAGACCGGGCTTAGGAGGGAAGATGAGGAGCTCAGTTTTGGTCATGCTGAGTTTTAGGTGGCGGGCAGACATCCAGGGAGAGACGTTATGGAGGCAGGAGGAGATACGAGCCTGAAGGGAGGGGGAGAGGACAGGGGCAGAGATGTAGATCTGTGTGTCATCTGCACAGAGATGATAGTTGAAGCCGTGAGAGCGGATGAGTTCACCGAGGGAGTGAGTTTATTTGGAGAGCAGAAGAGGGCCAAGAACTGACCCTTGAGGAACCCCAACAGTTAGAGGATGGGAGGGTGAGGAGGAGCCTGCGAAGGAGACTGAGAATGACTAGCCAGAGAGATAAGAGGAGAACCAGGAGAGGACGGAGTCCATGAAGTCAAGGTGAGATAAAGTGTGGAGGAGAAGGGGATGATCAACAATGTCAAAGGCAGCTCAGAGGTCAAGGAGGATTAGAATGGAGTAGGAGCCATTGGATTTGGCAAGAAGGAGGTCATGGGTGACCTTAGAGAGAGCAGTCTCGGTAAAGTGGAGGGGACGGAAGCAAGATTGGAGGGGGTCCCGGAGAGAATGGAAGTTAAGGAATTCTAAGCAGCCAGAGTAGACGACTCGTTCTAGGATCTTGGAAAGGAAGGGTAGTAGGGAGATAGGGGGATAACTGGAAGGGGAAGTGGGGTCGAGAGAGGGTTTTTTTAGAATGGAGGAGACATGGGTATGTTTGAAGGCAGAGGGGAAGAAGACATTGGAGAGTGAGCGGTTAAAGATAGAAGTTAAGGAGGGGAGGAGGGCAGGGGCGATGGTTTTTATAAGGTGAGCGGGAATTGAGTCCAAGGCACAGGTGGAGGGCGTGGCACTTGCTAGGAGGGAGGAGATCTCCTCCGAGGATACTGCAGGGAAGGATGGAAAAGTAGGGGAGAGGGTTGGTGGGGAGAGGCAAGAGGGGGAGGGGTGACTTTGGGGAGCTCAGACCTGATTGTGTTAATTTTCATGATGAAGTAGGTGGCTAGATCACTGCGGGTGAGGAATGGAGGACAGGGAGGAATGGGGGCCTAAGGAGAGAGTTAACGGAACAATTGGAGGGGGTGACGGGCATGGGTGTCAATGAGGGAGGAGAAGAAGTTTTGCCTGGCGGAGGAGAGGGCAGGGCCAAAATCCTGGACTAGGTGCTTGGAGATGTTCAAAGAAAACCTGGATCCCAGCCAGTCCCTGCTCCCCACTCCCAGTCCATGGGTGAGAGAAAATGATTATTAAATAGACATTACAAATAACACTGACACTTAAAAAACATTGGTTGTTAGGATTGCTTAGAGTAGCACAATCACCCCCTCTCCTTTTACCCTTCCTAAAACCAGAAAAAAGAAAAAAGACTTCATAAGTTAAATGTTTTTATTGTGTACCTACAGTATTCAGAGCAGTTTACTAATAATTGCTTGGGGTCAAGGAGCAGGCTGACTCCTTCCCCTTTCCCTGAGAGTCATGGGGTGAGGGAGAAGAAGAGACTCTTTGGACAAGGGCAGCAGGGGTTGAAATTTTCTTTGGGGAGGGCCAGACCACTGTGGGGTGAAAATGACAGCAGGAGAAAGGGCGGGGTGGTGGACAGGTGAGCCGAGGCCTGTGCTCCCTCTGGAAGTCTAAGTTGCTTTCCTGACAGGTAACCCTTAGAAAATGCTAGCAAAACCTATGGATTTTTAAACTAAGATATTACTGACATTTTCCTGTTAGTAATACTATGTTTTACAATGTAAATTTGCTAATTTGTGCTAAACATTCATTGGAGTGAATGTTTCATTATTATTGTTCATGCTGTTGCCAGTAATTTTACTTTAATGAATCTATGTTGTTTCCCCTAAAGCTGACAATATAAATGCATATTTATAATAGAGTGCACTGAATGTGCCTTTACCCAAATACTCATATTCAGGATATGGAAGAAAAGAGGGAAAGCAGTCAGTATAAGGAATCAGTGAATCAACCAATCAATGATATTTGTTGAGCACTTATTGTGGGCTCTCCTGACTTGCATTGCCCTGACTTACTCTCTTCATTCATCCTCCCTCCCCTCCCCACACCACATATGTATATATTTCTATATATCTTTATTTTATTTATTCATTTATTTACTTGACTATATTTATGTCTGCCTGTCTGTCCCCCCCTCTAGGCTGTGAGCTCGTTGTGGGCAGGGAATGTGTCTGTTTGTTGTTATATTGTATTCTCCCAAGCACATAGTACAGTACTTTGCACACAGTAAGTGCTCAATAAATACGAATGAATGAATAAATGAATGAATGTGCTGACTACTGAACTAAGTGCTTGGGAGAATATAATACGAGTTAAAAGAAATGAACTTGAGAAAAGCATACTCTTACAGACTTAGGAAGGACTCAGACTTAAGAGGTCAAGAGGTCCAAGAAATCAAGCTGTTCTTTAAGACAGTTCTACAAGCTCAGGAGCAGACCATTCAATGCTGGGGAAAGATGAGCGGAACTGAAGAGATGAGCTGTCAGGTTGGCTAAACCTAGAGCTCTGGAGAAAACTGAAAAGCAAATGGAAATTAGATCAGATCCCTAAGGAAGAGGCCCAAGAAACAGCACGATTAAGGAGGGCAGGAGTTGGAAGGCTCTAGTTAGAAAAGAGATGCTCCTAGCGAAAAACATAAAAGATAGCAAGAAACACTTCTCAGTTACATTAAGCCCAAGAGGAGGGTGCTAGATGATAGGTTAGAAGGGAAAGCTGAGAACAAAAGGCTAATGTAAAGACAGAGGCTTTTAACTTGTGCATTTTCCCCTCTCCCTATACAAAAGATCAGAGGGGTTGAACAGTTAAGTCCCTCCTAAGAGGAAAGCTTGCTGAGCTGATGAGAATGGAGGAAGAGCAGTTAGGAAGTACCTTTTCACAACTGGATAAATTCTATCAGCAGGGTCAGAAGACAGAAGTCTAAAGTATGTAGAACTGGCCGATGTCACTACAGAGCTATTAGCTATTATTTCAGAGAACTCCTGCAGGGTAGGTGAAGCCCCTGGGGATTGGAAAAGTGTTAGCATTATGCCCAACTTTAAAAGCCTGGGACAGGATGTTGCTGGTAAGTACAGAGAGATCAGTTGAATATCCTTCCCTGGGAAGACCCCAGAATGACCAACAGTCAATCTGCAACAACTTGGAATAGTGTAAGAACCAACAACATAGATTTGTTACAAGTATATTGGGCCAGATGAATTAAAAGTCCTTTTCATCAGTCAATCAGTGACATTCATTGAACCTTATTAAAGGTTAAGCCCTGTATTACAGGTTGGGGTGTGTATATCGTTATGCAGACGCACAGTACCTTCCCTCAAAGATGGTCAATCTATCAATGATTGCAAGACACCAAAACAAGGGCCAGGGGCAGAGAGGACCTGCTCTATCTAGAGAACCAGTCTCAGTTTGGTCAGGACCAGAGGGCTGGTGAGTTATGAGGGAAACCCTGAATTGGACCTGGGAGTTGGGTGTGACACCTGATATGGATGGCACTCATGACCTTAGAATACTTAGACTATGAGCCCCATGTGGGACAAGGACTGCATCTTGACCTGACTGTTGCCCTTGCCTTCCTCAATCTCGGGCTTCATGTTAGCAAGGTGAGCCTTGGGATGCTTCCACCATGAAGTCACAAACATGAAGCCTCTCAGAGCTGCCACAGCATTTTCCCCTTGCTCCTTGCCCTCTCCTGTCCAAACTGTAGTCTGGGTAAGCTCCAATGTGTTGGGTGGGAGATCCAAGCCACACTGTTGTCCCTGAAGGCTGGGTTGGGCCCTGCAGTGCAAAGAAGGGGCTCTGAGCTGTTACTGTCTTGGACTTGATGAATCAGAATTAAAGGTGCCAGACTTGGAACGGGCTGTTGTCTCTGTGTTCTCTACGCTATGCCTTTCTGGGAATAGCACCGATTACCTTATATCTTCCCCCAGCACCTAGAACAATGCTTGTCACGCAGTAAGCACTTAACGGATACCATAATAATTACAGGGCAGTTGGTCCAGTTTCTAATTACAGCAGATTTCCAGGCTTAACTAGGATTGGATGGGAGCACAGCTGACTTAGGGTCCCTCCTCCGGGAAGTCTCTTGCAGGGCATGGGTGTTCCCTCCCAGCAGTTTGCAGCAGGAGTCAGAGGGGGATTCAGCCAGGATCAAAATTACAGCAGGATCAAAAATGCACCAGCAGGGTAGAACCTAAACAGAACTTTTTGGAGGAAGCCAAGAGAGGGACAAGCCAGCAGCCCAGAGAAAACTAATTGGTATCCCATGATTTAAGTAGTAATAGTGAGTGATAGTAATAGAAATAGCATGTACTGTGCTCACTGGGTTCCATGTACTGCCACTAAAGACTTGAGGAAGTATAAAAAAATAATAATTGTGGTATTTGTTAAGTGCATATTCTGTGCCAAGCACTACACTGAGTTTTGGGGCAGATACAAGATAATCAAGTCAGACACTGTTCCACATGGGGCACACAGTCTAAGGGACAGGTGAAACAGGTTTTTTATCCACATTTTAAGGATGAGTTAGGCACAGAGAAGTTAAGCCACTTGCCCAAGGTCACACAGTGGATAGGTGGCAGAGCCAGGATTGGAACCCAAGTCCTCGACTTCCCAGTCCTGTGCTCTTTCCACTAGGTCACACTCCTTCCACTAGGCCAAGCAAGTAACACATCCATGCATACAAGGAACTTACACTCTTACCAAGGATGGATTGTGAGGCAAATGGCAACGCACTATTTAGAAGCCAGGGCCTCTGACTTAGTCCCGTGCTCTTTTCACTAGGCCATGCAAGTACTGAACCTCAGCTCATCCTCCTCCAGCCTGGGCTTGGTTTGGGGTTGTATATGCCCAGATATCTATCTTTTCTTTCCTTCTGGAACCTGGTCCACATCTGCTCACTGAGAGCTGACAGTGCTACTTGGGGCAGTGACAGCGATGAGCAAAATGACTGGTTGACCCTAGTCATAGCTGCTAAATTCAGAAGTTATAGTAAGTTGAATTGGCTGGAACATGTTTCAGTGAAACAGCTGATTCAAAACAGCTTCCTTGTAATAATTAAATGAAGCACAAATACTCCATCTGTCATGGTTCCTTATGTCAAGCTTCATGGCTTGCACCAGATTTCATGCTGAGCCTGAAGGGGACCATGAAGGCTCAGGAGCAAGTAGAGGCAAAGGTGCAGAGGTCCTTGAGGAACCAAAGAAGTTCTCCAATGGCTTAGTGCAGAGTGGTAGTCACGGATGGCATGGGTCCCAATCTGCTTTGCCCCAGCAGTGCCCTCTCAGAGGGAGCTGGGGACAACGGGGACATTCCAGGTTAGAGACGAGGGGGAAACCAACCAGGTGACCCAGTGTTTTAGTCTTTTATTGTCCATGGGAGAAGACAGAGTAAGGGGGAGATGTGGGACAGTGGGACAGTGGTAGCTTTCTGCTCTGTATGGCATGCAATTATGGCATTGCAGGGAAGTCTGGGAGGGAACCATGGTTGCTTTCTGCCCCTGTGGCTCAGTGCTACTGCTAGGTCACAGCTGGGAAGGGCAAGCCAGGAGCGTGAGATAGAGATTGAGTCTGAGACAGAGACAATCAATCAAGCAGAATACATCTTCATTCATAGGCCACCTACACCTCGAGTGTACAGAGTATTAAACTAGGCACTGGGGAAAGCGATGGTGACTGTCTCATGAGAATCCTTCCCTCAGTCACCCCAATCTCCTCATCCAGGGTTGTAAATATGTAAAAAACTGGTAAGAAATGTTTTATGGGATTTTTTTGTTTTTTACTTTCAGCCCTGGCACTCTATTCATAAGGGTATATCTGGAAGTGAGTGGCAGTTAATGCCACTTATCCCTTATCCCTTAGCTCCCTTAGCTATTATCCCTTATTATCCCTTAGCTCCCAATCTAAATATAGCTTCATGAGCTACAGCCTGGGCTTGGACCAAAATTACTAAAAAGCAGAGGAAATGAAACCAATTAATCAATGGTATGTATTGAGTGCTTACTGGGTACAGAGTAGAGCACAGTACTAAGTGCTTGGGAGAGCTTACAGTCTAGAGGGAGAGACTGGCATTAAAATCAATTATGGATACATACATAAGTACTGTGGGGTTGAGAGTGCAGTGAATATCAAGTGTGTTAAGGGAACAGATCCAAGGGCACATGTGACACAGAAGGGAGAGGGAGTAGGGAAGGTCTCTAAGTGGGGAAGGCTTCTTGGAGGAAATGGAATTTTAATAAGATGTCAAAGGTGGGGAGAGTGGTGGTCTGACAGATATGGAGCAGGAGGGAGTATCGAGCCAGAGGGAGAATATGGCCAAGGGGTCAGTGGAGACAGAGAATATTGAGGTGCATTGAGTAAGTTGGCAGTAGAGGAGAAAAGTGGGCAGACTGGATTGCAGTAGAAAAACAGCCATCCAGTGTGGTAGGAGTGGGGTAAGCCGATTGAGTGCTTAAACATTGATGGTGAGGAGTTTCTGTTTGATGCAGAGGTAGATGGACAATCACTGGAGGCTCTTGAGGAGTGGGAAAACATGGATTGAACTTATTTTTTGAAAAAAGTGATCGGAGAGCAGAGTGAAGTAAGGACTGGAGTTGGAAGAGACAGAAGGCACAGAGATCAGCAAGGAGGTTGATGCAGTAGACAAGGCAGGATATGGTAAGTGCGCGGATCAGCATAGTAGCAGTTTGGATGGAGGGGAAAGGGCAGAATTTTGCAAGATGGTGAAGGTAGAATTGATAGGATTTGGTGACACCTAATAATGGGGTTGTATGACAGAAGAATCGAGGATCATATCAAGGATATGGGCCTGTGAGATAGGAAGATGGTAGTGTTGTATAAGTGGTGGGAAGAATGGAGAGGACAGGGTTTCCACAGGAAGATGAGAAGTTCTGTTTTGAACATGCTATACTTCAAGTGTCTGTGGGATATCCAACTAGAGATGTCCTGGAGGCAGGAAAAAAATGAGAGACTACTGAGAAGCAGAGAGGTTAGGGCTGGAGATATACATTTGGGATTCATTCTCGTAGAGATGGCAGTTGAACCTCTGTCAACCTGTGTGTTCTCTGTTGGTGTGGATGTAGATGGAGAATGGAATCCTCCAGAACAGAACCCTGAGGGACTCCCTAAGTTAGTGGATGAGAGGCAGAGGAGGAATCTGCCAAAGAGATTGAGGAGTGGCCAGTAAACTAGGAGGAGAACCAAGAGATGACAGAGTCAGAGAAGCCAAAGTGAGATAATGTTTCCAAGAGGAGGTGGTGGGAAGTGCTTGGCACACAGTAAGCACTTAACAAATACCACAGTTATTATTATTATTCAAGAAGTGTCAAAGGCATCTGAGAGGTTGAAGAAGATTAGGTTTCAGTAGAGGCCATTTGATTTGGCAAAAGAAAGCCTGTGATGACATTAGAAAAGACAGTTTCCAGTGTGTGAAGGAGGAAGAAGCTAGATTAGATGAGGTGAAGGAGAGAATTGGAGGAGAGGAAGTAGAGGCAGTGAGTGTAGGCAACTTGTTCAAGTAGTTTGGAGGAGAATGGTAGTAGGGAAATGGAGTGATAACCTGAGGGAATAGAGGGGTCATGGGACGGTTTTGTTTTTTTTCGGATCGGGGGTACATGAGCATTTATTACAGTGCTCTGCACATGGAAAGCGGTCAATAAATACTGCTGAATGAATGAGCATGTTTGAATGCTTAGGGGAAGAATCCATTGGAGAGTGAATGGTTGAACAAGATAGGGAGGGAGAAAGGGAGGGGATAAGTGCTTTGTTAAAGTGCAAGGGGGTAGAGTCAGAGCTGCAGATGGAGGAAGTAAATTTTGAGAAGGAGGATATCTTCTATTTAGATTCTGCTGGGAAAGATGGGAGAGTTGAAGAGGTGGAAGAAGGAGGTAGGTACTTGTGAAGAGCCAAGGAGATTTTAGGGAATTCATGCCTGTTGGTTTCAATGCTATCAATAATGTACATGGTTGTGTAATTTGTGGCAAGAGAATGGGGGGGAAAGGGGTTTGAAGAAGAAGTTAATCATTAGAAACATCTGGTGCAGTCAGTGGCTATGAGAGGGCAGTCAATAAGGGTGGAGAAACAATGCTTGGAGAAGCAGCGTGGCTCAGTGGAAAGAGCATGGGCTTTGGAGTCAGGGCTCATGAGTTCGAATCCCAGCTCTGCCACTTGTCGGCTGTGTGACTGTGGGCAAGTCACTTAACTTCTCTGTGCCTCAGTTCCCTCATCTGTAAAATGGGGATTAAGACTGTGAGCCCCACGTGGGACAACCTGATTCCCCTATGTCTACCCCAGCGCTTAGAACAGTGCTCGGCACATAGTAAGCGCTTAACAAATACCAACATTATTATTATTATTATTAATGTTGCCAGGAAGAGGTGAGGGCAGGATTAAAGGACTTGTGGCTGAATTTGTGATGTATGAAGTCAAAGTGGTGTCTGGATTTTCCCCAGTATTCATTCATTCATTCAATAGTATTTATTGAGCACTTACTATGTGCAGAGCACTGTACTAAGCACTTGGAGTGTACAATTCAGCAACAGATAGAGATAATCCCTCCCAACAATGGGCTCACAGTCCAAACAGCACTCCAGAACTTGAGCACAGTAGTTGGGTTACTGAGGATACAGGAAACAAATCAAATGTATTCTCCTTAAACCCCACAGGGGATTTCTGGATAATAATAACAATAACTGTGGTATTTGTTAAGTGCTTACTGTGTGCCAAGCACTGTTCTAAGAGGTGGGGTAGATACAAGCTAATCAAGTTGTTTCACGTGGGGCTCACATTCTTAATCCCTATTTTACAGAGGAGGTAACTGAGGCACAGAGAAGTTAAGTGACTTGCCCAAGGACACACAGCGGACAAGTGGAAGATCCGGGATTAAAACCCACGACCTCTGACTTCCAAGCCTGTGCTCTTTCCACTAAGCCATGCTGCTTCCCTAATGGGCACTGTACCTTTAGGTGAATGATTTGCAAGGATAATCCTCTGTCTTTTGGGTTTCATGGTGCCCTTTTCAGGAATGCATGTGCGACAGAGATGTCAGAGGGGAAGTAAAGTAATGGGGGACCCCATGGAAGCAATATCGCCCTCTGTGCCCCTCCCCAACTTCCTGCCCATCCCTAAAAACTGAGGAGACACTATCTCCACTTCAGCTTGGATCAGAATTCCTAGATAGCCAATAATAATTAACAATAATTTTGGTATTTAAATGTTTACTATGTGTCAAGTACTGTACTAAGCGGTAGAGTAAAGATGGGGCTCACAGTCTACATGTGATAGAGAGAATAGGTATTGAATCCCCATTTTGCAGATGAGGCAACTGAGGCACAGAGTAATTGATTTGCACAGGATCAAACAGAAGATAAATGGAGAAACCGGATTTAGAATTTAAGTCCTCTGCCTCCAAGGCCTGTGTTCTTACCATTACGGCATGCTGTTTCTCACTACACCTTGCTGCTTCTCCACCTAAATCAGTGCAGAGCCAGACTCAATATGACAGGAACACCATCCCCTGTGTAATGCTGTCTTAGATCTGTCTTGGGTTTGCTTCACAGTTCATTCAGCCTAGGACTTTATCTCCAAGAGAGGCACAAAGACTCTTGGAGGACAATGTGATAATTTCTCTTCTGATATTGTTCTATGGTTAGCAGTGGACCATTCCACATTTCTGACTCTCCCCTCTCTATGGCTATTACAAATTTCTTGGCCTTGAATTTAGCCAAACTATTCTTGATCTTCATTTTTACCTTCCTAAAAGGATGAGTGGATTGTTTGTAATTTTAGACTCATAGCTTATTATTATCATTATTATTATATTTAGCATTTACTTAGTGTCAAGCACTATGCTAAGTGCTGTGGTAGGTACACATTAATCACATCAGACACAATCCCTGTTCCACTCAGGGCTCACAATCTAAGGGGGAGGATGAGCTGATAACCTGGCTCCACTTTACAGATGAGGAAATTTGAGTTACATATGGAATCAGTGGCTTGTTGAAGGTCATATGGCAGGACAGTGCAAAGCTGGAATTAGGACCAGAGACTCCTAACTTCCAGTTTCATTCTCTTTCCATTATTACGATAATATTGTAAGCCAAAGTGCTGAAATGGTGGAAGAGATGAAATACATTCTGAGGCTGATGGAATCCAAGTGTCAGCAGGATTTTAGGAGATTAAAATATTTAGTTCGATCTGATGAGGCCAAGATGAGATGGAGAAGGCAAGAAGCCCAGAGGGAGGACACTATGGGTTGGCTGCCCCAGGGAATTGAGCACCTCCCCTCCTCCCTCTCCCCTCCATGCTTTAACCTCCAAAAGAAAATCCACACCCAGCTAGGAGACTAGGTTTGTTCCCTGGTCAAGCAGGCAGTGGGCCCATGCAGGACTGGAGGCCCAATTCGACCTTCTCCAAGCAGCCCTAAGGGGTCCAGACCAGTTTGAACTCAACTCCTCAGGGGGATGTCTCATACACACAGCTCAGACCACCTCTCCACTGAGGGAGAGGCTGATGAATGGAGAGGAACCGGATCCAGCGTGGGCACAGGAGGAATAAGAACAGATGGAGTCATATGTTCACTGTATAATGACTTGTGGTTTAAGTTTCAAGTGTGTTGGGAAGAATAAACCAACGTCAGCCAGCAGGGTCCCTGGCTGGCAGGCAGGGAGACAGGTAAGAAGCAAGGAAGCACGAGCCAAGCCACCACACTCTAGAACTGGCTTGATGAAGAAAGCTGAGGGGTGGGAAACTGGTGACACAGACTCCCTTCAGCTTGGGCCTATGTCTCCCTCTTTCCCACCATTCTGTTCCAGATCTGGAAGATGGGAGATGGAGTGGGCTCTGAGCAAGCTGTGTCCCAGAAAAATCCAGCCATGTTCCAGCAGAGTCAGGTTGGGTGCACTGGCTAATCACATGCCTGCCTGCCTGATGTTTTTAGTGAGGGAGAGGATGAGGAGTCAGCCATTATTTGTGTTATTTGTATCAGTGCCTGCATTTCAACTTAGCCCTTTACACATGCAGTTGGTCCACCCTCATCATCATTTAAACTTCCTTTAAATGCTGGAACTGAGGCTGTCTGGCTGGCACAGTCTCATGGCCACTTGCATTTCCTCTCTACTAGTGCAGTGAGGTTTCAAGGTATTTCATCAAGACTGTGGGAACACCAAACTTCTCAATAGATGCCATTATTTCCAAATTAATTCAATGAATTTAAAATTGGGCTGTTTTTCTCATCATGACTTTTACTGATAAGCAAACATTCACAGGATTGGCACATGCCTCATCTTTCCTGGAAAGAAAGAAAAGGAGTCTGTTCTTTGTTTCTCCCCCGACACCTCAAACCCCATCCACAAATCTTACCACCTTCGTCTCCCTCTGCATCTGGTAACCCCTGAGATTTTTATGTATTGCAATCTCCATATCAATCTCTACCACTTCATTAGCCCCTGGGCCAGCCCAATGATCGCCCATATCCTGTGCCCTCCTCCTAGCCGGAATTCCCATTCCACACTCCTATTCTGTTATGAATGCCATGTCTAATGGCCACCTACTTCTCCCATCTGAGTGATCTTCTCCTTTTCATCCTCCTTTGTACTCCCTCACGTTGGAGCACTTTCTGCCACAATCCTGGGACGGCTTCTTAAAGAAGGAATACTTTTAGAAGGGGTCTGAAGAAGGAAATGATATGTTTTAATGAAGAGGAAATGCATCTTAATAGAGGGCCTGAAGGCGGAAGAATTGTCTGGGAGGCAGAGAGGTGGTTCATTTGGAAGAAGAGAATGTGTAATGGGCTAGAGGAAATGAAGAGATTCTGAGACTATGATGGTCTATGGCTGGCTGGCTGGCTTGCTATTTCTAATTCATCTCTGTCCTTAAAATAGTTTCTGCGAGTGAGCAACTGAGAAGTTTCAGGGAGTAAGTTCCCCCAGGAATAAAGGGAGGCCCAGGCAGGGAAAGGTCAAGATAATACCTCCAGCAAGCAGAGCAGCTGACAGGATATCGCAGGCCACCCAGGAAGGGATGATGGGGCTTTAGTATTGAGTACCTTCTAAATGTAGTGCACTGTAGTATATTGCCCAAGCTTCTTGAGGACAAGGATCATGTCTAAAGCCCCATTTTCCTCAGCTCCCCCTTCCTTCGTGTCACCTTGACTCACTCCCTTTGCTCTTCCCCCCATCTCCCCGCCCCAAAGCACTTATGTATATATGCATATATCTATAATTCTATTTATTCATATTGTTGCCTGTTTACTTGTTTTTTGTCTGTCTCCCCTCCTCTAGGCTGTAAACCCAATGTGGGCAGGGATTGTCTCTCTTTATTGCTGAACTGTACTTTCCAAGCACTTATTACACAGTGTTCTGCACACAGTAAGTGCTCAATAAATACAACTGAATGAATGAATTTTATTTTCAAGTGTTTAATAGAGTGCTCTATGTAAAGAAAGGGCTCAGTAAATATTAGTAATTGATATAATTCTAAGCCCTTAGAGGATACAACAGACACAAAGAAACAACTTCTCTGTTAGAAAGTTGCTTACATTCTGAGGAGGAAACAAGCTTCACCCCTGGGGAATCACAGTTGATTTAACCTTTGGCAGAAGAGGAGTTCATAATCCTGTGGGGAGCAAATGGGACTTGAGGTCTCAGTCTCCAAAGTTCAGCCAGACAGAGAGAAGAAAACGTAGCCTTCAGCCATGGTGCAAATGCTCAAAGACTTCGGACCAATGGCACCTGCAGGCTGAAGTCTACCACCATAGAAGTCAGTTTCTGAGCAGGTAATTGCATGCCTTGTGGCTAATAAGGCTAAGGAAGCATCAAGCAGAGGGAGTGGAGCATGACTCTTTCCCACCACATTCAAAACTGCAGATGGACAGTAAAGAGAGAAAACAATTCTTCCTGAAGGAAATAATTCATGACAGACTACGGTGAAAATCATACCTCAGCTATTAAGTCTCATAGGTTCTATCCAGGTAAATGATTGAGCTGATATTTAATACTGAATTCAATTCATGATTTAAATAAGTTCTCTTGAACCTTTTTTTGAATAACAGTCAATCCAAAATGCAACTTGTATTGCTTCTGTAAACTTGCAGGACCAACTTAATTATCATCGGCACAAAACAAACTGTAGTTTACATATTTCTCTTTGATGATTTCCTTGTTTTAATAGCAAAATTGAGAAAAAAAGAAATTAGGTGCTAATTTCCAATTTAAAAGGGTTTAAGCACTTCATAGAAGTGTTTTGCAAGTGTCTGCTGGGCTGAGTAGCAGGTGATTGCAGAATGTCTTTCAAAAACCATGAAGATTTATGGAAGGACTTACTCATTTACTCTCAAAGGACAATCAACAGCAGGGGAGTCTTGGCTGTATCCTTTTGGGGATTATGCAAGATGTGAGCCCCTTAACCCACTGTGACCTCTGTTCCATTGTGGTTCCCAATTCAGTTTGACCACAGATTGCTTTAGAGAAGAAAAGGAGAGAATCACTATCAGTCAGTTAACATCTTTGTTGGCTTATTTCCAAAGATGTTTGTCCAGGAGACTATGAGAGAGATTACACCTGCCACAGGGCTTGGAGACTGCCCCTAAAATGGACTGTGTGATTGGGGTTACACAGACTCTCTGATAGCTCTGGTCAGTCTGAAATATCCCTTGCCAAGGGGAAGATATGGCTGTTTACTGACTGCATCCATCATCTTGCTGGGCATACATCCTATTCAGAATAGATCCTTGTTCTGCTGCTTTATTCCACATCTGACCTGATTGTTTCCAACACTGCCTTCCTCAATCTCACTTTTTCCAAAGTCTTTGCTCTAAGAGAATAACCTCTCAAAGCTTGTCTGTCTGCTGTTGGCATCCCCCACCAGTGTATCACTGCACACTGATTGAGGCTGTGTCTGCAGGTCTTTAAAATGTTTTTTCCGCCCTTCTAGATTTCACATACCTCTTTCTAGTTTCCCCAAACCCAGCAGATTGAGTGTCTTGCTGTCATCTATTCTCTGTAGTTGTTTCATCCAGTGGAGCTGGGCTGCTGTGAATATTAATTTAAAGCTTATGAGTTGACTGAAGTTTAGGAAATTGTTGTCACTAATCTTGTCCTGACATTTCATGTTGAGCGTATGATGAATATATTAAAACTGTTCCAGAAGCTAGAAGGCTGGACACCACAACAATAGTAATAAGAGTAATTACAGTGATAATAGTAATAGAAGTAGTAATAGTAAATTTTAAACTCTTACTGCGCTGATTGCTTCTGGCTTACCTTGGGGATGAGGACCAAGAAGAGGAGTCACAATGGGTTCTTGACTAACATAATCCTTATCTGAGATAGCCTGAAGGGAGTCTACTAAGTGAACAAGTTCATCCTGGCTGCCCTCATGGCCGAGAAAAGAAAGAGCAGGGCTCTCAAGAATTTCTGTACTGTTAAAGGGCCATGATCGAGCCAGTATGACACAGTGGATAGAGCACGGGCCTGAGTCAGAAGGTCATGGGTTCTAATCCCGGTTCCGTGGCTTGTCTGCTGTGTGACCCTTGGCAAGTCACTTAACTTCTCTGTGCCTCAGTTTCCTCATCTGTAAAATGGGGATTGAGACTGTGAGCCCCACGTGGAACAGGGACTGTGTCCAACCCTATTTGCTTAAGCACTTAGTATAACAAATACCATAATTACTATTATTATTAGTGAGTGACCAATGAAGAGATTCTACTTTGAAGCAACTTTCCTCAGGGTTCCAGATGCTGGATTCGAACTGTCAATCAGTCAATCAGTAGTTTTGACCAAGACCCTAGTGGTTGCTAGGCCTTATGGAATAATTAAGAGCCTATGGAGTTAATGCAGTATAGGAAGTGTTAGGAAGAGTACAATAATAGCAAGGCACTTAAGGAACTCGTAATTTAATTGGGAAGATAGACAAAAACAAATGAAAGTGAAAGCCAGAAGAAAAAATAAGGAAAAAGCAGAACAAATGCAAGGAGATGAAACAGCTAAATAAATAACTGAGTATTCAGTTAAATTTAAGAATAGCATGTATGAAAATATAAAAATATACATCTGAGGGTAGGAATAATAATAATAATGTTGGTATTTGTTAAGCGCTTACTATGTGCCGAGCACTGTTCTAAGAGCTGGGGTAGACACAGGGGAATCAGGATGTCCCATGTGGGGCTCACAGTCTTAATCCCCATTTTACAGATGAGGTAACTGAGGCACAGAGAAGTTAAGTGACTTGCCCACAGTCACACAGCTGACAAGTGGCAGAGCTGGGATTCGAACTCATGACCTCTGACTCCAAAGCCCGTGCTCTTTCCACTGAGCCACGCTGCTTCTCCAACGTACACAGAAAGTACACAGGTGCTGAGAGCAGGTGTTGACCTGATGTGATTTGGGTGTTGTGAATAAACTGGGGAACACTTGCCTCCCTGAATAAAGTCTTTGCCTCTCTAAGAAAGAAACTGCCAAGGTTAGAACAAAATTCCCTTTTGCCTTTGTGTTCCCCACAAAAGCAGAGTGAGGCACCTCACAGATCCCCAAGGAAGAATCTCTGTGTCCCTTACTTTGCAGCTTTGCAAATCCACTGATAATGGCCACCTTCCCACCAAAGTCACCCAGGGCCCCCAGTATCAGATATGCTCGGTGCACACCAGGCCTTAGGGATATAAGCTTCAGCTATGCATTCTTGACCCATCTCCACAGTGACCTAGTGAGAAAACCAGTAATTGACCCCAACCCCCCTCCACTACCTCCACTCCCTGAAACCAAGGGCTCCTGTTTCCTGACATTCCCTGGGCACTCCAGGCCAAAGCCATATAAACTGCAACTGAGTTCCCTTAACATTGCCCCCATCAAACAGCCAGTCACTGAGGAGACACTAACCCATCTGGCCTTTCCCCACCCCAGCTGGAAAGAGATACATAGTCACAGTATGAGGCCTCCACAAAACTTCCCGAAGACTGGTGGCTACTGCAGTAATTGCTGTGGCTTTGTACTCTGAGCTGTGAGGAACTTAAAATTATTCTCCTCTAGCCACAGCACCCCACTGATGTTTGTTTTTATTTTGTGTATCTGTCCCTGTTTTATATTGCTTTAGTGCGTTATTGTTTCACCATTCTTTATGCTGCTTCTTTATGTTTCTATATCTAGGCCCCTCTCTCCCTACTGCTTTTAGATTTTGAGCTCCCCGAGGGCCAGATACTGAATCTAATTCCTACCAAATTATTCTTTCCCACAACTTAGTAGATGGTCTGCACATAGTAAAGGCTTAATAAACTATTTTATCACTACTTCTACTACTCTGGGAGATTAGGGTTTCTCCACTTTAGTTTCAGGGCAGAAATAGGTTTTAGGGACATGGTTTTCCCTTAGCATTTATGAATGTGGCTAAAGACAAGTGTGAATAATAATAATTGTGGTATTTGTTGTTAAGCACTTACTATGTACTAGGCTGGGATATACACTAAATAATTAGGTTGGATCCAGTTCTATACCCCATAGAGCTCATAGTCTTAGTCCTCATTTTACAGGTGAGGGAACTGAGTGACAGAGAAATTAAGTGACTTGCCCAAGGCCACACAGTAGACAAGTGGCAGAGCAGGAATTAGAACCCAGGGCCTCTGACTCCCAGGCCCGTGTTCTTTCCACTAAGTCACTCTGCTTCTCGTGAAATCTTGATTGCTGGGTTTACCTATTTTCCAGTGTCACCAAAGGCAGGAAGATACTTAGTGAGGACAGAAGAAATTAGGCCTGAAGTGAAGGAGTGTGAGAGTTTGGAGGACATAGGACATTTTGCTAAAACAACACCTGGAGTCTCTGAACTCCATCTTTTCGCTCCCTTTACTGGTCCCTGAGGCTGGACCTGTGCAGGTCCCACATCGTAACCTAGCCCTGTTCTCTAGCCCAAAGTTGAACTTGTCAAAGAGCCTGAACTTGTGCTGGTCATACTGGCCAAACCTTCACTAGTCAGGTCCCATACAGCTACTGGAATTTCAAACGGTAATATTGTTGTTGAAATTATAAATGCATTTTTCTTAAAGATAACTCTAAGGACGACCCTAATTTTTTTTCATTAGACTTTCTTTTTGCCTTGGTCACAATTAAGTGCTTAGAACAGTACTTGGCGCATAGTAAGGGCTTAACAAATGCCATCGTTAATTAATTGGATTAGTCCCACAATTAGTTCCATATGCCCTATCTTGTTAAGCAACAGAGAGTCCATTGGATTACAGATGCATTTTCAATATAAGAATACATACATTGAATCCTCTTAATATTTTGAAATTTTAATATAATTTTATTTTTTATTTGATAATAGAAAAAGTCTTCAGTTTGGATAGTATGGATAATGAACTACATAACCATCTCCTGAATCTTTAAGAAAATTGAAGGCAGACTTTCTTGAATACCTGAGAAAAGAAAGGAGTATTATTTTTTAATTTTTCATTATTTTTAATTAGCAATAATATTAAAAGTCAAATGAAGGCTCAAGTGCTAACTCGATACCTAAGCATTATAGTTTGTTTTTCAATAAACAGTTGAATTATTTATTCAATAAATACAAGAATAGTTTTTATTCTTGATTGTTGCATTATTCATTCTCCACTCATAACAACAATTGAATTTTCTTATGTTATTTCACATGGAGGTTATAAGTATACCAGTATGGAAAATAAGCCCCAAGTAGTGCAGTCATATTAAAATGGAAAACTTTTTTGACAAGTTTTTGACAAGGGAATACTAGTTTCTCAGAATTTATCCCATCCCTAGTCTTTCAGTGTAGTTGACTGAACTAGACAAGTCAAAAGAAAACCCTTATTAAGGTGATAATTGACTTGAAAACTGAAAATGGGTTAATACATGTAAATGAGTCTTTCTAACAGACACTTTAGGAAAGAAAAAACTTTCTGCCATGGTTCATGCAGGCCCCTCAGCCTGAACTTGTGCCTGCCCCTCAGACTAAAATTGTGGTGGCATCTCTAGTTGTTCCTGTGACAATATTCCCTAAACTGTTCCTTTTTTCTTTTCCTTTTTCTTTGGTATTTAAGTGCATACTATGTGTCCAACACTGTTCTAAGCTCTGGGCAGATAGAAGTGACTCAGGTCGGACACAGTCTGATCCACAAAGCCAATCCTATACCTATATCCATGGTGGGTAACCTGGAAATTCCTAGCAAGAGGAGGCCTAGCTCCATGAGGCTCCCCTATCTATCTAGCTAAGCTCCCTTAGGCCCCATAGCTCAAGCTAAGACCCTAACATGATTGCTAAGCAACTGCAACAATATAGCCATAACTTTGTAGCTTGTGATTGCAGGAAAGTAGATGCCTAACAGATTAGGACATGGAAGCCTAACTTGACGGTTGAGAGGAAATGGAGCTCACACTTACGCACCTGTCTATATAAGTGAAAAATCCTTCCCCATCACCCCCAACTCGAACCATCACTGGGCTTCTCCAAGGGTTGTTAGCACACAGCTGCTGCTCAGAAGCTTGATCATTTTTCATGTACCGTTTTCCAGAGTCCCCAGGGGCCAAAAGAACTCACTGATCATAATATCCCCAGTAATTGGACACTATGAGAATGCAGACACCCCTTTAACTCTGAAATATATCAAACCTCAGCTACACTGATGGTGTCCTCTCCTGGTTCTTCTCATCTCTCTGGCTGCTCCTTTTCACTTTCTTTTACAGACTCCTACTCGGCCACCCACCCCCTTGAGGTGGGAGTTCCTCAAGGCTCAGTCCTGGGTTCCCATCTTTTCTCCAGCTAAACTCACTCCCTTGGAGAACTCATTCATTCTCATGACTTAAACTACCATCTCTTCAAGAATGAATCCCAAAATTACCTCACAAGTGCTGATATCACATCTTCTCTGTAATCTTACATTTCTTCTTGCCTTAGGAATTTGCCTATCTGAATATCCCACTGACACCTCAAACTAAATATGTCAAAAACAGTACTCCTCATATTCCCACCCAAACCATGACCTGCTCCTGCCTTTCCTATCAATACAGACAACATCACTATTCTCTCTCTCTCCCAAACCAAATACCTTTATTCTACCTGTGACTCATCTCCATCAGTCAACCCATATACTATATCTTTTACCAAATCCTGTCAGGTCTATCATCACAATGTTGCTAAAACACCCCTTTTTTCCCATACAAACTGTTACTATGCTGATCCAAGCATTTGTATCCCGCCTTGACTACTACATCAGCCTCTTTATTGACCTCCCTGACTCCTGCCTCTTCCCACTCCAGTCCATACTTCACTCTGCTGCTTGGCTCATTTCTCTAAAACTCATTCATTCCAACTCTCCACTCTCAAGAATCTGCAGTGGTTGTCCAACCACCTCTGCATCAAACAGAAACTTCTTACAAATGGCTTTAAATCACTCCATCAGTTCTCCCCATCCTACCTTACCTTGGTAGTTTCTTACCACAGCCCAGTCTGCACTCTTCTCTCTTCTAATGGCAGTTTACTCACTGTACCTCAATCTTGTCTATCTCACTGCAAACCCCTTGCCCATGTCCACCTTCTAGCCTGGAATCCCTCCTCTTCCATATAGACAGAGAACCAACTTGCCTACTTTCAAAGCCGTATTAAAATCACATCACCTCCAAGAGGACTTCCCTGATTAAGCCCTCTTTTCTCCTACTTCCTCTCCAGTGTCGCCTATGCACTTGGATTTGTAACTTTTAAGCACTTGATAGTCAACTCACCCTCAGTCTGACAGCACTAATGTCCAAACCCATAATGTATTTATTCATATTAATGTCTGTCTCCCCTTCTAGACTGTAAGCTCCCTGTGGGCAGAGAATATGTTTACCAACTCTATTTTATTGTACTCTCCCATGTACTTAGTCAAGTATTCTGCACGCAGTAAGTGCTCAATAAATACCCTTGATATGACTGGAATTCTTTGTTGGATTTTATCCTTGTGCTCAATGGACCAGTCCAAGGGAGAGCTGTTGTCCCCTGAAATAAACCTTACTAATGCTTACTGGAGTGTGCTGATACCTTGTGTTTGAGTGACCTGAGATCTCTCAGATCTAGTCTGGTACACCACAAAATGCAATCCTGGATAGGTCCTCCAGTCAGATCCTGAGCCAGAACTTAAACCCAAACCTATGTCACTCCTAAATTAAGTTCAATCCTGTCTTGGTCCCACAGGACCTGTGCCAGTCAAACAAGTTGAACATGCCCTGATCTACGATCCTGAACCTGTGCTGGTGCTCAAACAAACCTATGTTATTACTTCAACCCAACCCCCAATCTCCTCTGCTCCCATAGCCTTATCTGTACTCATACCCCAGCCCAAACATGTCCCCCCAATCTTAAATCTGTGCCACTTCCTCAGCCCCAAAGTGTGCCAGGTCCTCAGATGAACCTGGGCTGGTCATCTACCCCAGATCTGTGCCTGTCAGCCAAATGTTTTGACACTATAAGCTGAACCTGTGCCAGTCCCCTGATAGGAACCTATACTGATTCTCTTTTCAGAACCCGCTTTGGGAATCCAGTCCAGATCTGTGAGGATTCCTCCTCCCATGAATGTACAAGTCTCCCAGCCTGAAATTTTTTCAGTCCCTGAGGTTGAACCTGAGCCAATAATCCAAGAGCCTGTGCCAGTCCCCCAGTCCAAAGATGTGCTAGTCCCCCAGCCTTAATCTGAGTGGGCCCATATGCACAAACTTCTGCTAATCACCCATCCCAAAAATGTGTGTGTTCCTCATCCTGAACTCATACCTGTACCTCAAATCTATGTTGTTTTGTTATTATTATTATTATTATATTATGTACTTACTATATGTCAAGCACTCTTCTAAGTGCTGGGGTAGGTACAATTTAATCAGGTCGGACACAGTCTCTGTCCCACATGGGGATCACAGTCTAAGTGTGTAGGTCCCCCAAATTGAAGCTATGCCATTACCCATCCCAAACCCTCATCCTTAACCTGAGCTGATTCCCCCACCCTCAACCTTATAATTAATAATAATAAAAATAATACTTGTTAAGCACTTACTATGTGCCAAGCACTGTTCTAAATGCTAGAACAGATACAGTTTAATCAGGTTGTACACTGTCACTGTCCCACATAAGGCTCACACACTTAATCCCCATTTTACAGATGAGGTAACTGAGGCAGAGAGAAGTTAAGTGACTTGTCCAAGGTCACACAGCAGACACATGGAAGATCCGGGATTGGAACCCAGTTCCTTCTGACTCTCAGGCCCGTGTTCTATCAACTAAGCCTCACTGCTTCTTTCCTGTACCATTTTCCCAGGCTGGACCTGTGTCAGTGTTTCAAGTCAAACTTGTGCCAGTTACCCAATATAAACCTGTATCAGTCTCCTAGACCTAAACTCAGCCAGTCCCCCAACTCTGAAATTGTGGTGGTTCACCATGTTGAATCTACGGGAGCCTTCCAAGCAGAAACAGCTCTATGCTTATCTCGCCAAACTAGAATCTGGATTGAATGTGTCCTGGTATCCCTGCCCAAGCCTATGCTGATCTGCCAGTCAGAACCTCTGCTTGACCCTGGCCTGATTCTAATCATGTCCTTCTGGCAGAACTAGTGTTGGAAGTATAGCTTGTAACTGTGCCAGTTCCCCATCCTGAAATCTGGATCAGTCACCCTGACTGAATCTCTACCAATATTCTGTGTTGAACGCACACTAGTACCCAGCCTGAACATGTGCTGATCCTCAATCCCAAACCTGTACTGGCCCCTCAGCCCAAATTTGTGCCAGTTCCCAAAAATCAAGCTGTTGCCTGTTCCCCATCCCATATCTGTACAGTTCCTCAAGCCTTAAAGTGCATCAGTCCTTCATACTGTACATCTGTTGGCCACCCAGAAAACATAGGCCAATTCCCAAGTCAAGCTGTGACAGCCAGTTTCACAGCCCTCCACACTTAGAAGAGGGCTCAAGAAAATCCCTGAAGGCATAGTCAACTAATCAGAGAGGGGGATTGAGGAGGCAGTAGAGGGTTCATGTTGGACTAATAGGAAGACCTTCAGTCTTTGTGTCTGGGGGAGCAGGACACAAGAACAGCTGGTGTTCTGAACACTGGGATGGGCATAGCGCATAGGAAGGGATCAGAAAAGATCTCTCAAGGTTTGGAGTCCTGTCTAGACAGTCTAGCCACTGGCTAGAACTCTGGAGAAGGAAGAGAGGCTCCTTCCTCCTGAGGAAGAAAATAATGTGAGACCCAGGATGTCTCCAGGGAAGTACAGGGTGTCCTTGATGTGGAGGTAGTAGATTCTGGGAAAAGTGGTTTGCACTGGATTTGTTTCCATTTGCTAACTTGAGAACTCACTGAATATTGTTAAGATTCAAAATCTTGGTTTCTGTTTCTGGAAGGGGGTAGGGGAGAAGTTCCAGGTACTAGGGAGACACGTGGCTGGGGGAGCAGTGGACAAAGGAAGGAACACTTGTCTGCAGGCTTCCTGCAGTCAACCACAGGAGGGGTGGTGATAGGCTAGTCTCCCAATGATTTCTATGCCTTTGGAGAGGCAGGATTTAGCCATAGATTGGTGGCAGTGAGAGAGATGCAGGAACTTGGGAAGCAGTGAATAGGATACTCCAAACCCTGCAAGATAAGAATAGGAGAATTGGAGGGCTTTAGGACCCAGAGTAGGCTGAAAGGGGTCCAGTCGCTTCTAAAGGTCTCCGGGGAGGGGAGGGTATTCTTTTGGCCTGGGTTTAGGGCTGAGAACTCCCAGTAATGTTACATGAGGCTATGCTGGTTCTTCAGTCCAAACCTGTGCCAAACCCACAGCCAGAACACGTGCCAGTCCCCAAGGCCTAACCAGTACTTGTCCCCCAGTCTGAACCTTTGTTAATTTGCCAGGCTGAACTTTTGCCTTTTTACCAGTCCAAAGTTGTGCGAGATCTCCAGCCCAAACTTGTACTATTCCACCCATCCACCACACCCATCAACCCTACCAAAGTTGTTTCCCTTCGCCAGGCAGTACATGGAGCATTCTCCAAGCAGAAACTGCAGGTCCCCCATTTCAAACCTCTGCTGGTCCTTTGGCCAGAATGTGTGCTGATTCCCCGAAGTTGAAGCTGTGCCAATCTTCCAACCTGATCTGTGCTGGTCTTAAAAAGAAATCCTGAGCCACTTCCTCAGACAGAACTTGTACCCAACCCTTGGCAATGCACAATGATGATGATGAGGATGGTAATGTTAGTGGTATTTGCTAAGCACTTATTATGGGTCAAGTGTTGTATTAAGTAATGAGGCAGATACAAGATAATCAGGTCAGACACTGTTCCTGTATCCCATAGGCTCACAATTATAATAGCCCAGACTAAATATCTGCCAATCCCCAATCCTGATCCAGAGAAGGTCCCCCAGGTAGAACCTATGCCAGGATACCAGCCAGAACCTGTGCTAGGCCCCCAGCCTCAAACCATGCCAGAACCAGTTCTGATAGTCCATGCCAAATCTTTTATCGGTCCTCCATCCCAAAACATATATAAGTCCCCCAGCCTGAAACAATATCGCATATATATGCCAAACCTGAGTTGGCACTCCATTCCCAAGCATATGCCTTTCCCAAGTCTGAAATTGCTCCCATCCTCCATCACTTCCCAAGGCTCGGGCCTTCCAGCCCCATACTCCATGTTTGACCTGGGCTTGTCCCTAAATCCATACTTTGAATCTCTACCTATACTCCAGGCTAAACCTTACAAGTCCTAAACCTTACAAGTCTGAATTTCTGCCAGACCTCCAAGTCAAAACTGTGCCAGTCCCTCTGTATGAAACCATTTTGGACACCCAGCTTGAATCTACGCTGGTCTTCAAACCAGAACCAGGGCTGATACTACCGCCCAAATCTGGGCTGGTCCCTAGCCAGGAATCAGTGCTGCTGTTCCATCCTAATCTGCTCCAGTCTAACAGCATAAAAGGTGCAGGCTCCCAGGCTGTTCCATCCTAATCTGTTCCAGTCTAACAGCATAAAAGGGGCAGGCCCCCAGGCTGAAAATGTGCTGGTATTGTACTTTTCCAAGTGCTCAGTATAGTGCACTGCACACAGTAAGTGCTCAATAAATCCTACTGATGAATGAATGAATGAATGGACCCCCATCCCAAAACTTGTCCATGTCCTCCAGTCTGAACCTGAGCCAGTCTTCCTGGCTGAACCTGCACTGGTACCCTACCACCAACATATGCCTGCTGTCCATACCATAGCTATGCAGGGTTCTGGGTTTAAAACTGTGTTGATCCCCAAAGTTGTACCTCCTCTTGCCCTCCCCCAATCCCCAATCCCTAACCTTTCCCAGTCCCCCAGGTTCTAACTGTGCCTTTGCCAGGCAACCAGTCTGAACCTATGCAGGTTATACAACCCAAACCCATAGTGATCTTCCAACTTGCACCTGAGCCAGTGTCCCAGTCTGAAATTGTGCCAGTCCATTAGAATGAACCTGAGCTGGTAATAATAATAATAATAATGTTAATGATAGTATTTGTTAAGCACTTACTATGGGCCAGGCACTGTTATAAGTGCTGGGGAAGACACAAGCAAATCAGATTGGACAGTCCCTGTCCCACTTGGGGCTCACAGTCTCAATCCCCATTTTACAGATGCGGTAACTGAGGCACAGATAAGTGAAGTGACTTGTCCAAGGTCAAACGGCAGATAAATGGAGGATCCAGAATTAGAATATCCACTACACCATGCTGCTTCTCCTGCTTGAATCTGTGCTTGATCCCCAGGCCACACCTGGAATTATGCACTGGCCCAAATCTTTACTGTTCCCCTGGTTGAACCTGCCCTAAATCCCCATCCCAAAACTGTGACTGTTAAAATAAAGAAAATATGTGGGTTCCCCATTATAAAACTGCCAGTCTATCCGACAGAACATATGCTGGTCCCCAAAGCTAAACCAGTGCCAGTTGCTGAGCTTGATACTCCAAGACTGATCCTATGCTAGTCCTCAACCAGAACCTGAGCCAATCCTCTAGCCTGAATTTGTGCCTGCCCCCAAGCTGTACCTGTGCTGGTCCCCAAGCCTGAGTATATATGCAAGTCCCTTAGAAAGAACCAGCACCAGTAGTCCCAGTCACCTGGTCTGAAGCCACACCAATCCATGAGTCTGGTCCTCTACCTGTCTTTCAGATTAGACTTGTTCCAGTACACCAGTCTGAAATTGTGCTGGTGCCTCATTCCAAACATGTCCAGTTCCTTTTGTGGGTTGCCCACCTCGTACTTTAAGGTCCTCAAGCCTGAACCCAGGCTGAACCTGTGCCGGTCTCTCAGTCTGAAACGTGTTCCAGTCCCTGAAACTACCAACCGAAACCCAGAGATAACTGTGATGGTCCCCCAGGCAAAACATGTACTGGTTGTCCATGCCTAACTGGTGTATGTCCCCCATCCTGTATCGCTACTAGTTCCCCAACCTGGAACTCTACTGGTCCTGCAGCCTAAACCTAAATCAGACCCTTAGGCAGTTCCTCTGTCTGTACCCAATCCCGAACCTGTGCCAGTTCCCAAGTGTGAAATGCTGATTCCCCCAACATGAACTTGTACTGAATTAAGCCAGTTCTTTCTGCTTGAATTAAGCCAGTTCCTAACCCAAACTCATGTAAGTACCCCTGGAAGATCTTGGACTGATCCTGCACCTGAATCTATGTCAGAACCTATGTCAGATCCTGCCCCTGAACCTATGTGGGAAGCAGTATGTTGTAGTGGATAGAGCACGGGCTTGAATGTTCTGGGTTCTAATCCTAGCTCCGCCACTCGTCTGCTATGTGACCTTGGGCAAGTCACTTCGCTTCTTTGTGTCTCAGTTGTCTCATCTATCAAATGGGGATTGAGACTGTGAGCCCCACGTTGGACTAGGAGTGGGTCCAACCGGATTTGCTTGTGTCCACCCCAGAGCTTAGTAAAGTGCCTCGCAGCTAGTAAGCGCTTAAAAAATACCATAATAATAATTATTATTCCCTGTCTGAATCTGTGCTAGTCCCTTATTCTATACCTGTGCCTGTCCTCATTATTGAACCTGTGCCAGTTCCTCAGTTTGGACTTGTGTAAATTTATCAGTCTGAAGCTAGGCAGTTTCCCCCATCCCAAACCTGTTCTGGTAACTCAGACTTTAATCTGGGCCAGTCCCTCAGTCTGAATTTATCCTGATTCCCCAGGAAGAGACAGTGCAGGCTGTACGGTCTGACCTTTTACCAAAATCTGAATCAGTCCCGAAGCCTGAAACTGTGCCAGTCCCCCGGGCAGATCCTGTGCCAGTTTCACAAGCCAAATCTGAACTGATACCCAAGACCAAATATGTGATGGTCCCCTGCCTTAAAACGCTTTCAGGCCCTGTACAGGTCCAGAACCTAAAACAGTGCCTCTCATCCAGGCTGTTCCTCTATCAATCCCCAATCCCAAACTGTTCTCCCTGCCTGAACCTTTGCCAGTTGACCATCTGGAATCTGTTCCAGGCCCTCAAGCCGAACTGAACCCTTTTCCTTCCCGCAGCTTGAACCTGACCACGCCTCTGTGTTCAAACCTATACCAGTTGCCCATCTCAAAACTGTGGTGGTCCCGAATTCCCAACACATGCCAAGTCACCCAAGCCAAATCGGTGTAGGTCCCTGAGCCCAGAGTTGTGCCAGTCCCTCAGTCTGAATCTGTACTGGTCCCCCAGGCAAAGTCAGCACTAGTAGTACAGTCCCAAACTGTATTGCTCCACCAGTCTGAAACTATGTCAGTCCCTAAACTTAAGTCTCTTCCTGTCACTTAGACTGATGCAGTGCTCATCCTCCAGACTCAACAAAAGCTGGACCTTCTACCCAAACTTGTGCCAGTCATCCATTCCAAATGCATATTATTCCCTCATGCAGTCCTGTGCCAGTCTCCCTCCCAACCCTTTGCAGGTCCATAATCCTCCATATATGCCAATCCCAGAGACTAAACCTTTTCTGGTCCCCCGTACTGAATCTTTGCAAGTCCAAAATTCAGAAGCTTTACCTTTCACCCAGGCCATATCTTGGCCAATCACGCAGCCCAAATCTGAGCCAGTCTCCCAGCCTGCATATCTGCCAACCCTCTATTTCTAAGCTGCAACCATTACCTTAGCCCTACAGGCTCTTTCTGTGCTTCCTACCCTCTAACTTTATCCCATTTTAATCCTACGCCAGTTCCCCAGGCCAAACCTGTGAAGGTCCCTAGGTAATTCTGTGCCAGTTCCCCAGCCCAAACGTAAACTGGTGTCTCACCCTGAATCTTTGCCCACCCTCCAGTCTGAACCTGGACCAGTCCCCTAGTCTCTTCTTATACCACTCCCCCAGCCTAAACTTGTGCCAGACATCCTTGCCAAATGTGTACTGGTTCTTTAGTTTCAATTTTGTGCCAGTCTCTCAGTCTGATTCTGAGCTGACCCTCCTGCACAAACTTGTGACAGTCATCTAAAAGTATGGGCCATATCCTCACCCCAAACCTATACCTTTCCACCACCAGGGCCTATACTGATCCCCTGACCCAAATTTGTTCCAACCACCAATCCCATCCTTGTGCAGGTGCACAATATTCTATATGTGCCGGTCCCCCATACCAAATTTGTACCAATCTTACAGACCGGACTTGTGTCTGTTTGCCATATCAAACCTGGGCTGATCTGAAAGCCTAAATGAGCTCCAATTACCCATAAATAGATCTGGACACTGGAAAATACCTAATAAATTTTGCTCCCTTGAAAAGCTAAGTAATATTCTGAATCTGCTTCATGACACTACAAGTGGCCTGTAAAAGAGTTGGAGATATCCTGTACTATCCATTTCCAACCATTTCCCAATCCCAGTGAGATATATACAGAATGGAATACATAATGTATTGGCACATATTCTACATGATCATGCTGGAAAATAAAATGAGAAACCTGAATACAGGTTCCTCTCCTCTGGGAACCACTTCCATCAGAAAAGCTTTGAGCATAATTCAAAGTTAGCCAGCCCTCAAGTAAGTATAGAGTGAGGAGTAAAGAGACCTGTTTTTTTTGTATGGTATTTGTTAAGCACGTACGATGTACCAGGCTAAGCACTTGGATAATTACAAGATAATCAGGTTGGACACAGTCCATATCCTATGGTCTTAATCCCCATTTTACAGATGAGGTAACTGAGGCACAGAGAAGTTAAGTGACTTGCCCAGAGTCACACAGCAGACAAGTGGTGGAGCAGAAATTAGAACCCAGGGCCTCTGACTCCCAGGCCAGTGCTCTATGCTCTAGGCGAATCTGCTTCTAGTCCCAGTTCTGACCATGGTTTTCTGCATAGCCTTGGGTAAATCACTTAAACTCGTGGGTCACTGTTTCCTCATCTGTAAAATTGAGGCTAGTGATATGTGGCTCTCCATCTTTCACAGGGATGTTAATAGGATAAATGAAATAACTATATGTGATATGGCTTTGGAAAACTAAAATTATTATACAAAAAACCAAGGTATTATTATCACTATAAAGTCCTAAAAACAGTCATTCAAAAATTACTGCATTCAAATGCCTGTGTCCTAGAAGCACACATGTAAACTGCTTTACCAAATGATGATGATGGTATTTGTTTAGTTCTTACTATGTGTCAAGCACTGTTATAAGCACTGGGGTAGAAACAAGATAATCAGGTTGGACACAGTACCTGTCCCACATGGGGCTCACAGTCTTGTCAGCCAGGCACTATGGAGCGATGGTAAATTTAAAGAAAACTGAAATAAATGTATCAGCTTGCACCAGCCAGCTCCTCAAAATGTATCAGCTCTCACTCTTTCATAGCACAAAGCTAAAGACTGTCAGAAGATTCTCTTACCCAGGCAGCACAATGACCAATATTGCAGCAAGAAGCCCAGCACATCCTTTGGGAAACTGTCAGATAGAACATGGAGGCAGCGTGGTGTTAGATTCCATACTACAGTTTTACAGAGCTTTAATGCTGTCGTATCCTCTCACAGCTATGAGACCTGGACCACCCTCAGCACCCTCAGCCTAGAGCAGTCCCATCGCATACTCAACATCAAATGGCTGAATATGGTAAGCTGAAGGCATGGAGGAGAGCAGAAATATTTTATACATTAAAACAAACCTTCAGACAATTTTGCATCTAGTCTGAAAACCGGGAGCCAGTCGACACAGATAGATCAGCATGGGGCATTGCAAAAAAGGAGAGGTTTTTGAGTGGAAGTTTCCAAAGGGTCATCAAACAAGACAATGAAAATGAAAACAGCACCAGGTGCTGTAAAAAACAAGGGGCAGAATGTATTATATGGTTGGGACTGTGGGTCACTATGCTGGTCAAGGGTGTACGTGATAGGATTGCAGTTTGGTAATCTTCAACTCCCTAGAGAATGAAAGACTTCGGGGAATCCTCTGTTGTTCCAATTCCTCCCATCAAAATATTTATTTATGATAGGGGCCTCCTGTCCCTCCTGTGATTAGTTCCCCCAGGCAGAATCCGATTGGTCAAAAATTCTGCCTGTTAATCTCTCACACCAGTGACCCAATCCCCTTTCGGCTTTGAACCAAAGTACTCGGTTCCCACTGTATCCTACTGCTCATGGCATCAGGTACTCTCTTTCTGAGATGACCTGAGTACCAGTCCCAGTCTCTTTCCTTAGCAAAAGAAAAACATCTGGCACAGGGATACAGAAACTGCAGAGCTGAGGGGAAGAAAAGAGTTTGCCTACTATAGCTGGAATTTGGAGTGGAAGGAGAGATAGATGTATTTCTCCTTTTACAAGTTGGGAAGAGTTGCATTACTTTAAGTAGAAGTAGATAAGAAAAGTCTAATAATAAACCACAATTAAGTGGGAGGAAAAGCAGAGAAAGTTTTCTCCAGCCCCTGCCCAAGGATTAGAGTTTATTGTTCTGCATTGGAAACTGGGAGGATGAGTCTGAACCCAGCCTCACTCACCTGAGACCTAGGTTTATAATCTTTCACAAGTGGCTGCATGGGATATTTGCTCTAGGAAATCAGTCAATCATATTAATTGAGGGCATTCTTTGTGCAGAACACTGCACTTAGCATTTAGAAAAGGACTACAGTGGCCCAAAGTCTGCTACTGTCTCATATTGATTAATCTTTTCAGTTCCACACATACCCAGTAGGTGAATTTCACCATCAGTGGTATCTTCATGTACAAAAGACAATTATTTTATTTCCTCTCTTCCAACTCTCATGCAACCCACTGCACTCTGACCACTGCCCTCTTTACTCCACACCAACAGCCTGCTTTATAAGTATAAGAATATTTACGTAAATATTATGGGGCCAGGGTGGGCTTCATAGTGTTTAAGGGTTTGATAGTTAAGATACAGATACATACAGATGGGAGGTTGGAAAGGGAAACATAAGGCTTAGTCTGGGAAGACTTCTTGGAAGAATTACGATTTTAGGAGGGCTTGCCAAATCCTGTTTGCCGCAGCCAATGACCATCCTAATCCCATAGACCACCCCTTTCTCCTGGAAACATTATCTAACTTTGGCTTCTCTGACACTCTCTTCTCCTGGTTCTTTTCTTATCTTTGTGACCATTCTTTCTCACTCTCTTTCCTAGGCTCCTCTTCTGTGCTCACAGTACACTTTTGGGTCCCCTTCTATTTTCCATGTATACCCACTCCCTTGGAGAGCTCATTCATTTCCAAGACTTCAATTATCACTACCGAGATGATTTCCAAATCTCTCACTCCAGTTCTGACCTCTCTCCTTCTCTACAGTCTTGCATTTCCTTCTCCCTTCAAGACATCTCTACTCAGATGTCCTACTGAAACCTTGAACGTAACATGTCCAAAGCAGAACTTATCATCTTCCCCACCAATATTTCCTTCCCTGACTTTCCTATAACTGTAGATAGCCTCACCACCCTCCCTTTCCCCCAAGCCTGTAACCTTGGCATTATCTTCAACTCATCGTTTTCTTTCGGCTCACACATTCAATCTGCCATGAAATTCTGTAGATTATACTTTCTCAACATTTCCAGAAACCCCCGTATTCTCTTCATGAAAACTGCTACCAGCTGATTCAAGCTCTCATCTTTTCCTGCCTTGATTACTGCATCAGCCTCCTCACTGAACTCCCTGCTTCATGTCTCTTCCTTCTCCATTAAACAGTAAATGCTCAGTGTTGGGCAGACAGTTATCTTCCTTTGAAGAACAAACTCAAGCGCCATCTCACGTATGATTCAAAGGCCCCCAGGAACCTCCCAATTCCCCTTGTGCTTTTTTTTTCCACATCACTTATGAATTTCAACTTGAAGCTATCTGAAGTAGAGGTATATAGCTGGGTCCAGAGAATTTGTCCCCAAGTTTCTCTTTTCCTAATACTGTAATCATTATATCCTCTATTTTGCTCCACCAGGATGATAGTGGGCTGGCATTAAGGTGCTACTGTGGTTGGCAAAAGCTGTGTGTGCATGTATGCCCTACTACCTGAGTGATCTCATCTGCCCTCCATTACTACATCAGTCCCCAGTTTCCTAAGTAGAAGTGAGTGATTAGCCCAGTGATGGATTCTCTCCAAGGGAACAACAAGGCAAAGGGCACCTGAAGGTTTTTAAGCACAGGACAACAGGCCATATTTACAGCAGAAGTGACCGCAGCTTATTCCTAATTTTGTGCCATAGTGCCTGACCTGCTAGGTGGTTGCTGTGTTAGCAACTAAAACCTTCCCTGTCCATATCAGCCAGTTATTTTCCCACATTCTTGCTAACCCTATACACCACAAGAAATGCCCTAGGTGGCTTTTTAAGTCAGAAAACTGCACTACTGCTGACCTAGGCCCAGCAGACAGATATGGGTCTAGAATCCAGTCTAGTGAATATGCCACATGCAGTTACCTTAACTGAATTTCCAAGGTTTACACTTTCTGAGCAACTCCTTCCAGAAATTATGTTACAGAAATAGCTATTCCTCCTCCAGCTTCTTCCCCTTTACTACTCTGAAGGTAATCCCTCTGGTCACTTCAGCAATGTTTAGCCAGCCCCCTCTTGTTTGGATGGTTGCTAAGGAGCAGAACAATGAGATTTTCCAAATCTGGGACTCCTGTTTGAATCTTTAGGTAAAACTGCAGGAACAATTAGAATGGCTAGCTGTAGTATCCTCATCTCAGTTGCTTTGTGGACAGAGGATGGTTCTTCGATTTAGTTGCTAAGAGGACAGCAATGGAGCCTGGGCCTGTGAACAGATCCAGCGGGAACTCACTGTCAAATCCAGGACACCATCATCAAAATTGAAAACTAACGGCCACCTATTTCCTAAGAAATATGGATCAGGATCTGCCAACGGCTTAATCTCTCCTGGCAGATCTGATCGCAGAGCTAAAGAATGCATGAAAGAAGTAATCCTAGGGATTACTCATCTATCCTTCAAGCCTCCATTATTTATATATTAATCTGTGAAAATTTAATGGTAAGGTGAAAGTTTCCCCTTCAAGATAAATGTTTTTCATTCATTTAACAATTAAGAGTTAAGAGATCTTCAGTTTATGACCAAATCCTGTTGGTTCTTCCTCCGCAACATTTCTAGGATCTACCCCTTCCTCCCTACCTTAGCAATCACTAGACACCTTCCATATCCCAACTTGCCTACTATATCAGATTTCTCACTGATTTCTTTGTTCCAAGTCTCTCCTTTAACCAGTTCCTACTCCCCTCTACTGCCTGGATCATTTTTCTAATACAGCATTCTGCACACATCTCCCCACTACTCAGAAACCCCCATTAGTTGCCTACTCCTCTCTGCATCAAGGAGAAACATCGCACCATTGGGTTCCAGGTACACAATAAACACTCTCCCTCCTTCTCATCCACTGTCTTCTCCCACTACATCCCATCTTACATTCATTATTTGAAGCAAGCTAACCTACTCGTTGTGCCTCATTCTCAATTTCATGTGACTGACCTATTGCTGATGTCCCTTCTCTCTATGACTGGTCCACCCCTCTCCTTCATATCTGACAGACCACTTCTAAATACCAACATTAGTTACCCATCTTCAAAGTCCTTCTTCATTCATTCATTCATTCAATCACATTTATTGAGTGCTCCTGCAGAAGTCTTCTTCTGATTCCTAATCTCCCCCATTTAGATTCTCCGGTATCTACTTTCAATACTTCAGTCTATCTTCAGTACTTCCACATCACCTCAACACTTAAGTTTCCTTAGCACTTATATACATATCTCATGCATTCTACTACTTCCTGAAGTCTGTAATTTATTTTAATGTCTACCTCCCCTGCTAGACTTTAAACTGCTTGAGGACAGATATCTTATTTGTTAATTCTATTAGACTCTCCAAGGACTTAGTAGAGTGCTCTGCCCCCAGTAGAGACTCAATACAAACTGTTGATTGTTTACTGGAATGAGTTCCATTCCAAATGCCATAATTAAGGGTATCTGCTAATTGCTTTTAAAAAAACATCATTTGTTTTCTTTTTTTTGGTAGTTACTTGTTTGGCGTTCTCAATGTCGTCTTCTCTTGCTCCAACCAGACTAGAACCACCTCTTTAGGTTGTGCTACTTCAGCCATGATCTAGGAGAGGGAAGGAACAAAACTCCAAGCACAGCACAAGTTAGAAAATGACACCAGGCGTCCCGGAGTTGGGGAAGGAATAATGTTGACATGCACCTCAGTGGGAAAGTCCCTTTTTCGCAGGAAATAAGCACTCCAAGATAGCAGAATTGCTTGTAATACTAGGGAGACCTCTAAATAATGCAGACACTGAGTCCAAGCAGAAATTGATCAGAAACCCTGCAGGGATTTAAGTAGAGCTGACTACCTGTGGTCTGACCAATGCCTTTACCATAGCAACTGACAAGACTCATTTGAATGGTCATGGCAAGAGACTGTAACACACACTGAGCAGTGATGGGTGGAGAAGTAAGTAACTAACTGTGATGGTAGCAAGGCTTTTCAGCCTAAATCCCAGTTTTATGAGCATCCCAAGTCACTGTAGGAATGCCCAGAGCCTGGACAGCTTCCACTGGGCCCTAAAGGCCTCCAGATTCCTCATTTTGGAACTGCAGGCTTTAGGGTATTCTATTCATTGTCCCCTAAATTCCTCCACGGCAATTGTTGCATAATAATAATAATAATAATAATAATAATGGAATTTGTTAAGCACTTACTATGTTAGAAGCAGCGTGGCTTAGTGGAAAGAGCCCGGGCTTGGGAGTCAGAGGTCGTGGGTTCTAATCCTGGCTTCGCCACTTGTCTGCTGTGTGACCTTGGGCAAGTCACTTAACTTCTCTGTGTCTCAGTTACCTCATCTGGAAAAATGGGGATTTAAAAATGTGAGCCCCACGTGGGACAATCTAATTACCCTGTATCTACCCCAGCTCTTAGAACAATGCTCTGCACATAGTAAGCGCTTAACAAATACCATAATTATGTTATAAGCGCTGGGGTAGATACAAGGTAATCAGGTTGTCCCATGTGGGGCTCACTGTCTTAATCCTCATTATACAGATGAGGTAACTAAGACACAGAGAAGTTGAGTGACTTACCCAAGGTCACACAGCAGACAAGTGGCAGAGTCAGGATTAGAACTCATGGCTTTCTGACTCCCAGGCCTGTGCACTATCCACTACGCACAGCTGCTTCTAAGGCTGACTCAGGTGTCTCCCTGAAGGCATAGAGATGATAAGGTTCTAGGCTACCATTGCTGTCCTGGGCCTGACTGCAAGAATCCCAAAGACAAAGCACTCCTACCCATGGTTCCCTAAGTCACATTCATTCTATCATATTTATTAAGTGCTTACTATGTGCAGAGCACTGTATTAAGCCTTTGGGAAAGTACAATGCAACAATAAACAGTGACAATCCCTGCCCACAATGAGCTCACAATCTAGAGCAGGGGAGACAGATATCAGTATAAATAAATAAAATGACTGATATATACATAAGTACCGTGGGGCTGGGTGGAAGGGAGAGCAAAGGGAGCAAGTCAGGGCAATGCAGAGGGGAGTGGAAGATGAGGAAAAGTGGAGCTTAGACTGAGAAGGCCTCTTGGAGCTTATGTGCCTGCAATAAAGCGTCGAACAGGGGGAAAATAATTGTCTGTCGAATTTGAAGAGGGAGGGCATTACCGGCCAGAGGCAGGACGGAGAGACAGGTGAGATTAAGAAGCGTGGCTCAGTGGAAAGAGCCCAGGCTTGGGAATCAGAGGTCATGGGTTCGAATATCGGCTCTGCAGCTTGCCAGCTGTGTGACTTTGGGCAAGTCACTTCACTTCTCTGGGCTTCAGTTGCCTCATCTGTAAAATGGGGATGAAGACTGTGAGCCCCACGTGGGACCTCCTGATCACTTTGTATCTCCCCAGCACTTAGAATAGTGTTTTGCACATAGTAAGCACTTAACAAGTACCACCGTTATTAAGGTATAGTGAGAAGGTTACCACTAGAGGAATGAAGTGTCAGGGCTGGGTTGTAGAAAGAGAGAAGCAAGATGAGATAGGAGGGAGCAAGGTACTTTAAAGCAAATGGTGAGGAGTTTTCATTTGATGCAGAGGTGAATAGGCAACCACTGAAGATTTTTGAGGAGGGGGCACCATGTCCTGAACGTTTTTGTAGAATATGATTGGCCACAGAGTGAATTTTGGACTGGAATGGGGAGATTGGAATGGGGACCAGAGGTTCGGGGGTCAGCAAGGAGGTTGATACAGTAAACTGGAAGGATAGGATGAACAATTGTATTAACATGCAAGCAGCTTGGATGGAGAGGAAAGGGCCAATTTTCGTGATGTTGTGATGGAGGGAGCAACAGGATTTGGTGATGGTTGAATATGTGGGTGGAATAAGAGAGCGGAATCAAGGATAACATGAAGGTTGCAGGCTTGTGAGATGGGAAGGTTGGTGGTGCCATCTACAGTGATGAGAAAGTCCAGGAGAGGACAGGTTTTGGGTGGGAAGATAAGGAACTCTGTTTTGGACATGTTAAGTTTGAGGTGACAGGAAGACATCTAAGTAGAGATATCTTGAAAGCAGAAGGAAATGTGATCCTGGAGAGAGGGAGAGAGGTCAGGGGTGGAGGTTTAAATTTGGGTATCATCCGCATAGAGATGGCAGTTGAAGCCACGGGAGCTAATAAGTTCTCCAAGGGAATGAATGTAGATGGAGAATAGAGGGGACCCAGAACTGAACCTTGAGGGACCCCCACAGTTAGGGGGTGGGAGGGAGAAGAGGAGCCCAGGAAGGAGGCTGAGAATGAACAGCCAGAAAGATAAGAGGAGAACCAGGAGAGGACAGTGTCAGTGAAGCCACGGTTGGATAACTTTTCCAGGAGAAGGGGGTGGTCCAAAGAGTCCGAAGCAGCTTGTCGAGGAGTGTTGAGGAGGATTAGGATGGAGGAGAAGCATATGTTCCCCAGTCCCTACTGCAGGCATACAATAAGATCAAAGATCTCCATAATATTTAATAATTAATAACATTTAATAAAATCTTACATGGTAACAACAAAAGCAAATCTAATTTAAGCTGACTTTGCTTGGATCTACTACTTTCTCCTCCAGTACCCACTACACTGTCCTGTAGATATCCTGAGGCTCCTGTGCTTCTCCCGAACGTGGGCACAGGAGCTTTGCTCTTCCAGAGTCTTGGCTGATGGCCTCTGAACCTCCAGAGATACTCTTCGTTCACTCCCAGTGTCCATCCACTGTTCACAGCATGAGTTCTTCCCATATCCTGTTCTCCCAGGCACACCATTAGCTTCCCTTGCCTCAATATGGCCAAGGTTCTTCTTCCTCCACCAACCTGCCCCAACTACTTCCTCCCCAATCATTTTCATTCATTCTTTCAATTCATTCCTTCATTCACTGGTATTTATTGAGCGCTTACTGTGGGCAAAGCACTGTATTAAGTGCTTGGGAAGTACAGTTCAGCAACAAATAGAGACAATCCCTGCTCACAATGGGCTCACAGACTAGAAGGGGGGAGACAGACATCAAAACAAATAAACAAGCATCAGTAGTATCATAAGTAAATACAATTATAGCTATATACACATCATTAATAAAAATAAATAGAATTATAATTATAAATATGTACATGTATATACAAGTGCTATGGGGAGGAGAGTAGAGCAAAGGGAGTGAGTCGGGGTGATGGGGAGGGGAGGAAGAGCAGAGGAAAAGGGAGGCTTAGTCTGGGAAGGCCTCCTGGAGGAGGTGAGCTTTCAGTTGGGCTTTGAAGGGGTCAAGTGTGCTAGTTTGGCAGATTTGAGGAGGGAGAGCATTCCAGGTCAGAGGTAGGACATGGGACAAGGGTCGATGGTGGGACAGGTGAGAATGAGGCAAAGTGAGGAGGTTAGTGCCAGAGGAGCAGAGTGTGTGGGCCGGGATGTAGAAAGAGAGAAGGGAGGTGAGGTAAGAAGGGGCAAGGTGATGGAGAGCTTTGAAGCCGATAGTGAGGAGTTTTTGCTTGATATGGAGGTTGATAGGCCACCACTGGAGATTTTTGAGATGGGGGGTGACATGCCCAGAACATTTCTGTAGAAAGATAATACAGGCAGCAGAGTGAAGTATAGACTGGAGCGGGAAGACAGGAGGTTGGGAGATCACAAAGGTGCTTACTCTGTGCAGAGTATTGTATTAAGAGCTTGAGAGATTACAATATAATAGAGTTGATAGACATGAACCCTGACTTCAAGGAGTTGCAATCTACAGAGTGGAACAGATATTAAAATAAATCACAGATATAAATCACAAAGACAAGCACTCATGAACTGTGGCAGAACAGGAAGTCATGAGACTTACACACCAACATTCACTGTCAAGAGGGTCAACTCAGAAACAAAAGTCAACTATCCACATCCTTTCGCTGCATCCTCTCTCTCCTCATACCGGTCCATATTCCATTCTGCTGCCCAAATCATTTTCCTTCAAAAACATTCAGATCATGTTTCCCTCACTCCTCAAGAAACTCCAGTGATGGCCCAACCACCTCCACATCAAACAAAAACTCCTCACCATTGGATTTAAAGCACTGAATAATTTTGCCCCCTCTTACCTCACCTCACAAATCTCCTACTGTAAGTCAGCCCGCACACTTTGCTTCTCTGGGGCTAACCTTTTTGCTGTGCCCATCTCACCTGTCTCGCCACCGACCCCTGGCCCACATCCTACTTCTGTCCTGGAATGCTCTCCCTCCTCATCTTGAGAAGCAGCATGGCATAGTGGATAGAACATGGGCCTCGGAAGCAGAAGGACATGGGTTCTAATGCTGGCTCCACTGCTTGTCTGCTGTGTGACCTTGGGCAAATCACTTCACGTCTCTGGGCCTCAGTTCCCTCACCTGTATAATGGGAATTGAAACTGTGAGCCCCATGTGGAACAGAGACTGTGTCCAACCTGATTTACTTGTATCTACCCCAGCTCTTAGTACAGTGCTTGGCACATAGTAAGCACTTAACAGATACCACAATTATATCAGGTGGATAATTGCTCTCCCACACTTCAAAGTGTTATTGAAGTCACCTGTCCTCCAAGAAGACTTCCCTAAATTCTCTTCTCCTCTTTTCCTACTTTCTTCTGTGCCACTCTTACTGGCTCTTTCATTCATCCTCCTTCCGCATTCCCAAAGCACATATGTATGCCCCGATTCCCAACAAGCCTTTCGCCTGCCACTCACTGACTCATCTGCGCCCCTATCACCTCACCCGGGGAGCTACGCCTTGGACCGCCTGGACCCGCGCCCGCCTCATCCTTTCCCAACCTGGACCTCTGCACCCCTGCTCAAGAACTACGACACTAAGGATCTTCCCCCCCGCCCCTCCCTGCCCCCACAGACCCCCGGCCACCAGCCCCCATTCTGCTCCCCTATTCGGCCCTGGGGACATTGTGCCCCCCTGCTTGGGCCCAGGGACATTGTGCTCCCCTGCTCAACCCTGGGGACATTGTGCCCCCTGGGGACATTGTGTCCCCCTGCTCGGGCCCAGGGACATTGTGCTCCCCAACTGCCGCCCCACTCTGCCTGAAGTGGCCATTTTGGGAAGCCCTCACTCCCTCTTCCCCCTTGAGGTGATTCATCTCTACCGCCCTCCCCGCCCCCCCGGGCGACGATGTCCTTGTTCTCACCGTGTTACCTTACCTTAGCCGCCGCCTATGCCCGCAACCCCCGCCCCCCCAGGCAACCTCAGGGCCCCTGCCACCGCCTCAGAGACATTTGGTCACGAGCTCCGGGAATCTCCCGGCCGCTAGCCGCTTGACTTTGAGTTTGATCCGGTCGACCCCCGACCCTGGTCATTGCCCGCTTATTAACACTATTGTATTGTATCATACTGATCATACTGTATCATGGAGAAGCAGCGTGGCTCAGTGGAAAGAGCATGGGCTTTGGAGTCAGGGCTCATGAGTTCGAATCCCAGCTCTGCCACTTGTCGGCTGTGTGACTGTGGGCAAGTCACTTAACTTCTCTGTGCCTCAGTTCCCTCATCTGTAAAATGGGGATTAAGACTATGAGCCCCACATGGGACAACCTGATTCCCCTATGTCTACCCCAGCGCTTAGAACAGTGCTCAGCACATAGTAAGCGCTTAACAAATACCAACATCATCATCATCATCATCATGTTGCTATATTACCGATTTCGCTTGTTATTGTTTATTGTTGTCACTGCTGCCACCCACCTCTCTGGCCTCACCAGCCGTTTGACTTTGAGTTTGATCAGGTTGACCCTTAATCAAGTCGACCCCTGACCCTGGTCATTGCCCACTTATTAACACTATTGTATTGTATCATACTGTATCCTGTTGCTATATTACCGATTTCGCTTGTTACTGTTTATTGTTGTCAGTGCTGCCACCCACCTCTCTGGCCTCACCATGTCCCTCCACCTCCCCTCCTCCCTCCCGCCCCTTCCTATCTTCCCCTTCCCCTCTCTCGCTCAGCTCTTTCCCGCTCTCTCCTCTGCCTCCTTCCCCCCTCCTCTCCCCCGCCCTAGAATCCCACTTTACCAGCACTACCCGTCTTCCCCCTGCCCCCACTCTCCCCCCCTCCCCCCCTTGCACCCATAGCTACTTTCAAGTGTGGCCTCTGGAACTCCTGCTCCATTACAGGTGAACTACCTTTCAGCCATGACCTATTCCTTTCCCGCTCTCTCCTCCTCCTCGCCCTTTCAGAAACGTGGCTCAGTCCCAAAGACACAGTCTCTGCCGCTGCTCTCTCCAGCGGAGGCCTCTCCTACTCCCACTCCCCCAGACTCATCGGTAAGGGAGGAGATGTCGGCTTCCTCCTCTCACCCCATTGCCGCTTCCGCACTATCCCTCCTCCTCCCTCCCTCTCCTTCCCCTCCTTCGAAGCCCATATCATTCGACTCTACCACCCCCTCCAGATACTTGTCATCTACCGTCCTCCTGGTCCCACCTCCGACTTCTTCAACCACCTAGACCCCTTCCTCACCTTCCTTCTCTCCTTCTCTCTGCCCACTCTGATCCTAGGAGACTTCAACATCCAGGGAGTAGGAGCCGGAGAAGAAAGAGCTTAATTGGGAAAGGCATCTTGGAGGAGATGTGATTTTGACTAGGCTTTGAAGATGGGGAGAGTGGTGGTTTGGTGTATATGGAGGGGGAGGGAGTTCAAAGCTAGGGAGAAGATGTGGGAAAAGAGTCATCTGAGAGAGAGACAAGATCCGGGCACAGTGAGTAAACTGTGAGGAGTGAAATGGGAGGTCTGGACTGTAGTAAGTCAGTGAGGTAATAATAATAATAATAATGACATTTACTATGTGCCGAGCACTGTTCTAAGTGCTGGGGTAGATACAGGGTCATCAGGTTGTCCCACGTGGGGCTCACAGTCTTCATCCCCATTTTACAGATGAGGGAACTGAGGCCCAGAGAAGTGAAGTGCTTTAAAGCCAATGTTAAGGAGTTTTGTTTGATGCAGAGGTGATTCTAAAGAAAGTGGAAGATTGGACTGAACTTTTTTTTTAATTGGTCTGTGCAGTAGAGTGAAGTATGGATTGGAGTGTGGAGAGATAGGAGACAGGGAGGTCAGGAAGGCAGCAGATGCAGTAGTCAAGTCAGGATAGGTTAAGTGTATAGTAGCAGTTTGAATGGAGAGGAAAGGTCAGATTTTGGAAATGTTGTAAAGGTAGAACTGGCAGGAGTTGGAGGCAGATTGAATATGAGGGTTGAATGAGTCAAGGCAACATCAAGGATACAGACTTGTGGGATGGGGAGAATAGTGGTATTGTCTACAGGGGGAGGACAGGTTTTGCATGAGAATATAGAGAGTTCTGTTTTCGATATGTTTAGTTTTAGGTGTCAGTGGGACATCCAGGTAGAGATGTCCTGAAGGCAGGAGGAAATGACAAACTACAGAGAAGGAAGAGGTCAGGACTGGAGATGGAGATTTAGGAACGATTCACATATAGATGGTAGTTGAAGCCTTGGGAGAGAATGAGTTCTCCAAGGGAGCAGGCGTAGATGAAGAGTAGAAGGGGACCCAGATCTGAGCCTTGAGGGACCCCCACTGTCAGAGGGTGGGAGGAAGAGAAAGAACCTGCCAAAGGAACTGAGAAGGAGTGGTCAGTGGTCACTTGCTTCTCCTACTTCTCTGACCACTGAAAGTGTCAGTGAAGTCAAGGTTGGATAAAGTTTCAAGGAGAATGGGGTAGTCTTCAGTGCTGATGGCAGCTAAGGGGTCTAGGAGGAGTAGGATAGAATAAAGGCCAACATATTTCGCAAAAAGAAGGATATTGGTTACCTCAGAAAGGGCTGTTCCTGTGGAGTGAAGGGGACAGAAATTAGATTGAAAGGCATTATTCATTCATTCATTCATTCATTCATTCATTAAGGAGAGAATTGGAGGAGAGGAAGTGGAGACAGCAGGTGTAAACAACTCTCAAGAAGTTCAGCAAGCAATGGTAGGAGGGAGATGGGGTGATTACTGGAGGGAGCTGTGGGGTCAAGGGGGAAATTTTTGGAATAGGGGATACCTAAGCATGTTTGAAAGCAGTGGGGAAGAAGACATTGGAAAATGAAAGGTTATTAACGCTTATTAACGCTATTGTATTATACTGTATCATGTTGCTATATTACCGATTTCGCTTGTTGTTTATTGTTCTCAGTGCTGCCACCCACCTCTCTGGCCTCACCATGTCCCTCCAACAGCCCCCTCCAGGCCCCCTCCTATACTTCCCTTCCCCTTCCCCTTCCCCTCTCTCACCCAGCTCTTTCCCGCTCTCTCCTTTCTCCTCCTTTCCCCCGCCCTAGAACCCCGCTTTACCAGCGCCACCCCTCTTTCCCCCCTAGTTTCCCCCCTACCAAACCCCCTCCTCCCCCCTCCCCCCTTCCCTCTTCCCCACCCACGCCCCATCCCAGTCCTCCTGTCCCACCGCCACCCCTCCTCTCCCTCTCTGCGTCCAGGGCCCCGCCACCTCCTTCCCATCCAAACCCTCCCCTCCCCTCACTCTCCCCCCCTCCCCCCCTTGCATCCACAGCTACTTTCAAGTGAGGCCTCTGGAACCCCTGCTCCATTACAGGTAAACTACCTTTCAGCCATGACCTTTTCCTTTCCCGCTCTCTCCTCCTCCTCGCCCTTTCAGAAACGTGACTCACTCCCGAAGACACGGTGTCCGCCGTGCCTTTCCTTCTCCCACTCCCCAAGACTCACCGGAAAGGGAGGAGGCGTCAGCTTCCTCCTTTCACCCCGTTGCCGCTTCCGCACTATCCCTCCTCTACCTTCCCTCTCCTTCCCCTCCTTCAAAGCCCATATCATTCGCCTCTACCACTCCCTCCAAATACTTGTTGCTGTCATCTACTGCCCTCCTGGTCCCACCTCCGACTTCTTCAACCACCTTGACCCCTTCCTCACCTTCCTTCTCTCCTTCTCTCTGCCCAATCTGATCCTCGGAGACTTCAACATCCACATGGATGTATCTGATGATTCCTCTGCCGCCCGCCTGCTATCCCTCCTCGACTCTGCTGACCTCCTGCTCCACCATACCGCACCCGCTCACCGACTTGGTCACACCCTCGATCTCGTCATCTCCTACCGCTGCACTATCTCTTCCCTCACCAACTCTGAAATCCCTCTCTCAGACCATAACCTTCTCACATGCCTCATCTCTCACGCTCCCTCCCCCTGCAAATCTTTGCTACTCCCCCACAGAGACCTCTGCCCTCTTGATCCCAAAAAGCATCTCTCCTCACCTTGCTGCCCTGTCCTCACTTCCCACTCTTGATGATCAGGTCTCCGCTCTCAACTCCACCCTCTCTACTCATTTCAACTCTCTTGCCCTCCTTTCCCTCCGCCGCTCTCGCTCCACTAACCCACAGCCCTGGATCACCTCCTCGGTCTGCCTCCTACGCTCCTATGCTCGAGCTGCTGAGTGCTGCTGGCGAAGGTCCAAGCACCAAGCCGACCTCACACACTTCAAATTTATCCTTTCCTGACTTAACTCTGCCCTCTCCTCCGCCAGGCAAAACTTCTTCTCTTCACTCATCGACACCCATGCCCGTCACCCCGCCAATTGTTCCAGAACTTCAACTCTCTCCTTAGGCCCCCTGTTCCTCCCCCTCCCCCATCTCTCACCCCCAATGATCTGGCCACCTACTTCATCACAAAAATTAACACAATCAGGTCAGAGCTCCCCAAAATCACCCCCCCCTCCTCCAATCCCCTCCCCCCCACCAACCCTCTCCCCTACTTTCCCATCCTTCCCTGCAGTATCCTCAGAGGCGATCTCCTCCCTCCTCGCAAGTGCCACCCCCTCCACCTGTGCCTCGGACCCCATTCCCGCTCACCTTATAAAAACCATCGCCCCTGCCTTCCTCCCCTCCTTAACTTCTATTTTTAACCACTCAATCTCGAATGGCTCCTTCCCCTCTGCCTTCAAACATGCCCATGTCTCCCCCATCCTAAAAAAACCCGCTCTCGACCCCACTTTCCCTTCCAGTTATCGCCCTATCTCCCTACTACCCTTCCTTTCCAAAATCCTAGAAGGTGTCATCTACACTCGCTGCTTAGAATTCCTTAACTCCCATTCTCTCCTGGACTCCCTCCAATCTGGCTTCCGTACCCTCCACTCTACAGAGACTGCTCTCTCTAAGGTCACCCATGACCTCCTTCTTGCCAAATCCAATAGCTCCTACTCCATTGTAATCCTCCTTGACCTCTCAGCTGCCTTTGACACTGTCGACCATCCCCTCCTCCTCCATAACTTATCTTACCTTTGCTTCACGGACTCCGTCCTCTCCTGGTTCTCCTCTTATCTCTCTGGCCAGTCATTCTCGGTCTTCTTCGCAGGCGCCTCCTCCCCCTTCCATCCTTTAACTGTTGGAGTTCCTCAAGGGTCAGTTCTTGGCCCTCTTCTGTTCTCCATTTACACTCACTCCCTTGGTGAACTCATTCGCTCTCACGGCTCTGACTACCATCTCTACACAGATGACAGGCAGATCTACATCTCTGCCCCTGTCCTCTACCCCTCCCTTCAGGCTCGCATCTCCTCCTGCCTCCAGGATGTCTCCACCTGGATGTCAGCCCGCCACCTAAAACTCAACATGAGCAAGACTGAGCTCCTCATCTTCCCTCCCAAGCCCGGTCCTCTCCCAGACTTCCCTATCACCGTGGATGGTACGACCATCCTTCCCATCTCTCAGGCCCGCAATCTCGGTGTCATCTTTGACTCGTCTCTCTCGTTCACCCCACACATCCTATCCGTTACCAAGACCTGCCGGTTTCCCCATTACAATATCGCCAAGATCCACCCTTTCCTCTCCACCCAAACGGCTACCTTACTGCTACAGGCTCTTGTTATATCCCGGCTAGACTACTGTGTCAGCCTTCTCTCTGATCTCCCTTCCTCCTCTCTCGCCCCGCTCCAGTCTATTCTTCACTCCGCTGCCCAGCTCATCTTCCTGCAGAAACGTTCTGGGCATGTCACTCCCCTTCTTAAACACCTCCAGTGGTTGCCTATCAACCTCCGCTCCAAACAAAAACTCCTCACTCTAGGCTTCAAGGCTCTCCATCACCTTGCCCCTTCCTACCTCTACTCCCTTCTCTCTTTCTACTGCCCACCCCGCACGCTCCGGTCCTCTGCCGCCCATCTCCTCACCATCCCTCAGTCTCGCCTATCCCGCCGTCGACCCCTGGGCCACATCCTCCTGTGGTCCTGGAATGCCCTCCCTCCTCACCTCCGCCAAACTAATACTCTTCCCCTCTTCAAAACCCTACTTAAAACTCACCTCCTCCAAGAGGCCTTCCCAGACTGAGCTCCCTTTCTCCCTCTACTCCCTCTACCGCTCCCCCTGCCTTCACCTCTCCGCAGCTTAACCCTCTTTTCCCCCCATTTCCCTCTGCCCCTCCCCCTCTCCCTTCCCATCCCCTCAGCACTGTACTCGTCTGCTCAACTGTATATCTTTTCATTACCCTATTTATTTTATTAATCAATTGTACATCACCTTGATTCTATTTAGTTGCCATTGTTTTTACAAGATGTTCTTCTCCTTGACTCTATTTATTGCCATTGTTCTTGTCTGTCTGTCTCCCTCGATTAGACTGTAAGCCCGTCAAACGGCAGGGACTGTCTCTATCTGTTGCCGACTTGTTCATTCCAAGCGCTTAGTACAGTGCTCTGCACATAGTAAGCGCTCAATAAATACTATTGAATGAATGAATGAATGAATATATCTCTATATATCTGTAATTTATTTATTTATATTAACCTCTGTCTCCCCCTCTAGACTGTGAGCTCATTGTGAGCAGGAAAGTGTCTGCTATATGGTACTGTCCCAAGAACTTAGCACAGTGCTTTGCATGTAGTAAGCGCTCAGTAAATACAATGGAATTAATGGCTGAATGAATAAGCCTCAGGAACAGAGACAGGGACAACTAAAACAGATCGACAGACCCACAAGTTGCCTGGCCCTTCTGATTCAGCAGAAGCTCCACACTACTTCGCCTGGTCTATGTTAAAACCAGGTGTCCAGGTGTCCTTTGCACTGGGGGTTAGGGAAGCTTATTGGTAATATTACCAGAATTTTAGGCACCTGCCACTCCTCCAGCGTCCTGAACTTGATGCTCAGGAGCAGCCTAAAAATGAAGCCCCTGGGATACAATACCCGAATATGGTACTTGGCAGGATAGCCACATACTGAGAATGATTTTTACAAAGACTATGAGCGGAAATCAAAGTTCTTTCCTCTCAGATCAAAAGCTGCAAAGAACTGGTGTTCCCAAGGAGTGGCTGGAATCGTGACAAATCTTTTTGTGTATTCCTCTGCACTCACTGCACATGAGGAGACAGTAGTGAAGCATTAAGGCTGTGGGCCATCAATGGTATTTATTGTCTGACTCCCCCCTTAGACTGTAAGCGTGTGGGCAGGGAATGTGTCTGTTATATTGTAATCTTCCCAGTGCTTAGTAAAATGCACTGCACACAGTAAGTGCTCAATAAATACGCTGACTGCCTTATGGCCACAGCTACAGTAGCCACCACAACCTTCTCCTTGGGAGACACCTCATATATTATGGTGGCTTCTACTTTTCTCACCGAGGAAGTGCCAAGTAGGTAGGGATTGAGGCCCAGGATGACCCTGATGGGAACCAGAGCAGGTTTCTGTAGAAGCATTGGGTGTTGGGAGGAGGACCCCGAGGATTGAGGGAGGGGTTCAAGGCTGAGGGAATGAGCAGCTGAAGTCTGGCCTGGGGACACCTCAGAATGAAATCATTCATTCATTCAATAGTATTTATTGAGGGCTTACTATGTGCAGAGCACTGTACTAAGTGCTTGGAATGTACAATTCAGCAACAGATAGAGACAATCCCTGCCCATTGACAGGCTCATAGTCTAATCTCCTTCCCCCTCCCCACCTTCTCTGGGGGGCCTGATCACCAGGGTCCCCCAAAGCCTCTGATCGTGGGGCATCTTTGTGAATTATAGACCCCCATCCCTGGCTCTAATCCTCCTCCGCCCCACAACCTCACTGGACCATAAGTTCCAAGAGGACAGGGATCGTTTCTACCCCTTCTAGTTGTATTATCTTCTCCCCAGGGGTTGGTACAATCCGCTGTACCCAACCGATACCAATATCATCTCCTTACAGTGGGAGGAGCTCATCAGATGGGGAGATGGGCCAGGCGAGAAGGCAGGAGCATGTATGCTGGGGTGTTTCTTGGCCTTGGCTTATCACTTGGTGTTACATGGGGGCAGTGAGGGTTTGGGAATGAAGGAGGCAGCAGGTCTGGGTCTTTATGGCCTTATGCAGTGGTGGCTTCCTGGGATTCCTCTTGCTGCTACCCCACCGTGATGGCCAACTGTATATAGAAAAATAAATCCAGAGGATTTTTCAGACTTGAAGGAGGTGACTCATTTTAACGCATTTTATGGACTATCCACGAATTTGCAGGCAGTTAGCAACTTTGGTTCCTGGAAAGTCAAGAGCATCACCTCCAGATGCTGAATTTGAAAGAGGATCATCTCCAAGGTGGAAAGAATTAGGATCCGTTCAAATCTCTCTATACATTGTTTTACTGAGTCTGTCTCCCAATTTGCAGTAATCAATTAGGATATAAGCTCTGTTGTGGGCAAGGAACGTGTCTACCAACTCTGATCTACAGTACTCTCCCAAACACTTAGCACAGTGCTCTGCACACATGATAACTCAGTAAAATCAAGATCACTGATTTACTGATGGAATGCAGGCTTTCCCCTGAAAGTAACACCTGCATTCTATATGAATACTTCATTAAGATAAAATGAGGAAAAATTATCTGAACTCCAGGTGTGCTTTTTTAAAGTTATTACAAGATAATCTTTGCAGAAACTGCATGCTACAGTTTCCTTATCAATCCCCGAAATTTGACTTATTCAGAAAATCCTTCAACTAGAAGACATAGGCTGGCCTTCAAGGTGCAATAGAGAGGTTTCATGAGGGAATAGAAAACACTGATTTGGCAATTAAACTGATGAGAATAATGTATTTCATTACACTTACTCTGAATATTATAAATGAGCTGTTAGACCTTACTGAAGTGTACCTATCAATTTTCATAACAAAACAATCAGTTTCAATACAATATACATATTTATCACATGACTTTAGGATTTGATTCCATGTCTTTCTCCCTTTCTCTGGCCTATCTTGTTAATTTCTTTATACGAAGCAATTGAAATCTCAGTAGCCTGATCTCCCCCTTCATTATCTCCAAATTCTGTTGGTTCCTCCTCTACAGTATTTCCAAAATATTACTCTCCATTCAAGCTTCCTCCACAGTGGTCCAAGATCTTTGTGGATTAGTGGAAAAAGCATAGGCTTGGGAGTCAGAGGTCATAGGTTCTAATCCTGGCTGTGCTGCTTATCAGCTGTGTGACTTTGGGCAAGACACTTCACTTCTCTGTGCCTCAGTTACCTCATCTGTAAAATGGGGATTACAACTATGAGCCCCACATGGGACAACCTGATTACCTTGCATCAACCCCAGTACTTAGAACAGTGCTTGGCACATAGTAAGCTCTTAAAAAATACCATCATTATTATTTTATTATTATATTAGCTTGATTTGACTACTGAATCATGCTCTTTGCTAATTTCCCTTTCTTCAGTATATCAACTCTCCAGTTCCGGTTCATTCTACATTCATTCATTCAGTCATTTATTGAGTGCTTACTGGTGCAGTGCATTGTACTAAGCACTGGGAAGATTACACTATAACGGAAACATTCCCTGCCCACAAGTTTACAGTCTAGAGGGGGAGACAGACAGTAATATAAATAAATAAAATTTCAGATATGAATATCTGAACTTCCTCCCTATTCATATCAGACCATCTACCATTTTCTAAATCTTCAAAAATCTCAGAAATCATATCTGTGATTTCCAGGAATAGGCCTTCCCAGACCAAGTCCTTTATTTCCCCTCTCCACCCTCCTCTCTGTATCAAATATGAAGGACTTTGATAGTCATCCCTATCCCATAATATTTATGTAAACAGTTTTATACACTTCTACTTCCTCTAACCCTAATCTATGTTAATGTCTGTCTCCCTCAGTAGACTGTAAGCTCCTTGCAGGCAAAGATTCCATCTACCAAGTCTGTTTCATTGTAATTTCCCAAGCTTTTAGTACAGTGCTCTGCACACAGTAAGCCCTTAATGAATATCATTGATTGACTGATTGACCTGAATTATATTTGGTATTCTTAGCCTGGTCATATCATGGTTCTATAAAGTTCAAGATTTTGCTTTTTGTTTTTTGTCTTCCACCTGAGAGTGCCTGTAGTTTGGGCACTTCACTTCTCTCTACCTCAGTTTCCTCTGTAATATGGGGATTGTTATTATCACCTCTTTCCCAATTTGGTGAGCCTCATGTGGAGCAGGGGGTATATCTGACCTGACTATCTCATATCTACACTTAGTACAGTACTTGATACATAGAAAACATTTAAGAAATACTGCAATTAATATTAATCAAAAATTAAAGTCAATTAATGAACTTCTGGTTTCAGCCCTGACTGGAAATATTTAAGTCTTGTCAGAGATCCAGGAGGGCATGTCTGGGAGCCTACCTCAAAAACATGTGGTGGTAATGCCTTTCACTCTCTCCATGGAATGATATCCATAAGTGTGTTTATAGGACTGTGAGCATTTTTGCAGATGTGCTTGTGCGCCTATGAAAGGTTTGTATTTATCGTAGCTGGTATAGTTAGTGAAATGTGAGCAGTTTTTTTCTCTTCTGGCTTTCCTTGATTTCTCCCTCTGTGTAGGAAAAAAACCTAAATTTCTCTATTTAAATCTAATAGTGGCTGATAATAATGGGTAGAACCGTGCATTTTCTCTGGTTCCTCTAGCATTAATCATGTTACGCCTGGTTTGCTTAACACAAAATAGATTATAATTACAATCCTATGGTTTTGGATCTGCAACCAAAACCTCATAAAGGGCATGAAGTCTAACACCATCTGTGGAGGACACGAGAACACTGGGAAGGCAAAGTGAATTGAAATGGAAGCAGTGAACATATGAGCAAATGGGTGCTGCTGGCATGAAGTAATCAGAAATGCAGTAGTCCTGAAGATGAGCAGCTTGGTCTAGAGGAAAGAGTATGGGCCTGAAAATCAGAGGACTTGAGTACTAATTCTACTTCTGTTACTTGTCTGCTGTGTAACCTTGGGCAAGTTCCTTAATTTATCTGTGCCTCAATTTCCTCATCTGCAAAATGGGCTTTCAATACTTATTCTCCCTCCTCCTAGACGGTGAACCCTGTAGGACAGGGGCTGTTTCTGATTTGATGAACTTGTGACTTCCCCAAGGTTTAAAGTGGTATTGGAAACATGGGAAGTAGTTAACAAATACCATAATTATTATTTGACGTTTGTGATATTAACAGTAAACTTCATCTGTATGCATATGTGTGATTGAAAAGTTCCGGATGTGAATAAGGATCTATTCCACCTTTTGCACTCCTAAAGATTGTTTTTAGCTATCTTATTAAAATATGTTATACTTAAAAGCAGGCACAATTTTTTATTCTGCCTTTTAGTTTCACAATCTTCTTGAAATATCTGCTGAAGAACAGCCATCCCTCTGCTGACTGCTGTATTCATAAGGGTCTGCTTCAAGGCAGGGAGGTGGGTAATGGCCCCACAGCCTCTTGAGCTGAACTCCCAGCCTACCTCAACCCAGGTCTTTAACAAGACCTGAGAGTCCTAAGGAACTTTCCATCCCTTTATCTCTTTGAAGCTTAAACCCAGTATGGCACAGTGGATTGAACACGGGCCTGGGGGTCAGAAAGTCAAGGGTTCTAATCCTTGATCCTCCACTTCTCTGCTATGTGACCTTGGTCAAATCTCTTCACTTCTTTGGACTTCAGTTAGCTCATCTGTAAAATGGGGATTAAGACTTTAAGATTTTAGCCCAGTGTGGGATAGGGAACGTGCCTAATCTGATTAGCTTGTATCTAGCCCAGCACTTAGAACAGAGCCTGGCACATAATAAGCTCTTAACGAATACCATAAATTTTATTATTATTAATAAACCCTCCCAGTCTTCTTTCTCCCTAAAATTCATATCCCTTTAAGGCTCATGAACTCATTCTGACAGGATAGGTTCTCTTACTGAGGAGCTTGTCCTATAATTGTGTGCTAAAACTACAGGGCTTTAAGAATAGCTTGTTTTGTACAATTATTTGTTGTAGCATTTCGGACAGTCTAGAGAAGTTTATATTTTGGGGGCTTTATTTCTTCCTCACTTTGGTTTTCCTTAAAATCACCTGGTAGAGGCTGCAACTTGATTGATAAAGGCTAGTCCTGTCCTGGGCAATGAAGATATCGGAACTGAAAGCTGAGTGCTGTGATGACCTTTTGTTATGGTATATCATATTCAACTGTGGTCCTTTGATGCAAAGGAGACTATCATTGGGCCTCCTCCTTAGTGGGAGGAGCCATATTCTTATATTTTGCTTTTTCACTCAATTCCTTTCTCAAAGACTCTACCTGCCCAGGGACTATTTGAAGCCATTTCCCACAGGAACAGAGAAGAAAAGGCTTTCAGTGTAGAGAAAAAGCATATTTATACAACGTCCTAGGTTTCCAAAGATAATCACCATCATAAAGCAAAACATTTTTAGGCGAGAATATTACAAGTAAGTTTAAATGCATTAGAATTTCTCATCCTTTCACAGGTTGGTGATAATTTACTGGCATTTAATAAATGAATGAATGGAAGGCAGCTGGATGAAAATTGGACTGGGTTTGCAGATAAAGGCTCTTCCATTTTTTTCATTATGCCTTGTTCCTCAGAAGACTACTAATTGAGCCTAGGGCTGGGAGCAGCCTGGCACCAGGCATCACCTGATATCATTGTGGAGAGAGGACTCCTTTCTTCTCGCTTTGGGCATATATTTCAGCTCCTAAATACAAAATGGAGCTTAAGAGGATGCAGAGAGATCATTAGATGGGCTTTATTCTGCCTTTTTATTATTTTTATTTGGATCTTGTGACCTCATGACAAAGGAAACAGTATCCACCATGTCATGATCAAGCTGGCATTGGGTTAGACTTAGGGCCTTAGTGTTTCTGAAAGAGGACCTGAGGTACTGAGTAGCTACAACTTCTCCAGTCTAGTATCTATTGGCTGACCTCAGGACTGGGGGGCTTAGGGAGATGGGGAAGGAGGATTAGAGGTTACTGAAGGGCAGAAGCTCCTCTTCAATCAGTGCCTATCACTGAGATCCCAGGCCTTGCACTGTTCCTTCTTGACTACAGTGAAGTTGAGATGTGCAAGTGAGCTAATGCACAGAGGGAGGATCAGAGATATTTGGTTCCTTTTCTGGTTCAATTTACACCTCAGATATCTCAGGGCTCTGGCCAAAGATGACAGAGTTGAGACCTACTAACAAAGAGATGAAATGGAAAGTTTTCATGAGGAACTCTGCCTCTTCCAAAGCACATTTGGGAGAACATTGACAGTGGAGCTCTGACCCAGGTTATTCTTGCGAGGGATAGAGAAATGCTTTCTAGAAAAATTATCTGAGGCAATAAAAGAGAGCAGAACAGTGACACTCCTTACTGTAGCTTTAGAAAATTCAGATCACAAATGTCACACTCCAATGTGTCCAACGTCACCGGGGCCAAGCCTGCCTTCCAGGGAACCAGGGAATACTGCAGCAGTTTGTGCCGGGGATACTTACCTGAACAGTGAATTAGGAACCATGGACTGTCTTTTCTCCAAGTAACCTCTCCAAGACTGTGGCTGAGGCACCCTAATCACTCTACCTCTCCTCAGATTACAACCCCTGCCCCTGGGGAACAGGATTCCTTACCCCATGGCCTGCTGTTTTGCAAGCTGCCTCACCCAGTGATTAGTTACATAATGTATCCTGCCTGGTCCCCTTCTGTCCTCCCTCTGATTCTCATCTCTCTGTCCTCTCTGACCTCTCCCCCAAGACCAACTCTCCCATCAGTAGCAACCATCAACTCCTCCCAATGTAGCCTATTATCTCCCTCCCAACATCTACCTATTCTACCACTCCATTTAACTGTGGCCTCTGGATCCCCTGCTCCACTGCCTGCTCACCACTGTTTCATTCATGACCCACTCCTATCCCACTCATTCCACCTTCTCACTCTCATCGGATCTCCTGACGCTCTTTCCAGGGGACTCACCTTTTCCAACCTACCCCAACTCAAAGTGTGAAGGAGTCAGCCTGCTCCTTGCACCTCAATTTCACTTCAGTACCACATTACCCTCCTTATTACTGCATGAAAAATTCACATCTTCTGTGCTTCCCACCACTATAGTTAGTAGTTATCCCCATCTAACGTCCTCTGAACCTATCTTTGTACATTGCAATGAAAGTTGACATATTTGTTTCCTACTGTCTCTCCTTCCCAACCCATTCACTGATGCCCGAAAGTGTCAATATCTATGTTGATCCCGTTGACCCTCCAGCCACCCCATTCAACACAATATTAAATTTTTCTACAAAACATCTCCTGGAACTGCACCTACCCCTTCAGCTAAACCAGGTACCACACCGATACACTCTCCGGTCATAGCTTAACTAGACTATAGAATCAGCTTTCTTTCTGATTTCCCAGCCTCCAGCCCCTTCCCTTACCAATCTGCTACACTCTTTTGCAGGGATTATCTTTCTGAAGCCTCACTCAGCCCATGTCTTTCTGCTCTTTAAAATCTCTCCATTGGCTCCCTGTATCCCTCTATATCTAGCAAAAACTCTTCATAATCAGCTTTAAGGCTCTCCACCAGCTCTTCCTGCCTTACAGATCTGCTCCCCGCATGCTCTTCTTTCCAACCTGCTCTTTTTATTCTCCCAAAATGAACCATTCAACAGTACCTCATCCTTTATTCTCCCACCTCCATCCCCTTACTCACACTATCCCTTGTATGAAATACCTTCCCAACACAATCCATCAGATCACAACTTTCCACCTCTTCTAACATGCCTCCCTTGATTAATTCCCAGTATCCCAAGTCTTATAAACACATCAGCCACCATTAGCATTTATGAACCTTCTTACTCCTCTTCAGCCCTTAGGTTCATCCTCAGCACTTAGGTAATATACGTTTTTTCAATTATACATCCAATTATAGATTTTGATTACTTTATAATTATTCTGATGTCTGGATCCCCCATTAAAATGTAACCTCCTTGTGGGCAGGGAATACATCACTTCATTATTTTGTACTTTCCGAGTGCTAACTACAATGTACTGCACTTCATGGACATTCAATAATTACTACTATTATTTCCATCACCAATTCTACTACTACTCTGCTGACCTCCAACTCCACCCCATATCAGCCTCATCATCATCAGACACTGCATTATTTCTGACTTCACCAACTCAGCCCTCTCTCCTCCAACTCATTATTCACCCCTTTTCCTAACAAATCTACCAAATGATATCACTCCCCAACTTTACAGTTTCCTAAAATGTCACCTCTTCCTGGAGGCATTTCCCAATTATTCCCTAACTTCTCTGACCACATCATCCCAACACCCACTCTTAGCATTTTTACATAAATTTATTCATTTTGTTCATATCTGCTTTTTCCTTATTTTGCTGTTAACATTTGCAACTATGTTTTTCTTCCATTCTGCCTCTATTGATCTCCCCTATTAGACTGTAGATGCCTCAAGGAACGAGACCATTAGTTATAAAATCTTTGAATGGATGATGTCTACTATCTTTATTGAACTCTCTAAATCAATTAATCAATCAATTGTATTTATTGAACACTTACTGTATGCAGAGCAGGTAGACACATTCCCTGCCCACAAAGAGCTTACAAACTAGAGGGTCAGACAGACAGTCATATAAATAATAAATTACAGATATAGATATAAGTGTTGCAGGGCTGAAGGGAGGGGGTTGAATAAATGGAAGAAATCAGGGCAACGCAGAAGGTAGTGGGAGAAGAGGAAATGAGAACTGAGTCAGGGAAGAACCCTTGGAAGAGATGTGCCTTCAATAAGACTTTGAAATTGGGGAGCAAAATTGTCTGTCTGATAGAAGAGGGAGGGTATTTCAGGCTAGAGGCAGAACATGGTGAGAGTTCAAAAGTGAGATAGACAAGATCAAGGTGCAGCAAGTAGGTTGGCATTAGAGGAGACAAATGTGTGGGCTGAATTATAGTAGGAGAGCAATGAAGTGAAGCCTATGGTAAGGAACTTCTATTTGAAGCAGAAGTGGAGGGCGATCACTACAGGTTCTTGAGGAGCAGGGAAACATGGCCTGAACGTTTTTTTAGAAAAATGATCGGGGTAGCAGAATTTAGTAGAGACCAGAGTGGGGAGAGACAGAAGGCAGAGAGGTCAATAAGGAGACCTCTAGACTGTAAGCTTCCCCCTCTAGACTGTAAGCTCATTATTTGCAGGGACGTATGTGTTTATTGTCGTATTGTACTTTCCCAAGTGCTTGCCGGTTTCACCTCTACAATATCGCCAAGATCCGCCCTTTCCTCTCCACCCAAACGGCTACCTTACTATTATGGGCTCTCGTTATATCCCGGCTAGACTACTGTGTCAGCCTTCTCTCTGACCTCCCTTCCTCCTCTCTCGCCCCGCTCCGGTCTATTCTTCACTCCGCTGCCCGGCTCATCTTCCTGCAGAAACGATCTGGGCATGTCACTCCCCTTCTTAAACAACTCCAGTGGTTGCCTATCGACCTCCGCTCCAAACAAAAACTCCTCACTCTAGGCTTCAAGGCTCTCCATCACCTTGCCCCTTCCTACCTCTCCTCCCTTCTCTCTTTCTACCGCCCACCCCGCACGCTCCGCTCCTCTGCCGCCCACCTCCTCGCCGTCCCTCGGTCTCGCCTATCCCGCCGTCGACCCCTGGGTCACGTCCTCCCGCGGTCCTGGAACGCCCTCCCTCCTCACCTCCGCCAAACTGATTCTCTTTCCCTCTTCAAAACCTTACTTAAAAATCACCTCCTCCAAGAGGCCTTCCCAGACTGAGCTCCTCTTCCCCCTCTACTCCCTCTGCCATCCCCCCTTTACCTCTCTGCAGCTAAAGCCTCATTTTCCCCTTTTCCCTCTGCTCCTCCACCTCTCCCTTCCCATCCCCACAGCACTGTACTCGTCCGCTCAACTGTATATATTTTCGTTACCCTATTTATTTTGTTAATGAATTGTACATCGCCTTGATTCTATTTAGTTGCCATTGTTTTTACGAGATGTTCTTCCCCTTGACGCTGTTTATTGCCATTGTTCTTGTCTGTCCGTCTCCCCCGATTAGACTGTAAGCCCGTCAAACGGCAGGGACTGTCTCTATCTGTTGCCGACTTGTCCATCCCAAGCGCTTAGTACAGTGCTCTGCACATAGTAAGCGCTCAATAAATACTATTGAATGAATGAATGAGTCTTCACACAGTAAGAACTTAATAAATATGAGCGGGATAGGATAAGTGATTGGGTTAATGTGGTAGCTGTTTGGATGGAGAGGAAAGAGCATATTTTAGAGATGCTGTGAAGGTTAAGCCCACAGGTTTTAGTGATAGAGTGAATATGTGGGTTGAATGAGAAAGACTAGTCAAGTATAATGCCAAGGTTATGGGCTTGTGAAACAGGAACGATGGTAACACTCTCTACAATAATGGAAAAGTCATGAGGAGGACAGGGTTTGGGTTGGAAGGAAAGGAGTTCTGTTTTGGTCATGTTAAGTTTGAGCTAATGGTGGGACATCCAAGTAGAAATGGCCCGAAGGCATGAGGTAATGTGAGACTGCAGAGAGGGAGAAAGATCAGAGAGGGAGATATAGATTTGGGAATCATCTGCAAAGAGGTGGTAATTGAAGCCATGGGAGTAAATAAGTCCTCCAAAGGAGTGGGTTTAGATGGAGAATAGAAGGGGACCCAGAACTGAACCTTGAGGGACTCCCACAGTTTAGGGGTGAGAGGCAGAGGAGGAGCCTGCAAAAGAGACTGAGAATGAACAGCCAGTGACAATGGAGGAGAGCCAGGAGAGGACAGTGCCAGTGAAGCAGAGGTTGGATAATGTTTCCACAAAAAGGGGATGCTTAGTACAGTGTTTTACACAAAGTAAGCATTCATTAAATACTGATTGATTGATTATACTGTATGTTTCAAGCACCAAGTTCAACTCTCTTCATACACTAGGGGTTTAGAGTAAAGCTCCGCATACAGTAGGCACTTAGTATCCATCTTGGTATTCAGTGGGTGCTCAGTATATTGCTCTACCCACAGTAATAATGATAATGACAGTATTTATTAAGTCAAGCATTGTTCTAAGACCTGGGGGAGATACAAGCTAATCAGGTTGTCCCACGTAGGGCTCACAGTCTTAATCCCCATTTTACAGATGAGGTAACTGAAGCACAGAGAAGTTAAGTGACTTGTCCAAAGTCACATAGCTGACAAGTGGCAGAGCTGGGATTAGAACCTATGACCTCTGACTCGCATGCCCGTGCTATTTCCACTGAACCATGCTGCTTTTCTATAGATGTTAAATGCAATTAGTTCCCATACAGTCCACTATACCAAAGGGCTGTATGTTACAGAATCCCTCATTAAGGAAAATAATTGTTGTACTCCTCTCACCTCTGACATCATGCCCACGTGCACCTCAGTTTCTTTTGATCTCTCATCACAAGTTTCCTAATTTCTGCCCTCATATTCTATCCATAACAGAAAGTGAAAACATCAGTTAAGAAAGATCTAACTGCCAAGCACACTGCTCATAATGGGCTTAGAACTGGTACTGATGAATGAGTAAGGCAAAATACCTGTCCTTGAGGAAATGGCCATCTAGTGCAGATAGATAGACATATAGCATGAAATGAACCATAAACTCGGAGATGTACTGAAGAGCCAGGGAAGTTATTTTGGGAGGAGCTAAAGCCAGTTGAGAAAAGCTTGATGAAGGAGGTAGGTGGGTTTAAAGGTTTTTGAAGTGTGGTAGGAATGCCTGGTTGGGGCAGAGCCTTTAGGGGAAAACCTGGTAGGTGAGATGGGGTGAGAAGAGTTTAGTGCAGTGACTGGTGGGGCAAGTGAGCTTGGATGGAGCAGAAAATACCAGCTGAGGGGCAGTTGGAACAGAGGATAGATGCTTAGTGTTTGCAGCAGAGGAAGGGAATTGGGAGTGGGGGAGGAGCACAGCATCTTTCCTTCTATCCAGCTCTGTGGCCAACTCAGAGTTCTTTATTGGAACTGGTGTTTGGGGAGAGAGAAAGCAGTGGGTGTGGGGAAGCAGACAGTAATTATCAGTCATCCCAGGTGAGATCCTATTAAAATAAGAACTGGCAAAAACACAGAAACCGGAGCTTAGTTGTTCCTTGTTTCCTGCTCCCTCTAAATATCAGAGGGAAGGGCTTTTAAACAATTCATCACTATACAATTGGCTGTCAGCGAGTACAATAATCTCTTTGAGCAGAACAGTGCACTTATTACAATGGTTAAATTACTGCTGCATGGAGAAATTTTATCCATCTTGGATTTTGAACAGCAATCATTCATGGGTGTTTTCCTGAGACTCTAAAAATTAATTGTAAACTATATTCAGAATTGCAAACACCTGGGCTTGTACATTCATACATATGGATAGGACGCCAATACAGATTAACTGTTTGTCTAAATAATGCCCCAGGCAGCACACTGGAAAAATTCCAGCTGATCCCCTGCCCCTCACTGCTTTATTTACTACTCCAGAATTTTTGGTGTTTATTTAATAAGTGAATGTATCTGCTTATTGTTGCATTCATAGTCTTGATGGGGAAAAACGAAGCCTCTCCCTGGGTCAATTAAGGCTTTCTTTGGGGGGTTTGTCTTCCTAAATGTTTCTTTTCCAGATGCTAAACAGGCAAATGAATCATTAACAAGATTCAGGACAGAATGTCCTGGTGGCTCTTCTTGAGGTATGGAGGGCTCCAGGGCCCTGGGGGTGGATAGATACCTCTGAGAACTTTGCCACCATCTTGGCAGACTGGCCCAGAGGTCCTGGATGCCAGCACACAAAGTCACCCCCTGACCATCCTCTACACCACTGGAAGCACAGGGTAGCTTCAGCCTTCTTCCTCTTCTAGGTGGAGTCATGGTCACCAGCTTTGGTGAATATACAGCTCCCTGAATGTTGCAGCTGACTGGAGGGGTCTTAGATCCACCTGAGCTGTGACATCACTTTCGGCAGGTTACAGGGAGCTAACTGGGGCGTTGGAGAGAAGTGTCAGTCTTTCCAGGCATGTCCAGCAAGAAGATTGGCCTAGGCCCCCTCAGAGCACAGGAGGGCAGGAGAGAGAGAGGCAGCATAACTCTGCCTGACCCTGAAAACTGGGACCTGCCCAGATCAAACTGCCAATGTTCGGCCCAGGCACAAACTGGCCTCACAGAAGGGCCTAAGCCTCAGACTGGACCAGGACCCAATCCCAACTAGATTTAGGGATTGGATTTGAGGAGGCCATAGGATTGAGATTTTATGCACCAACAGAAGCCTCCAGGGGTACAGTCAGTTGCCCTGCTCAGCCCCTCATCATTTCTCAGAATTGTAGGTGAGAGACTTCCAGACTGGGGCCTGGGTGGATGAGACGAGTCCACTGTCCCCATGGCCTCTTCACTCCCCAACCCTGCCCGATCAATGTGTGAGCTCACTGCCTCTCTGCTCAGCCAGAGTGCCACAGTTGATAAATCCATTAAATCCATACTGGAAATCTGTTGAAGCTTGAGTCTCCAAGGGAACCCTCATACACCCAAGAAGGGAAGAATGTCTGCACAGTGGGGTCACTTGGCAACTCAAGCTTTAATGGATTTCCATTATGGCTTCCATCTCCTGGCTTAGCTGGCTCTGTGAAAAGCAAGCTCAGTCACAGCAGCAAAGCCTATGACTCAGGTGGCTGCAATCCCCCTGCCAGTCAATCCCGCTCTCCTAAAGCTGATCCTTTTTCTGTCCAGGGTTCTCCCTGCCCTGGCTTGTAGTTGGCAACCAGAACGGTGAAGCAGCTCCATTTGGTAAAGCAACAGATGATTACCTGGAGAATCTAGCATCCTCATTGTCAACATTGAATTCAGAATTTACCTTGCCAAAGGCCTGGTTCAATTCACCCTAAAATTATCCTGGCTGGGTCCTGCTTTCCCCGTGGAGAAACACAATAATAATTATGGTATTTGTTAAGTGCTTCCTATATGTCAAATACTGTTCTAAGTTAATGAGGTCTGATACAATCTCTGTGCAACATGGAGCTCACAGTCTAAGTAGGAGGGAGAGAAAATATTAAATCTCCATTTTGCTGTTGGGGAAACTGAGCTACAGAGAAGTTAAATGACTTACCCAAAGTCACACAAGAGATAAGTGGCTCAAGTCCTCTTATTCCCTGGGCCCTTGCTCTTTAGAAGGCTTGAAAAAGGTTAAATAGAGTTATGTATAATAGAGAAAAATATGGATGTTAGAAGACCTATTCCAAAGGGAACCACATCGATCCTTCTAGAATCCTGAGAAAACTTTCAAAGACAGAATGAATACTGGACTGGAGAGACCACCTAGAAGCATCATGGCTTAGTGGAAAGAGCACAGGCCCTGGAGTCAGAAAACCTGAGTTCTAACCCTAATTCCATCACTGGTCTGTTGTGTGACCTAGGGCACGTCATTTAACTTCTCTGTGCCTTGTTTTCCTCATCTGAGAAATAGGAACTAAATACCCAGAGCAGCCCTAAGTTATCTGATATCAAATGAAACCTGTCACCTGGACAGACCTGGATTTATTGCTTGGGTCCTAGAAACACCCTTGGCAGAGCACTCCAAGAGACCCAAGAAGCCTGACCAGACTGGCCAATAAAAAGAGTCCCTCCCACACTCTAGCTCATATTTTAACCCCCAGCACCACCCTGAGAGCAGAGCAATATCAGACACTTCCATGCCCTTTTGTGTTACATATGCTTGGCAAGATCATTTACCTAAATCTGTAAGTTCCTTGTAGGCAGGGATTAACTATACCTAATCTTTTGTATTATACTCTTCCAAGCGGTGCACATAGTGAGGATTCAGCAGTTATCATTGAATGATGGATTGATAGATGGACCTTAGCCACATAAAAATCATCATCTTTCCCACTGTGTATGTCTGGTTTCTATGGCGAGAGCACAGGTCAACTCTCTGGTGGTCAACTTTACCTACATCCCAAGGGGTTACTCATAAATTTATTTACAATTGCTGTCAGCAAGTCTCTGTCAGCATTACCTCAGGTATTTTCTGCATTATCTTGGAGCATTAGTTCCCCTAGAAATGGAGTCTTCCCACCCTTAGGGGCATTAAAGCATTAAAACTTTCCTTCCCCAACTATTATTATTATTATTATCATTATTATCATGGGTCTGACCCAGAAATGGTGTTGTTCTTAGTTTTACATAGAAGTTAAGTGAGTTTCACACTCCACAGTGACATGAAGAAGGAGTTAGCACCATGACACCATGGAGATATTGTACTTAATGGGTAGGCTAAAACCCCTATCCCTGACCAGCTGTCTAACAATACAAACTATTCACTCATTCAATAGTATTTATTGAGCGCTTACTATGTGCAGAGCATTCATTTATTCATTCAATAGTATTTATTGAGCACTTACTATGTGCAGAGCACTGTACTAAGCACTTGGAATGTACGTCGGCAACAGATACAGTCCCTGCCCTTTGACGGGTTTACAGTCTAATCGGGGGAGACAGACAGACAAGAACAATGGCAATAAATAGAGTCAAGGGGAAGAACATCTTGTAAAAACAATGACAAATAAATAGAATCAGGGTAATGTACATCTCATTAAACAAAATAAATAGGGTGATGAAGATATATACAGTTGAGCGGACGAGTACAGTTCTGAGGGGGTGGGATGAGAGTGAGGAGGACGAGAGGGAAAGGGGAGAGAAGAGGATTTAGCTGCGGAGAGGTGAAGGGGGTGGTAAGAGATGAAGGGGGCGGTAGAAGGAGCAGAGGGAAAAAAGCAGGGAGCTCAGTCTGGGAAGGTCTCCTAGAGGAGATGAGCTTTAAGTAGGGATTTGAAGAGGGGAAGAGAATTAGATTGTTGGAGGTGAGGAGGGAGGGCATTCCAGGACTGCGGGAGGAAGTGGCCCAGGGGTAGACGGCGGGACAGGCGAGACCAAAGGATGGTGAGGAGGTGGGCGGCAGAGGAACGGAGCATGCGGGGTGGGCAGTAGAAAGAGAGAAAGGAGGAGAGGTAGGAGGGGCAAGGTGATGGAGAGCCTTGAAGCCTAGAGTGAGGAGTTTTTGTTTGGAGCGGAGGTTGATAGGCAACCACTGGAGGTGTTTAAGAAGGGGAGTGACATGCCCAGAACGTTTCTGCAGGAAGATGAGCCGGGCAGCGGGGTGAAGAATAGACTGGAGAGGGGCGAGAGAGGAGGAAGGGAGATCAGAGAGAAGGCTGACACAGTAGTCTAGCCGGGATATAACGAGAGCCAACTAAGCACTTGGAATGTACAATTCGGCAACAGATAGAGACAGTCTCTGACCAATGACGGGCTTACAGTCTAATCGGGGGCAACAGAAAAAAACAAGACAACATAATCACAATAAATAGAATCAAGGGGATGTACACCTCATTAACAAAATAAATAGTGTAATAAAAATATATACAAATGAGCAAATGAGCACAGTGCTGAGGGGAGGGGAAAGGAGATTGATCACTGCGGGACCAGGCAAGAGGAGTGTGAATGACTCAGAGTCACCTATTAGCAATAATGGTATTTGTTATGCTCTTACTCTGTGCCAAGCACTGTTCTAAGCTTTGAGGTAGATACACAGTAATCAGGATGTCGCACATGGGGCTCACAGTCTTAATTCTCGTTTTCCAGATGAGGTAACTGAGGCAGAGAGAAGTTAAGTGGCTTGCCCAAGGTCACACAGCAGACAACTGTAAGAGCCAGGATTAGAACCCACCTCCTCTGATTTCCAAGCCTTGCTGCTTCTTGCACATATCCTCTATCAGCAACTGGAATCACTGTGAACATTCTGTGTCGTGGTGACACCCGGGGTGACAGAAGCCCTAGACAGGGATGAACTGCTCACTCCAAATGGGTGAGCTCTAAAGAATGCACCATCAACGTTGTCTTTCTCATAAAATGTGAAACTGTCTCCCCAAAGGACCATGTCTGCAGGTACAAACATCAAATAGTAAGAAAAAAACTGTCTCATTGGGGACCAGCTAGATGTTGTGGCATCCAGAATGAAGAATAACACTGTTGCCTTTAGGGTAGCCAAATATAGATGATGATGATGATGACTGTATTCATTAAGCCCTTACTATGTGCCAGGCACTGTTCTAAGCACTGGGGTAGATACAAGGTAATCAGGTTGTCCCACTTGGGGCTCACAGTCTTAATTGCCTTTTTACAGAGGAGGTAACTGAGGCACAGAAAAGTTAAGTGACTTACCCAAAGTCACACAGCTGACAAGTGGCAGAGCTCGGATTAGAACCCACGACTTCTGACTCCCAAGCCCGTGCTCTTTCCACTAAGCCACATTGCTTCTAATTCTAAGATTGACACCCCAATACTAAGTGAAACAAGCTGCTTTCCTCATAATGAAGAAATTCCCAACTTTGGAGCTTGCGGATCTTCCCTTGTGTAAACCAAAATATTAGGGTAGAGTTGATTGGAGAATGTTTGCATCTTGGAATCTGCTTATGTTCCAGCCTTTAATGACATCAAGCATTAAGGAATTGGAAAATGTCACTTTTCAGCCTGGGAGGTAAGTGGCTGGGGAATTGAAACCACTGACCTTTTCTTTTTTTTCTTTTTTTTTTTTTTTTGGCTTCCCCATGACACTCAGGAATGGGAGGAAGGGTTCCATGAAGCTAATCTGACTGAATGGACAGCTATCCCCTTCTTTAGTGAATTCCTAAAGATTATTTTAGAAGTGGATTTACAAAGCATTTTTTCCCTTTCTCAACTCTCCTAAGGCTCAATTTTTGGTATTGTGAGCAAAGAGTGGAAAAGGCAGGGGAAAAAGCAGGGTGGGACTGGGGCCCAGCAAGCCAGGGTCTGTAGTATTCATTCAATAGTATTTATTGAGTGCTTACTATGTGCAGAGCACTGTACTAAGTGCTTGGAATGAACAAGTCGGCAACAGATAGAGACAGTCCCTGCCGTTTGACGGGCTTACAGTCTAATCGGGGGAGAGAGACAAACAAGAACAATGGCAATAAATAGAGTCAAGGGGAAGAACATCTCGTAAAAACAATGGCAACAGGTTGGGAGTCAGAAGTCGTGGGTTCTAACTGTAGTAGGATCACGTCCCTTGAAACCTGGGAATTAGCATGGCCTAGTGAATCGAGCACAGGCCTACGAGTCAGAAGGACCTGGGTCCTAATCCTGGCTCCGTCACTTGTCTGCTGTGTGACCTTGGGCAAGTTACTTTACTTTTCTATGCCTCAGTTACCCCATCTGTAGAATGGAGAGTAAGATTTTTAATGTTACATGGGATAAGGGCTGTGTCCAATCTAATAATAATAATGTTGGTATTTGTTAAGCGCTTACTATGTGCCGAGCACTGTTCTAAGCGCTGGGGTAGACACAGGGGAATCAGGTTGTCCCACGTGGGGCTCACAATCTTAATCCCCATTTTTTTACAGATGAGGGAACTGAGGCACCGAGAAGTTAAGTGACTTGCCCAAAGTCACACAGCTGGCAAGTGGCAGAGCCGGGGTTTGAACCCATGACCTCTGACTCCAAAGCCCGTGCTCTTTCCAGTGAGCCATGCTGCAATCTGATTATCTTGTATCTACTCCAGCACTCAGTACAGTGCCAGGCACATAGTAAGTGCTTAAAAATACCATAAAAACCAAAACCATAAACAAAACACACATTCACCTCCAATTTTCCAAGAGTTGGAAGCCTGGGTTCCAGATTGCTCATCTCCCCCTGCCTCCCCACACCCTGCCCTGAGAAAGGAAGAAAGCTGCAGCATCAGTCAGACACCCAGCCCACTGCTTGCTGTGGGATACTGAAGTAGCTAGGGGAAAGCCCACAGAAGGGCAGAGGTTGGAGAATATTTTCTGCTTTTCATTCCACTAATTTTCACTTAATCATCTGTCTACAGAAGGTAGTGAAACTCCACCAGGATTTTAAGGGGAGAAAAACACCTCTCCTACACCCCAAACCCCAACAATTGAAACCAAACCTCCCTTCCTCCTGCTCCTTGTCTCCCACAGTTGCCAATCTCTATTTTCCCAAAGTTTTTGCTTTTGCTAAGAAAAGAGGATAGGATTGTTAGTGAGGAGACCCAAGGAAAAGAGTGTCTCTTGCCATGAGTGCCCACTGTACAGATTCTCCCTGGTTCAGTCCAGGGGGAACTCAACAGGCAGATTTTCCTACTAACCATATCCAATCTAGGCTTGATGAGGTGTCAAAAGATCTCCTTTTTCCCAGATCCAAAGGCCTCTACTCCATTCTAATCCTCCATCTCTCAGCTGCCTTCGACATGTGGACCACCCTCTCCTCCTGGGAACACTAACCAAACTCAGCTTTATTGACCTTGTCCTCTCCTGGTTCTCCTATCTGTCTGGATGCTCATTTTCAGTCTCTTTTGTGGGCTCCTCCTCTGCCTCCCACCCTCTTACTGGGGGAATTCCTCAAAGTTCAATTCTGGGTCCCCTTCTATTTTCCAAGCTATACCCACTCTCTTGGAGAACTCATTCACTCCCATGGCTTCAACTACCATCTCTATGCAGATGATTCCCAAATCTACATCTCTAGACTTGATCTCCCTCTCTGCAGTCTCTCATTTCCACCCACCTTCAAGACATCTTTACTTAGATGTCCTGCCAATTCATCAAATTTAACACATCCAAAATAGAACAATAATATAAACTGGGGTTTGTCTAAACAAGGACCTTTGTTTTTTCTCTGGACTTTGGAATTTTAAGATAGCTTGTTTCACCTGATTCATCTGTGTTGACCATAACTGGTGCTCAAGGCTGTCAGGTGGAATGTGGAATCCTGCCTAAGCTTAATTTAAAATGAAAGTACTTTTTTTCATCAAGCTTTGGGGCCAGAAATGATATCTAACAATCAAGTAATCAGTCTTACTGATCAAGCTCCTACTGTGTGTAGAGCACTGTTCTAAGTCCTTGGTAGAGTAAAGTAAAATTAATAGACATAATTCCTGCCTTCAAAAGGTTTACAATCAAAGGAGGGAACCAGACACTGAAGTACATTACAAGTAGAATGAAGAAGAAAAAGGGTATACATCCATGATTTGGAGAAGCAGCTTGGTTTAGTGGATAGAGTATGGGCCTGGGAGTCAAAACATCATGGATTCTAGTCCTGGCTCTGCCACATGTCTACTGTGTGACTTTGGGCAAGTCACTTCACTTCTCTGGCCCTCAGTTACCTTATCTGTAAAATGGAAATTAAGTGTGAGCCCTATGTGGGAGAGGGACTGTGTCAAACCTAACTTGAATCTACCCCAGTGCTTAGAACAGTGCTAGCCACAAAGTAAGCACTTAACAAATACCATAACAATAATAATAATAATAGTGTTTAAGTAATAGGGTGTGGAAGATATGTACGTAAATGCTATGGGACTTTGTCATTTCATCGTACTTACTGCATGCAGAGCATTGTGCTAAGCACTTGGGAAAGACAGTATAACAGAGTTGGTAGACATGTTCCCTGCCCACAAGGGCCTTACATTCTATAGACAGACATTAATATAAATGAATTATGGATATTTACATTTGTGCTGTTAGGTGGAGGGAGGTGCGAGAAAAGGGAGCAAATCCAAGTGCAAGTGTGAAGTAGAAGGGAGTGGGAAAAGAAGAAATGAGGACTTAATCATCTAAGGGCTCTTGGAGGAGATGTGCTTGAAAGTGGGGAGAGTAACTGCCTGTCAAATGGAAAAGCAGTGAAGTAAGGTAGGAAGGGTCAAGGTGACTGAGTGCTTTAAGGCCGATAGTAATGAGTTTCTGTGTGATGGGGATGTGGATGGGCAGCTACTGGAGGTTCTTGAGGAATGGGGAAATGTGGATGGAACATTTCTGTAGCAAAATAATCTCGACAGCAGAGTGAAGTATAGACTGGAGTGAGGAGAAACAGGAGATAGGGAAGTAAGCAATGAGACATGGTAATCAAAGAGATAGGATAAGAGCTTAGATGAAGAGGAAAGAGCAGATTTTAGTGATCTTCTGAGGAATAACCAACAGGATTTAGTGACAGATTTAATATGTGGAGGATAATACCAAGGTTATGGGTTTGTGAGACAGGAAGGATGATTGTGCTGTCTAAAATGACAGGAAAGTCAGGGAGGACAAGGTTTAAGTGGCAAGATGAGGAATTCTGTTTTGGACGTGTTAAGTTTGAGGTGTTGGTGTAACAGTCAAGTAGAGATATCGTGAAGCCAGGAGGAAATGCGAGATTGCAGGGAGGGAGATCAGAGATGAAGACATAAATTTAGAAATCACTCACATTGAGTTGGTAGTGGAAGCCATCGAAGTGAATGAGTTCTCCAAGGGAGTAGGTGTAGATGGCAAATAGAAGGGGAGCCAGAACTGAACTTTTGAGGGACTCTCACAGTTAGTAGGTGGGAGGCAGAGTAGAAGCCTATGAAAGAGCCTGAGATTGAGCAGCCAGAAAGATAGGAGGAGAACCAGAAGAGGTCAATGTCAGTGAAGCTAAAATTGAATAATGTTTCCAAGAGAAGGGGGTGGTCCATAGAGTTGAAGTCATCTGAGAGGTTGAGGAGGATTAGGATGAAGTAGAGGCCAATGGATTTGGCAATCAGGAGATTGCCAAATTTATAAACTTTGAGAGGGCAGTTTCTGTAGAGTGAAGCGGGGGTAAACAGATTGGAGGGTGGGGAAGGAGAGAATTGGAGAAAATGAACTGGAGACAGTAGGTGTAGACAATTTACTCAAGGAGTAAGGAGAGGAATAAAAGGAAGGAGATGGGGAAAGAACTGAAGGGAGCTGTGGGACCAAGGAAGGGTTTTTAGGAGGATAGGGGAGGCATAATCCTGTTTGAAAACAGTGGGAAAAAAGCCACTGGAGACCAAACAGTTGAAAATTACAGTCAGGGAGGTCAGGGTGGTCAGGGAGGGGGCAAGTGCCTTGATAAAGTGCGATGGGATGCGGTCAGAAGTGCAGGTGGAGGGGTGGATTTTGAACAAAGGCAGAATATCTCTTCTTGAGATACTGCTGGAAAAGATGGGAGATTTAAAGAAGGGACAGGAGGAGGGAGGGACTGGAGATGAGCAGGTGAGATTTTAGGGAGTTCAAGCCTTATGGTTTCAATTTCCTCAGTGATGGCCAGGTCAGTAAGGGTAAGAGATTGGTGGGGGTGGTGGGTGGGGGGAGAATAGCAGGAAGGTGGGGTAGGGTGTTGGAGGAGGGAGATGAACATCTAGAACAACTGATGGAGGGCAATGGGCATGAGAGTCAATAAGGATGGATAAACTGTTTTGCCAGGCAGAGGAGAGGGCAGAGTTAAATAAAACATGCGAGAATGAATTTGAAGTGTACAAGGGAGACCTTTAGGGGAATCAGGGAAAGCTTCCTGGGGAGAGATGTCATTTCAGAAGGGCTTTGAAGTTGAGCAGGGGTGGGAAGCTGTGATCTGTTAAAATGAAGGGGAAGGGAGTTCCAGGGAGGGAGAAGGGTGTGAACAAGAAATCAGCAGGCAGAAAGACTAGATTGAGGCCCAGTGATTAGGTAGGCTGGAGAGGAAGCAGCATGGTCTAGTGGATAAACCATGGTTTTTGGAGCAAGAAGACCTGGGTTCCAATCCCTGCTCTACCACTTGCCTGCTGTGTGACCTTGGACAAGGCACTTAACTATTCTGTGCTTCAGTTCTCCTGTTCTCCCTCCTAATCAGACTGTGAGGCCCAAGGCAGACAGGAACTCTGTTGGCCCTGATTAACTTGAGTTTACCCCAGTATTTAGTGCAGTGCTTGACACACAGTAAGTACTTAAATGCTATTTATTTTTTTAAAAAAAAAGGAATGAGAGGTACATGGTCTTGTACAGGGAGAAAAGAGAGTAGATGAGAAAGAAGGAGAGAGTGGATTTAGTACCATGAAGACAATGGCTTCATACAGAAAAGAATGGGTAGGCATTTAAGACTTATGAAGAGTGGAGAGACAGGTGCAGAACAACATATTTGCAAAATGGATGGAGAGGGAAGAAACTAAAGGGGGAAAATCACTGAGGAAGCTGATTCAAGCTGCAATAAGGCAAAAGCCGGGACCAGCATGGTGGTTGTTAAAATGGATTAGGAGTGGATCCCAGAAATGTTGAGGAGGAAGAATCAGTGGAGTTTAGTGACTGAATATATGGCTTGAAAGAGAGGAAGTAGTCAAGAAAAATGCCAATATCGCAGATTTCAGAGATGAGGAGGATGGTGGTGTTAACTGTGAGGTGAAAATTACAAGAGGATTTGTGTAAGCAGATAAGGTGTTCAGCTTTGGGCAGGTTGAGCTTGAGGTGCTGGTGGGAGAGACTTTGAGAATGTCTTGGAGAAATGAGGAAATGAAAGATGGTAGAGGAGACAGATCAGGGCTAGAAATGTATATGACTTCTAGACTGAAAGCTCCTTTGAGACCAGAGAAAATGGTTTCTAAGGTTTGTATCTCTCAAATTCTTAATATGGTGCTCTACATGCATCATAACGCTCAGTAAACGCTATTGATGATGATAATGGGATTTGGGTACTATCCATATAAAATTTAAAGATACTGAAGTTGATTCACCTGCTTTCCCTTAACTGTTCCCAGACTGGCACCTGGGAATTGGATCTGGATATCTGAGACTTCCCACCCAATTGCAATCAGAGCAGCGTGGACAAGTGTATAGAGCATGGGTCTGGGAGCCAGAAGGACCTGAGTTCTAATCCTGACTCTGCCATTTAACTGCTGTGTGACCTTGGGCAAGTCATTAACTTCTCTGTGCCTCAGTTCCTTCATCTGTAAAATGGGATGTGGGAGCCCCATGTGGGATGACCTGTGTCTGACCTGACTGGCTTTTATCATCCCCAACACTTAGTACAGTGTCTGGCAGACTGTAGGAGCTTAATAAATACCATAAACATTCCTCTCCCAAAACAAAAGCAAAAAAAAAAAAAAAAACCCAAAACTGTCCCAGAAAATTTTGGGGAGAAGCGGCTCAGAAAGTTCACTTTCACTGAGCTGGACTAGCTGCTACTTTGAAAGAAACAGAGATCTGAGAGTTATCCTAGGAAACTTTGGATTTTTGTTTCTGGATTATCTTTTCATCTCTTCAACTATTTTGAATCCTCTGGGGAATGGGATAAAAAACTCATTTTAACTATGTCGATCCCCAAGATGAGGCAAATTGTTATCACTGGACAAGATTCCTGGGAGACACTGTAGCTGTAAAATGCTGAGCTCATGCAATACAGCAGTATTTAAATCCACAGTATTGGGACTGCAGGCATACAAGGCAGAAGATTACTTACTGGAAAGCCTTTGAAGTATCTTTCTCTAATGAAGCAAGGGGCAATTTCACTCTTGAAATATGCTTTTTTGATATTCTTAACTGGAGTAAACATTAACAATAATTATTACTATTAAGAGTAATTATGGTATTTATTAAGCACCTCCTATGTGCCAAAGAACTCTACTAAGGACTGGGGCAGATACAGATAATCAGGCTGAACACAGTCCCTGTCCCCTGTAAGGCTCACAAATTAGGAAGTGGAGAGAGCAAGTAATTGATCCCAATTTTCTATAGGAAAAACTAAGACTCAGAGATTGTGACTTGTTCAAGGTCACATAGCATGTCTTTGGTTTGGTCCTGGATTAGAACATAGGTCTCCCAGTGCAAGGTTTTTCCATTAGGCCAAGCTGCCTCAAATGTGTCACCTTAACAAGAAAAACATAGCCATTCTGACCAAATACACATTCAGTTTGAAATTCTCAGAAGAAAATATTTTCAGGTTTTGGAAATAGTGTACCACTGTACCAAACAGAACATTTCCATTTCCCTCCAAAGAGTCATAGTTAAGATCTCAAATCTTTACAGCCTCCTTCACTCTCCAATGGCATTTTCCTCTGCTGCTTTCAAACATGTTTATGTCTCCCCTTTCTTAAAAAAACCTTCTCTTGACCCCAAGGCTCCCTCCAGTTATCTCCCCATCTCTTTCCTAGCATTCATCTCCAAACTGCTTGAGCAAGTTGTCTAGACCCACTCTCTCCAATTCTTCTTCTTCTCTGATTCTATACTTTGCCCCTTCAATCTGAATTCCACTCCCTTCATTCCAAAGAAACTGCCCTCTCGAAGGTCACAAATAATCTTCTTGCCAAATCCAGTGACCTCCACTCCACTGTAATCCTCCTTGATCTCTCAGCTGACTTCAACATTGTCCACCACTCCCTTCTCCTGGAAACGTTACCCAACCTCAGCTTCACTGACACTGTCCGCCTACCTCTCTGGCTGCTCATTCTCAGTCTCTTTCAGAGGGTCTTCCTCTGCCTCCCACCCCCTAACTGTGGGAGACTCTCAAGACTCAGTTCTGTATCTCCCTCTATTCTCCTACTACATCCACTGCCTTGGAGAACTCATGTGCTCCCAAGGCTTCAACTACCATCTCTATGTGGATGATACCCAAATCTACATCTCCAGCCCTGATCTTTTCTCCTTCTCTGCAGTCTCTCATTTCCTCCTGCTTTCAGTGATTTCTACTTGGATGTCCCACCTACATCTCATTCATTCATTCAATAGTATTTATTGAGCGCTTACTATGTGCAGAGCACTGTACTAAGCCCTTGGAATGTACAATTTGGCAACAGATATAGACAATCCCTGCTCACTGACAGGCTTACAGTCTAATCACAGGCTTACAGTCTAATCAAACTTAACATGTCCCAAACTAAATTCCTTATCTTCCCACCTAAATCCTGTCCATCCTCTGACTTTCCAATCACCACGATCTTCCCAATCTCACAAACTCATAACCTTGTCATTATCCTTGACTCATCTCTCTGATTCAAGCCACATATTCAGTTTATCACCAAATACTGACAGTTCAACCTTCACAAAACTAGCATCCTCCCTTTCTCAATCCAAACTACTACCACATTAATCCAAGCACTCATTTTATCCCACCTTGATTACTGCATCAGCCGCCTAGTTTATTTCCCTGCATCTTGCCTCTCCCTACTCCAGTCCATACTTCACTCTGCTGCCCAGATCATTTTTCTACAAAAGGGTCCAGTCCATGTTTCCCAACTTCTCAATAACCTCCAGTGGTTGCCCATTCATGGCTGCATCAAACAAAAACTCCTTTCCATCAGCTTTAAAGCATTCAATCATCTTGCCCCCTCCTACCTTACCTAGTTGCTTTCCTACTGCAATCCAGCCCACACACTTCGCTCCACTGATGTCAACCTTCACTATACTTTGATCTCTCTTGTCTTGTCACTGACCTCTCTCTCACATCCTGCCTCTGTCTTAGATTGCTCTCCCTTTTCATATCCATCAAACCATCACTCTCTCCACCTTCAAAACCTTATTAGAAGCACATCTCCTCCAAAAGATCTTCCCTGCTTAAATCCCCATTTCCTCTTTTTTTTTACAGTACTTCATTCATTCAATCATATTTACTGAGTGCTTACTGTGTGCAGAGCACTGTACTAAGCACTTGGAATGTACAATTCGGCAACAGATAGAGACAATCTCTACCCAACAACGGGCTCACAGTCTAAAAGTGCTTAATGAGTACTATGTCAGTAACTTACTTATATTAGTATTTGTTGCCCCCTCTAAATTGTAAACTCATTGAACATTTGCTGTTCTGGTTCATTTGATCATAACAATAGTATTTGAGCATCTACTTTGTGCAGACCACAAAACTAAGAGCTTGGGAGAGTAAGGTATAATTAGTAGACATGAGCCCTGCCCAAGTCTCTGAATAATTTGTTACAGCTGCTGCTAGTTGAACTTTTGCTATTTTTGAATACAGTTACCCTGGGGCAAGCATTGGGACATTTTAGAGGTTTCAACACTTTATAATGCTGGTAATTCAGGAGGAGCTCTCAGTTGCAGTTCTGAATTCATAGCCTTTGAACTTCATTCTCACCATACTATTTCCCAATTCCAGTATGTTGCCCATGAGATAATTTTCTGCAGGAAATCCTCCATTGGGCCGTATTTTATGGAGCTTTGTAAGAAGCGGTAAGTTTGTGCAAGTGAAAAGACTTTCTTGACTTCCTTTCAAAAGCCCTCATACCAACAATGTTTCTGGCATTCTCTCCTAGCTTTGCAGAGGATTTGCATCTGGTCTGTAGTTAAATTCTGTGATTGAATGACAGTAGCAACTAATCCACCCGATACAATTATCGTAGTCCAGAGAATGTGAGTTATCTTTCATGAAAAAACTGAGATGGCAAAACTCATACAGTGCTCTGCCCACAGTAAACAGTAAATATAATTGATGAATTGATTCAAGTCCCAGTTTGGGTTTTCTAGTCATAAACTAGACTAAAGTATGGCATTATAGTCACTGGGAAAATCAGCATTGAATACTCCTGCCTGACTTCATTCCCATCTCCATTAGGGAGAAACAGCATTGTAGGGTAGGAGCAGACTGGTTCAACCTATTCTATGCTGAGACTCTTGAGGATGCAATGAGGGTTCTGGAATCTGTACTCAGAATATACTCAGGAGCCATCAAATAACTCTTGCAAATCAGCGGACTTGGAGATCATCGAAAGCTAGTGACTGTGCTCTAGAAACACCTGCTACATAACAAGCAGCATGGCCTAGTAGAAAGAGTGTGGGATTGAAAGTCAGAGGACCTGGATTCTAAACCCAGCTCTGCCACTTCTCTGCTGAGTTAGAGCAAATCGCTTAACTTTTCACCTCAGTTTTCTCATCTGCAAATGAGTAATTATTTAGACTGTGAGCCCCATGAGGGGCAGAGACTTTATCCACTTGATTATCTTTTATTCAGTCATTCACTTGTATTTCTTGAGTGCTTACTGTGTGCAGAGCACAGTACAAAGATCTTGGGAGAGTACAATGCAACAATAAACAAAGTTCCTGACCACAGTGAGCATATTCATTCAATAGTATTTTTTGAGCACTTATTATGTGCAGAGCACTGTACTAAGTGCTTGGAATGTACAAATCGATAACAGTTAGAGACAATCCCTGCCCTTTGACAGGCTTACAGTCTAATCAATCTAATCTATCTTATAGTCTAGAGGTGTAGAGACAGACAATAATATAAATAAATTCAGATATGTACATAAATGCTGGGGGTTGGGGCAGGGGAGGAGAAGAAAGGGAGAAAGTCAGGGTGATGCAGAAGGGAGTGGGAGAAGAGGAAAGGGGGGTTAGTCAGGGAAGGAGTCTTGGAGGAGATGTGCCTTCAATTAGACTCTGAAGGAGGGGAGAGTAATTGTCTGTCAGATTTGGGGAGAGAGGGCATACCAGGCCAAAGATAGGATGTGGGAGAGGGATCAGCAGTGAGATAGATGAGATCAAGGCACAATGAGAAAGTGAGCATTAGGGGAGCAAAGTGTACAGGCTGGGTGGGGTTGTAGTAGGAGAGTAGTGAGGTGAGGTAGAAGAGGGCAAGGTGATTGCTTTATAGCCAATAGTGAGGAGTTTTTGTTTGATATGGCGGTGGATGGGCAACCACTGGAGTATTTTGAGGAAGGGGGTGACATGTCCTGAGCATTTATGAAGAAAAATGATCTGAGCAGAAGAGGGAAGTATGGACTGGAGTCCTCCCAGACAGGAAGCTGGGAGGTCAGCAAGGAGGCTGATGCAGTAATCCTAGTGGGATAGGATGAGTGATTGTATTGAAGTGGTTGCAGTTTAGATGGAGAGGAAAAGGCAGATTTTAGGGATGTTGTGAAGGTGGGACCAGCAGGATCGTTCACCCCACACATCCTATCCATTACCAAGACCTGCCGGTTTCGCTGTTACAATATCGCCAAGATCCGCCCTTTCCTCTCCACCCAAACGACTACCTTACTGCTACGGGCTCTTGTTATATCCCGGCTAGACTACTGTGTCAGCCTTCTCTCTGACCTCCCTTTCTCCTCTCTCGCCCCGCTCCAGTCTATTCTTCACTCCGCTGCCTGGCTCATCTTCCTGCAGAAATGATCTGGGCATGTCACTCCCCTTCTTAAACACCTCCACTGGTTGCCTATCAACCTCCACTCCAAACAAAAACTCCTCAGTCTAAGCTTCAAGGCTCTACATCACCTTGCCCCTTCCTACCTCTCCTCCCTTCTCTCTTTCTACCACCCACCCCGCACGCTCTGCTCCTCTGCCGCCCACCTCCTCACCGTCCCTCAGTCTCGCCTATCCCACCGTCGACCCCTGGGCCACGTCCTCCCGCGGTCCTGGAACGCCCTCCCTCCTCACCTCCACCAAACTGATTCTCTTCCCCTCTTCAAATCCCTACTTAAAACTCACCTCCTCCAAGAGGCCTTCCCAGACTGAGCTCCTCTTCTCCCTCTACTCCCTCTACCACCCCCCCTTCACCTCTCCGCAGCTTAACCCTCTTTTCCCCCCATTTCTCTCTGCTCCTCTCCCTCTCCCTTCCCATCCCCTCAGCACTGTACTCATCCGCTCAACTGTATATATTTTCATTACCCTATTAATTTTGTTAATGAAATGTACATCGCCTTGATTCTATTTAGTTGCCATTGTTTTTACGAGATGTTCTTCCCCTCAACTCTATTTATTGCCATTGTTCTTGTCTGTCCGTCTCCCCCGATTAGACTGTAAGCCCGTCAAATGGCAGGGACTGTCTCTGTTGCCGACTTGTTCATTCCAAGCGCTTAGTACAGTGCTCTGCACATAGTAAGTGCTCAATAAATACTATTAAATGAATGAATGAATGAATGAATTAGTGATAGTTTAAATATGTGGATTGAATAAAAGAGAAGAGTCAAGGATTTTGTATCCACCCCAGAGCTTAGTACAGTGCTTGGCACAGTGCTTATCAAGTACCATTAAAAAGTAGGGGCAAGGGAGGTGAAGTGGGAGGAGAGGACTGGGATGTGCAAACAGGAGTGGCAGGGGGATTGAAAAGACAATTACAATTTAATAATTACAATTTAGTAAAACAGCATTTACAACTTAATGAATGACAGCAATAAAATTTAGCCCGGTGATCCCCAGAGGAGATGATTGAATTGTCCTTGGGCCATTGGATATGTTAAGGCCAGTAACTAGGAGAGTACAGTGACAAGGCACTGACGTGTAGGAGACCACCTCAGTAGGCAGATCATCAAAATGGGTAGCAATTATTTTCAGTGTTGCTCTTCCAGAGGAAAGGCTTTAGTAGAGATCAGGTTACTAAGAGGAAGGCTATCCTGTATAGAGTAAGCATACCAGTAAGAATCTATTCTCCCATGCAAAATTGTTTCTTGGTGGAAGATCTATTTTGGCCTCTTTGAGGAGCAATTGTTGGGTAGGATTTGTCTCTATCTGTTGCCGAATTGTACTTTCCAAGCTATTAGTACAGTGCCCTGCACACAGTAAGTGCTCAATAAATACAACTGAATGAATGAATTCTCTTCCACAAAGTTTACAGATAAGGACTGGGGATTAATTCTGAACTCAAGAAAGAACAGGGTAGGGGATTTTGCTCTGGTATGCTCTAGGTTGGTAGTCCACCCCCGAACAGACCACACAGTCACAGGGGCACCTTTATTTGCACTGCAGAAATTCTCAACCAAAAAACACTCAAAATTATTTCCAAAAAGTTAGAGATAATTTCTTTTTACATAAATTCCATGGCCCCACAAACCTAGATTTCCAGAGATTGTTGGGGTAAAAGAAGTAATACAGTCATAACTCGAACAATCCAGTAAAAACATAGAGAGAATACATCTTGCTTCTAGCTCTGCAAATCCTTCCTTTCCAGATTTGATTTCCTTATGTAGAAGCAGACTCCTTTTTCATTCATTCAATCGTATTTATTGAGTTCTCACTGTGTGCAGAGCCCTGAAGCAGCTTGGCTCAGTGGAAAGAGCATGAACTTGGGAGGCAGAGGTCATGGGTTCTAAACCCAGCTCCTCCTTGTGTCAGCTGTGTGACTTGGGGTGAGTTGCTTAACTTTTCTGTGCCTCAGTTTCCTCATCTGTAAAAGGGGGATTAAGACTGTGAGCCCCACGTGGGACAACCTGATTACCTTGTAACCCTCCCAGTGCTTAGAACAGTGCTTGGCACAAAGTAAGCGCTTAACAAATACCATTATTATTATTAGTATTATTACTAAGCACTTGGAAAGTACAATTCGGTATCAGCAACTCCTCCACCTCCTTCACTGTCTTCTGTACTTACTCTGGAGCTAGGTACTTCAATCAGTCATGTTTATTGAGTGCTTATTGTGTGAAGGACTCAGTACTAAGTGCTTGAGGGAGTACAACACAACAATATAACAGACACATTCCCTCTCCAAAATGAGCTAACGGTCTAGAGGAGGAAGCAGATATTAATATAAATAAATTCTGGATATGGATATAAGTGCTGTGGAGCTGGGAATGGGTGTGGTGAATAAAGGAAGCAAGGCAGGGTGATGCAGAAGGGAATGGGAAAAGAGGAAATAAGGGCTTAGTGAGGAAAGGTCTCTTGGAGGAGGTAAATGTCTGCTGGATATGAAAAAGGATGAATACCTGCATCAATTTTCTGAAGTCACCACGCCCCATTTAAGTCCCCATATAATAATAATAGTAATGATGGTATTTGATAAGCACTTACAATGTGCCAAGCACAGTTCTAAGGGCTGAGGGAGATACGAGGTTATCGGGGTATCCCATGAGGGGCTCAAAGTCTTAATCCCCATTTTACAGATGAGATAACTGAGGCACAGAGAAGTTAAGTGACTTGCCCAAAGTCACACAGCTGACAAGTGGTGGATTAGAACCCACAACCTCAGACTCCCAAGCCCGTGCTCTTTCCACTAAGCCACGCTGCTTCTCATATGTCACGCTGCTTCTTTCCATATCAAAATTACCTTCCCATGATGCACAAATTGATGCCCTCAACATCAGCTTCTCTGATCTCAACTTCCTTGCTCTTCTATCTCTTCGCCGATCTTGTACCACTAACACACAACCCCGGATTCATTCAATAGTATTTACTGAGTGCTTACTATGTGCAGAGCACTGTACTAAGTGCTTGGAATGCACAAATCGGCAACAGATAGAGACAGTCCCTGCCCATTGACGGGCTTACAGTCTAATCAGGGGAGACAGACAAAAACAATAGCAATAAATAGAATCAAGGGGATGTACATCTCATTAAAACAATAGCAATAAATAGAATCAAGGTGATGTACATCTCATTAACAAAGTAAATAGGGCAATAAAAATATATACAAATGAGCAGGGAAGGGAGGGGAGAGGAGCAGAGGGAAAGGGGGGGAAAAGGGGACTTAGCTGAGGGGAGGTGGGGAGGGTAGAGGGGCAGCAGAGGGAGCAGAGGGAAAAGGGGACGCTCAGTCTGGGAAGGCCTCTTGGAGGAGGTGAGCTCTAAGTAGGGCTTTAAAGAAGGGAAGAGTATTAGTTTGGTGGAGGTGAGGGGGGAGGGCATTCCAGGACAGCGGGAGGACGTGGCCCAGGGGTCGATGGCGGGATAGGCAAGAACGGGGGACGGTGAGGAGGTGGGCGGCAGAGGAGCGGAGCCTGCGAGGTGGGCAGTAGAAGGAGAGAAGGGAGGAAAGGTAGGAAGGGGCAAAGTGATGGAGAGCCTTATAGCCTAGAGTGAGAAATTTTTGTTCCATGCAGAGGTTGATAGGCAACCACTGGAGGTTTTTAAGAAAGGGAGTGACATGCCCAGAGCGTTTCTGCAGAAAGATGAGCCAGGCAGCAGAATGAAAAATAGACTGGAGCAGGGAGAGACAGGAGGAAGGCAGATCAGAGAGAAGGCTGACACAGTAATCTAGCTGGGATATTATGAGAGCCTGTACCGGTAAGATAGCCGTTTGGGTAGAGAGGAAAGGGCGGATCTTGGCGATATTATAAAGGTGAGACCAGCAGGTCTTGGTGATGGATTGGTCGTTTGGGGTGAATGAGAGAGCCAAGTCAAAGATGACACCGAGGTTGTGACCTTGAGAGAGGGGAAGAATGGTTGTACCATCCACAGTGATAGGGAAATCAGGAAGAGGACAGGGCTTGGGAGGGAAGATAAGGAGCTCAGTTTTGGTTATGTTGAGTTTTAGGTGTCGGGCAGACATCCAGGTAGAGACGTCCTGGAGGCAGGAGGAGATATGAGCCTGAAGGGAGGGGGAGAGGACAGGGGCAGAGATGTAGATTTGTGTGTCATCTTCATAGAGATGATAGCTGAAGCTGTGGGAGTGAATGAGTTCACCAAGGGAGTGAGTGTAGATGGAGAACAGAAGAAGGCCAAGAACGGACCCTTGAGGAACCCCAAAAGTTAGAGGATGGGAGGGGGAGGAGGATTCTGCAAAGGAGACCAAGAATGAACGGCCAGAGAGATAAGAGGAGAACCAGGAGAGGACGGAGTCCGTGAAGCCTAGGTGAGATAAGGTGTGGAGGAGAAGGCGATGGTCAACAGTGTGAAAGGCAGCTGAGAGGTCAAGGAGAATTAGGATAGAGTAGGAGCCATTGGATTTGGCAAGAAGGAGATCATGGGTGACCTTTGAGAGAGCAGTCTCAATAGAGTGGAGGGGATGGGAACCAGATCGGAGGGGGTCCAAGAGAGAATGGGAGTTAAAGAATTCTAGGCAGCGAGTGTAGATGACTCGTTCTAGGAGCTTGGAAAGGAAGGGTAGTAGGTAGATAGGGCGATTACTGGAAGGGGAAGTGGGGTCGAGAGAGGGCTTTTTTAGGATGGGGGAGACATGGGCATGTTTGAAGGCAGAGGGGAAGACGCCACTGGAGACTGAGCGGTTAAAAATAGAAGTTAAGGAGGAGAGGAGGGAAGGGGCGATCTTTTTATAAGGTGAGTGGGAATGGGGTCCGAGGCACAGGTGGAGGGGGTGGCATTTGCGAGGAGGGAGGAGATCTCCTCTGAGGATACTGCGGGAAAGATGGGAAAGTAGGGGAGAGGGAGGCAGAAGGGGGAGGGGTGACTTTGGGGAGCTCAGACCTGATTGTGTTAATTTTCGTGATAAAGTAGGTGGCCAGATCGTTGGGAGTGAGGGATGGGGGAAGGGGAGGAACAGGGGGCCTGAGGAGAGAATTAAAGGTCCGGAACAATTGGCAGGGGTGACAGGCATGGGTGTCAATGAGGGAAGAAAAGAAGCTTTGCCTGGATTCATTCCTTTGCACAAGCTGGAAAGCTCCGATGGCAGCAATATAGATATCAGGCAGACTTTGTCCATCTCAAAGCCATCCTCTCTTGCTTTAATTCGGCTCTCTCCTTCCCCCAGCAACATTATTTCTCTATCCCTATTGCCTCCCATGTCCACCTCCACCAGTTGTTTCAGACATTTAATACCTTCTCAAACCACCCTATCCCCCACTCCCACTTATGTCTTACCCCAAATGACCTGGCCATGCACTTCCGGCTCAGTGGAAAGAGCACGGGCTTGGGAGTCCAAGGTCATGGGTTCTAATCCACTTGTCAGCTGTGTGACTTTGGGCAAGTCGCTTAACTTCTCTGTGCCTCAGTTACCTCATCTGTAAAATGGGGATTAAGACTGTGAGCCTCTTGTGGGGCAATCTGATTACCCTGTATCTGTCCCAGCACTTAGAACAGTGTTCAGCACATAGTAAGTGCTCAACAAATACCAACATTATTATTTTTAGAGAAGCAGCTTAGCTCAGTGGAAAGAGCTCGGGCTTAGGAGTCAGAGGTCATGGGTTCTAATTCCGGCTCCGCTGCCTGTCAGCTTTGGGCAAGTCACTTCACTTCTCGGTGCCTCAGTTACCTTATCTGTAAAATGGGGATTAAGACTGAGCCTCATGTGGGACAAGCTGATTACCCTGTATCTATCCCAGTGCTTAGAACGGTGCTCGGCACATAGTAAGCGCTTAACAAATACCAACATTATTATTATTGAGAAGCAGCATGGCTTAGTGGATAAAGCTCAGTGCTGGGAGTCAGAAGGACCTAAATTCTAATCCCAGCTCCACCACATGTCTGCTGTGTGTCATCCGAAAAAGGTCCCTACACCCAGACCCATGTTGATTAACCCATGCAAGACAAATGGGAAGCAACATGGCCTATTGGAGAGAGCATAGACTTGGGAGTCAGAAGAACCTGAGTACTAATCCCAGCTCTGCCAATTGCTTGCTGTGTGAACTTGGGCAAGCCACTTAACTTCCCTTTGCCTCAGTTACCTCAACTGTAAAATGGGGATACCTATCCTCCCTCCTACTAAGATTATGAGCCCCATGTGGGATAGGAACTATATCTAACCTAATTAACTTGGACCTATCCCAGAGCTTAGAACAATGTTGAATACGTAGTGAGTGCTTCCCAAATACCATTAAAAAAATTGGGATCTGGTCTCCTTTAAAAAGCCTTCAAGGATCAAGCTACCCCATCCTGGGCTGCCTAATCACGTATGTCTGTCCCTGATAGACAGCACATTATTTTCTTAGCTCCAACTCTCCTGCTGTTTTGTAAAGTGCTTCCTGCTGTTCCCTTCTCCCCATAAAAATCCCTCTAACTTGAACCTATTAATTCTGCCCCCAAAGCCTTCTCCCCTCTAGACTAAGTACCCTTAAGACTAAGACTAAGTAAGTTAAGAAGCAGCATGGCTTAGTGGAAAGAGCACTGGCTTGGGAGTCAGAGGTCGTGGGTTCTAATCGCTACTCCGCCACTTGTCTGCTGTGTGACCTTGGGCAAGTCACTTAACTTCTCTGGGCCTCAGTTACCTCATCTATAAAAATGGGGATTAAAAAATGTGAGCCCCACATGGGACAATCTGATTGTCCTGATTCTACCCCAGTGCTTAGAACAGTGCTCTGCACATAGTAAGCGCTTAACAAATACCATAATTATTGTTATTATTACCCCAATTCCTCCACATTTCTTCGTAGAGACCTTCTCTCATTGTTCTCGCAGAGCACCCTCGTCCTATTTCTACTTTTTCCCTTATACTCCCTCATACATGCTCTCACTCTGTGAGCCCCATGAGTGATAGGGAATATGTCCAACCTGATTTGTTTATAACCACACCAGCTCTTAGTACAGTGCCTGGCACATAGTAAGCACTTAACAAATATCACAGTTATTATTATCATCATCATCAGAGTCCCATCTGCCTCCTTTCTCCTCTCTAGCAAATGTATTATTCTCCCCATCTCTCTCTCTCTCTCTCTCATTCTCCACAAGTATGCATATTTAGACCGAGCCCCACTAGGGAAAGAGACTATATGTGACCTAATTATCTTGTATCTTCAGTGCTTGGCTCATATTTAAGCATTTAACAAACATCATCATCCTAATTATGTGTGTGGAAATAAGCACATATAGAGTTAACTTTCATTTTCAATTACCCTACAGAGGTAAGAATCTATCCATCCAACCAATCTGTGTATATGTGGCTGAAAAGACTAATGAGTGACTGAAACCCCCTGCTGAAGTATTAGAATTTAAGGGCAGATCTTTGCTGTATCAATGGGTGGTGTCTCATGCAGTACCTGACTGATTTTGAGCCTGCCTCTTCTTGGCACACCAATCTTTTTGAAGCCCTTGGTCAATAGAAAGCAGTTCCTCTACTGACTGCTTCTGGACTGTGGGCTATAAGCTCCTCTGGGCTGTAACTCAACCCTCTAGACTGTAAACTCCTCAGGAAAGGGAACACATCTACCAACTGTTATATTGTACTCTCCCAAAAACTTAGTACAGTGCTCTGAATAAGTGCTCAAAAAACATGATTGATTAATTGATTGAGAAGCAATATGGCCTATGGCTTAGTGGATAGAGCACAGGCCTGGGAGTCAGTCAGAAGGACCTAGGTTCTAATCCCGGCTCTTCCACTTGTCTGCGGTGTAACCTTGGGTAGGTCACTTAACTTCTCTGTGTCTCAGTTACCTCACCTATAAAATGGGAACTAAGTCTGTGATCCACATATGAGACTGGAACTGTGTCCAAACTGATTAACTCGTATCTATCCAAGCTCTTAGAATTAGCACAGTTCTTGACACATAGTAAGTGCTTAACAACTATTATTATTATTATTATTATTATTTTTTTTATTATTCATTCCAGGCTGGTTCACCAGGCTGGTTCCTATAGGGTTCTTCTTAATAACCTGTCGTTCTGTTACATTATTTGAGACTATGCTTTACTAAGCAGTGTAGCATAGTAGACGAGCATGGTCCTGGGAAACAGAGGACCTGGGTTCAAATCCTATCTCTACCACTTACCAGCTGTGTGACCTTGGTCAAATCACTTAAATTATCTCTGCCTCAGTTTCCTCATCTGTAAAATGGGGATTTAATACCTGTTCTTCCTCCTACTTAGACTACAAGCCCCATGTAATAATGCTGGTATTTGTTAAGTGCTTACTATGTGCAGAGCACTGTTCTAAGTGCTGGGAGAAATACAGGGTCATCAGGTTGTCCCACGTGGGGCTCACACACTTTTAATCCCCATTTTACAGATGAGGGAACTGAGGCCCAGAGAGGTGAAGTGACTTGCCCACAGTCACACAGCGGACAAGTGGCAGAGCAGAGAGTCGAACTCATGACCTCTGACTCCGAAGCCCAGACTCTTTCCACTGAGCCACACTGCTTCTAGGACAGGGACCATGACCAACTTGTATCTACCCCACACTTAGCACAGTGCTTGAAGGCCATATCGTGCAGCTCTTGCAACTGGTCAGCCCCACATCTCTCTTGCTGCTGTCTCTACTCTGTAGCCCATGGCAGAGCCCTACCCCCAGAATGTCATAGCCCTACTTTGTATCCCTCCTTCCCCAAGGGCAGGGACCCTGATCAGCAACCTGGCTGAATGAGAGTGCAAAGATGTTTTTTTAAGAAAATAACCATGGTGTTTCCTTTGGAGGAAAACTGTCCAGTGTGATGAAAGACTTCAGGAGGTAGTGCAAGGCCCATGGGGTCATTGTGATGGGCCCTAGTGACAGGTAAGGACAGAATCACTAAAGTTAAAAATGAAGATTGTCTGACAGGATGCAGTTACTGTATAATTGACCTGGAGCTAAGCTCCGGGGTGAACTTTCCCAGCGGCACCTGGGGACTCAGCTGCCCTACCCCCATAAATTATTTGAACATTTACTCCTTGAGGCACAGTACTGTAACATTTGATAAATTCCAACCTTGAGGTTTATGGGCTGTACCTGTTTTGCCATCTGAACCCAGCTTATCTTGCAGAGGGGAATTCATTCACAGCTGGCGCTCTTGGTCCAAGTATTCCTTGTTGGGCACTATGGCAGGGGACTTTTTCAGTTTGTGCCTGAGAGTTTCGATTAAGGGCTGAATCACAGATAAAATGTGAATAAACCTATCTGTGAGTGGAATGCGAGCACCATAAGATTGGGGTATCCAAACCCCTCAAATGAGACAGTTTCAGGAAGATAAGTTGATTTCCTCCTTGAAACATGAAGTCCACCAGGCACCAGAAGGCTGGCTGATGATGTGTCTACCCAATGGCCATGGGAATGACCACTCTGCCACCACAGCCAGTCCCAGGAGTTTCTGGCTGACCTTGTCGCAAAACTACGCCCTCCCCTCTGACTTGTTCCCACATCACCTGAGAGGGGCTGTATTAGGGATACGAGGCTTCAAAACCTCAACCACATGTACGGGGTTCCCAGGAACAGGCTTAGCCTTGTGGAGTGTTGGGGGCCCGAGGGCCTCAGTGGATGTAGAGCTGAAAGCACGGCTGCTCCAGATAATAACTGGAGCTCTGAGGAAAGGCTTAGTTCTTCCCCAAAGTAAGATCCCCTCCATGGACATGTTCCCCCCCGCCAGTGGTTGTACGAAGATTAAAATGAGGTTTAATTGTACCCTGTACCCTGCCACCATGCTGAATGTCTCCACCAAGCTATTCGTTCCTCACACTTGTACCCTGCCACAATGCTACCTGCTGAACCCAACTGTATCCTGACACCATGCTACACCCTTCCATCACGTTGTACCCTCCTACTCAGCTACACCCTGTTTCCAAGCTAGACCTTATCAAAAACACTAAAGGCTGGCACATACCACCAGTTGGCAAGTTCCACAATTCTACACTCTGCCACAACGGCTCACCCTGCCATAATGCTCACCCTTCCATGGCCGCATGGCCAAATGGTTAGAGCATGGGCCTGGAAATCAGAAGGACCTGGGTTCTAAACCTGGCTCCATCATTTGTGTGTTGTGTGATCTTGGACAAGTTGGTCCAGGTACTTCATCTGTACAATAGGGATTAAGACTGGATAGGGACTGCGTCCAACCTGACAACCTTTTACCTACCCCAACACTTAGTACAGTGCCCAGCACATAGTAAGCACTTAAAAAACACCATTAAAAATGCTACATTTTGCCACTACATTGCATCATGCCACAATGCTATAATCTGCCACAATGTTACACCGTCACAGTGTTATAATCTTTCACAGGGCCATTATTATGCCCCTTTCTCAAATCTTGTACCATATTACAATGTAACATCCTGCAGCCACCCTTGGGTCTTACCCTTCCTGTCGTCTCACCTTAGAGATGCAGGCATGCTGCAAGTCCAAAAACTGCATTCTGACCTGCATTCTTTGTCTCCTGAACCAGGAAACCATCTCTCTGGCACTCCCACCCCTCAACTAGGATTAAGCAGACCTGTCTCACCATCCACTTCTCTAACCAATATGGCTGTTGGGCAGGGTAGCACAGTGTCTCTCACAAGCACACCTGCCTGCCTGAGTCTGAAGAAAATGGAGTGTTAGGATTTCAAAGCTTCAACCCAAGAGATATCTTCCAGAAAGTAGGACATCACTTAGAAGTTGGCAGCAACAGTCCCTTGTCCTGATTTTCACATTTAATTCAGCTCTGCCTTTGTTCCTGAACAGGCTTTAGAAGACTCTCTTGATTGGGGATACTTCAGTGAAGTATCTTAAATACAAAGGGTATAGCCTACCATCAGAGACATCCGGTAGCTGAGTTCTGTGTCTCCCTGGAAACAGTGGAAAAGTTTCTACACAGTGAATGCAGATAATAAAAGGACTGTGGCTTGCTCTCAGCCCAGCTTCTGTGTCTCCCTTTCTGTGTCCCTGTTTATGGCTTCCAGTGGAAACTCTGGGCTTGCCAGCTGCCAGTTGCAGTTATTCCTTTCACATGTGTTTGATGCTAGCTCCTGGTCTCAGGTCTGTAAGATCAATTGACCAGTGGTACTTACTGAGCGCTTACTGTGTGCTGTGTGTTATGTGTCTAAAACTGTACTCCTCATTTTCCCTCCCAAATCCTCTCCGCCTGCTAAATTTCCTTTCACAGTTGACATCATTCTCCCTATCTCTGAAGCCCACAATCTTGAGCTCACTGGGGCCAGGGAATGTGTCTATAAACTATGTTGTATTGTACTCTCCCAAGTACTTAATACTGTTCTATGCCCTGTAAGAGCTCAATATATATCACTGACTGATTGATTACAGAGCACTGCATTAGAACTTGGGAAAGTGCACTATGATAGAGTTGATAGTCACAATCTCGGCCCACAAGGAGCTTACAGTCCAGAGGGGAAGACAGACACTAAATTAAAAGAAAAATCGTGTCATATGGGGAGTTTGCTTTTCCACCTCTATTTTCTTCATAAATAGGATGGGATGAGTACTCTTTAGGCAGCATATTAGTGTCAGTGCAGTGCTTCATTTTCATAGTTTTATTCTCAAAACCCCAGTTGAGAGGGAAGCAAGGGAAGAGGTTGTTAATTGTGATAGCTTTCCTCAGAGTTTAGGAGGCCCTGCTCGAGCTTGGCTAAGCCTGCTGGTCCGATGGGGCTCCATCTGTTCTCGTTAAGCCTGTCTTTCCTGGTCCGAAATTAGGACACAGCAACGAAAGATTCATTGTCTTGCTCAAATGAAATGCAGGAAAAAGGTTGAGGATGTTATAAGTCATTTTCAGTGTTCAGTGAAATTATATGTTTTAATTTAACTTGTATTAATACTATTCACGATGACGATTTGTTACATCAATCGATCAATAGCATCAATTTTGTGCCTCTGCAGTGTAAAGTGCTGTATGCAGGGCTGCGGAGACATATGTGGGTATTAACCATTGATGTGCTCTCAGGCCCTCAGCCCTCACCACTTAAAAGTGGAAAGGGCAGACAGGCAGAGAAGTGAAAGGGAAAATCCAACATTTTTAAAACAGCAACAGTATAATAACAGTTCTTTATTAAAGCAATAGATATGTCTTTTTCCAAAATAAAGTCCAGACTGTACCAGAATAATAAAATGAATTTTGAAATCTATGTGTGGTTCTCGTGACTGACTTCAAATCCAAGCTTTCATCACTTTCACCAGTTCCCTCTAGACTGTGAGCTCCTTGTGGGAGGGAACACATTTACCAATTCTGTTGTACTGCATTCTCGCAAGCATTTAGTATAGTGCACTGCACACTCTAAGCAATCAATAAATACCACTCACTGGTAGACCATATTTACAGACAGGAAAAGATTAGCCATTCAAGGACCAGGAGCACAGTTTGCTCACTTGCATTAAGCAAATGCTTACTGTAACACAGCTCCACTGGGAAAGGCATGTGTGAAGGAGGGATGGCAGCAGGATACCCACATGACAGCTGTAAGGGGAACTAAGAAACACACTTTAGTGAGGAGAGCAGAACAAACCATTTAAAGATTTAATGAGGCAAGACTTATGTAATGTAGAACAGGAAGGACGTATCAGGAGTCTACTGTGGAAGACAGACCAGCCTACTGTGGGGCAATTGGGATAAATCAATCAATCAATCAGTGATATTTACTGAGCACTTACTATGTGCAGAGCACTGTGCTAAGCAGAGTCTTTGAGAAGATAAACTCCAAGAGGCAGGTTCAGAAACAGAGCCAGTCCCTTGGAGGAAGAAAATGCTCAAGTGTGGGAAGGGCGATCCTTACTGTTCTTACGTGATGCAGAAAGGTTTGGTTAGCATGAATTAGTTTTCTCTGGATTACATGTTACTGGTAAAATCTCCCTAAAAACATTCAATCCTAAAGATGGGGAGGGGTGTGTGTGTGTGTGTGTGTGTGTGAGAGAGAGAGAGAGAGAGAAAGAAAGAGAGAGAGAGAGAGAGAGATTGAGCTGGGGGTCAGAGGGAGCAATGGAGCCTGGCTTCTTGGCGTGAAGTATTTTAAAAAAGTAGTAATAGTAATGTGGACAAAGATCAGGTCATTGGTGATTTGGGGGAAAGCAATTTGTGGGGAGTGAAGGAGGTGGAATCCAGCTTGCAGGGGGTTGTAAAGGAAGCTGGAGGAGAGGAAGTGGAAGCAGTGGTTGTAGATAGCTCATTCAAGGAGTTTGGAGAGGTCGATAACTGGAGGCTGCCAGGGATCAAGGAATTTTAAGATGGGGGTATGTGGGCATGTTAGAAATCAGAGGGAAAGAAACCATGGTAGAGATAGATGTTGAAGATGGTGGTCTGGGCGCAAAGAACCTGATAGATTGGACATTTCTCTATCCTCAGGAAGCAGGATTGAGTGCCAGTCTTTCCTGGGATCACCAAGTTGGGCTAATAATAATAGCAATCATATTTTTTAAGCCATCAAGTGCCATCTTCAACAGTTCATTCTCTAATTGCTTTTTCCCCACTGTTTTCAAACATGCCCAGCTCTCCCATATTCTAAAAAAAACCTTCTCTTTATCCCACAGCTCCCAACAGCTATTACCCCATCTCCCTCCTACCATTCCTCTCCAAACTCCTTAAGTGAGTTGTCTACACCCACTATCTCCACTTCTTCTCCTCCAATTCTCTCCTTGATCCCCTCTGATCTGTCTTCTGCCCCCTTCACTCTAAGAAAACTGTCCTACTTGATTTCTCAGCTGCCTCTGACACTGTCAACCACCCCCTTATCCTTGAAACATTATGTGACCTGTCTTCTCTGACATTGCTCTCTCCTGGTTCTCCTCCTATCTCTCTGGCCACTCAGTCTCAGTCTCTTTCATGGGATCCTCCTCTGCCTCCCATCCTCTAACTGTGGAAGTCCCTCAAGGCTCAGATCTGGATCCCCTTCTATCCTCCATCTATATCCACCCCCCGTCTCATTCTTTCACTTCTGTGACTTCAACTACAGTCTTCATGAAGGTGAATCCCAAATCTACATCTCCAGCCCTGATCTCTCTTCTTCTCTGCCATCTCATATTTCCTCCTGCCTTCAGAACATCTTTACTTGGATGTCAACACCTCTAACTTAAATTGTCCAAAACAGAATTCCTCATCTGCTCACTGACCCTTTGTCCTTTCCACGTCTTTCCCATCCTGTAGATAGCACCATTATCCTCACTGTCTCACAATCCCATAATCTTGGCATTATCCTCCATTCATTTGTCTCATTCAACCCACATATTCAATCTGTCACCAAATCCTAGCAGTTCTATCTTCATAGCATTGACAAAATCCATGGTTTCTAAACTCATTCAAGCACTTATCATATCCTGCCTTGACTATTGTATCAGTTTCCTCACTGACCTCCTTGCCTCCTGTCTATCCTCACTCTACTCCTTACTTCGCTCTAATGCCTGCATCCTTTTTCTAAAATAATATTAATTCCATAGCTTCATACCCCTCCAAAACCTCCAATGTTTGCCATTCTCCTTTGCATGAAACAGATCTCCTTACCCTGGTTTTAAAGCACTCAATCAGCTTTCCCCATCCTATCTTACCTCACTGATCTCCTCCTATTACCCAACCCACAAACTTCACTCCCCTCCACCAAACTACTATCCATACCTCAGTCTTGTCAATTGCAATGCCAATATCTTGCCCACATCCTCCCTCTGGCCTGGAACTCCACCCTTCATAGTTGATAGACCACCTTCAAAGCCCTCCTAAAATCACATTTCCTCCAAGAGACCTTTCCTGATTAAGCCTTCATTTCCCCTACTCGCACCATCTCACCTATGTACCATAAGAACATGATATTTACCTCATACCCTCAGCCCTACAGCATTTATGTACATATCCTTACTCTGTCATTTCTCTTTCCTGTTATTTTTTTAACATCTGTCTCCCCTTGTAGACTGTAAGTTTCTTGGGAGCATGGGATGTGTCTACCAACTCTATTGTACTGTACTTTCCCAAGCATGTAGTGCAGTGTTCTGCAGATGGTACGTGTTCAATAAATGCCAATGATTGATGGATGGATTTATTGGCAGGGACACACACATATTCTAAATTGTTTTCCTTCCTTCTAGTTAATTCCTGTCAGAACAGTGGGTGAAGAATTGCACCAGTAGCCTCAGGACCAACATTCGATTTTGTCCTAGATTTTAGATTGCTCCAGTGGTTTTCGATTGCTCCAGTGGTGCTCCTGGAGGCATAGAGATTTCAACCCGTCCTCACAAATCCAGTACCTTTGTCTCTTTATGTGTCTCTCTTAGAGTGATAAGGGTCAACATTGCCACTTCTTCAGTATGGAGTTCAAGCCAAAGTTTGGACACTGATTTTAGGATGGGCAAGAGCAATGGGTTGGATTGTAAGTGAATAAACAGCAAAATTCACCTTCTGTCCCTAGGCCTACTGAGTTTAGAATACGAGTTTCAGTGCTCAGGAAAGCTTGGGAATCAGTAGCTAAGATTCCTGTCCTCAAGGATCTTACAGTGAGTCAGTCCATAGGTGCAGCTCCTGACCTGTCCATCCAGTAGCTTGTCCAACAAGCCACCAATCTGTCCATCCTCTTATTCAACAGCCCATCCACCAATCTGGCTTTATTAAGTCCTCAGGATGAATTTTTCCATCCTTGTTCTGGCCCAAGGCAGGGACCACTCTGCCAGTCTCAGTGAGGGCTCCATTCTCAATTCAATGGCACCTCAGCTCAGTGGTCTTGCACCCAGTGACATCACCATTCTATAAATTTAAGTTTTCATTTAGCAATTATAACACCAAAGACACAGACATTCCCCTTATTATTCCTCAATTCGTAAAGCATTTTTGACAACATAATTATTTTTGGATAATTATGCTCCACTCTAGATTTGTCTTTGTCAATAGAATTTTTACTTAGCAGTCTTTACCAGGCTCAATAGATCAGACTGCTACCAGGCAGAAGGGAAAAAAAAAACTCAGATTAAATGAATGAATTAGTGCTTTATCTTAAACTCAGAAATTCTTCAGGCAAAGCTATTAGAGGCACAGATAGAAATTAAAATGTAATTTACTACTTCCACATTCAATGGGAACACAATGCACATTGCATGTTGACTTGCTCTGTGGCCACGAGACGAATCCTTGACCACTGCTGGGAAGAGCTGACACTATCTCTGATGAAACTGGCCAAGGAGCTGTGGAAGATCCCTGTCCTAATTCCAAGGAGTGTGTCATCACTATTTCCAGGAAGAAGTTGATGGAATGACTGCTTTTTCCATAACCTGTCTGCCTCAGTGATATGCTGGGATTTCTCCTAGCTTGTTTGTAGTTTGGGACCACTTTCCTTTTCCAACCCATTACAGTATAGGCTCCTTGTGTGTAGGGAACATGTCACTTTATTCTTCAAATCCCAAGACACTAGTACAATGCAAAGCACCAAGCTAACTCTCAAAAAATGCTACTTCTAATTCCATGACATGTTTCTCCAGAGAGGACAGTACCAGGCCCACTGGAAGGATGGTGATGCCATCTACATGGTGATGATAAATTCAGAGGAGGGCAGGGTTTGGGTGGGAAGGCAAAGTGGATAGAGTACTAGCCTGGGAGTCAGAAGGTCATGGGTTCTAATCCGTGCTCTGCTGTGTGACCTTGGGCAAGTCATTTCACTTCTCTGGGCCTCAGTTATCTCATCTGTAAAAAGGGTATTGAAACTGTGAGCCCCACGTGGGACAGGGCTTATGTCCAACCCAATTTCCTTGTATTTACCCCAGGGCTTAGTACAGTGCCTGGCACATAGTAAGCACTTAACAAATATTATTAGTATTATTATTATAAGGTTTTCTATTTTGGTCATATTAAGTTTGAAGTGATGGGATGACATCCAGGTAGAGATGTCTTGAAGGCAAAAAATAATACGAAATTGCAGAGATGGAGAAAGATCAGGGATGGAGATGGAGATTGGGTGTCATCTGCATAGAGGTTGAGTTGAAGCCATCGGAGCAAATGAGTTCTCCAAGGAAGTGGGTGTAGATGGGGAATAGAATGGGGACCCAGAACTGAACCTTGAGGGACCCCCACAATTAGGGGATGGGAGGCAGAGGAGGAGCCAATGAAGGAGACTGAGAATGAGTGGGCAGAGAGATAAGAGGAGAAGCAGTGGAGGATAAAGTCAGTGAAGCCAAGATTGGATAACATTTTCAGGAGAAGGGGGTGGTCAATAGTGTCAAGAGCAACTGAGAGATTGAGGAGGATTAGGATAGAGTAGAGGCCATCGGAGTTGGCAAGAAGGAGATCACTGGTGATATTTGAGAGGGCAGTTTCTGTGGCATGAAGGGAAAGAAACCAGATTGGTAGGGGTCAAGTAGAAAATTGGAGGAGAAAGATTTGAGACAGTGGATTTAGACAACGCACTCAAGGAGTTTGGAGAGGAATTGTAGGAGAGAGATGAAGTGATAACTGGAGGGACCCTTAGGGTCATGGGAAAGTTTTTTAGGATAAGGGAGATATGGGCATGTTTGAAGGCAGTGGGGAAGAAGCCAATGGAGAGTGAACAGTTGAAGATGGCTGTTAGGGAAGGAAGAAGGGAGGATGTTAGTGTCTTGACAGGGTGCAAAGGAATGAGGTTGGATGTGCAGGTGGTGAGGATGGATTTTGATAGAAGGTAGGAAATTTCTACTAGAGAGATTTGGAAAAGATGGGAGGGTTGTAGAGGGGGCAGGATTGGGGAGGGACTGAGGAGGGGCAAGGGAGATTTTAGAGAGATCATGCTTGATCGTGTCAATTTGCTTAATAAAGTAAGTGGCCAGGTAATTGGGGGCAAGGGATGGGGGAGGCAGGGTGGGCTGGGAGACTAGGAGGGAGTTAAATGTCTGGAATAAATGGCGAAGGCAATGGTCACGGGTGTCCGTAAGGGTGGAGAAAGCATTTTACCAGAGGAGAAGGCTGGGGAGAAGTGCAAGGATAAACTTGAAGTGGATGAAGTTGGCCTGATATTTAGATTTCCTCCAGCAGAGCTCAGCCACTCGTGCACAAGAACCAAGGAGGTAGACTGTGCAGGTGATCCAGGGCTGTGGGTTAGTGGTACGAGATCGACGAAGAGTTAGGAGAGAGTGAGTTGAGTTCAGTAGAGAGGTTGGTGTTGAGAGGGTCTATTTGATCAAGGGAGGGTAGTTTGGGTATGGAGGCTAAGTGGGGCGTGATGAGAGGTCTCTGTGAGGGAACAGTAAAAATTTACAGGGAGGAGGAGGAGAAACTCAATCCTTTGTACCACCCATCAGGAAGTTGTGTGGAGGCGGACGGTTTTTCAGGCCACCAGGTAGGAAGGGACAATAAAAGCGAGGCAGTGAAACCTCTTCCCAACTGACCCAAGAGCACTCCGAGCCCTAGAGGGAAGCCTTTGTTTTAGGCAGGTCTACATTTCCCAGGAAAGGAGCAGAGGGCTCAACCGAAGGGCTGGAGGCAAGCAGATTGACAGAGAGGAATGAGGCCACCCCCCTGAGGATTCTGAGATGTTGGCTACAGGGTCAGCTTCAGGCATAATGATAATTGTGGAATTTGTTACGTACTTGCTAAATGCCAAGCACTGACTAAGCACTGGGGTAGATACAAGATAAACAATCCTCTCATAGGGCTTACAGTATAAGTAGGAGGGAGGAAAAGCATTGACTCCCCAATTTGCCCCCCTCCCATCCTTTAACTGTTGGAGTTCCTCAAGGGTCAGTTCTTGGCCCTCTTCTGTTCTCCATTTACACTCACTCCCTCGGTGAACTCATCCGCTCTCACGGCTTTGACTACCATCTCTACGCAGATGACACGCAGATCTAAATCTCCGCCCCTGTCCTCTCCCCCTCCCTTCAGGCTCGCATCTCCTCCTGCCTCCGGGACGTCTCCACCTGGATGTCGGCCCGCCACCTAAAACTCAACATGAGCAAGACTGAGCTCCTCATCTTCCCTCCCAAACCCGGTCCGCTCCCAGACTTCTCTATCACCGTGGATGGCACGACCATCCTTCCCGTCCCGCAGGCCCGCAATCTCGGTGTCATCCTTGACTCGTCCCTCTCGTTCACCCCACACATCCTATCCGTTAACAAGACCTGCCAGTTTCACCTCTACAATATCGCCAAGATCCGCCCTTTCCTCTCCACCCAAACGGCTACCTTACTATTACGGGCTCTCGTTATATCCCGGCTAGACTACTGTGTCAGCCTTCTCTCTGACCTCCCTTCCTCCTCTCTCGCCCCGCTCCGGTCTATTCTTCACTCCGCTGCCCGGCTCATCTTCCTGCAGAAACGATCTGGGCATGTCACTTCCCTTCTTAAACAACTCCAGTGGTTGCCTATCGACCTCCGCTCCAAACAAAAACTCCTCACTCTAGGCTTCAAGGCTCTCCATCACCTTGCCCCTTCCTACCTCTCCTCCCTTCTCTCTACCGCCCACCCCGCACGCTCCGCTCCTCTGCCGCCCACCTCCTCACCGTCCCTCGGTCTCCCCTATCCCGCCTTCGACCCCTGGGTCACGTCCTCCCGCGGTCCTGGAACGCCCTCCCTCCTCACCTCCGCCAAACTGATTCTCTTTCCCTCTTCAAAACCTTACTTAAAAATCACCTCCTCCAAGAGGCATTCCCAGACTGAGCTCCTCTTCCCCCTCTACTCCCTCTGCCATCCCCCCTTTACCTCTCCGCAGCTAAAGCCTCACTTTCCCCTTTTCCCTCTGCTCCTCCACCTCTCCCTTCCCATCCCCACAGCACTGTACTTGTCCGCTCAACTGTATATATTTTCGTTACCTTATTTATTTTGTTAATGAATTGTACAACGCCTTGATTCTATTTAGTTGCCATTGTTTTTACGAGATGTTCTTCCCCTTGACGCTGTTTAGTGCCATTGTTCTTGTCTGTCCGTCTCCCCCGATTAGACTGTAAGCCCGTCAAACGGCAGGGACTGTCTCTATCTGTTGCTGACTTGTTCATCCCAAGCGCTTAGTACAGTGCTCTGCACATAGTAAGCGCTCAATAAATACTATTGAATTGAATGAATGAATGAATGAATTTGCAGATGAGGGAACTGAGGCACAGAGAAGTTAATAGACTTGTTCAAGATCACATAGCAGACAAGTCATAGATCTGGAATTAGCACCAAGGGCCTCTGACTCTCAGATCCATGTTCTTTCCCCTACACCATGCTGCTTTTGGCCCTTTCCTGCTTGGTGTGACATCTTTCCATTACCATGTATATGCTTGCAGGATTCTGGCATAATGTGGAAATCTGTTCAAACCTTTGAACATAAAACTGCTCCCACCCTGCTGGTCCAGTGCCATTGCAGAAAATGGATTGTTAAAAGGAACATGGTTTATACACAGGGCTAACTTCCGCCATCTCACCACCTCGAGACGGGGAAAAAAATCTGATGCCTTCCCCTGTTCCAGTTCACATTGTTTTATACTGTGAGATCATGCACATTCTACATTATATCATTACATTGTGCAGACATCACAGAAAAGTCTGTTGAGTCTCCAAACCTAGAACATTTTACTGAGAAAGTAGCCCTGCTGCAGCCCCCTTGCTCTAGTGGGTTGGCAATTTCCTCCCAGTTCTCTCTTGTTCACACGGACACCATTACCAGTGAGTGGATGTTTCACATTTTTAACTCCTGCTGCTCCACCTCAGTCCCACAGCTGATCCCCACCAGTCATTGCCAACTTCCCCTCTGAAGGTACAACCTGAAAAAATTCCCTCTCTCACCTGAAGCTAAGCCTAATGGGACAGACAGTGTTTGTGCTTGGAAACAGAGTTTCTCCAAATATAATAATAATTAGGGTATTTGCCAAGCACTTACTATATGCCAGTCACTGTACTAAATATTTGGACAAACATAAGGTAACTGTGTTGGACATAGTCCCTGTCCCACATAGGGCTCACAGTCTTAATCCCCATTTTACAGATGAGGTAAGTGAGGCCCAAAGAAGTGAAGTGAAAAGAGCATGGGCTTGAGAGTCAGAGATCATGAGTTCTAATCCCACCTCTGCCACTTGTCAGCTGTGTGATTTTGGGCAACTCACTTAACTTTTATGTGCCTCAGTTACCTCATCTGTAAAATGGGGATTAAGACTGTGAGTCCCACCTGGAACAACCTGATTACCTTGTATCTACCCCAGCACCTAGAACAGTGCTTGGCACATAGTAAGCACTTAACAAATACCATCATTATTGTTATTATTCATTGAGCATTAATTGCAGAGCACTGTACTAATTGTGCACTAACAACCACTGTGTTGTTATAGATGTAGTTGAACTGGCACTAATAGTAGTTAATTGAAGATGTATCTGCAGGAGTAGATTAGTAGTAGTCAACTCACTCCCATCTAACCCCTCTCCACTCCTTGGGCCACCCCCACCCCTCCTCCCTGCCACATCCTTGTTCTCCTACTGCAGCACCACTCCTCATCCCCCTCCCCAGGTGACAGCCTTCGACGACTCACTCCCCTAGCCTTTTATACTAGTTGACGGTTACATTGGGCTTCTTCTGTTTCATTATCCTAATCTGTCATTTACAGTTCCTTTGTGTTCCATTCTTAAAAGGTGTCTTGCCTAGGGCCTCTGCGGTGTGTCTTCGTACGGAGCCGAACTGTGTGGCTGGCTGGGATCACAGGAAGTGATATGCCAAAAGACATTAAGTTTAACAAGTTGTTAAAGGAAGATGCAAACCACCCACTTCAATTCTGCTGCCCAGATCTTTTTTCCACAAAAATGTTCAAGACATGTTTCCCCACTCCTCAGGAAACTCCAGTGGTTGCCCATCCACCTCCACATAACAATAATAATAATAATAATAATGTTGGTATTTGTTAAGCGCTTACTATGTGCCGAGCACTGTTCTAAGCGCTGGGGTAGACACAAGGGAATCAGGTTGTCCCACGTGGGGCTCACAGTCTTAATCCCCATTTTACAGATGAGGTAACTGAGGCACCAAGAAGTTAAGTTACTTGCCCAAAGTCACACAGCTGACAAGTGGCCAAGCCGGCATTCGAACCCATGACCTCTGACTCCAAAGCCCGTGCTCTTTCCACTGAGCCACGCTGCATCCATGCTCCACATCTAACAAAACTCTTCTCCATCATCTTTAAAGCACTCAATCACCTTGTCCCCTCCTACCTCACCTAGGTACTCTCCTACTACAATCCAGCCGGCACATTTCGCTCCTCTCATGCTAACCTTCTCACTGTACCTCGATTTCATCTGTCTTGTTTCCAACCCCTTGCCCACATCCTGCCTCTGGCCAGAAACACCCTCCCTCCTCAATCTGACAGCCAATTACTCTCCCGCTGTTCAAAGCCTTATTGAAGACACATCTCCTCCAAGAGGCCTTCCCTGACTAAGCCCTCCTTTCTTCCTCCACTCCCTTCTGTATTGCCCTGACTTGCTCCCTTTATTCATCCCCTCTCCCAGCCCCATAGCACTTATGTACATATTTGTAATATATTTATTTATATTAAGCAGAGAAGCAGCGTGGCTCAGTGGAAAGAGTCCGGGCTTGGGAGTCAGAGTTCATGGGTTCAAATCCTGGCTCTGCCACTTGTTAGCTGTGTGACTGTGGGCAAGTCACTTAACTTCTCTTTGTCTCAGTTCCCTCATCTGTAAAATGGGGATCAACTGTGAGTCTCATGTGGGACAACCTGATTACCCTGTATCTACCCCAGCGCTTAGAACAGTGCTCTGCACATAGTAAGCGCTTAACAAATACCAACATTATTATTAATATCTTTCTCCCCCTCTAGACTGTAAGCTCATTGTGGCCATGGAACTTGTCTGCTCATTGTTATATTGTTCTCTCCCGTGCTCTGAACACGGTAAGTGCTCAATAAATATGATTGAATGAATGGAGCACTCTACTGGATGGCTACTAGATGCTCAAAGTGTATTGAGTGCCCACTTTCTGCAGAACAAAGCACTGGAGATGTACTCTAACTCTATGCAGAATACTTTCTTAAGTTCCTGGGAAACATAGAGGGATACTGTGGTCCAATTTGAGAGATAGAAGGCATAAATTGGAGATTGTGTTTGGTTAGACATCAGAAAATAAGTGTAAATAGTAGGCCCAAGCAAATGTGTAAATCACTAAGCATTATTTTTCTAAAGAAACATGCCTACTAAGCGCTTAATACAGTGCTTGGCACACAGTAAGTGCTCAATAAATACAATTAAATGAATACTTGCATGTTATGTATTCTAGGTCAGGAGTCACCAACTTTTTGTGCAAAAGAGCCAACCAAAATGAAGTCCTTGAGCAGTTCGTACATGAAGAGTCAATCACACATAGACAAAAGGCCTTTGGGCCACTGGTGTGCAGTGACATCAAATCCTACAATCAGTGAACCACCTGGACCAAGCTATGGGGTTTCTTGGAGCCCCCTTCCCCAGGTGAGGTTCCCTGTAGCATCCGACTGAGGGGAAGCCGGGAAAAATCAGTCTATCAGTCAGTGGTTTGCAGAGCACTGTACTAAGCGCTTGGGAGAGCACAGTACAGCAGAATTAGCAGTCACATTCCCTGCCCACAGTGAGCTTACAGTCTAGAGGAGGCAGACATCAATGTAAATAAGTAATTTAAAATATATAATTTAAAGGTATGTACATTAAGGATTAAACACAAACTCTCTGACACCAGAGCTAGGGTTGTCTGGAGCTGGACTCTATAAGAATGATGTCCTGGTGGTGTCTCTTGTGTCTCCCAGCCCTCTGATCCCTAGTCCCCCAATTACAGTTACAGGTGTTGCATCTCAGAACAGACAAATACAGCTGGAGAAGGGGCAGAGAAGGGCAACTAATATTGCCAAAGGGATAAAGAAGCTTTCTCATGAAGAAAGACAGAAAGGGTAATAATAATGTTGGTATTTGTTAAGCGCTTACTATGTGCCGAGCACTGTTCTAAGCGCTGGGGTAGACATAGGGGAATCAGGTTGTCCCACGTGGGGCTCACAGTCTTAATCCCCATTTTACAGATGAGGGAACTGAGGCACCGAGAAGTTAAGTGACTTGCCCAAAGTCACACAGCTGGCAAGTGGCAGAGCCGGGGTTCAAACCCATGACCTCTGACTCCAAAGCCCGTGCTCTTTCCAGTATCTGTCAGCCTGGAAACACAAGAGTTGAAGAGAGCCTAAAAGGAAGATGACTACATTATGAAGCATGAGGATAGGGAGAACACAAAATTGTTGCTCCTCCATTCCCACTCCACCAGGGTGAGGTCACTCATTTGAGCTGGGGGGTGACAGGTTCAAAACAATAAGAAAGGGATTTTTTTTCCATCAATGAGAGGTGAGCACATTAATTTGATCCCATCAGGAGGTTGTGCAGACAGTATCATCAAGTTCAGTAGCGGTTTGGTTTCATCCCAGCTTGAGAGATGGGTGTTGGTTCACTAGAGGAAAAGTTAGGGACGCAGAAGGAAAGGTTAGCAGTGTCAGGTGCTCTATCTCTCGCCATGATCCCGTGTGCATGCAGAGGACAACCAGCATAAGTGCCTTGGTGCCACTGGGCTAGATGGGGAATGGCACTGATTTAGAAATGACCTTGATCATTTCTTAAATTCTTATGGAGTCTTGCAGTGATAGACAGGGAACTACAAAACAGAACTAAGAGGGCCAGCACATCCCTTGGGGGACTATAAGAGTATGGTGGTAGTGTTATTTCAGGATTCTGATCAAACTAAAGGTTGTTTAACCTTTCTCAAGACCGTGAGGCAAAGATGCCATAACTAGGTGCTTGAGCAGTTCTATCAGCATCATATATGGACTGGACTCAGAATCAAATGGCAAGAAAAGAACATGGACAATAAAGTCCTGGAACATAGTCTCCTAGCATTGAAACTATGTTTACCTTAATACAGGTATGCTGGGTGGGATACCTGAGGAGAATAAGTGGCAACAGGATACATAAGCAGCTGCTTAATGGAGAGCTGAAACTGGAAAACTGAGAGATAAGGAAGAGGAGGAACGGTTTTTTAGGGCACAGTAAAACAAATCCTCAGACAGTGCTGCACCCCAACTGAAAATTGGGAGTCAATTGCTGAGGTTAGACCTGTGAGGCATACAGTCATCAAGAACGGAATGCCTCTCTTTGAGCAAAACCTTTGAATGGAAAGAGACAAAGGAGATAAAAGGGAAAACAAAACTAGGAGCTAGAAATAGTAAGTACTTTGCACAGCAGTGGACAGCTTTTTAGGGTGCTAAATGTGACCAGGACTGTGGATCTCATATTGAGTGGATCCCATATTGACCTTTTCATTCATTCAATCGTATTATTGAATGCCTACTGCATGCAGAACACTGTACTAAGAACTTAGAAAGTACAATTCAGCAACAGAGACAATCCCTGCTCACAAAGGGCCCACAATCTAGAAGGGGGGAAATAGGCATCAAACCTAGTAAACAGGCAACAATAGCATCAATATAAATAAATACAATTATAGATATATACACATCATCGATTAGACTGTAAGCCCGTCAAACGGCAGGGACTGTCTCTATCTGTTGCCGACTTGTTCATCCCAAGCGCTTAGTACAGTGCTCTGCACATAGTAAGCGCTCAATAAATACTATTGAATGAATGAATGAATCAATATAAATAAATAGAATTATAAATATATACATATATACACAGCCTGTCATAGGTGAACTCATAGATGAAATTTACCATCAGTACCATCTTTTTAAAATACAGAGGGCTTGAGAATAGTAATAATAATAATAATAATGATAATAATAATGTTGGTATTTGTTAAGCACTTATTATGGGCAGAGCACTGTTCTAAGTGCTGGGGTAGATACAGGGTAATCAGGTTGTCCCACGTGAGGCTCACAGTCTTAATCCCCATTTTACAGATGAGGTAACTGAGGCACAGAGAAGTTAAGTGACTTGCCCACAGTCACCCAGCTGACAAGTGGCAGAACAGGGATTCGAACCCATGACCTCTGATTCCAAGCATGTGCTCTTTCCACTGAGCTACGCTGCTTCTCTAATAATAATCTGCTTCAATAATAATAATGGTTCTTGTTAAGTGCTTACTATGTTCCAAGCACTGTTCTAAGGGCTGTGACACTGAAAGACTGTGATATTAAAAGAGAGAAATGAAAACAGCACCAGGCACTGAGAGCAACAGTTCAGCAGCAGCACTCAGTACAGAAGGTGTTAGAAATCCATCCTGCACCGTTCAAAAGAGTTTTCACCGTCCACACTCATCATCATCTTCAGAGCCAAAAAACAGCTCCAGAATAGTGCCGGACTTTGTTTTTCAAATGCCCTGAATCTTAATACAATAACAGTAATGATAATGATAATAATAACTGTCATATTGGTTAAGCACTTACTATGAGTCAAGTACAGTATTAAGCGCTGGAGTGGATACAAGCAAATTGGGTTGATCACGGTCCCAGTCCCGCATGGGGCTAACTGTCTCAGTTTCCATTTTATAGATGAGGTAACTGAGGCACAGAGAATAATAATAATAGTAGTAATAATTATGGAATTGGTTAAGTGCTTACTATTTGCCAGGCACTGTGCTAAGCACCGGGATAGACACTAGCAAATAGACTTAGACACAGAGTCACTGTCTCACGTGGCACTCATAATCTCAATTCCCATTTTGCAGAGGAGGTAACTGAGGTCTAGGGAAGTGACGTGATTTGCCCAAGGTCACACAGCAGCTAAGGGGCAGAGCTGGGATTTGAACTCATGACCTTCTGACTCGCAGGACAGTTCTCTACCCTCTAAGCCTTGCTGCCTTCATGGAAATTAATCCAATTCATTAGGTCCCAAAGACCATTCTACCTTGTACCTATGTAAATAGCTTCCTAAATCGAGCAAGAGGTAGGCAGATATGTGATGGGGGTGCAATTTGCAGGAGAGGTGCTTACAAATAGGTCTGGTACCCTATCAGATCTACCAATCCCTAGTAGAAGGGGTTGAACTATGACCCAACATGGAAATGTATCCCGTGACTGACATCTATTGGTCATATGAGGCAATTTGATCCCAGTCAGGCTCCCACCTCCTGGTCCACTCTCCACCCTCAGCAACCCACATGCATCCCTGATGCACCACAGATTCCATCCCTCGAGTGTCTACTGTGGGACCTCTCCTCCAGGCCCCACTGCTAGGGTCAGCTCTAGAGTTAAGAGCTGGACTCCCTAGCCTCCGCTGCAGGGGTCAGCTCTAGAAGTAGGAACTGGGTGGCTTTTTCCTCCTGCCCCTGCAGTGGGGGTCAGCTTCGGAAGAAAGCTAAACACTTAGTACACACAGTGTTAAGCATTCAGTACACTGCTTTGCACACAGTAAGCACTCAATAAATACAATTGAATGAATGAATGAAAGAACCAGGGAAGAAGTCTTGTAGTTGGCATTTGTGTCCCGACCCTGCAGGAGCAGGGGACAGAGGCCACCAATGTTCTGCCTCCTGAGCTGACTCCACTGGCAGGGGAAGCAGAGAGAGGTCGCCCAGGGCTGCCCTTTAGATCTGACCTCCACAGTGAGGATGATGGGGAGAAGCCATCTAGGGTCCTTTTCTAGATCTGATTCTCATGACGGGAAGGAGGAAGCCACACAGGGTCCTTCTCCAAAGCTGACTTTCACAGCAAAGGCAGTATCAAGAGGTCACCCAGGATCTTCTTCCAAAACTGAACCCTGTAATCTGGTAGGGGACAAAGGCCACTCATGGTCCTGGAGGACAAGCACTTAGAACTTAGAACTAATCATGGCATGGAGTGAGTGCTCAATATATACTATTACTGGGCATCACTTCTACTACCATCCATTCTATCTGCCAGGGATGGAGAGCAGGCAGCTTGAGCTGCAGGGCTGTTGGAATTCCCAGGTGGGAACAGAAGAAATCAATCAATCAACTGTATTTACTGAGCATTTACTGTAAACAAAGCTCTAAGCACTTGGGAGAGTACAATATAACAACATAACAGACATATTCCCTGCCGACAAAGACTATACAGCCTACTGTTGGAAAAGTGATCTGAGTAGCAGAGTGAAGTATGAAATGATCTGAGCAGCAGAGTGAAGTATGAACTGAAGAGGGAGAGACAGAAGGCTGGAAAATCAGCAAGGAGGCTGATACAGTAATCAAGGTGGGATAGGATAAGTTCTTGGATCAATACAGTAGCAGTCTGGATGCAGAGGAACAGGCAGATTTTAGCGATGCTGTGAAGGTTGAATTGATTGGATTTAGTGATAGATTGAGTATGTGAATTGAATGAGAGAGATCAGTTAAGGATAACCCCAAAGTTATGGGTTTGTGAGATAGAAAGGGAAGGTTTGTGATGCTGTCTTCAGTGATGGGAAAGTCAGGAACAGAGTTTGGGTGGGAAGATGAATGAGTTCTGTTTTGGAAATGTTAAGTTTGAGGTAACGACAGGACGTCCAAGTAGAGACATCTTGAAGAAAGGAGGACATGCTAGACTGCAGAGAGGGAGTGAGATCAGGGCTGGAGATGTAGATTTGGGAATCATCTACAGAGATGGTAGTTGAAGGCATGGTGGTGAATGAGTTCTCCAAGAAGCAGGATATTTCACTCTGTATCTCAGCCCCTGCCTCGCTTTCAAAATTATGGCCTTCAGACCTGGAAACCTTTCCTCATTGTGAAATGATCAACTCATGACCAAACAAAGTGGGAAGAAGATCATTCCTAGCCATGAAAGAATAAGGTTATAAAATACAGATAAGAGTGTTTCTCTCTGGCATGACATTTCTCTGTATAAAATTAACCCATTTGTGAAAATCTATAGGCATGGGCTAGATGGAATAGGAACTGCAGTGCACTGAACATCAAATTTAATTTTCCTTTAGCTCATGTTGATGATTAAATTATGCTGATCTGAGGATTACTGTGCCCGTGAGCTAAAGTTTAACAGTCCACTTATAGGCCGGTAATGGAGACGCTTTAAGAAATGATGATTCTGTGAGGTTGCAAGAGCAGCAATAGATTGATCCATTTGACTTCTCACATCATGTGGTTTTGAATGAAGCATATAGGGTATCAATTGTCATCACTGCAACTGATTTCCGTGGCATTTTAAGTTGTGAATATTGTATCAGGATTTAAATCAACATCAGCAGAGCATAGATGGGAAGTCATTTCCTCCCAGTGCCCTGCAGTAGATCAATAAATGGAAAAGCAAACATCTGTTTCTGAAAAATCTGCATGCGTCCTTGGCAGCACATACACAATAAGCCACATTTAGTGAAGTTTTCTGATGAAATTTTTGGTAGCCAGTTAATGTAAGAACTGAGAGTTGTTAGGAGGAGGCTGGGTCCTCAAGGTTCATCTGTCCAACTGCCCTCCAGGGTGGCTCTTATTTAGCCCAGGATCTCACTTCAATATGATTGAATGAATGAATTTAAGAAGAGGGTTTTGAACTAATTACTATTTAGTTACAGTGTTTGTTGACTCAAGACTGGCAGTTTAGTTTTGCTCTCTACCCAGGTGGAGGTGGAAAGGTAAAAGCAGTGGTAGAGAACTGCATGGTTTAATGAACACAAATGGCTTTCATTACCACCCTCATTCACATAGTAAGTACTTAACAAATACCATCATTATTATTATTCTTAAAGAGTGCAGTTACCACAACAACAGCATTAACACTCCAGCAGAGCAGTAGTAATAATAATAATAATAAAATTGTAGTTTTTTTAAGCATTTACTATGTGCCAGGCACTGGGGGTGGATATAAGCAAATTGGGTTGGCCATAGTCCCTTTCCCACATGGAGCTTACAGTCTTAATGCTCATTTTACAGTTGAAGTAATTGAGGCACAGGGAAGTGAAGTGACTTGCTCAAGGCCACACAGCAGACAGGTGGCAGAGCTGGGATTAGAACCCAGGTCCTTCTGACTCCCAGACCTGTACTCTATCCACTAGACCACAATGCTTTATTAATTGAGCAATTACTCTGTGAGGACCTCTGTACTATATCCTGGGAAACTGATCAATCAATCATAACATTGAGCCTTTACTATGTGTACTAATCTCCTGGGAGAGTAAAATATAGCAGAATTATCAGATGTGTTCCCTGCCAATAATAAGCTTACATTCTCAGAGGGGGCTGAAGAGGGAAGAATTCACAGTGGAAATTAGGCAGGCTCCTAATCTAAAAATCATAGTCTCCTCCTGCTTGATCTCTTAAAATCTGGGCAGTGAGGAGCAAGCCTTCCCCTTGCTCTTGCTCTACCAGCTTGTCTCCCTATTGTTCTCACTGTACTAGACTCCCTCCCTATTACCTTCACTGTACCAGCCTGCTCTCCATTTCCCTCACTGTAGGAAACTGTTGAGGGCAGCAGTGGCTTAATGAGGCAGGAATCAGGGCCTGAGGGAGGCAGTTTCACTGCCCACTAGGTGGAAGTACCACCATTCGAGTTCGCTGTGAACTGTGGAAAGCAGCATGACCTAGCAGAACTATTAAGGTTGGGAGTCAGAGGACTTGGTTTCTAATCCTAGCTCTACCACTAGTCTTATGTTTCATTTTGGACAAGTCACTTAACCTCTTTGTGCCCCAGTCACCCCATCTGTAAAACGAGGATGCATATCTCCCTTATAATGTGAGCCCCATGTGGGACAGGGATTTAGTCTGATCTGATTATCTTGTAACTTCCCCAGTGCTTAGTACAGTGCTTGGTACAGAGTAAGTGCTTAAAGCATGCCAAATACAAATATTTGTAGTTGTAATAGTAGTAGGCCGAGAAGCATGCCCAGTATTAGAAGTCTGCAAATATATTGAAATATGGGTTATTTATAACAAGAGTTACAGAATCTTAATAAGGCTTGAAAAGTAAGGCAGATCTTGAGGTCTCAACTACCTAATGAGGGAATGAGACCCTCTAGGTACCTATGCAAACTCATTTCCCCCTTTGCCCCACTTTTATCTCAAATCCTTCTACAATAAGCTCTCAGCCCCACACCTCTCCCAACAAATTTTATATCCCATTTACATGCCATAAATTATTTCTGAAGTATAAACATATGAAATAAACAGAGTTTTGGAGGGGGTGACTCAGAGAGGGAAAGAGGCACCCCTCATGCCTGTTGATGACATTCTCTTCAGATTAAAGGTAAACAATACCCCTCCCCCAGAGGGAGAGCAATTGAGAGAAATAGAGAGAGAGATGGAATCAGACAGGTATTTTGGAAATGGAAGAGTTAAATCACTTTCAGACAGACTTCCAGTCAAATGCAGCCCAAAGTGGGATAAAGTAAAACTTGGTGACCTCCCTGCATTCTGTCCCTCCTCTATCTAGTCCATATTAAACTCTGCTGGCCAGATCATTTTTCTAAAAAACTGTCCACATCTCCCTTCTTTTCAAAATTCTTCAGTGGCTACCCATCTATCTCCACATCAAAAAGAAACTCTTTACCATTGGCTTTAAAGCACACAGCCACCTTGCCCCCTCCTACCTTACCTCACTGATTTGTTACAACAACCCAGCCCGCACACATCACTTCTCCAAAGCCAACCTATTCCAACGTACCTAGATGTCAACTATCTTGCCACCACCCTCTTGCTAATGTCCTTTCTCTTTCATATCCAACAGACCACCATTCTCCCTATCATTAAAACCCATGTCCTGCCTCTGACCTGGAACTCCCTCCCTCCTTAAATCTGACAGAAAATTACTCTCCCCATTTTCAAAGCCTTAATGAAGGCAGATCTCCTCCAAGAGACCTTCCAGGACTAAATCCTCCTTTTTCTTCTCCCACTCCAAGTTGCCCTGACTTGCTTCTTTTTATTCATATCCTCTCCCAGCCCCACAGCACTTATTATCTGTAATTTATTTGTTTATACTTAGGTCTGTCTCCCCCTCTAGACTTACAAGCTCGTTGTGGGCAGGGATTTAGTCTGTTTATTTCAGTGCTCTGCACAAAATAAGAGCTCAATAAATATGAACGAATAACTGACTGACTGAATGAATGAATAAAGACTTACTGAAATCACATCTTCTCCAAGAGACCTTCCCCACCTAAGGCCTCATTTCCACAACTGCCTCTCCCTTCTATATCACTTGGATCATATCCTGAAACACTTAATATTCTGCCCACACTTAATATTCTTCCCACCCTCAGCTCCACAACAGTCATGTACGTATTTGTAATTTATTTTAATGTCTGTCTCCCCCTCCGGATAGTAAGCTCCTGGTGGGCAAAAATCTCCCAACTCTGCCAATAATTTATTATAGTGCTTTGCATATAGTAAGTGCTAAATAAATACCATTGATTGATTAACTGAAGACGATGAGGAGGCAGGGCAGATAGAACATCAGCCCCCAGTTACAATCTCTATATCTAATATCTCTCCTTAATCACTGCAATTCCTTTCTCCTCCTCAGCCCAGACTCCAACTTCATCTTCTGAGCACAACGACTCCTGTTTGAGGCTTACACCTACAGAGTCCATTCTGCAGGACTGTTCAAAAGATCCCTGTTTTACTTAATCTAATATACCCTCTATCCTCAGATGCTCACAGAAGTCTGCACTTAGGATTTCAATAACTGATTTTGTGTGAATTGGGGATTTGCATACGAACAGGTGTAAACATGCCAATTTTTTATCCATGTGAGCAGGCCATTATATGTCTGTTGAGAACTCCCATGGTACCTTAACGCCAACAACAGAAAGATTAAGAGGATTGTCTCAATCACACACACACACACACACACACACACATACGGTTTGGTTTTCTTGAATGATTAAGCAAAACAAAAGAGGACTAAACAAGAGCCATCACCCTATGTTATGCTGTCTACTTTTGAAAAGTCAAACTTCTCAGATGTGACAATAGGAATTTTATTGTGAGAAGCATTCTTTTACTTCACCTTCAGAAAGAATTCTAGCTAGTACACTCAAAGAATGCCCGGCAAAATTGTTACCACCATACCATCATTCACTCCATTTCACAACTTCCCACCTAAAGTCCCTCTTCTCTACCCCCTGGGCCCACCCTCACTTTTTCCATAGCATTGTACATGAGAGCCATATACAGACACTCATACTGAACTTATTGCATTAAGAGAGCACCAATTAGCTTACTGAAAGGTGTGAGAACTTTTGTGGTTCAGCTAACTTTTGTGGTTCTGCTCCAGTTGGACAAGCATCTGAGGTTAGCAGGGAATCCCTTTTTGCCAGTTCCCTCCTCACGGTGGCAGTCTCTTTGAGCTACCAGGGTTCACAACATAAAAAATACACAGGTACTCTCTTCAAGTACCTCAAAAGCAACTGATATTTACATGGTATAATAAGCAATCAACCTATACCGACAAAGAACATTTAGTATTTGGTATAGATGCTTCAAACTGCTACAAAGGCTAGACATTAAGGTATTCAAACTGCATGTATGGGAAATACTGGAAGAAGCAGGGGAGTGAGTGGAGCAGAAAGTTCCAAGTAGTAACTTAAAGGCAGGTATCAGGAGCTACACATTAGTACAAAGAACAGAGAAGGATGATGGAATCAGGACCAATACCAGCACAACAGAAAAAGGACAACTGGGCTATGACAAAGAATAGGCAATCCCATTCCCACCAGGAAACCAATTGAAATTGGTAATACTGAAGGGTCAGGGAAACATTTCCCAGATTATCAGTCCATGAAGGTCATATTAGCCAAACTGACCCTGACCCTTTTGCAAGAATTGCACAAACTCCCAACCAGGGAACACTCCAAAATAGGCACACACAACTCAGGAACACACCAGATCACCCAGATTGACTGCAGAGGTGAGGAGACCCACCTTTAGGACAGAACTGGGGAGGGGCAAGGAGTGTGGGAGGGTATAAAAGGGGTCTGTCCAGGGCATAGTGGTCTTGGCTCTGAGAACTAGAGTCCACTGGTCCCTAAACCATTGTACAGTCAAGCCAGTAAACTACATTGCTGTGGACCTCTAGACATGTCATCTCATTCTTGGATTGGCAATTATACTGGGGTGACGAGAGGGTTCTTTCCCTTTTGGGTGTGTCTCATTTAGAAATACCAGTACATTTCTGATGGAAGGTGGCTGTTGACAACACAGATAGTAACAATATTGATCAGGGGATAAATACAGACTTTCTCATCTTGCACTCTTTCTTAAATATAATATAGGACCCCTTTCCCCTTCCTCTATGTTTACTAAATTTGACTTAGTGGATTTCTCTAGGGTGGGACAGGGACAGCCAGACTCCAGCTGGGCCCTGCACTCAGGAGAGGGAGGAGAAAGCCAGGAGAGTCACTCGGTAGTGCTCTTTCCTAAGAAAAGTGTAAATACTTAGCTCAGTCAGAGAGAAAGAATGGGGAGGAAATAAGGGATCCAGGTAATTGGAGAAGAAGACCATCAGCCATGTTAAAGGCAAGAGGTTGTGACCTGGTGGTCCTGGGGAAGCAGGACACAAAAAGAACTCATCCTGTGATCCTGGATAAAAATAGGGAACAGAGTGGGATGAGAAAGGATCTTGGGATGGGTTTAGGATACCCTGGAGGTTTGGGTTCCAGCAGCTAGGACTCCAGAGGAGCAGAGATACTGCCCTTAGGGATAGAAAGGGCACGAAGAGGCCCTGCCTTGAGGAACCCAGAAAGGATGAGATTAGAACCCAAGATACCCCGAGAGAAGAAGGGAAGAACCAAAGGAATATGCAGCCCAGGATGCCTATAGAGAAATACAGACAGTCCTAGGGAGAAATACTTCAGATCTAGGAAAAAGCTGTTTGAGCCAAAATTGTTTTCACTGTTACCAAATTAAGAAACTATTATACATTGCTGAGATTTTAGATCTTGCTGTCATCCTGTGGTTGAGCCGGGAGGAGAATCTCAAATCACCAGGGAGACACATGGACTTGGGGAGTCATGGAAGTAGGAGAGGGTGCTTTCTCTGTCAGTTTCCTGTAGGCAGCCCTGGGTTTGGGGTGGGGGGTGATAAGTCACCCCAATGACCTCTTCATCTTCAGTTAAAGGGTGGTGGCAGTGATAGGGATGCAAAGACTTTTGGGGCATAGAGCAGAGCATCATCTAACCTGTATTAGAAAAACAGAAGAACTGGAAGGGTTTAGGACCCAGCTGTGACTGATTAGGGTTGGGGAGCTCCTAAAGTGATTTAGTGCTGAAAACCCCTAGTAATGTTGCATGGGATCACCACATCCATTAGTCCCTGCTTGGCCTCAGCATTATCTTATTTTTCTTCTGGAAGCAGTGGAGATGTACCTACCTCCTGTCCCCATGGCTTTTCATCTCTTTCTTGGCCCCATCCTTTTTCTAAATTCAGCCCTTCAAATTGGCTGAGCTCCTTGATGTCATCAGATGAGTGAACGATAGGTTATGAAAATGACAGTCCCCTGTAAGGAGCCTGGAGGACCTGAGGCCCTATAAAGTTCTAAACTAGCCAACCTGCCACTCAACCCATTTCACTGTATGACAGGGAAACCATCGAGGAAGGAGCCAAGAGGGAATTATTGGAGGAGAGTGGGCTGACAGTGGACACCTTACAGAAGATAGGTCACATCACATTTGAATTCCTTGGCAACTCTGAGCTAATGGATGTCCATGTCTTTCGCACAGATAGTTTCCATGGAAATCCAACTGAGAGTGACGAAATGCATCCTCAGTGGTTCAAACTGGATCAGGTGCCTTTCAATGAAATGTGGCCAGATGACATCTACTGGTTTTCACTACTGCTCCAAAAGAAGAAGTTCCGGGGATACTTTAAGTTTCAAGGGCACGATGTCATCCTGGACTACACCCTGAATGAAGTGGGAGCAGTCTAAGGGAAGTTAAACACCTTTCCCTTTTACCACTGGACTCACCTAACCCCTAGCTCAGGGAACAGGCTAGTAAGCATTTCAAACTGCTGGCCCAGTTGTGCCTATTTTAGCCAATGACTCTTTTAGATTTTCAGACATAATTTTGCTATTGTTCTTGTCTGTCCGTCTCCCCCGATTAGACTGTAAGCCCATCAAAGGGCAGGGACTGTCTCTATCTGTTACCGATTTGTACATTCCAAGCGCTTAGTACAGTGCTCTGCACATAGTAAGTGCTCAATAAATACTATTGAATGAATGAATGAATGAATGAATTTTACAACTTTCCAATCACATTTCCACTTTTCTACTCACAGAGACCCAACCTTTTCCATAATATTATACATTATAGCCACATAGCAATACAAACACAAAATTTACAACATAGAGAGAGACCCAACAAATTCCCACTTCCTTTGCACACAAGCTCTATCTTTCACCCTTTAAGTTACACTATGTTTCTCTAACAAGAATGCCACCTTCAGGTTTGTTCTGATGCTGCTCTGTGAATGAACTGGTGGATTAGCCAAAATAACTGACTTTATCTGGCTGCCACTCCAAGCTTCTATGGTGCTGTTCTTCCTGGGTTCATTTCTGTCCAGGATTTTCAACTATTTCCCAACACATTTGTTTACCTGGGAGTGTCAGGAGCGAGCAGAATCATGTTTTCCTCCTTCTTAGTGGGATTCTCCTCTTTGGGCAGCTAAATCTGCCCCAAACAGAAGTGCTCATCTTCCCACCCAAACTCTGTCCTCCCCATGCTTTTCCCACCATTGTAGACAACACCACTATCATCCCTGTCTCACTAGCGCGGAACCTTAACTTTACCCTTGACTCAGCTCTCTCATTCAACCCAGATATTCAATCTGTTACAAATCCTGCCAGTTCTACTTTCATAACATTGCTAAAATGCACTCTGTCTTCCCCTTCCAAACCACTACTAAACTGATCCAAGCACTTATCATATCCCACTTTCACTACTGCATCAGGCTCCTCACTCACCTCCCCTCCTCCTGTCTCTCCCCACTCCCTTGTTCTCTCCCTTCATTGCTGGTTTCTTAATGTAGCATTTGGGGGCTGTGAGGGCAGAGCATAGTGCAGGGGGACGCACAGGTGAGTGCTGAAATAGTTGGTCTTTTTTTTTCCAAGACTACTGATAGTCCATCTTCTTCTATGCCCATCTCCGCAGTCACCATGAAACAACACATCTTCCAGTTCTCCTGTATTGTACTGTCCTAAGATCTTCACACAGTAAGCACTCAATAAATACCACTGATTGATTGACTGAAACCTGGTTTATCTGGTGTAAAAGAGAGAGGAGACAAGATGAGCTGGCTCAGGCATAGGCTGAAGAAGCCTGGGTCTAGGGTGCCCCTGATATGTTCAATTTGAATTGCACTGATGGTCAAACCACCACCTTGTTCTAGAGTCATCAGGCCACTTAGGTTATGAGGATTGGGACCCATGTCCCTGTCTTCCTGTGGGAAGCACAGCAGAGATTGGGCAGCAGCACCACAACACACAACATTACACTGATGGTGATCTGAGAAGGAAGACATCCAACATGCATTCATGAGCACAACCCAGTGGGCTTGACAGAACACAGACCCGAGCTTTACTCTGGCTTCTCCATGAGGCAGTGAGAAGAATCAAAATTAAAGCTGAGTGGTGGAAATGTTTTATAAACTCCAAGAAAGAACTGGAATCATGGGGTGAAGAGCATATAAGATCAAAAGTTTAATTTCTTTCCATTTGCAGACATTAAATCAATGCGATTGTCTTGGTCCTTTTTCAACATGTCTGCAGATATTCATCTTAGTGATATTTTAATGGAAATTAGATCATATCAGCAGCACATCCTTAGGTTCATTACCAGTTCAGAAGATAAGGATTACTGTGACAAACCAGATATCACAACACAATCGCTGCAGCTTTGCAGTCCTTTTTTTTCCACAGATGATAACCCTCTAGCCCATGGCAAAAGAGAAAGTTAATTTGGCTTCACTCTGAAAACAAGGCTGCACCCATAGTCTGCTAGAAATGTCATTTAGCACCCATAGATCCCTCACTGTGACCTACGGGAAAGGCACAGAAGAGGCTGGACCATCAGCATTCTTGAGAAAAAAAGGCCAACTTTATCAGTACTCACCCATGAGGCCCCCTGCACTCTGCTCTGCCCCCACAGCCCTCAAGAGCTACATTCAGAAGATAATAGTGAAGGGAAAACTGGGATATTTTAGGTTCACTGACACCAAATGCTTCTAAGGGTCAGTCAGAGGCACAGTGAGTGAACCCATTCTGTCTGGCAGATTTTCAAGGCCCTCCTCTTTAGGGTCAGTCATTATCCAGCAGAAGAAAATGTGACTTGGGGCTAGGCCACAGGTCCATGAGACCAGATCATATTCCCCGAGAAAAGTTTGTTTTTGAAGATTTTACTGCAGCAGATGAGAGCTCTAATAAAAATTCTTTGTTTGCAGTCATCTACTTTCTTTCCTCTTTGGAAAAGAGTTTGGTTCCATTCAGAATTTTGACATATTAATTAGCACAGAGATTAAGGTGACAGTAGTAAGAGGATTCTTTGCTCCAATCAAACAGTGGTAGAAACAGCATCACCGCACCTCCAGATACGGTTCCCAAATATCAACCAGGAGCTAGTTTTCTTTTGCTATTGGACTCTGGAGGGCAATTAAGATCTGGTGAACATTCTGAAATGAGCTCCCAGCCCAGTGAGGGGTGGAGAGAAAGAAAACAAAAGACCAGTTTTTAGACTTTAATTCAATTACTTCCAGACATTTGCAATGTCCCTCATAAAATCAAATGCTCCAACGCATCCCATGCCATCTCCATTTCCTTCTGTGAGTGTGGCTCCTACAATTTGACTGGTTCCTCCCTCACCTGTTCTAACCTGAGTGAACGCAAAGAGTGAAATATACAAGGGAAACTCCCTAGGAAGCAGCATGGACTACTAGAAAGAGGACAGGCCTGGCAATCAGGGGACCTGCATTCTAATTTCATTTTTGCTTCGTGTCTGCTCTGTGACCTTGGGCAAGTCACTTGGCTTCTCTTTGTCTCAGGCACCTCATCTTCAAAATGTGGATTAAATACTATTCCCTCCTACTTAGATTGTGAGCCCCACATAGGACAGGATTATGTTCAACTTGATTAACTTGTACCTACAACACTACTTGGCATGTATTAAACATTTAACAAGTTCCATGATAACGTCTTCTTCTCCTCCTTCTCTTTCTTCTCTTCTCTTTCTCCTTCTTCTCCATCTGCTCCTCTTCCTCCTTCTACTCCTCTCCTCTTCCTTCTCCTTTTTCTTCTCCATTTTCTTCTTCTTCTCTTTCTGCCCCTTCTTCTTCTACTTCTCCTCCTCTCCCTTCTCCTTCTTCTTCTCCTCCATTTTCTTCTCCTTCTCCTCTCTCTCCTCCTTCTTCTTCTACCTCTTCCCCTTTCCACCAGGACAACCTGAGAAATCCTATGGGAAGGTGTGATTCACCTCTCTAGTCTGTAAACTCCTCATAGTCAGAGATGGCCTATTCCTACTGTTTTGTTTTGCATTCCCATGAGCATTTAGTAAAGTGCTCTGCATACCGTGAGTGTTCAGTAAATATGATTGATTGATTGCTTAGATGAATGTTGTCTGACTTGGGCATATTTCCATCCCCCACATACTTTCTTTCTCTCCCTGTTGAAGGAGAGAAGGATACGATAGTCCTATCTCAGCATTTAGTACAGTGCATGCTCAAGGTAGATGCTCAATGGATATTAGGTCCAATTAACTTCATTCTCTTTTCCAAACCCAGCCTGAATAGGAAGATGGATATTTTCAATCTACTCAACCGAGGACCTGAATAGGAACATCCAAGAGCAGACAACACTTTCAGAAGCAGCACCTGTCTCCCTGTTTTTTGGGCTCCAGCTCTACCTGCCTCTCACCAAGTGCTAGAGTGGATCTCCCCCACTCTAGATTGTAAGCCCATTGTGGGCAGAGATTGTCTCTCTTTATTATTTCTGTACTGTACTTTCCAAGTGCTTAGTACAGTGCTCTGCACACAGTAAGCACTCAATAAATACGACTGAATGAATGAATGAATCTCTCACTTTCCATGACACTGCAAAAGACGGTGGCTTCCAGCTAAACACCTGTCCAGTATCTGAATGAGTGTTGAACAGAATTGGAATCCTGCCAACTCCCCTAGCATAAGGACACTCCAACCTCTCAATCAATCTATAGTATATGTTGAGCACTTACTATATTCAGACCACTGTACTAAACACTGGGGAAGAGTATGATACACCAGAATTGGCAGACATTCCCTTTCCACAATCACCTTACAGTCTAGAAGGGGTGATAGGCATTAATATAAATAAATAATTTATATAATATTATTTAAAGATATATATATATATGCATGCTATAGGGTTGAGAGTGGAGTGAATATCGAAATGCCCAAAGATCACAGATCCAAGTACAATAGATGATGCAGAAGGGAGAGGGAGCCCGGCGGAAGAGGGCTTCTTCAAGGAAGGCCTCCGGGAGGAGATGTGACCTTAGGAGGAATTTCAAATTTTCAAGTAAAAACATATGACCTGTGCCCAGGGTGAGGTAAAGTAAGTCAAAGAAAAACTCCCCTCTCTAAAAGGAGACACATCTGACTGAAAGTTCTGTACATAAAAATCTGACTCAGTTCTTTCCTCAACTCACAAGTAGGTAGCAGTGTGGCTTAGTGGAAAGAGCACGGGCTTAGGAGTCAGAGGTCTTGGGTTCTAATCCCGTCTCTGTCACCTGTCAGCTGTGTGACTTTGGGCAAGTCACTTAACTTCTTGGTGCCTCAGTTACCTCATCTGTAAAATGGGGATTAAGACTGTGACCCTTATGTGGGACAACCTTATTACCCTGTATCTATCCCAGCACTTAGAACAGTGCTTGGCACATAGTAAGCACTTAATAGATAACAACATTATTATTATTATTATTTCAATTCTGTTGTGGAGTGAACTGAAAGATGGAGAATGAGAGAAGAAATATGTAGCTTTCCTCATGAGTATGTTTTCCTCATCTCAATTCTTCTTAGACCACAGCAATTCACCCTATAATATGGGAGAAAATTGTAACCCCACTGCTTCAGAGGACAATGGGTAGGTGTTTCCAAATGGACAGAATTCTGAAGCATCCATATTTCATATAAAGACACTTGCATAAAATAAGTAAAACTCGGTTCCTTATCAATAATAATAATTATTATTATTGTTATGGTATTTGTTAAGAGCTTACTATGTGCAAGGCACTATGGGCAGGCAATGTAGTGGACAGAGAACGTTTCTACATTTCTGTTATATTGTACTCTCCCAAGAGATTAGTACAGTGCTCTGTGAACTGTAAGTGCTCAATAAATATACTGATTAATTGATTAAACTCCTGTTGGTTTAGACACTGTTTCTTGGAGGTGGAAGAACATCAAAGCAGTCTTGAGGTGGTTTTGGACATTGAACTGTGGCTATTTGACTTGCAGAGGAAGTGTAGGTCCAGAATGCCCAGGCACCATCGTTGACCCTCAGATTCAGGGGCTCCTTCTGATACTCTGTCATTTCCATACAGGTGAAGTAGGAGAGGAGGAGCCTCTCTTGCACTTGAAATTCTTGGCTCCAGGATGTCTATTGTTGGGTTTCAGTCATTCATTCATTTGTATTTAATTGAGCGCTGTGTGCAGAGCACTGTATTAAGCACTTGGAAAGTGCAATTTGGGAACAGATAGACACAGTCCCTACCCAACAACAGGCTCACAGTCTAAAAGGGTTGGACAGACAACAAAACGTTCCACCTATTCTTGAGAAGACACCTGAAATGACTGCTTCCTCTAATTTTCTCCATTTGTAAATATCATCACCACCTGTTAGGAAAGTTGGGAAGGTTAATGAGTAATTCGTTTTCAAGAGATTCAATCTCTCTAGAGGGCTGATGGGGAGGAGGTGGTTATCATAAACGCCGATAGAATCATTCATCTAAAATGATCTCATTATGGTCATTGAATCTGCCTTGATGTTTCCTGGCAGGCTACAAGTACACCACTCCAGAGAGATAAAGTTATCTCTGGAAAAGGAAAGACCACGCTCTGTAAGGCAATCTGACTCCAAATAATTCTGTAATTTCATGTTTAGATTGTTGACAACCCTGCATTGAGCTAAACCTGACGCCAAATTCATTCTTCTTTCAAGCCTGAGTCTCTCTGTTTCTAAAGCCACAGCCACTGAAAGGGACTGGTTTGGGCAGGGGATGAGATGGCACATGCCAGGGTGAGGTTGCCTCCTTACTCCCCCCTCCGCCCCTACCCCCACTAAGAAGAGGCAGGTGAACTTCAGTATTCTGCTCCAAGCTGGTCAATACTTATTAGTATAGTCAAAGGAAAGATGAGGATAATAAGAAGCAAGGGGGCAAATTGGATTGTTTGACAGGATGTCCCAAGATAAAGAGGCCCTGCTCCTTGAATCCCTGAAAGTACATCCAGCCAGCTTTTTAAAGCTCCAGAAAGGATTGAGTGGCCATTGCTACTTTTTCTATGGGCTAAGGTTCTTCTAGGATGGTCTTGGGTTTTCAGGGGTGGGACTAAGCTTGGATGGAGGCAGGTCTGAGGGGTAGGGACTATGTCTAACCTGATTATATTGTAGCTACCCCAGTGATTAGTGCAGGGTTTGCCACTGAGTAACCACTTAACAAATGCTATTATTATTGTTATAGTAATTATTAGTGTTAGTAATGATAATTTTGTAATTTGTATTTTAATTTCTTTATTATTAGTAATGCTGATTAATGTTTATTTTATTTGAAAATAATGATTTTATTGTATTTTCATTATACTTATTTACATTATTATTATTAATAGTATTAATGAAGGAAACTCATTTAGAGGACATTAGCCTTTTGAAACTGCAATGGTGGATTAGGAAGGTAAAAAAGAAAAGATAAAAGAAGGCAAAAATAAAAGGAGGCCAGAGAGTACGGGAGTTGTGCCTCTATGTTTCACTCCTGTTTCTGTCCATCTTTACCCTCGGAGTTCTGATTCTGCAGTGAGGTATAACAATGAAGGAGCAACAGAAACTTCATAAATTCTAGAATGGTAGTGATTGCTTATTGGGCAGTTGCAGGAGAGGAAGAGAGGAGGTGGAAGGGAATTACATGTGCTCTGAGCAATCTTGCCAACGAGTCTTGTTTGATGTTCAGTTTTAAATTGCTTCTGCTTGTTTCCCACTATACTGAGTGAGTGCCTTGTGGGCAGGGACTGTCTTTTATTCAGTTTTTTTAAAACATTCTCCAACACCCAGTACTATGTTCCAGAAAACATAGAGTGGGAGAGGTCGCAAAAAAGAATCAAGCTCTTGGTGGACAGGGAATGTGTCTGTTTATTGTCATATTGTAGTCTCCTAAGCTCTTAGTACAGTGCTCTGCACAGAGTAAGCGCTCAATAAATATGATTGGATGAGTGAATGAAAGACAAGGAGTCATGGACCCAAGGAGAACAGAAGGCAAGAGAAGCCGGAAGCAATATCAGGAAAATGGTGCAGGTTCTGGGAAGAGTGATTGGAAAGGTTCTACCATCCCCTGGTTCCCATCCAGGAGAGCCTCACTGCTGCCTCACTCTTCCCTTAAAGTTCAGCCCACCCCCTCCACATAGCTAGAGTCCACAAATCTGGGAATTGAGCCCTTTCCCCAGATTTCCCTACTATTCCCCCTTTTTTTCCTCCACTCCCTGAGGATTTCTCTACCTAGTAACTCTGTGCCCTGCTCCTCCACCCTTCCCTCTACTGGACCCTGCCCTGTGCAGCCCCTTCCTGCTTCACAATACTAGTCTGACATTCTACCCCCTTCTCCCTGCCCAAAGACTGTTATTTCCACTTACTCCTCCTGGCACCCCTGTCCCCTGTCTGAGTTTCTTCTGGTCACCCAGCCTAAGCTCCATGTAGGCAGGGGTCATGTCTACCCACTCTATGTACTCTCAAAAGTGCTTACTACAGTGCCCGGCACACAGTAAATGTCTAATAAATATGATAAATGGATGGATTGATTGATTTCAGGTAGCCATAATGGTACCCACGAGAGAAGCAGTGAGGCTTAGTGGAAAGAGCACAGGTTTGGGAGTCAGAGGATCTGGGTTCTAATCTTAGCTCCACCATTTGTCTGCTGTGTGACCTTGGGCAAGGCACTCAACTTCTCTGTGTCTCAATTACCTCAACTGTAAAATGGGGATTAAGACTGTGAGCCCCACCTGGGACACCCTGATTACCTTCTATCTACCCTCATGCTTAGAACAGTGCTTGACACTTAGTAAGTGCTTAACAAATACCATCATACTTATTATAATTATTATTCTGATCAGGAGCACCATGGTCCAACTTTTCCAATGTTATAAAATGTGGTAAATTGTCAATGTTGTGATATTCCCCCTTTCTCCCCTGTGTTTAGTGTTTGAATTGGGGAGCGGTTCTTTCAGGAACCTTCATAGAAGTTCTATTTCCTATTTAGATCCCAGGAGCCAGAGGTGGAGGACAAGTCACGAGCCAGGTGTCACCAAGATATGTGTCATAGAGGGAACTCTCATAACCTCTGAATTAAATGTGACCAAACAGAAATTACAAAATTACTTGGTGCATAATTGATAAATGAGTTTAAAGAAAAAAATTAACAGGTTTAAATGCCATTCAGGATAGAATCACTGCAGACTTTTCAAAACTAAGGCAATGGATAAAATCACCAAATGATATTCATTCATTCATTCAATTGTATTTATTGAGTGCTTACAATGTACAGAGCACTGTACTAAGCACTTGGGAAAGTACAATACAGCAATAACAGTCTAGAGGAGGGGAAACAGACTCCAATACAAATAAAAAGATTTCAATATAAATAAATAAAATTACAGATATATGCATAAGTGTTGTGGAATGGGGAGAGGGAAGAAGAGCAAAGGGAGCAAGTCAGGGTGATGCAGAAGGGAGTGGAAGATGAGTAAAGGTGGGGCTTAGTCTGGGAGGGTCTCTTGGAGGAGATGTGCCTTCCGTAAGACTTTGAAAAGGGGGAGAGTAATTTTCTGAGAGTTTTGAGGAGGGAGAGCATCCCAGGCCAGAGATAGGACATAGGCCAGGGTTGGCGGTGAGACAGGCGAGATTGAGGCATAGGACAGAGGTGGAAAGTCATGAAACAGTATGGCTTAGCAGAAAGAGCATGGGCTTGGGAGTCAAAGATCGTGGATTTGAATCCCAGCTCTGCTACTTGTCAGCTGCATGACTTTGGGCAAGTCACTTAACTTCTCTGTGCCTCAGTTACCTCATCTGTAAAATGGGGATTAAGACTATGAGCCTCATGTGGGACAACCTGATAACCTTATATCTACCCCAGAGCTTAGAACAGCGCTTGGCACAGAGTAAGTGCTTAACAAATAGCATTATTATTACAATGCATATTTATATTGTTGTAAAGTCATGAACTAGGATGTAAATTCTGAGAAGTCATAAATACCCTTGGTTGGAACTGCCTGCATTACACTCCCCTAAGCCTAAGTACTCTCTAATACATCAATCAATAATATTATTGATTACCTATCATGTGTAGAACACTGTTCTAGGCACTTTGGAGAGGACAATGTGTCAATAGGAGACAGGATCCTTTCCCTCAAGGGACTTGTACACACTGGGTACTCATAAATGTGCCTCTGATGGGGAGAATAAGACATACAGTGGGACCCTGGGAATTGAGAAAAGAGTCAGGATGTTGTTGTGTTGTCCTGGGAGGTGGGGGATTTGGGAGGGAGGGAGGGAGTATGGCTTCTTGAGCTCCTTCCTGTACAAATCTCCCAGGGTCACGAGCTTCTGGGACACCCCCAGTGCTTAATATACTTGCATAGGGTGGGGAAGGGGAACCAAGCTAGGAAAGGAGTCAGCCTACAATGGCCATTTCAGGCGACTTCCAGGGATAGCAATGTGTGGTAGAGTCCATTGGCTCTGTCTCATCCACTCTTGCTCTATTGCAATCCTGCCCCTTGGGGAGCAGCTCTCCTGGCTTGGAGACTCTACCCTCAACCAGTAAGGCCTACTTCTGCCTCTAGGATCTTTCAACTAGGGCAGGGAACAGGAGTGACCAGGAGTTCATCTCAATTTGAAATTTCATTTTCAGGGATTTTCCTCCCAGGTAGATGGCTCCACGGGGAAATCTCTGGAGTAGGGTACTTTAAATGTAGGAAAACCAAAGGCAGACCTTAGATCCACTAAAGCCTCTTGGAAAGAACATGGCCCTGGAAGACAGGGGACCTGGATTCTAATCCTTGCTTGCCTTCTGCATGAGCATAGGTAAGTCACTTAACTTCTATCTACCTCAGCTTCCTCATCTGTAAAATGGGAATAACACAGTTGTTCCTCTCCCTTAGGCTGTGAGCCTCATATGGGTCAGGGACTATATCCAACTTGATGATCTCATTTCTACCCCAGCTTTTAGTACAGTGCTTGATACATAATAAATGCTTAACAAATCACTAATTTATTATTATTACTATTACTATTATTATTACCCAGACCTTACCTCATTCTGAGCTCCCCATAGTGGGGCAATGGTCCCCCATCCTGAATGGACAAGATTTCCAGTCCAGTTCTGTGGGGAGCACATATCATTTCCCCAGGCAACATGCTGGGAGCCCAACAGCCTGGTCCAGGTTCCTGGACTAGGGCTCTCCAGGTAGGCTCATCTGGTAAGTTCAAAGGCAAATTGCTAACAAAGAACAAGATGAGGTTTGTCTCAACATGAAGTAGGCCCCAGCAGCCCCAGTAGAACTGTTCCTTAATCCCGGTCCTTTACCTCACTGCTCCTCCTTTTATGTTTCCTCTGGGGCCCTGCAGGGGCTGGGAAATGTCCCTCCTAATTACAGAGGGAAAGGGGAAACTTGGCCCTGACTCTTCTCATTCATCTCCCCAATAAAAAGACACTAGAATGTAAGCTCTTCTGGGCATGGAGTGGGTCTACCAACTCTACTCTCACAAGTATAGAGTTCTGCCCACAAGAACTCAGTAAATGTTTTTGATTGATTGCTTGATAATAAAGGTAATGGTATTCATTAAATCCTTGCTAAGAACTGTGCTAAATGCTTGGATAAGTACAAGATAATCAGATCAGACACATGTGGTTTGTAATATAATAAAAAAGCATCTCTGAAACATCTGGTTTCTTGACATGAAGCATGGCAGCTCACAGTCCTCCCTGCTCTCAAGCTCACTTCTCAGTGACCTTTGCTCCCAACTTTCCCACAGAGATGTAAGGGACATGAGGTGGAGGTTCTCAGGATGGGCAACTGCTTCTTCTGGTGGCACATTTGAAGGAGTGCCAAAGAGGGAAAGGGGGTGGGGCACTGCAGAGGTGAGGTTTGGCCAGCAACACACAACTTTACAGGAAAGGAGTCATTTATGAAGGCTCCTATAGGTGACATGTATTGTTGACAACTGCCCTCCATCAACAACATCCCGTGATCCCTGTATGAGAACCTTCAAGACCCCTCCACCATACAGTGGTCTTGTCTTAATGCTGTCGAGTCACTTCTGACTCATAGTGACTCTGATGAGAGATGGACACATCTCTCCCAGAATGACTCGCTCTCCGTCTGCAAGTGTTCTGGTAGTGTATCCATAGAGTTTTTTGGGTAAAAATATGGAAGTAGTTTACCATTGCCTTCCACACAGTAAACTTGAGCCTCCACCCTTGACTCCCTTCCATGTCACTGCTGCCCAATGCAGATGAGTTTTGACTTGTAACAGATTGCCTTCCACTTGGTAGGCACTGCCCAAGCTAGGAATAGAATGGGTATGTCTCTGCTTGACTTTCTGTACCATAGTCGAGACTGGTAGAGTACTGGAAACTCTTCAGGTGTGATCCTGAGAGGGGGCCATATAGTTACCATTCCAAGAATTCCACTACATTGTAAGTTCACCTGCTATATTTTAAGCTCCTCCGGGTCAGGGATCATCCCTACTAACTCCATTGTAGTCTTGCAGTCTTGCAAGCACTTATAGCATCCTGCACAACACTAAGCTTTCAATAAATTGTTTGTTTTGTTTTATGATGCTTAAGTTCTTACTTTGTGTCCAGCACTGATTTAAATGATGGGGGTAGACACAGTCACATGGGGCTCACAATCTAAATAACACTGATTGATTAGTTGATTTAGCCAAGACTTCAGGGTGTTCAAAGCAATATGGTTTACTGGATTCAGGTGGACATGGCAACCCAAACTGACATGTGAGTGGTTTCCACTGACATACCAGTAGTTTCCAACCTGCGGAGTAAAAATCATAGTCCAACAAGCCACTTTACCACCTCCAAAATCCCATGATCCTCCCTGCTTCTGCTCTCTACTAACATCTCCCAGTGGGGGGCTGAGAGGGGTCTCACACTGTTGATCACATGAGGAAGAGATTGGAATGATATCCTCTCTTCTGTCTCCCTTCTCGTGAATTCTGCTTTGCGATCAAAGGTCATCTGTAGGGCTGGAGTCTCCCCCTTATCCAATTTCTTCCTCTCTCCTGGTTTGCTGTTTACTTGCTACTTGCAGCTGTTGTCCTGCCTGTGTTCCTGTATCCCCAACCCCTGTTCGCTGAAGATAATCTTTTTTCTGCTGTTCTTTAAGACAATCTCCAGTTATTCTTATTCCTTCCTGTGCTTGCTGTTCACAATTGAATAAACCACCAAGATAATCGCCTTTGTTCCCTTTCTGCTGCCATCTACTGCACCAATTCGGCTTTCCGTTCATCTCTTATTGTATTCCCCTCCTAGTGCTTTAGTGTGCCCGAAATCTTGCCCATCAACCACTCTCAACACATATGTCTTCTTGGCAATCTCCTCCCTCACCTGTGGCTAAGAGATGCACTTGTTCTCTGATTTTGGAGATTATGTTACCAAGGTGAGATTTTCTTAAGAGAGGGCAACAGTGGTTGATAAAACTGATGAGTAACTGGATATCCTCCTTATACTGTATGCATGGAAAAATGATTATTGCTTTTATTCCCCACAGCACCTGAGGCAGTTTTCATTTCTTCCTCTTTATGTTGAAAATCTTCTCTACACCTCTGCTCCACATCATCTGTAACCATTCACCCATGAACCTCTGTCTTCTGCAGACCACTTCCAACTCTTCACAACTATCAAAAACCATATAAGGTTTGAACAATTGTATTTTTTGAAGGTTTTTTGCCTATTTGTGTTTTCCTTATTTAACCTGTGGAGTAGTTTTTTGATAGCCCTGCTGTGGTAACTGTACTCAGAAACACATTCAACACAGCAAAGGTGTGATGGAATGAAGATCGCTTGAGGCCTGGAGGACTGATTGAGTCCTAAGGCCTCCTATCTTGTCATTTATTGTTAAATAGAGCTTGCCGTAGGCATTAATGGAAATGCTCTAGAAATCTTTTCCTGTGTCTGCAGCAAGCTGGTAAAGGAGTTTGTATATGAAAATTTCTCTGTAGGTCTGCAGTTCAACCTGAATCTTTAGTCCATTTTGGCAGCTCTCTCTGTCAGACTCTCTAAGGACATGCTGGTTTTGAAAATTTGCTTTTCAAACTCTTTACATATTTTTGCATCACTGGGCAGTGGGCTACCCAGGTAACATTAATCAATTCAAGAATTCAACTCTGGATTGTTAATACAGATCCTTGATCATATAAAGCAAGGGTCACATTCACCTCTTGTCATCCTCAAGTGTGTGCTTCTAGCTCTAATTCATAAGCAAACACAGCTCTGGAGAATAACTCAATTACTTTTGAACACTCCCATCCTGTTGAAAGTGGTTGAAAAAGGGAAAAACACTCGACTCCCATACAAATCATTTACATCATAGAAGGTAGGCAATCACTGGGGATTTTGTTTTTCGTTTCACAATTCCATTTGACATCAGCATCATTTCTGCCTTTACGATCAGTGATAGTAACGAAAGCCTCTGTGTTCCAGTAGTTTTTGTTCTTTAGGGAAAAAAAAAACAACCTTGGAATGACTGCCAATGTTTCATATTGTCCCATTTTCAAAACAGAAAAACTATACATGGGACAAGAAAAACTCCTGCAAAACATATCTTCTAAAAAAGTACAGAGAGAAATGCTTTTGGCTAGTGTCTTGTTATTCAACTACACTTTGCAAATGAATCTGAATGGATGGAATCCAAGTATTCAATAGGATTATTTTTAAAAATGAAAACTATTTGAATAACTGCTTTCCTAGTGGGCTGCATTCTTCAGTAGTTTGTCATGTACAGATTACTTAGCATTCACTTATGCACAAGAACTTTAGAATTCAGAATTATGAAAACAGGGTGTATAGAAAAAGGAATTATAATTTGCTTTTAAGAAACCTCTATCTTATTTCTATTTATTTGGTGTGTAATGATAGTGTTCTTGGTGTTTCATAAAACAAAACAGAAAAACACCCTATCCTGCTCTAAAGATTTGTAAGTGCTATTTTTTAATTTCTAAGATTCATAAAAATTTATTCCAAAGAGTGCTTTGAATTATTCATAATTAAATGAGAATCTATAATCTGTCACTATTGAGTCTAAAATAATTACCAATTGTCAACTACATATGTGCAATAAAATCCTTATTTTCATAATAATATATAATTATCATTTCATAATAGAAAAATGGTTCTTCACATTGTACAGTATTTGTTCTCATTAAACAATATGATGGCATGCAATTGAAATGATTTTAAGATGAAATAATCTTAATTTTTTTAAATGGTATTATATTACATGTCAAGCACTGTTCTAAACACTGGAGTAGATACAAGATGATCAGGTTTGATGCAGTCATTGTCCTACAGGATGCTCATGGTCTAAGTAGGAGGGAGTAGGATTTAATCCTCATTTTACAGATGAGGTAACTGAGGCCCAGAGAAGCTAAGCAACTTGCCCACAGTCACACAGCAGGCGAGTGGAGGAGCTGGGATTAGAACCCATATCCTCTGACTCCCAGACCCGTGCACATTCCATTAGGCCATGCTGCTTAATGCACAGGAATGATGCTCAAGTTACCTGAATGAGAAGATTCATCTGGGTAGTTGGGGGTGGGGTGGGGGGAAATCTCTAGGAAAGCCTTGGAGGAAGTTACTGATATTCTGGCAGCCAGATAACCCATTCACAGACCACTGCTCTCTCCATCTTCAAATCCCTTCTAAAAGCCCTTTAATACTCATGTCCCCTGCCCTTCTCCCAGCCCTATTGTCAAATTTAAACTGTTTCTCCTCTTTCCCTGTAATTAATTTTAATGTCCGCCTCCCCCACTAGATTATAAAACTCCTTAAAGGCAGGAGTTGGGTCTACTCATTCTATTGTACTCTCCCTATTGTCCAAATTACACGCTAAGATCGTCTTCCTCTCTATTCCTTAAAAATCTATAACGGCTGTCCATCTCACTCCTCACCAAACCAAAATGGCTTACTTTAGCTTTGAAGCTTTTCACATCTTATACATTGACTCCTTACCCCAGCTTGCACTTTTCACTCTTCTGAAACCCACCTTCTTATTGCACCCCACTCTTGACTCTCCTGCCTCTGTTCCTTAGTTTATGTTGTTTCCATGGCCTGGAATTTCCACCCCTCAGGCCCGCATTTCCCAAATTAGCTAGACATCAGCTCTCCCATCATGAAAACCCTCCTAAAAGCCTTCAGGCTGATATTTCATCTTTGCATATACTTTCTACTTCCTAGCCTACCCTTGTTCTTCCTACTTTTTCTCCCAAAATTCGTAAATTAATTTTGTCCCTCCATCCCTTGTTAGAACACGTGCCCTTAGCTATTTTATACTTTCCCAAGTGCTCAGTACAATCTTTCACATTCAATCTTCAAATGCCATCACATCATTTGAGACTCACAGCGATTCCATGGACACACCTTCTTCAGAAAGTCCCAGCCTCTGTCACAAAGTCATGTTGGTAAGTGTATCCATGGAGTTTTCTTGGTAAAGATACAAAAGTAGTTTACCATTGCCTTCTTCTGCTCAGTAAAAGCTTGAGTCTCTGCTGTTGTCTTTGATCAACGTTTTGATCACTTGACCATCCACCTTTGACTCTTTCCCATGCCATAGCTGCCCAGCACAGGTGAATCGACTTGATCAGATGCTTCAGCTTAGACCTCTCCATTATAGGTAGCCCTATATGACACAGCCCTAAGTTTCATCAGCATAAGCAAACTCTCCTGCCACAATAAGGCATCAATTCACACTCAATAGATGCTCAATAAACTTATTCATTGAATAAGGACAAGTAATATGCACTTAATGTTTTATGAAAATGCTTTAAAATAATATATGAGAGTAGGAAATTAATATTTTATGATGATATAATTGCTGAAGTGGGCTTTGGAATGTTTGAAGAGACAATATTAAAGAACAAAACTCTGCTTTTTGAGTGGGGGGGTGGGAGCAGAGAGGAGAACAATGTGTTAGTATTCCTGAGATCCTATGGTCTCAGTCTAGTCTGGCCATATAGATGGCATTAAAAATTTGGCTACACTTGCTTAATTAACAAATCAACAATTTTATCATCCAAAAGCTGCCACCAAATTCAGTGCCTAGATTATGCTCCAAAAAAGTTTACTCTCTATTCACTGAGTTTTCCTCATGAAATCCTCATTTCCTTTACAAGGGGATTTGGAAAAATACCCACATTCTCTCATGCTATGAGCAATACTTTTTGTTCTTCTGTTAATTCATTGGTATAATTGGCTTATTCAGATAGAATCTCTAAGGATTTTTCCTCTACTGTCACTTAAAATAGGAATGTATTTTCAGGATGGAATAAGCCTTCATAGGATTTGTAGCATATGGTCCTTTTCCAAAGGAAATGAGCCGCCTTTTCGATGAACTGCCTTCTATTACAGAAGCTCTTTTCTTACAGTATTCATATTATCCCCCAGAAAGGATAGCCTTTAATTTCTTTAGAAATGGAGAGATGCACTGAGATTTTAAAATAATCTTCTCTAAAAATATGCACGTATAATTCCCGATAGCTTCCTTGAGATTTGTATAAAGTGCCATATTAATTAAGAAAGTCTAAGTCATCAAAATGAATTGGTTTCTGTGGCTCCCGATGGAGATCTGTGCTCGATTATGACAAAAGGGGGAGGGGGTGGGAGGCATAAGTTTCAGTTGCCAGAACCAGTCACACCTGGAAGAAACACGCAGAGAGAAACCCATCACCCAGGACCAAGGGTGTAGGCAAAGGAAGGAGATCAGTGGGTCTCCCCAAGTAACTGGCTACAAAGGTTAGAAAATCTTGGACTGGTACCTTGAGTCAAGGTGAGACTGGAAACTGGGGAAGATATAAAAAAAAACTAAACTCAAATAGCTTCTCCTTTTCCTGTTCCCACAACATTTCCCTTTTCTGCCCTGTCATGTCTTTATGCCAATCAATTAGTGACATTCATTGACCACCTACTGAGTACTGAGCACCTGGGAGAGTCTATCATTCATTCAGTAGTATTTATTGAACACTTACTATGTGCACAGCACTGTCAGAAGGAAGCTCCTGAGGACTTTACATTATACTGAGAGAGACTGACAGACACTATTTATTTGCAAATAGTGGGAGCAGGAAAAACAAGATCACTACAGTGAGCAGTATGAGTATACCAGGGTTAAGTAGTAAAACGAATAGTTGAGTATAGGAATAAAATGATGGAGTCTTTGATGCTCATCAAGGGCAGTGGCTGAGCCCTGAGTCTGAGGCTTCAGGACCAAGAATCTGCAGAGGGAGATTGGTTTGGGACACAGTGTTTTGCACGGTTTCTGCCTTACTCTCCCTCCCTAGTCAGTCATGTTTCAGTGGTGCCCAGGAAGCACCAAGCAAGGAGAGAAGTGATTGCAAAGGGTTTTTACAAACAGGACAGATTTTCAGGCAAAGTGACAGGACTGTACCATCAGAATGGCACAATCTGGTAGCAGTTGGTCTTTTTTTAATGGTACTTGTTAAGCACTTACTATGTGATAAACACTGTTCTAAGCACTACCGTAGGTACAGGTTAATTAGGTCAGACACAGTCCCTGTCCCACATGGAGCTCATAGTGTAAGAGGGAGAACAAGTATTTAATCCCCATTTTACAGTTGAGGGAACTGAAGCACAAAGAAGTTAATAATAATAATAATGGTATTTGTTAAGCGCTTACTATGTGCCAAGAACTGTTCTAACCACTGTGGGAGATACAAGGTAGTTAGATTGTCCCACGTGGAGCTCAGTCTTAATCCACATTTTACAGATGAGGTAACTGAGGCCCAGAAAAGTTAAGTGACTTGCCCAAAGTCACCCAGCTGACATCCGCCAAACTAAGTCTCTTCCCCTCTTCAAAGCCCTACTGAAAGCTCACCTCCTCCAGAGGCCTTCCCAGACTGAGCCCTCCCTTTCCCTCTGCCCCTCCTCTCCTCCCCATTCCCCCTACTCTCTCCCTCTGCTTTACCCCCTTCCCCTTCCCACAGCACTTGTGTATATTTGTATATATTATTTATTACTCTATTTTATTAATGATGTGTACATATCTGTGATTCTATTATCTTGATGGTATTGATGCCTACTTGTTTTTGTTTTGTTCTCTGTCTCCCTCTTTTCGACCGTGAGCCCGTTGTTGGGCAAGGATTGTCTCTGTTGCCGAATCAAGAGCTTAATACAGTGCTCTGCACACAAGTAAGCACTCAGTAAATATGATTGAATGAATGAATGAAGTGGTGGAGGCAGAATTAGAACCCCCCACCTCTGATTCCCAAGCCACTAAGCCACGCTGCTTCTGAGAGAAAAACCCTGTCAACAACAAGCTCACAGACTAGAAGAGGGGGAGACAGACAGACATTAAGACAAATAAATGGATATCAATCTAGATAAATAAAATTACAGATATATGCATAAGTGCTGTGGGGCGGGGAGAGGGGCAAAGAGCAAAAGAAGCAAGTCTGTCCCTCTTCTCGTCTCTCCCCCAATTCCTGCTCCCTCCTCTCTCTCACCTTCTCTTCCCATCCCCCATTTCCTTCTCTTCCTTCCCTCCCTTTCTCTCCCTTCTGTCTCCTTGCCCAGCCGGTCTCCCTCCTCCCTCCTTCCCTTCCTCTGCCCACCCTCTGGAAAGCCCGGGAGTCAGGCCTCGGGATGCTTTGTGACCGAATGCAGGACCTGCAGACCTCATTGTCCACCTGGGCCCCAAACCTCCAAGAGGTCCAGACCCCCGAGGTCGCTTTAGCCTGGCTCCTCCTGGAGGAAAATGTCCTGGCTTGCGAGGAGATTGAGCAGCTGCACAGACATTGGGAATTGCTGTACAACAGGGTGAGTACCCAGGGGGACCGCGGGGCTCCCCCAAGCCCTAAGCCATTGGAAACGGACCCTGCAACCAAAGTGGGAACAAAGTTTTGGGAGAGGAGTTTGGGTTGTAGGTTGAATGACTCCCAAGCCCATATTCTTTCCACTAGGCTATGCTGTTTCTCCAGTGCCCTGGTCACCATTGTGGACTTTGCCACCTATGCTACACAATTGTACATTCCAAGCGCTTAGTACAGTGCTCAGCACATAGTAAAAGCTCAATAAATATGATTGAATGAATGAATGAACAAACATTTTAGAGGAATCCTGCTGGATCCATCTACTTTCATTCCCAGTGAGGTATAGCATAGAAAATACTCAGGTCAAGCACCTTTATTCTCATCACCTCCTGGGAGAGCTCAACACATATCCACTGGTCCATGCACCACTCACAAGTTGCTTTCCAACCTGGGCTTTTTTTCTCTGTCATTTACATATTCCTACCCCTACCTGACACAGTCAGAATTCCCAGGCCCTGTGCCAGAGAGTCCCACCCCTGTGAATGCTTCATGGCCTGGCATGAGTTGCCGGGTCAATAATCAACTCCCGGAGCCCATCAGCGGTCACTGCTATCAGTTAGAGTCCGTCATTCCTGGTGGGGCTCACTGGAATCTGCCACCTTTGGCTCCCTGCCCCTGCGCAGTCAGGGTCCAGGGCCTGAGGTGTGGTGGAGGTGAGGTTGTTGGGGCTGGACCTTCACCCAATTCTGGACTGTCAGGGGCTTGGCGTTGGGCCTCCTGTCAGGGTTAAGTGCTGAAGGATGGGAGAGCAGGGAGGGGAGTTCCACGTCTGGGCAACCAAGCTGTCAGCCTGACATGGGGTTACATCTCTTCCAGGTGGAGGGGTGGGGAATAAAAGCAAATGAAGATGCTCAAGGTGGGCTGCATTCTGAGCCCTTTTTACTATACAAACTGAAATTACATGGGGCCAGGGAGGGTGAAGGGAAAACAGGAGCCACTGTAAGGGTGATCTTGGAGGGGTGGCAGAGGGATGTCAGCCCCATGTCAGGGCGGCCTCAAATACCCAGGGGTTGAACACATCCACTCCTACCCTCGCCAGTCTCCCAGTCCTCAGGGGAGCTGGAGTTCCCCTCCACCCCCTCACCTTCCTCGTGCTGGGGATGCTCTGAGGATGGCCTCCTGGGATCTGCCTGGTGGGCAGCCAGTACGGCCTAGGTGGATGGTCACTGTTGTCCTCACCGTTGGGCAGGAATCTCCTGATAATCTATCTCTCAGAGAATAGCCTATTTGGTTCTTCTATCAGAAACCTTCACCACCAGTGGCAAAGATAAAGACAGGACTAGAACCAAGGACACCTGATTACCAAAGCCATGCTTTTCCCCTGGAATAACAGTAGGAAAGTGCCATTTTCAAGTGCCAAGGTACATTGCTTGGGTCTCTGAATTCATCTTGAAAGAGTGGAGTCCTCTCTCTCCATCTGTTGCATCCCAGCTTGCACTCCTAATTATTGTGATCTTTGTTAAACACACACTCTTGTGCCAAGCCCTGGCTGAAGACCCTGGGGTAGATACAACATAAACATAGAGAATGCAGTCTGGAACTCACAGACTTAGGAGCAGGGAGAACAGATACCTTGTTTTCATTTTTACAGAATGCAGTCCGGAACTCACAGACCTAGGAGCAGGGAGAACAGATACCTTATTTTCATTTTTACAGATAAGGAGACTGAGGCACTGGAGAAGTTAAGTGATTGTAAAAGGGCACACATCAGTGACAGAGTTGGGATCAGAACAAAGATCTCCTGATTTTCAGATCTGTGATCTTGTCTGTACACAGTATGCTGCTTCTTCAGAGTGAGTTTGTCAATACCTCTCACTCTCAATTCTCCTGTATTCCCCCTTCTGGGAGCTCTCTCATCCTTCAAATCTGCCAGACCATCTCCTTCTCCACTATTAAAGTCCCCGTGAAATCTCACTTCCTCCAGAAAGAATTTCATTCATTCATTCATTCATTCAATCGTATTTATTGAGTGCTCACTGTGTGCAGAGCACTGTAGTAAGAGCTTGGAAAGTACAATTTGGCAACAGATAGAGACAATCCCTATCCAACAACTGGCTCACAGTCTAGAAGTATGGGAGACAGATGACAAAACAAATAGACAGGCATTAATAGCATCAAAATAAATAGAATTAAGATATATACACACCATTACCAAATAAATAGAATAATAAATATGTAAATAATATTCATTCATTCAATAGTATTTATTGAGCACTTACTATGTGCAGAGCACTGTACTAAGCACTTGAAATGTACAAATGGGCAACAGATAGAGACAGTCCCTGCCCACTGACGGGCTAACAGTCTAATCGGGGAGACAGACAAAAAGAATAAAAATAAATAGAATCAAGGGATGTACATCTCATTAACAAAATAAATAGGGTAATAAAAATATATACAAATGAGCAGACGAGCACAGTGCTGAGGGGAGGGGAAGGGAGAGGGGGAGGGGCAGAGGGAAAGGGGGGAAAAGGAGGCTTACCTGAGGGGAGGTGAAGGGGGGAGTAGGGAGGCAGCAGAGGGGGCAGAGAGAGAAGGGGAAGCTCAGTCTGGGAAGACCTTTTGGAGGAGGTGAGCTCTAAGTAGGGCCTCGAAGAGGGGAAATGAATTAGTCTGGCAGGGGTGAGGAGGGAGGGCATTCCAGGACAGTGGGAGGATGTGGCCCAGGGGTCGACAGCGGGATAGGGGAGAATGGGGGACGGTGAGGAGGTGGGCGGCAGAGGAGCGGAGCCTACGGGGTGGGCAGTAGAAAGAGAGAAGGGAGGACAGGTAGGAGAGGACAAGGTGATGGAGACCCTTGTAGCCCAGAGTGAGAAGTTTGTGTTTCATGTGGAGGTTGATAGGCAACCACTGGAGGTGTTTAAGAAGGGGAGTGACATGCCCAGAGCGTTTCTGCAGGAAGATGAGCCAGGCAGCGGAATGAAGAATAGACTGGAGCGGGGAGAGACAGGAGAAAGGGCGATCAGAGAGAAGGCTGACACAAAAATCCAACTGGGATACTATGAGAGCCTGTACCAGTAAGATAGCCATTTGGGTGGAGAGGAAAGGGTGGATCTTGGTGATATAAAGGTGAGACTGGCAGGTCTTGGTGACAGATTGGATGTGTGGGGTGAATGAGAGAGCCGAGTCAAAGATAACACCAAGTTTGTGGGCTTGAGAGATGGGAAGGATGGTCGTACCATCCACAGTGATAGGGAAATTAGGAAGAGGACAGGACTTGGGAGGGAAGATAAGGACCTTAGTCTTGGACATGCTGAGTTTTAGGTGGCGGCTAGACTTCCAGGTAGAGACGTCCTGGAGGCAGGAGGAGAAATGAACCTGAAGGGAGGGGGAGAGGACGGGGCAGAGATGTAGATTTGTGTGTCACCTACATAGAGATGATAGCTGAAGCCATGAGAGTGAATGAGTTCACCAAGGGATTGAGTGTAGATGGAGAACAGAAGAGGGCCAAGAGCTGACCCTTGAGGAACCCCAACAGTTAGAGGATGGGAGGGGGAGGAGGAGCCCGCGAAGGAGACCGAGAATGAACGGCCAAAAAGATAAGAGAACCAGGAGAGGATGGAATCCGTGTAGCCAAGGTGAGATAAGGTGTGGAGGAGAATGTGTAAATATGTGTAAAATGTGTAAAATGTGTAAAATGTGTAAATATGTACATATATACACAAGTGCTGTGGGGCGGGGAGGGAGGTAGAGCAGAGGGGGAGAGTAGGGATGATGGGGAGGGGAGGAGAAGCAGAAGAAAAGGGAAGTTCAGTCTGGGAGGGCCTCCTGGAGGAGGTGAGCTTTCAGTAGGGCTTTGAAGGGGGAAAGTGAGCTAGTTTGGCAGATGTGAGGTGGGAGGGCATTCCAGGCCAGAAGTAGGACATGGGTCAGGGGTCCACATAGAACAGGTGAGAATGAGGCACAGTGAGGAGGTTAGCAGCAGAGGAATGGAATGTGTGGACTGAGCTGTAGAAGGAGAGAAGAGAGATGAGGTAGGAGGGGTCAAGGTGATGGAGAGCTTTGAAACCAATTGTGAGGAGGTTTTGCTTCATACGAAGGTTGAAAGGCAACCATTGGAGATTTTTCAGGAGGAGTGACATGCCCAGATCGTTTCTTCCCCAATAATTTCCACCCCTCCAGTCACAGTCAGAAAGAACAGTCACCTGTAGCATTTTGGCATATATTGATGTGCCTACTCTACCTAATTATTCATTAATAATTGTGGTATTTGTTAAGCACTTATTTTGTGCCAGTCAATCAATTGCATTTAATGAGCAATTACTATGAGCCAAGTACCACACTGAGATAGATATAAGATAACCAGGTTGGACACACTCCCTGTCCCATCTAGGGCTCACAGTTTAGGTCAGAGGGAGAGCAGGTATTGAATTTCCATTTTACAGATGAGGAAACTGGAGTCCAGAGAAGTGAAGTGGCTGGCTCAAGGTCACGCAGCTGGAAAATGGCAAAGGCAAGATTAGAATCCAGTTTCTTTGACTCCCAGACCCAGGTTCTTTCCATTAGGACATGCTGCTTCTCAACACTCTTGCAGTTAGCAGATGGGTCTTCATCTTCTGTTTGTTCCCACTCTCTATGTCTCTCTTCTCCATTAGATCATAAGCACCTCAAGAGCAGAATCAGTAACTCTTACTTAGATGATACTCTTCCCAATGCCCCACTGGACGAAGGGGCTCAGGCAACACTGGGAAGTGAATACACTGTGCCTTACAGAGACATCCACCCAGCCCACTGGGCAAGGCAGAGATCAGATAGGGGATGGCTGGTTCTGGCCTCTGCCCATGCTGATGAGAACCTCAGCCCATCTCCAGGCCCCGGGGCTGAATCCTGAAGCAGAGGTGGGGGGTCAGGGCACTGATGACCTGCTTGGCCATTGCACCTGAGAGATATTGTCATATCTCAGCTCATATCTCATATTGCCATATGCAGCTCAGACATCCTCCTCACTCCATGTACACGGACTGCAAATTCAGTTACCAATTCCTGTCCAATTCCTTTTTGGTGGGTCTCCGTTTAACTTACCATTTACATTTGCTAGGAGCATTACTCAGTAACCACGGGAACCTTTATTTTTAGGTAACTCTCAAAGGAGATAGTATAATTACCAACTTTAAATGGATCTTAATGAAAACATAAATGAACTTGTTCATGCCTAATTGCTTATTGTGAGGTTTGCAGCCAGCAGTATACTTGATGAATTTTCCGGATAGCTAGCTATCTGTCTTTTCCTGACTGTGCACCAGTATATGCAATGTGCAATATGCATATAAATGGACATTTAAAATGCTACATCTAAACCTTGCTGACATTCAAATTCTCCAAAAAGAATAGTTCGGTGAAAATTGTTGTGGAAAAAATACCTGCAGTGCTGCAGGATGGCTGAGAGTAGAATTATGGCATCTCCAAAATGAGAGTTGAATAGGGAGCAGGGCTGTGGTTGCTGAGAGCCCAGTTCAGTGGAGTCGCTGTGGAAAGGGGAGGCAGGGAAGCTTTGCTTTCAGAACTTAGAGAAGCAGCATGGCCTAGTGGCAAAAGCACAGACTTGGGAGTCAGAGGAGGTGGGTTCTAATCCCAGCTCCGCCACTTTGCTGTGTGACTTGGGGCAAGTCGCTTCACTTCTCTGTGCCTTAGTTACCTTGTCTGTGAAATGGGGATTAAGACTGTGAGTCCCACATGGGACAACCTGATTACCTTGTATCCACCTCAGAGCTTAGAAGAGTGCTTGGCACATAGTAAGTGCTTAACAAATGCCATAATAATTATTGTTATTATTGTTATTATATCTCTGGCAGGCATGCTGGGGAATCCAGAAACCCCAATACTCATCTCTCCCAGATGGGTTTTTGAGGCAAGCAGTCAGTCAAATCAGTCAATCACTTTTACTGAATGCTTACTGTTTTGCAAAACACTGTATTAGGTGCTAGAGAGTACAGTGCAACAATAAACAGATATTTTCCCTGCCCATAAAACGAGTTTACAGTCTAGAGGGGGAGATAAACATTAATATAAATAAATTAGAGGTTTAATAAATAAATTACAGGTATAATAAATAAATTACAGGCAGAGCAAGGTTGGCTTAGGGCCAGGGATAGGGCAGCACTGGAGAAAGGCCAGACCCCGGGGACAAACACTGAGACTGGCCTGTGCCTGGCACCACCTTGGAGATCTTGGAGGGAATGTAGTGACCTGGGGGATTTGGACAGGCCCACTGGGGTCTGAATCAAGTTATCCCAGTCAGGCTCTGATCCCTTCCCCACCTCTCCCTATCAAACAATCTATCAGTAGTATTTATCTTTCTCTTTAGACTGAAGCTCGTTATGGGCAAGGAATGTATCTTCCAACTCCCTTATAATGTACTCTCCCAAGCACTTAGTAGAGTGCTCTGCACACAGTAAACACTCAGTAAATATGACTGATTGATGGATTGTTTGACCGTGTGTTTACTGGATGAAGAGTAATGGCCTGGGAGAGTACAGTACAATACAGTTGGTAGATACAACCTCTGCCTACAAGGAGCTTACAGCCTACAAGATGCCTTCAGCCTGGAGCACCATGTGCTCACTCATGGCCCCTTCCCCCAGCCCCCAAGAGACAGATTCTCTGACAACTTGGCCCTAAAGGCCAAGTAACCACACTAAAACGTCACCTTTCATTCATTCATTCATTCATCCATTTGATATGACCTGATACATTATGGGACTCATGCAGAACTGAGTCATCCTGGACCCTAACAGAAATCTTCCATCATTCATCCTGACCAGAGCCAGGGGATGATGATGCAGTCCTGTGCCCTGTTTTGGGGAGGGGGCTGAGGAGAGCACCTTCACTCCTACATTAATGTACTCATTTCCTTAGGGAAACGAGGAGCAGGAATTCTGGTTCTCAGCTTCAGTCTTTTTTTTCCTCTGTACCCAAGGGGGAACGAATGTATGGAAACCCATGGGATAGGAATATTAGAGGAGAATGTCGGGGGACAGAAGGCTTGAGAAGGGTTTGGAAGGGAAACCCTTCCAAACCATAGGTCCATTCCAGATCACTGGAAGGAAAAATGGGGACACAGAGATGAGAGATGCGAGTTAGAGATAGTGCATTCCTAATATGACAGGGTTCCATCCCTAACCAGCTCAGAGCTCCTTGAAGTTTCCCAATACCTCTGTCAGAGGCAAGACTCCTGGGCAGGTGGACCATGAAGCTGACCCAGTGGTACAAGGCTCAGAGGAGATGTCCTGCCTCTCAAACTCATTTCAGCCTTCAATTTGAGGATTCCCCTCCACCACCCAGAGCTGCTTATAAGTAATAATGAGGTGGTGCAACCCCTCCAGAGGGACACGCAATGTAGACATTCATTCAATAGTATTTATTTCATTCAATAGTATTTATTGAGCGCTTACTATGTGCAGAGCACTGTACTAAGCGCTTGGAATGAACAAGTCGGCAACAGATAGAGACAGTCCCTGCCGTTTGACGGGCTTACAGTCTAATCGGGGGAGACGGACAGACAAGAACAATGGCAATAAATAGAGTCAAGGGGAAGAACATCTCGTAAAAACAATGGCAACTAAATAGAATCAAGGCAATGTACAATTCATTAACAAAATAAATAGGGTAATGGAAATATATACAGTTGAGTGGACGAGTACAGTGCTGTGGGGATGGGAAGGGAGAGGTGGAGGAGCAGAGGGAAAGGGGGAAAAGAGGGTTTAGCTGTGGAGAGGTAAAGGGGGGGTGGCAGAGGGAGTAGAGGGAGAAGAGGAGCTCAGTCTGGGAAGGCCTCTTGGAGGAGGTGAGTTTTAAGTAGGGTTTTGAAGAGGGGAAGAGAATCAGTTTGGCGGAGGTGAGGAGGCAGGGCGTTCCAGGACCGCGGTAGGACGTGGCCCAGGAGGACGTCCAGACCCCCTCTCCCCCTGCTGGAAGGTCTAGGACAGTGCCAAAAGGAAAGTACGCTGAGTCATCTGGCCCCTTTCCCTCACACAGGAAGCCAAAGATTGTGCCAGAGAGAAGGGCTGCAGACCACCCCAGTGCCCACTCGACAAGATGGGGCAAAAATTGAAAAAAGGGAAGGGTCTCCACCACCTCTCCACCCCTCCATCCCCGCCAGTGACCTAATATCTATCTAGGGAAAGGGACACCAAGCCCTCCTGCCCCTTCCCTCACATGGGAGTCCTAAAATCGCACCAGAGAGAAGAGACTCTGACCTCCCAGCTCCCATTTGGCAAGCAACAGGACACCAAAACTGAGCCAAGGGGAGGGTTTCCTCCACCCTCACCCTTTCCTTCACTGCAAAGAATCTGAGAACGCCATGGAGGGAAGAGGTGCTGAGTGTCCCCAGCTCCTCCCCTCATCTGGGAGGCCTAGGATCACGCGTGAGGGAAAGGTTGCGCATAGCATGTGGGAGGCAGAGGATGGAGTAAAGGGCAGGGTCATTGTCCGCCCCCCCCACCCACCCAAGGCCTGTTCACTGGAGGTCCAGGACTGCCCAGAGAGAAGAGGCTCCAGCTCCCTGGGCCCCTCTGACCCTCTCCTCCCACCCTCTGCACCCGGGGACTAGAACTGCACCTAGGGAGGGGACACCTGCACTCTTATTCTCCCCCCAGTCTCCCCATCCATGCACCAAGGACTAGGGACTACATGAGGAAGAAATCGCCAATTCCCCACCCAGGTACTCCTCACCTCTCCACACACTGGGACCCAGATCCCTGCCAAAGAAGCAGGATAGCCTCCTTGCTGACAACAATAACTCCTTGCCTCTTGACTCTCCCCATTCTAGTCCAGTCCACTCCCTGACTTGCTCCCTTTATTCAGAGAAGCAGCGTGGCTCACTGGAAAGAGCACAGGCTCTGGAGTCAGAGGTCATGGGTTCGAACCCCGGCTCTACCACTTGTCAGCTGTGTGACTTTGGGCAAGTCACTTAACTTCTCTGTGCCTCAGTTACCTCATCTATAAAATGGGGATTAAGACTGTGAGCCCCACGTGGGACAACCTGATTCCCCTGTGTCTACCCCAGCGCTTAGAACAGTGCTCGGCACATAGTAAGCGCTTAACAAATACCAACATTATTATTATTATCCCCCCACCCAGCCTCACAGTGTTTGTAATAATAATAATAATAATAATAATGTTGGTATTTGTTAAGCACTTACTATGTGCAGAGCACTGATCTAAGATCTGGGGTAGATACAGGGTAATCAGGTTGTCCCATGTGAGGTTCACAGTCTTAATCCCCATTTTACAGATGAGGTAACTGAGGCACAGAGAAGTTAAGTGACTTGCCCACAGTCACACAACTGACAAGTGGCAGAGCAAGGATTCGAACCCATGACCTCTGACTCCCAAGCCTGTGCTCGTTCCATTGAGCCACGCTGCTGCTTCTGCTTATGTACATGCCCATATTTTATTTATTTATATCAATATCTGTCTCCTGCTCTAGACTGTAAGCTTCTTGCGGGCAGGGAATGAGTCTTTTATATTATTATACTGTATTCTCCCCAGAGTTTAGTAAAGGGCTCTGCACACAGTAAATGTTCAGTAAATGCAATTGATTGATTGATTTATTGATAGATCAAGGAGATAACATGTCCCTGATTTGACGGGGCTCGCCCATTCGCTTCTGACAGATGCTTTAATGAGTCACTAATTGCAGCTCAGAACTTGTGGTTTTCCTTCCCTAATGACCCCACCACCCACTCCCCCACCCCCCCCCACTCCCCAACCCCAGCTGAGAGCTGCTGAGTCCTCACCTACTAGAGGCTGCTGCAGCTCTGGACTTCCTTTGTCTTACATCCTAGCTCCATCTTGAGCCTTCTGTCCCTTCCCCTGTTCCCTACACCTACATCCCTCCTCATCCCCCTCCTCACAGACCAGCCCTCCCTTTGCTCTACCCCACTCCCCTCCCCATTCATTCATTCATTCATTCATTCAATAGTATTTATTGAACCTTACTATGTGCAGAGCACTGTACTAAGCACTTGGAATGTACAAGTCGGCAACAGATAGAGACAGTCCCTGCCCTCTGACAGGCTTACAGTCTAATCGGGGGAGACAGGCAGACAAGAACAATGGCAATAAATAGAGTCAAGGGGAAGAACATCTCATAAAAACAATGACAAATAAATAGAATCGGGGTAATGTACATCTCATTAAACAAAATAAACAAAATAAATAGGGTGATGAAGATATATACAGTTGAGCGGACGAGTACAGTTCTGAGGGGGTGGGATGGGAGAGGAGGAGGAGGAGAGGGAAAGCGGGGAGAAGAGGGTTTAGCTGCAGAGAGGGGAAGGAGGGGGTAGAGGGAGCAGAGGGAAAAAGGGGCGAGCTCAGACTGGGAAGGCCTCTTGGAGGAGGTGAGCTTTAAGTAGGGATTTGAAGAGGGGAACAGAATTAGATTGTCGGAGGTGAGAAGGGAGGGCATTCCAGGACCGCAGGAGGACGTGGCCCAGGGGTCGACGGTGGGATAGGCGAGAGCGAGGGATGGTGAGGAGGCAGGCGGCAGAGGAGTGGAGCGTGTGGGGTGAGCAGTAGAAAGAGAGAAGGGAGGAGAGGTAGGAAGGGGTTCCACAAAGCACTTGGGTATATATGTACATATTTATAATTATAATTCCATTTATTTTTATTAATGATGTGTATATCTATTTCTAATGATGCTACTGATGCCTGTTTACTTGTTTTGATGACTGTCTCCCCCCTTCTAGACTGTGAGCCCATTCTGAGCAGGGATTGTGTCTATTTGTGGATGAATTGAATTTTCCAAGCACTTAGTACAGTGCTCCGCACACAGTAAGCTCTCAGTAAATATGATTGAATGAATGCACTCTGTTTCTTTTTTTGCATTTAAGCACTTACTATGTGCAAAACACTGTTCTAAGCACTGGGGAGGATACAAGGTGATCAGGTTGTCCCACGTGGGGCTCACAGCCTTAATCCCCATTTTACAGATGGGGTAACTGAGGCCCAGAGAAGTTAAGTGACTTGCCCAAAGTCACACAGCTGATAAGTGGCTGAGCCAGGATTTGAACCCATGACCTCTGACTCCCAAACCCGGGCTCTTTCCACTGCAGCTCCCTTCCAAACCCTCCCTACTTCTTGTGCTTCCCCCACCCCTCTTCCCAGCCTCATCCCTAGCATTCTGACCCAGCATTATTCCACAACCCCTTCCCCTAGCATTGGCTCCTAGCAGCTCACCCACACTCAACCCCGTTTTACTCCTCACACCATTCCCACCCCACACACCCTTCCTGCAGCCTCAGCCAGGTGTGTCCTGTGGAATTCCTCTTCATCATGGGAAACTTTCTTTCATTTTTGGCCTGTTCCTGCCCTGATCCTTGCTTCTCCTCATCGTCACTGAAACCTGGATCTGCCCATATGACACAGTCTGCCCTGCCACTCTGTCTAGAGAGGCCTCATCTTCTCCCACTCCCTCAGACTCACTTGAGAAGGGAGAGGACAATTCTCACTACCCAATGCTGCTTTTGCATCATCCCCCCTCCCCCATCCCTCTCTTTCCCTCCCTTTGAAGCCTATATCATCTGCCTTTACCACCCACTTCAAGTACTAGTTACAGTCGATCTCCCAAGCCCCTACCTCAAACTTTCTGAACTATTTTAATCCCTTTCTCACATTCCTTCTCTATTTTTCACCCCAATACTGATCCTTTGGGGACATCAATATTCACATGGATTTCCCTGATGATCCATCCACTGTCCACTTCCTCTCTCTCCTCTATTCCATTGACTTCCTGCTCCGCCCCACTTCAAAAACTCACCAACCTGGGCATACGCTTGATTTTATAATCTCCGGTAACTGTTTCATCTCTACACTCATCATTTCTGAATTTCCTCTTTCTGACCACAACCTCCTCACTTGCCCTCTTTCCCATACACCCACCCCTGCAAATCTGTCCTTTTCCCTCACAGAGACCTTGGTTCTTTTTACCCCTTCTAGTATTCTACAGCCATTCTACCCCATTTGGTCTCCATATCCTAACTACCTTCTCCTGACACACAAATCGACACACTCAACACCACCCTCTCCACTGAACTGAACTCCTTGCTCCCCCCTCCCCTCCGCAGGTCTTGTACCACTAACTTTAACAATTACCATCATTATTAATCCACAACCCTGGTTCACCTCCATCATACATTTCCTCCACTCCTGTGCCTGAGCTGTGTGGAGGACTGTTGGAGGAAATCCAGACATCTCTCTGACCTGTCCATTCATTCTTATCTGCTTAAATTCTGCCCTTTCCACTACCCAACAACAATACTTCTCCTTCCTAATTATGATGTTACTTATTAAGCACCTACTGTGTGCCAAGCACTGTACTAATCACTAATCACTAAGATGGATACAAGCAAATCAAGTTGAACAAGGTCCCTGTCCTATGGGAGGCTCAATCCCCATTTTACAGATGAGGTAACTGAAGCACAGAGAAGTGAAGTGATTTACCCAAGGTCATACAACAGACAAGTGGTGGAGACTAGATTAGAACCCATGACCTTCTGACTCCCAGGCCTGTGCTTTATCTACTATGTTTTACTCCCATACCCACTGCCCCTGCCAGATGTTCCAGACATTTAACTGTGTTCTCAAACATCCTGTTCCCCCATCCACACCATCTCTTTCCCGTAATGACTTGGCCACGTACTTCAACAACAAAATTGAAACCATCTGATATGATCTCCCTAAATTCTCCCCCACTCCTATCTGATCCCCCATTCTGCCTCCACCCTCTTCATCTCTCCCTATATTCCCTGCAGTAACTCAAGATGAAATTTTTTCTTCCTCTGTAAATCTAAACCCTCCACCTATGCTTCTGACTCCATCCCTTCATAACTTTTAAAACACTTGCCCCCTCCCTCCTTTATTCCCTTCTTGACTGCTATTTTTAACTATTCACTCTTCAACGGCTCCTTCCCCACTGCTTTCAAACATGCTTATGTATGCCCTGTGCTAAAAAAAAGCCTCCCTGCAGCTCCCTCCAGTTATCACCCCATCTCCCACCTATCATTTCTCTCCAAGCCTCTTTAGAGAGTTATTTACACCCACTGTCTCCATTTCCTCTTCTCCAATTCTAATACTTATGTACTAATAATTACGGTATCTGTTAAGTGCTTACTATGTGCCAGGCACTGTACTAAGTGCTGGGGTAGATACAAGCAGATCGGGATGGACACAGTTCCAGTCCCACATAGGGCTCACAGTCTTAATTCCCATTTTACAGATGAGGTATATGAGGCTCAGAGAAGTGAAATGACTTGCCCAAGGCCACACAGCAGACAAGGGGTAGAGCCAAGATTAGAACCCATGACCTTCTGACTCTCAGGCTCCTGCTTTATCTGCTACGCCATGGTGCTTCTTTCCTTGATTACCTCCACTCTGGCTTCTGCTCCTTCACTCTACAGAAACAGCCCATTCTAAGGTAACCAGTGACCTTCTTCTCACCAGATCTGATGGCCTCTAGTCATTTACAATTCTCCTATATCTCGCAGCCACCTTCAACAGTGTAGGCCACTCCCTTCTCCTTGAAACCTTATCCAACCTTGGATTTGCTGACACTGTTCTCTCTTAGTTCTCCTCTAACTCTCTGACCGCTCCTTCTCAGTTTCTTTAGCTGGCTCCTTCTATGCCTCCCTCCCTCTGACAGTAGGGATTCCTCAAGATTCAGTTCTAGGTTACCTTCTATTGTCCTGCTAGACCCACTTTCTGGGAGAACTCATGTGCTCCCATGGCTTCAATTACCATCTCTATGCAGATGATTCCAAAATCTACATCTCCAGCCCTGACCTCTTTCCTTCCTTGCAATCTTGCATTTCCTCTTGCTTTAAAAGCATATCTACTTGGGTGTCCTGCTGACACCTCAAACATACCCCAAACTGAATTCCTTTATCTTCCCACGCAAACCCTTTCCCATCTCTGTAGACATCATCATAATCGTCCCTATCTCAAAAGCCCAAAACCTTGGTTTTGCCCTTGATTCATCTCATTCCACCCACATATTGAATCTGTCACCAAATCCTGTCTGGCCTACCTTAACAACATTGCTATAATTGCCCTTTCCTCTCCATCCAAACTACTACCATCCCAATCGAAGCACTTAACCTATCCTTCCTTGACTATTGCATCTGCCGACTTGTTCATTCCAAGCACTTAGTACAGTGCTCTGCACATAGTAAGCGCTCAATAAATACTATTGAATTGAATGAATTGAATGAATCTGCTTCCTTGCTGACCTCCCAGCCTGTCTCTCCCCCTTCCAATCCATACTCTTCTGCACCTGTCCTCACCTCAGACTTCCGTTTTTCCCCTGCAGTTCATGTGAGCCCATCCCCAAGGACAAATAAATGTTGGTCACTTCCTTCTCTGTCCATGTTGTCTACAGTGCAGGTTTAGTTTGCGCTTGCATGTTACATAAGCTTGGCATGACCATTCAAATGAGAACCCTGAAATGAGTAAAGATATTAATCTTTGCCCAAAGCATGTGCAGTGGTAGGGTCCCAGGTCAGCTAGTAATAACAATAATTGTGGTATTTTTTTAAGCACTTACTATGTGCCAGGTACTGAACTAAGTTCTGGGGTAGATACAAGGTAATATGTTTGGACAATAGATGGGACACTCCACCCCTATAGCAGCAGGACTCCTGGTCACTTCCCCGTTGGTGCCAGCTAGACTGTCTTGGTATTGTTTGAAGGATCATTTGCCCTTTGCATACAATTTCATGCCCACCTTGGACAGCAGGTTTCTCTATAAAGAGTCCCCCAAGAGGACATCTCAACCATATCCCTTTCCTTCCCCCAAAACATGAACTGTAACCTTCCAGGAGCTTACAATGAGAAAGGCAGGCAGACATAAATTGAATACATACATTGGGAGCAGGAGAAAAAACTGGTAATAGAGTTAGGAAAATATAGAAGAAATAAACGAACAACTAGTGTAATATGTGAATCAATAGTGTCAGTGGTTTTCTGCTGAATGATAAGACCTGTGGTGGTAAACTCAATTGAAGATTCTGTTTTCCTTAGCCCAAGTGACAGGGAGCCACCAGGTTGGAAAAATGTTCTTCGCTTCCCCCCCTCCCAGGATGTTTGGAATCATCTGGTTTTTGAACTAATTGTGAAAAAGCCCTGTGGATAGGGTTGGAACCAAGCTCTGGTGAAGGGAGAATAGGAAAACTTAGCTCTTTTTGCCTAGAAGCTGGGCATGAGAGGAGGTTCTGACTGCAGGCCTGAGAAACTTAACACCTAAGGTAAGTTATTCCTTTCTCATCAAGTAACACTGGGGAGAAAGGATGTAGTTAACTTGGATTTAGGCATAGTTGGTAGATGATTTCAGAGTAAATCCAGGTTTAAAGGGATCTCTCAAGCAGCTCAGGCTTGATTCCACATGGCCAGCTAATTAGGACAGATTTCTAAGAGGAGGATTCGTTAAGCAGTCCGAAAACCCTTGGAAGCTGTAGCTGGCTCCCTAGCAAATATTCTTCGTTTGTTTCCCTCTATCTATGTTCCAAATTAAATCTTATTTGTTTCTCTTGCCTGTTGGTGGATGTACCTCAGTTATGGACATTCATGCTTTTGCAGTTTTTTTAAATTGCATCCTGAGTAGAATTTTTAGGTCCATATCTGTTTCTGATCCTCCTGATCACAAGATGACTTGGCTTGATCCTGATTTAAGGGTCCACAGCAAAACTGCCCTAAACTCTGTCCTGAGGGAGCCTAATTTCTGCTTTGGATTCCAACACCTTTGCAGGGCTTTGATGGAGAGGAAGGCTTGGTCTGGCACATTAATAAGGGAAGAGAGGCTCCAGCTTAGGAGAAGAGCATGAGCAAAGGAGGTAGGGATGGAAAATTATAAAGGAAGACACAATGAGAAGTTTGAGAGGAGTGAAGAATGAGGAGGAGAAAGAGAGATCTGGTAGAGTCAGCAGTTAGAAGTTCTGTTGGAGGTAATGGGAAACAGTAACCTCTGGAGATTTTGAGGTGTGGATGCCAAACAATGTTTAAAAAAGATGATCCGAACAGCAAAGTATTTGGAAAAACTGAAGTGGGGAGCAGCTAAAGACAAGGAGACCAGGGGAAGCTGATCCAAACATATGGTTAGAGGTTAAAAGATCTTTAACCAAAGGGTTGAACAAAGGGGTGGAGAAGAGCGGACAAATTTGAAAATTCCGTGGAGAAAATCTGGTAGGGATTAGCAACACATTAAATGTGAGAGTTGAAAGGCCAAGAAAATTCAGAGGTGATCCCAGAGTTGCGAGCTGGATGGTGATAAATGCTTTTGTAATGTCTCCTTGTGGGCAGGGAATGTGTCTTGTTATATTGTCCTGTTATGCTCTCCCAACCACTTAGTTCAATGTCCGCTACACAGTAAGTGCTCAATAAATATGATTGATTGATTGATTAATTGACATGCAGGCGTCTTGATGTTGTTTCTTCTGAATCTGACCTTCAGCAAAGATGATGCATGAGAAGCAGCTTGGTGACTCTGGGCAAGCATTAGTAACCGATGTCTTTCGTGGCCTAGTGGAAAGAGCAGGGGCTTAGAAGTCACAAGAGGTGGGTTCTAAAGGTGGCTCCACCACTCATCTGCTGTGTGAACCTGGGCAAGCCACTTAACTTCTCTGTGCCTCAGTTACCTCATCTGTAAAATGGGGATTAAGACTGTGAGCCCCACCTGGAACAACCTGATTACCTCGTATCTCCCTCTGCACTTAGAACAGTGCTTGGCACATAGATTATTATTATTCCATAATTGGCCCAGGGAACCCGACTGAAAATTAGCCCGCAACGGAAACCAGGGCAATCTCAAAGGAATTTCCGCAGTCAGGTCTCTCCCCTTTCTTCTTAGAGTTGGTGAGTGGTAAATCCTGGTATATTTTCTCATTAATAAATTAGTCAATCATATTTATTGACTGTTTACTGTGCTCAGAGTGTTTTACTAAGCAACTGGGAGAGTACAATATAATAGAGTTAGTAGAAACATTCCGTGCCCAACAAGCTTACAGTCTAGAGGGTGAGACAGACATTGATATAGATAAATTACAGATATGTATGTAAGTGCTATGGGGCTGAGAGAGAGGTGGATAAAGGGTGCACATTTTAGTACAAGGGCAAGGCAGAAGTGGGAGGGAGAAAAGGAAATGAAGGCTTTGTCGGAGAAGGCGTCTTGGAGAAGATAGGCTTTTAATAAGTCCTTGAAAGTGGGGAGAAAGATCATCTGTCGGGTATGAAGAGGTTGAGTGCTTAAAAGTCGAGGGTAAAGAGTTTCTGTTAGATGCAGATGTAGATGGCCAACCACTGGATATTCTCAAGGAGTGGAGAAATATGGACTGATGCTTTTTGTAGAAAAATGATCCAGGCAGTATAGTGAAAGATGGGCTGGAGTGGGGATTTGAAAGGAATTAAATCCCAGCAGGTAGAAGACCATTTCTGTAAACTGCTCAACTTTAAATATAGCCAGAGGAATTAACAATAGAATGATCATCATCAACATCAATGGTTATTTATTGAGTACCTATTATGTGCAGAGCACTGTACTAACCACTTGGGAGAATACAATACAACAGAATTAACAGACAGTTCCCTGCCCATAACAAACTTACAGTCTAGAGGGGAAGACAAAAATTAATACGAATAAATAAGAATAATAATAATAATGGTAATTGTTAAGCACTTACTATGTGCCAGGCACTGTACTAACCCCAAATCTCTAAACCCAGAGGAATACATCGTCTTGAGACATGAGCAGACTGCATTTATTCAGAGCAAATCACACAAGTTAAATTTGAAAGATGTGCGGCAGGACCGGAAGTATTTTAAGTTCAGTATTGCTTTTTCCACACAAAATTCCATTTGCAGAGTTTGTTTAAAGGAGTTTGGCTAAGAACACAGCCGCATGGCATAAAAACACAAATCGTCTGAGAGCATAAACAGGGGACAGTGATAAACGACAATGCATCTATTTGGAGGAAGCAGAATGTGGTACGGCAGGGGTTGGTGCTAAAGCCAATCATTTGATAAACTTATTAATAATCTGGCAGAGGAAGTTAACAGCAAGTTAATGAAATTTTCTGTTAATACAAAAGTAGGAGGTGAGGAAACCATCAGTGGAGACAAAATACGGTGGATTTGGAGGGGTTGGAAATTTCCAGCTCTAATCTCCTCTGGGCAACGAGCACTTCAATGCTGGGAGACAAGTTGGGGAAGGGGAACTGGGTTCAGGGTCAGAGGAAACACAGCAGCCCAGCTCCCCTATCAGGGAGGGGCAGGATGGCCAGTGGCTGAAAATGACGAGTACATAAGGAAAGACTGGAATGGGAGGAGGCTTTTGGGAAATGGAGATGAGCCAGGAGGTAGGAAAGGCCAGGAGTCCAGCTGTGAAGGAAGGGCAGAGAGAGATGGTGAGTGGTGAGGTCAGCTGGGGCTATCTGGAGCTACAGACCAGTTGGGAAATACACACACACACACACACCCATTGTTGGACTTTCGAAGATTAAGCTACTAATTCTGAAATTTTATCAGTGCCTGGTGCTGTGTTTCTCTCTTGGCATCAACATGTCTCCCACAGCTTTTGTTCCAGGACATTCGCACCATTTTTGAATGTTTACGAAAGACTGACCTGTTTACTGCTTCTGCTTCCTAACTGTTCATTGCTATTCCCCATTGTTCAAATTTTTGCATCGGGTCTAAGTCATTTTTTCTGAAATCTTTTTATGGATATCACATTTCAGTTCAACTTGGATCAGTTCTTTGGGGACCCTGCAGTCATCCATTTCTTCTCAAAAAAATGATGGTATTTGTTAAGTGCTTACTAAATGCCAAGTACTGTTCTAAGCACTGGCCTAGTGAAGGTGAGATGTGATGACCATTGCTCCAATGATGTTGACTACTTAGATCATGAGTCCCACGTGGGACAGTGACTGTGTCTGACCTGATTAACTTCCATCTACTCCAGGGCTTAGAACAGTTCCTGGCATATAATGAGTGCTTAACAAATACTATAAAAAGAAAACACTCTCTGTGACTCGATCTTGTCTATCTCCTTGCTGATCCCTTGCCCTGTTCTCCTTTGGGTTTGGAACTTTCTCTCTCTGTTCCTCCCCAATCAAGAATAGTACTTGGCACTTTAGTAAGTGCTTAATAAATACCACAAATACTTCTTTCTGTGTGTTGGGACATATTGGGTTTATCCCAGCTCACCTCTCAGTGCCATGTATGGTGATGTTGGCGAAGCATCGCACGCTGGTCTGGCAGGCAAATAGCAAAAGTAACACTACAGAATAGACATCTTCAATTTGGTCTTAGGCTTTGGGTCATCTTTATTTGATTTTCTTGCCTATGTTGGTCCCGTTGAAGTTTGTACTGCCTGCATAGCGGAATCAATTAACATCATTTAGCTTTCTTGCCTACAGAGGGGTGTGACTGCTGTAGGGCTTGTAGATGCAGATTGAGACAGAGCCTTATTTTTCTTGATGCTAACCCATAGTGCTTTGCTGATTCTGAGGAGTGGTTCAGGAGCATGAGGATTTATGTGTGTGTGTGTGTGTGTGTGTGTGTGTGTGTGTGTGTGCTTTCAAAGCACAATGATCAGTGTATAGGACTTCTTTTATGAGTGAATGAAGAGTTCTTCATGCTCCAGTCTGCTGAGTCGAATGAGTTTCCCAGAGGATCTGAATCACATTAGACACCAGCTTCCAGACCTCTGTTGGGTTCTCGAGTATGGTTGGGAGAATGGATTTAACAGGACTGGACCTCACGCCCAGCCCTTCCTTACTCGGTTGGTAATGGGGAAAGAAGGCATGAAGGCATCAAGGCCCCTCCAATTAAAATTCAGTCAGCCATATCATCAAGGAGCAGTATTAGGATCTTAACTATTGTCTCAGAGCAGCTAAATTTGTCTAACAGTTTCCAGAACTCAGGGATTTGATTGGTGTCACATGCTTTAGTTAGGCCTGCTAACAATGCAAAGAGGTCTGGATGTTGTTCCTTGCGTTTCTTTTCTATCTGACAGGAACTAGAGATAACAAGTGTTTTGCAGCACTGTGATTCTAGTGGGATATGGTAAACAATTATTTTTCTGTAATTGGTCAGCCATAGAGAGCAGTGGGATCACACAGTAGTCTCCACAGTTAGCTCTCTCCCCTTCCTTCTTGAAAATGGTGATCATGGTGGTGGTGTTGCAATCCTCCGACATTCTTTTGTGTTCCAAATGTTTGGGAGGGGTCTGTGTAAGTGATTGAAAGACACATCCATTTCTTATTTATAGGACTAAACTGGTATAGCACCAGGTCAAGGAGCTGTGACTTTTTACTTGGGTCTGAGTTACAGTGGAGATTTCAACAAGTGTTGGAGCAAAGGCTTTATCCCTCACATAGATAGAGATACTTCTCTTCATAGAGGGTCATCTTCACAGGCAGTGGGTGAGTTAATGTGATCATTGCTAGGTTCTGGCTTTTTGTTATAGATTCTTCCTTGGCCCCTTGTTGAGAAGGGAGCCTTTGGGACCCTTCAGGGATGCTGTGGTGGTGTGGGTAAATCACAGACCCCTCTTCAAATATATGCAGATGCCCTGAGCTTAGATTCATTCTGCTAGTCTTATGTACCTTCACAAGTTCTTCTTATTCTGAATTCCATGATGAAGACTTCAAAAACTATCCCTTTGGGAAGGGTTGCAAGGATCTGAAAGATGTTTTTGATATTTTGCTTGTTTTCCTTCCAACAGTTCTTTAATATCAGAGTCATTTTCATCATACCGGGCCTGTTGCTTTCCTTTGACAGCATCCCCAGCCTTGACTAATATCCTGTAGAGATACCCAATCATTGGTCTGTGAGCCCTACGTGGGACATCCTGATTACCTTGTACTACCCCAGTGCTTAGAACAGTGCTTTGCACATTGTAAGGGTTTAACAAATGCCATCATTATTATTATTAGTATTGATCACATGGTTAGAAGCCAATAGTCTCCACTTCAATGGTGCCACAAAGTGTCTTCATTCTCTCCTTTCTCCAGGAGTTTGATGTTCAGTCACCTGTATGATTTGGATGCTTATTTGTGATGCATTAGTTTTGTATACAACACAAATACACACCCAGACCAACAGGTACACAGGAACAAATGCATATACAACCACACATGTGCATGCCCACACACATACACATCCACCAAGGTCCACCAGCTTCAGCATCATATGTCTGGTGGAGAGGAATATGAAGTAGTGCTCTGGGACCAGAATGCAGCAGGGTCAGATTGTTGGGAAGAGTTGTTCTCCTGGCATTGATCTGTGTTGGATTGAAGAGGGAGCAGGAGGAGTGGAGAAGAAAAGGTGCTCCAGCTACATAACCCTGTTTCACCTCAGGTTCTTGCCTCCTCCAGGCCTAACAGTATAGGAGCTGGAGGGTTTAAGTGTGAGTTTTCTTCTGTGGGTATTGTGCAGATGTGCTAATAGGTATATATTGAGAGGTATACCTCCTGGTGTATCTGTATGCTGTATATGTGTCTCTGTGTGTTTGTGTGTGTGTGAATATATACTTTTGTTTAGTTGTATCTGTATCTGGGTCATAAGGGGCTCTATAGCCCCAGTGCATCAGTGCATCCAAGACTATATGATATGGGTATATGATGGGTTAGCACTTTCCTAATCTACTACTTCCACAATAAATGATAGATGTCCAGGAAACCATTTTTGTTCAGATTTTTTCAGTACATTTTTTTCAAAACATTGGTCTATCGTCTGCCCTTCCCACTACTTCCTCTGATTGGTTACCTTTGATTAAAAGAGTTGTCCTTTCCCTTTTTCCCTCCCTAACCACTCTCTTCAAACACTCTCCAAATGATCCTTCCCACTGCTTTCAAACAGACCTGAATAACCCTTATCCTAAAAAAGTCCTCCCTTGTCCCCACAGCACCCACCAGTTACCAAGTAATCTCCCTCTTAATATTTCTTTCCAAACTCCTAAGCATTTGACACAAAGAGGAATTTAGGGGAAGAAAGGAAGAGAGGTTTGTTGCAAATTTTGCACCCACTGTGGGGAGCAAATGGGAAGAATGGCCATTATTTTTGAAGATTGAAGGAAAGGCTTCTCTTTGGCAATGGCTGCTGTGCCATGAGGTGAGACGGGGGCATAGTAAATAGATTGTTTTGCAAAGAATGAAAATTGTGAGATCGGATGCAGGGAGAGAAAAGAGTGGATATGTGGGAAGGAGAGTGCTGACTGATGCTTTAAACCAATGGCCAAGAGTTTTTGCATGATGTAGAGAAGACTGGGCAGCCAGATGAGGTTTTTGAAGAGTGGAGAGAAGTGTCTTTTAAAACTACATTTGAGAAAAATGACTAGGGCAACAGAGGGAAGTATGGGCTGGAAAGGGGAAAGAATAGGGGCGGGAAAGTCATCAAGGACAAATGCAGGGATCAAACTGGGATATAACCACTGTCTGACCCAGCTTGGTGGCTATTTGGATGGAGAGGAAAGAGAAGATTCTGAACATGTTATAGAGGAAGAAGCGATGGAATTTGGTAGCAAGCAGAATATGAAGGTAGAAAGACAGAGAGGAATCAAGGTGGATACCAAGATTCCAGGCATTAACCTGGCTCACCTAATCTATTTTGAGAGCACAGGTGATGGCCCTATCACCCTGTTGGCCATCTCATGCTGTGGGAAACAGAATGGCCTAGTGGACAGAGCAGAGCATGGGCCTGGGCGTCAGAAGCACCTGAGTTCTAATCCAGACTCTAATCCGACTCCACCACTTGTCTGCTGTGTGACCTTGGGCAAGTCACTTCTCTGTGCCTCAGCTTCCTCATCTGAAAATGGGGATTAAGTCTGTGAGCCCGTCTGTGAGCAGAGACTGTGGGGCAGGGTCTGTGTCCAACCTAATTAAATTGTATCTACCCCAGTGCTTAGAACAGTGCTTGTCACATAGTAAGCACTTAAATACCATCATTGTCTCACAATATGTGGTGCTGGGCCCACAAGAACTGGGCATTAGATTGTGGGTGGCTCAGTGTCAACCAATGCCACTACTGTAAAAATAACTAAAGCATTTGTCCCGGTGGAGGTTATGTTTCCCCCCTCTTAACCACTGGTGCCTGAACAACATTTACTCTAATGGCAAAGGGGAAAGATACTACTGTCATTTTGTGAAAGTGAGAAAAATAATAATGATGCTATTTGTTAAGTACTTACTATGTTCCAGGCACTGAGGAGCAGCATGATAGTGGATAAAGAGAGGATCCTTTCTGATCTCCTAACCTCCTGTCTCTCCCCACTTCAGTCTATACTTTGCTCTGCTGTCCGGATTATCTTTCTGGGCATGTCACCCCCACCCCCTTTTAAAAATCTCCAGTAGTTGCCTGTCAACCCTCGTTTGAAGCAAAAACTCCTCACTACTGGCTTCAAAGCTCTCCATCACCTTGCCCCTTCTTACCTCACCTCCCTTCTCTCCTTCTACATCCCGGCCTGCATGCTCCTCTCCTCTTTTCCTAACCTTCTCACGATGTCACATTCTCACCTGTCCCTCTGTCGACCCCTAGCCCTCATCCTACCTCTGGACTGTAATGCCCTCCCTCCTCAAATCTGCCAAACTTCCCCCCTTCAAAGCCCTACTGAGAGCTCACCTCCTCCAGGAGACTTTCCCAGACTAAGTGCCTCTTTTCTTCTGCTCCCCCTCCTCTCCCCATTGCCCCAACTTGCTCCCTTTGCTCTACCCTCCTCCCCTCCCCATAGCACATGTGTATATATATAAATATTTATAATTATAATTCTATTTTTATTAATGATGTGCATATATCTATAATTCTATTTATTGATGATACTACTGATGCCTTTTAACTTGTTTTGATGTCTGTCTCCCCCATCCTAGACTTTGAGCCCTTTGTGGGCACGGATTGTCCCTATTTGTGGTTGAATTATACTTCCCAAGCACTTTGTACAGTGATTTGCACACAGTAAGTGCTCTATACATATGATTGAATGAATGATGGATACAACACAGGCCTGGAAGTCAGAAGGACCTAGGTGTCAGCTGTGTGACTTTGGGCAAGTCACTTAACTTCTCAGTGCCTCAGTTACCTCATCTGTAAAATGGGGATTAAGACTGTGAGCCCCACGTGGGACAACCTGATTCCCCTGTGTCTACCCCAGTGCTGAGAACAGTGCTCAGCACATAGTAAGCGCTTAACAAATACCAACATTATTATTCTAAGCCCAGCTCCACTACTTGTCTGCTGTGTGACCTTGATCAAGTCATTTCACTTTATGAGATCACCTTAGTGATCTCATCTGTTAAAATGGGCACTAGACTGTGACTGTGACTAGACTTTGAGCCCTCTGTGGGACATGGACTATGTCCAAGCAGATTACAGTGCTTAGTACAGTGCCCAGCACAAAGAAAGCACTTAACAAATACCATTAAAAAAATTCTGCAAGGGATTTGCTAAGATATTCACATGCATGGATGTAATCTCAGCATTATCAGTGCCCTCTTAAATTTACTATCCTCCACTCACTTTTTAACTCTGTGCTCCACCTGGCTTTCTTCTCTCCCATTCTCTCCAGCAGCTCATTTATTTATTCATTCCTTCAATCGCATTTATTGAGCACTTACTGTGTGCAGAGCACTGTATTAAGCACTTGGAAAGTACAATTTGGCTTTAACGCTCTCAATCAGCTATCTTCCTCTTACTTCTCCTGTAGCACCTCAGCATGCAGTCATCACTAGATCCAACCTAAATTGCTCATATCCTACCTACTGTCTGGAGCTTCCTCCCACTTTGAGTCCTGCAGACCACATCCCTCCCTTTCTTCAAAGCCCTACCAAAAAATTAACTATTTTAAGAAATATTCCCTATCACAGTACCCCATTAGACACCAAAGCATTCAGGTTGATATCAGTTTATTATTTACTTAATTACTTTATTTTTTAATCATTTATGCTTTTACGCTTCTACTCACTGATTTATATCTGCTTATCTCTTTCATTAGAGTGAGTTCCTCAAGGGCAGGGATTTTTTTTAATGGTATTTCCTGAGCCCTTACTATGAACCAGGCACTGTACTAAGCACTGGGGTAGATGAAAGCTAATAATAATAATATTAATTTTGGTATTTAAGCACTTACTATGTGCCAAGCACTGTTCTAAGCGCTGGGTAGATACAAGGTAATCAGATTGTCCCCCATGGGGCTCACAGTCTCCAGATGAGGTAACTGAGGAACAGAAAAATTAAGTGACTTGCCCAAAGTCACAGAGCTGATGAGTGGCAAAGGCGGGATTAGAACCTATGACCTCTGATTCCCAAGCCTGGGCTCTTTCCACTGAGCCACACTGCTTCTCAATCAGGTTGGACTCAGTTTGGACACAGTCCCTGTCCCACAGAGGGCTCAGAGTCTTAATCCCCATTTTATAGATGAGGTAATTGAGGCACAAAGAAGCTAAGGGACTTACCCAAGGTCACACAGCAATTTTTTACTGTACCTCGCTCACTCCTCTTCTGCCTCTGTTCTCTTGCTCATCCTGACAGTCTTGGAACTTCTTCCATCTTCACGTTAGACAGACCACACTTCTCTTTAGACAGACCACACTTCTCTCCACATTCCAAACCCTTCTAAAATCCTATCTCCTCCAACAAACATTCCCTATTTTATTTTCAGCATTTATTATTATTATTATTTAATTTTTAAGCACTTACTATGTTAATCTAAGCACTCAGGTAGATACGCATTAATCAGGTTGGTCACAGTCCCTGACCCAAATGGACCTCACAGTCTGACAGCCTAAGTAAGCAGGAGAACAGGTACCGAATCCCTGTTTTACAGTTGAGGAAACTAAAGCCCAGCAAAGTTAAGTGAGTTGCACAAGGTCATGCAGCAAGAAACAGCATGGCCTAGTGGAAAATTCATGGGCCTGGGAGTCAGAGTATCTGGGTTCTAATCCTGGCTCTGCCACTTGTCTGCTGTGTGATCTTAGGCAAGTCAACTAACTTCTCTATGCCTAAATTACTTCATCTGAAAAATGGGGACAAAGACTGCGAGCAGCAAGTGGGACATGGATTGTGCCCAACCTGATTATCTGTATCTACTCCAGTATTCGTTACAGTGCTTGGCACATAGTAAGCACTTAATAAATATCTTCAAAAATGGCAGAACTGGATTAGGACCCGTTCCTCTGACTTCTGGCCCATTAGTCTATTCTGCTTTCTAAACCCAATAATCTCATCCACGAATAATACTAACAATAAAAATTTTGGTATGTGTTAAGCACTGTACTAAGCGCTGGGGTGGATACAAGCAAAATGGGTCAGACACAGCCTCGTTCCACATGGGGATCACAGTCTTGATCCCCATATTACAGATGAGTAAGAGAGGAGCAGGGAAGTGATGTGATTTGTCCAAGATCAAACAGCAGACAAGTGGCGGAACCAGGACTAGAACCCATGACCTTCCAACTCCCATGCCTGAGCTCTATCCACTATGCCATTCATAACATGCCAATCTCTAGCACTTATGAACTTAATACCCATTTCCTACATCCATGTAGATATGTTCATTTACATTATGATTTTGACTATTCTAGTTGTAGATATTATCATGCTTGCATCTCTCATTACAGTGTGAACTCCCATGAATATGGAACTTCTCTCATCTTTATTCTAGTACAGTGTACTGCACCAAGTAGAAATCAATAAATACTACCACTGATGCTGCTATTACTCTTACTACTTATTATCTCTACTATTACAATGACTACACAAAAAAAATCACTGTTCTTTATTATGTCATATGGGCTTGATAATAATAATAATAATGATAGTATTTGTTAAGGGCTTACTATGTGCAAGGCATTGTACTAAGCACTGGGATGGATACAAGCAAATCAGGTTGGACACAGTCCCGGTCCCACGTGGGGCTCACAGTCTCAATCCCCACTTTACAGAGGAGGGAACTGACTTACCAGAGAAGTAAAGTGACTTGCCCAAAGTCACACAGCAGACACGTGGCAGAGTTGGGATAAGAACCCATGACCTTCTGACTTCTAGGCCTGTGCTCTATTCATTATGCCATGCTGCTTCTCGAAACCGCCAATACTCTTTTTCATTCATTCATTCAATAGTATTTATTGAGTGCTTACTGTGTGCAGAGCACTGTACTAAGCGCTTGGAATGAACAAGTCGGCAACAGATAGAGACCCGTCCCTGCCGTTTGATGGGCTTACAGTCTAATCGGGGGAGACAGACAGACAAGAACAATGGCAATAAATAGAATCAAGGGGAAGAACATCTTGTAAAAACAATGGCAACTAAATAGAATCAGGGTGATGTACATTTCATTAACAAAATAAATAGGGTAATAAAAATATATACAGTTGAGCAGACGTGTACAGTGCTGAGGGGATGGGAAGGTAGAGGGGGAGGAGCAGAGGGAAATGGGGGAAAAGAGGGTTAAGCTGCGGAGAGGTGAAGGGGGGGCGGTAGAGGGAGTAGAGGGAGAAGGGGAGCTCAGTCTGGGAAGGCCTCTTGGAAGAGGTGAGTTTTAAGCAGGGTTTTGAAGAGGGGAAGATAATTAGTTTGGCGGAGGTGAGGAGGGAGGGCATTCCAGGACCGCGGGAGGATGTGACCCAGGGGTCGACGGCAGGATAGGAGAAACCGAGGGACGGTGAGGAGGTGGGCGGCAGAGGAGCAGAGCATGCCGGGGGGGGGCAGTAGAAAGAGAGAAGGGAGGAGAGGTAGGAAGGGGCAAGGTGATGAAGAACCTTGAAGCCTAGAGTGAGGAGTTTTTGTTTGGAGCGGAGGTTGATAGGCAACCACTGGAGGTGTTTAAGAAGGGGAGTGACATGCCGAGAACGTTTCTGCAGGAAGATGAGCCAGGCAGCGGAGTGAAGAATAGACTGGAGTGGGGTGAGAGAGGAGGAAGGGAAATCAGAGAGAAGGCTGACACAGTAGTCTAGCCGGGATATTAACAAGAGCCCGTAGCAGTAAGGTAGCCGTTTGGGTGGAGAGGAAAGGGCAGATCTTGGCGATATTGTACAGGTGAAACCGGCAGGTCTTGGTAACGGATTGGATGTGTGCAGTGAATGAGAGAGACGAGTCAAAGATGACACCGTGGTTGCGGGCCTGAGAGATGGGACGGATGGTCGTGCCATCCACGGTGATAGGGAAGTCTGGGAGAGGACCGGGCTTGGGAGGGAAGATGAGGAGCTCAGTCCTGATCATGTTGAGTTTTAGGTGGCGGGCCGACATCCAGGTGGAGACATCCTGGAGGCAGGAGGAGATGCGAGCCTGAAGGGAGGAGGAGAGGACAGGGGCAGAGATGTAGATCTGCGTGTCATCTGCATAGACATGGTAGTCAAAGCCGTGAGAGCGAATGAGTTCACCAAGGGAGTGAGTGTAAATGAAGAACAGAAGAGGGCCAAGAACTGACCCTTGAGGAACTCCAACAGTTAAAGGATGGGAGGGGGAGGAGGCACCTGCGAAGGAGACCGAGAATGACCGGCCAGAGAGATAAGAGGAGAACCAGGAGAGGACGGAGTCCGTGAAGCCAAGGTGAGATAAGGTGTAGAGGGGGAGGGGATGGTCGACAGTGTCAAAGGCAGCAGAGAGGTCAAGGAGAATTAGAATGGAGTAGGATCCATTGGATTTGGCAAGAAGGAGGTCATGGGTGACCTTAGAGAGAGCAGTCTCGGTAGAATGGAGGGGACGGAAGCCAGATTGGAGGGGGTCCAGGACAGAATGGGAGTTAAGGAATTCTAAGCAGTGATTGTAGATGACTGGTTCCAGGATTTTGGAAAGGAAGGGTAGTAGGGAGATAGGGCAATAACTGGAAGGGGAAGTGGGGTCGAGAGCGGGTTTTTTTAGGATGGGAGAGACATGGGCATGTTTGAAGGCAGATGGGAAGGAGCCATTGGAGATTGGGTGGTTAAAAATAGAAGTTAAGGAAGGGAGGAGAGCAGGGGCGATGGTTTTTAAAAGGTGAGTGGGAATGGGGTCCGAGGCACAGGTGGAGGGGGTGGCACTTGTGAGGAGGGATGAGATCTCCTCTGAGGATCCTGGAGGGAAGGATGGAAAAGTAGGGGAGAGGGTTGGTGGGGAGGAGGGGAGAGGGGGAAGGGTGACTTTGGGGAGCTCAGACCTGATTGTGTTGATTTTTGTGATGAAGTAGGTGGCCAGATCATTGGGGGTGAGAGATGGGGGAGGGGGAGGAACAGGGGGCCTAAGGAGAGAGTTAAAGGTCCAGAACAATTGGCGGGGGTGACGGGCATGGGTGTCAATGAGGGAGGAGAAGAAGTTTTGCCTGGCGGAGGAGAGGGCAGAGTTAAGGCAGGAAAGGATAAATTTGAAGTGTGTGAGGTCGGCTTGGTGCTTGGACTTTCGCCAGCAGCGCTCAGCAGCTCGAGCATAAGAGCGTAGGAGGCGAACAGAGGAGGTGATCCAGGGCTGTGAGCTAGTGGAGCGAGAGCGGCGGAGGGAAAGGGGGGCAAGAGAGTTGAGATGAGTAGAGAGCGTAGAGTTGAGAGCGGGGACCTGATCATCGAGAGTGGGAAGTGAGGACAGGGCGGCAAGGTGAGGAGAGATGCTTTTGGAAAGACGGATGGGATCAAGAGAGCGGAGGTCTCTGTGGGGCAGTAGCAAAGATTTGCAGGGGAAGGGAGTGTGAGAGATGAGGCAGGTGAGAAGGTTATGGTCAGAGAGAGGGATTTCAGAGTTGGTGAGGGAGGAGATAGTGCAGCGGTAAGAGATGACAAGATCGAGGGTGTGACCGAGTCGGTGCGTGGGCGCGGCATGGTGGAGCAGGAGGTCGGCAGAGTCGAGGAGGGATAGCAGGCAGACGGCAGAGGAATCATCGGATACATCCATGTGGATGTTGAAGTCTCCGAGGATCAGAGTGGGCAGAGAGAAGGAGAGAAGGAAGGTGAGAAAGGGGTCTAGGTGGTTGAAGAAGTCGGAGGTGGGTCCAGGAGGGCGGTAGATGACAGCAACAAGTATCTGGAGGGGATGGTAGAGGCGAATGATATGGGCTTCAAAGGAGGGAAAAGAGAGGGATGGGGGAGGAGGGATAGTGCGGAAGCGGCAATGGGGTGAGAGGAGGAAGCCGACGCCTCCTCCCTTACCGGTGAGTCTGGGGGAGTGGGAGAAGGAGAGACCTCCGCTGGAGAGAGCAGAGGCGGTGACCGTGTCTTCGGGAGTGAGCCACGTTTCTGAAAGAGCGAGGAGGAGGAGAGAGCGGGAAAGGAAAAGGTCATGGACGAAAGGTAGTTTACCTGTAATGGAGCAGGGGTTCCTTGCCTCTCTGTCTTTCATTCCTTATGAAGTTTTTGTTCAAATTGAAACATTCCTTTCTTAATTGCAGTATGCCATGCTGGTCAATTCTTTGACACTAGGCTTCCGGTTTTCAGCGATTAGACAACATTACCTTAAGTTTTGTTTTACTGTGTCCTTAAAATATTTCTTCTCTCCTCCTTGATTTGTGTTTCTCTGTTTCAGCCCTCTATATGGCAGTTGCTTGGATATCCTGCTGTCACTCATTCACGCCACATGTAATATCGTGCATAGTTGTGTCGAGATGATTATGGCTTCAGTGCTAGGCGACTGACTACACTGCAAGACTTCATTATGGAAATGTCTTGTCATTTGATACTGAGTCCGGCCCATACATAATGCTGGTGGAACTTCTCAAGGAGCCAAGATGGGGTGTGTGTGTGTGTGTGTGTGTGTGTGTGTAGTTCGGGTCTCACAGCTGTAGAGAAGTTTGAACAACACTACAGCTCTGTAGACCTGATATCACTCTGTCACCATAATCAGTTTTTAACAATCACCCAACCGATATGCTGGCCTCCTCGATTTGGTTTCCTTCTTCCTTGCCAATCATTGCAACATTGGTCAGTTTGTTGCCTAGGTAACAGAATTTTGTGGCAGTGTTTATCACTGTTATCAAATGTCTTCATTTTCCAGGAGCTTAACATTCAGCTGCTTTCTAGATTTGGGGTCACTTTTTGACACAGTGGTTCTAAAGCCAACACGAGCTTGGAGCATACAAGGTGATGTGTGGTCAAACATTCTGCTCCATGCCTCGTTGCTATTATGTAAGATAATTAATAAGATCTGCATTTATCAAGGATGCTTTTCTTTGGGGTTGCAAGTGAAAGATGGTGATTGTGATCATAAAATGATGTGTAGAATAGTCATTCGAAGAGAGGAGAATTGTATATTGCTTGCTATTGTATTTGCCGATCCTGTGCAGTCCAGAGATATTCCTCCATTTGTGGGCATCACTTGCAACTTCAGCATTTAAATTGCACACATAGTAGACAGTGCTCTGCACTCGGCAGGTACTCTGTCCAATGCTCCACACAAACCAGGTGTCCAGTGCAATGCTCTGCAGACAGTAGATAAAGAGTACTTTAGTCTGCATAGGCACTCAAGAAATACTATTGACTGATTGATTGATTGATTGATTGATTGATTAAGTAGTAATAATGTTAATAATAATGTTGGTATTTGTTAAATGCTTTCTATGTGCAGAGCACTGTTCTAAGCACTGGGGTAGATACAGGGTAATCAGGTTGTCCCACGTGAGGCTCACAGTCTTAATCCCCATTTTACAGATGAGGGAACTGAGGCACAGAGAAGTTAAGTGACTTGCCCACAGTCACACAGCTGACAAGTGGCAGAGTCAGGATTCGAACCCATGACCTCTGACTCCCAAGCCTGTGCTCTTTCCACTGAGCCATGCTGCTTCTCTGTACAGTGTACATTAGTACAGTGGTCTGCACAGAGTAAGCACCCAATGCAGTGTTCTGCACAAAGGAGCGGCTGAGTATGGTGCTGAGTTGTTGTTGTAGATGTTGAAGTAATCATTTTTTTCTTCAAGGAATATTAAGGAAAACTCAGTCCAGCACCATTTTTCTTGACCAATCTGGGAGAAGAAAGGAGATATTTGGCTCTAGTCTGGGCCTGACCCAAAGTTGAAACATCAAAGAGGATATGTTTATGGACTGGATCAAGTCTCCTGGGGAGAAAGAACTAGATGAATGGTCCCCGACTGGAAGTCCAATTGGAGTGGAAAACAGGAAAGGGTAGAGGGTCAATTACTGAATCAATTTGAAATCAATTGTCATCGCCATTTTTAATTTACACAATGAACGAAAACGCACACTGTAAAAAAGGCGAGGTAGTCCTGGAGGAACCATCAAGAATGTTCACACAGGGAAGTGTGGCTCTGACCACCTGACCTTGAACCAGTCTCGAATCCCTGCCCCTCCATCCACCCCCTCCCTCCCATGCCTCCCCTACCCTCATCAGGACTCTAGCTCCTCCATGGAAGAAGCGTGCTGGAATAAACCCCTTCATTCCCCCAGGCACAGATCTGGCCCAGCCAACCAGGAGATAGAACACTGCCCACCAATCTAGGGCAGCCTCAGCTGCTGAAGAAGAAGAATCCTCTAGACCACCCAGACCTACAGGGTTGTTGCTGTTTCAGTACCTCTGTTGTGGTTCCAGTGGATAGAGTACCACTTTGGGAATCATAAGTCTTTAAAATCTTAATTCTGCCCTTCCAGTTTTCATTTGTCTTGTTTTAGTTCCCCATTCAGTGCTTAGTACAGTGCTTTGCACAGAGTAATTAGTCAATAAATATGATTTTAAAAAAAAAACCCTGCCCTAAAACTTACCTGCCTCAGAAACTCAAATCTTGAGGGACTACACCAGTAGATGCTTGATAAATACAGAGGAAAGAACCAATGCATGGTGGAAAATCAGGACTTTATTCAATGATAGAGCATGGCCAAGTGTGGAGATTAGACCTGTACCCTATGATCACCCTATGATCGCTGGCCAGATTTAGAGCTGGAGAAAGACATTAATACAAATAAATAGATAAATAAATAAATTCTGGTTGGGGGTATCTACTGTCAGCAGGATGAGCAGGTGAGTAGTTTTTGCAGTGATGGTTAACCAAGACCCTTCTAAGACAGCTAGTACTGGCCATATGGTGTAAACATCTTTTTCAGGTCAACTAATTGGAAGCACTTTCTCCTTACCCCATATCTTATTTAGCAGTGGATTCTGAGTTTACATATAGTTGGATGGTACTGTGATTAAGTGCTAGCCACAAGTGCTTTTTGATCTTTCCATTTAGAAGAGTGATTGCTCGAACAGTGATGTTCCCAGGAAAAGAAACCTCTGGAGCTTAAGTGACCTGAAGGAAGTTATAAATCACTCCTACAAATTGTTTAAGATCAGACAGAGGTGGATTGGATACCTTCAGGTAAAAAGCCCATGTCTGTATGCTAAACTGATTGGGTTAGAGCTGAAATTTCATCCTAAAGAGAGAATGAAATTGAAGATAATGAAAAGTATCAACAACTATAATTGGCATCTCCTCTGATTGCTAAGGGCACAGCAAGGGAAAACCAAAAATCTCTAAAGGTCCCAACCATTCTTTGTGATAAATTCTTTTGAGCAAGAGAACAGCAGAGAACTCAATTCTGCAATGTGGTCTACATGTCCGCTATTTCATTGTGCACTCTTAAAGTGTGAAATCCCATTTACTTCAGGATTTTCAAGATCAGATCCAGTAGAGCGAAGGCTTGTTTTAGCAAGGCCATCTCCTGGTTGACTTTGTCCTCCCCTGACCTTCTTTGGGTTTCAGCCCCCTCGCTACCTTTTCCTTACACTTCAGCTTTCCTATGTTCCCGGCTAACTCAGCTTGCCCTGTGGTGAACCCGATCACCATCACTGTGGGGTAGATTGGTGAAGTGGGTTCTGGTCTTCTCAAAGAAGGCACAGAGGGGCTTCTGGCAGGGTCATCTCTCTCTGAGTTTTTGGTCCTACTGTGTTTTACAGGGAATCCTGGATCTGAGCTGGTGATTTAGCTGGGATCGTGTCCACATGTTTGTGTGGGTGTCGTTGTATGGTTGAGGTGGTGCGGGGAGAATGGTAGAGAACCTGGGGACCAGGAATTCAAGCCAAATGTAACTTGGAAATCTCTGAGCTTCATGAGGGAAGCAATGTGGCCTAGCAGAAAAGATTGAAAACTGAGAATTGAGAGACTGGGGTTCTTATCCCAGCTCTGTTACAAGGCACAGCTCCTGGGTGACCTTGAGCAAATCACTTAACTTTTCTGTTTCTCAGTTTCCTCATCTATAAAATGGGGTTTGAATGTCTTTTCTCCCTGCCTCCCCCTCCGCCCCTTGCACAGTGAGCCCCATTAAGGAGAGAGACTACAACTGATCTCATTGCTTGGTACATAGCAAGAACTTAAAAAACACCACAATTATTATTAGCTCCTTCTCTAATTCCTGTCCAAACTCAGTAACTTTAATAGAGGCTTTAGGAACTTATTTCTCTGTGGGAACTACATTCCTCAAGAGAAATAGTTTGAAGGGAGATAGGCCACTCTAAATCCATATGAAAATTGAAAATGGTGCTTCAGTGCAGCAGAGAAATGATTCTGAAGGAGAAAGTGTAACAAAGGCCTCAGATTTAGCAGAAAGGACACTTGAAACCAAAGCACCCTCACCTTTAATCAGGTGGCAGAGATTTAAATGAGCAGCCGTCTCGGAAAAGGTCAGGTGTTTTAGGTAGGGGAGGCCAACCCTTTTCAAAAAGGCAAAATTAATGGAAGAAAGAAAGAAACCATGTTTTAGAAAAAGACTTCATCTTTGCTATGCCACCTTCTCTATCAACTATTGTCTAGTTTGACTTTTCATTACCCTGCAATCATATGGCAGCCTAAAATGATACTGCAGACATGATAGGAAATTAGAAGGGCTTCAGTTAGGGATCGGAGGGAAAATTGAAGTGGGTGTGATCGTTCCACAAAAGAAATGAATAAAAATGCAAATTTTCTCAAAAATCATTCTGGGGAAAATTCTTCAGTGAAACGATATATTTCTTTGCCTTGGAATTTCTGCCTTTGAAGAAGCTCTGCCCTCGCTGAAAATAGCAGTTCCCATTCCATCCCAAACAGTCAAGCTGCTTGGCTGCTGAAATGCTGGGGTTGCACTGTAAGTGGCTTTTCACAGAAGCAGCAGGGGACACTCTCGGGCTTCCGGCTTCACCATGCCACCAGAAAAGTCCAGCTAGTGCCACCAAAAATGCCCTAGCAGGTTTCTGCCACCATCCTGTGACTTTTAGATTCACTGACATGTGCAGAAAATATTTGGGGTTCAATTAACTGGTCCTGCTCCAGGAGTTTAGAGGGAATGCACAATACCCAATCTTCTCTCTGAGCTAGCAGAGCTCACAACATACAGAATATGCAGGAATTTCTGTGGCATAAAAAGAAGTACAGGTAATAATTTTATGTCATGTTATAGAAACATGTTCAAGCAATAATTGCTATTTGGTAAGGAGATGTCAAATAGCAACAGTACTTTGGACATTTGGAAACTTTCATTCATTCAATAGTATTTATTGAGCGCTTACTATGTGCAGAGCACTGTACTAAGCGCTTGGAATGAACAAGTCGGCAACAGATAGAGACAGTCCCTGCCATTTGACGGGTTTACAGTCTAATCGGGGGAGACAGACAGACAAGAACAATGGCAATAAATAGAGTCAAGGGGAAGAACATATTGTAAAAAACTGAAACTAAGAATAAATAATAATAACAATAATTATGGTATTTGTTACATACTTATGTGCCAGGCACTGCATTAAGCCCTGAGGTGGGCACAAGCAAATCAGGTTGGACACAGTCCCTGCCCGACATGGGGCTCACAATCTCAATCCCCATTTTAGAGATGAAGGAACTGAGGCCCAGAGAAGTGAAGTGACTTGCCCAAGGTCACACAGCAGCAAGTGACCGAGGCAGAATTTGGACCCATAATCCCAGGCTCTGGGGTTTGAGAATTTTTACTCCCAGGCCACTACTCTATCCACTCCGCTGTGTTGCTTCTGAGACTTCCGACCCTGAGACTTCCTCTAATCTTGCACTTTTTCTGAATTTTAACCTAGGACCCACAAATCCTTGAAAAGCTGTTATACTTCCCTCACTGGATTTCCTTGTGGTTCCAACTGTTCTTGGCTTCAGCAGTTCTAGAGCCAGGTGCAGACTGATGTGCGCTTCCTTTCCTATTGGCCTTTCTATCCCTTTTCCCAATTTGTCTCTGAATTGGCTGAGATCTACTTGATGTTATCAGTTGAGTAGTTGACAGATTATGTAAATGTCTCTCTCCGGAGGGAGCTGACAGTACCCTTGGGTTAGATGAGTAGTCTGCGCCTTGCATAAGTAAGACTGCAGCCTCCCTTACAGGGCCCCATTGAGAGCAAGCTTAGAATCCCAACTAGAATCCCAGCCAGACCAAGTTGGGCTATGAAGATGTCACTATGAATATTTTAACAAAAACCTGATTTTGTTTCCTTCAGGGATTCTAGGACATTTATCATCATGAATCATGAAATTTCTCCCAAATGTTGGAGCTTTTGTCATGGCTACATCACCCCTCCAGAAGCTTACTTTGAATCCAAAGTATGCTTGGAAAGTCGTCTCTCCCAGTTTGCCTCCTGTACCCAGTTGGACTGCAAAGTTTTCACTATGCACATTTTAAAATAAAAATGAGGCTTAGGAAAGCAATTTGGCCTGCTCCGCTGGTCTGAAGGTGGCCAGTCCTAAAAAGATTCACCAAATATCAGATCACTGTCAAGGTACAGTTACTTCTTGGAATCTTCCAGTGTTCTAGGGTCTTTCACCTAAGGATCGTAGTGTTCCAGTCTAGCCCATCTGAGAATGTCAAGATAGTCCTGGGCCATTACTGCCATTAAGAGGCTGGTACCTCCACCAGAACTGATATTTTCACTTGTTTGGGCCCTTGAGACTGTGAAACTGTCACTGGAAAGGGATTGTCTCTATTGCCGAATTGTACATTCCAAGCCCTTAGTACAGTGCTCTGCACATAGCTCTGGCTCAGTTTACTGAAACAGAAAGGCCCTGGAGCCTGGCCCAAGGGGCCAAATTGAGACTCGGAGCAGTTGGCTAAAGCAGCCATGGGAGGAGTCAAGAGCCTAGTCCTTAAAGCACCAAGGTGAAACTACCAATGACCAGAGGCAGTGGGCCTGATCACACTGGTCCTGGTACTTAAAATAAACTGGAAAAGAGCCCCGCTCCTGTATCTCCATTTCTTCTGGGGCCCTGGAGAATGTGAGAATGGAGCCAGGGTGAGGTGAGGGACAGGCCACTTTCACCAAAATTCAATGATGGGACTTAGTCGAGGAGATGGAAATGGCCAGAGGTGAGACAAAGATTCACAGGTAATGATCCAGGGAGTAGGCATACTGTTAATACAGCCCAGTAGAATATTCGGATAATTTAAACACTTGTTTGCACTTGTCACATAGCTGTGGACCCCACATTCTCAGAAGACCTGCCAACGGTCAACACCTACTGCCATGGGAAGCCAAAGGGAGAAGAATCCAAGGTACGAAAATTGACACTTGCTTCCGGCATCAACTCTCAGCACTGCAGCATTCTATACTCACTCTTGTGAGTGTTAAACCCACTGGGTATTTTCTCTTGGAAAAACAGCTAATTTATAAATGGTGCCTTTCTAGATTGCTAACAGAAATGTTCAACAAGAGGTGACCTTTTAACCTCCAAACATATTGGAATTAAATTAGCCACTGTCTTTGTTTATGATGTTCAGATGTTTTCAATTCCAACCAATTTAGAATGAACCAACTGCAGTTGCTGCCTCACCTCCATCAGGGTATGTGAGAACTATTTATTCTTTTCTCTGGGCCAAGTTCAGGGGTCATGGAGAAATAGTTCAGTGGAAATTTTCCTAAGTTCCCAGCTTACTGGCTGCAGTTCCTTCAGCGATGTTTGGTCTTTTGAGGTCAGAACAGCATGGCAAAGCTTTGGGTCAGTGCACCTTTCACTAAGTCTGTTGGATCTCCAAGGCCTGGAACCTTCTAAAATGAGAGGCACTGGTCTAACCCACTAATCAGTCACTTAAACAATGATATTTATTGAGTGCTTACTGTATGCAGAATTGGCAGGTAGGAATCTTACCCTCAAGGATAGAGAGACATTAAAATAAATAACTAATCAGAGAGACAGACATTAAAATAAATTACAGATAGAGGAAGCAGGAGAGTATAAGGATTTGTAAAAAAAGTCATTCATTCAGCCGTATTTACTGAGCTCTTATTTTGTGCAGAACACTGTACTAAGCGCTTGGAAAGTACAATTCAGCAATTAAGAGAGACAATCCCTGTCCACAGCAAGCTTACAATCGTAGAGTTGAGGTTGGGTTGAGTATCAAAATGTTTAAGAGAAGGTTGTATGAGTATACAACTGTATAGCAACAGAAAGAGGAAGGTGAATAGGGTGGGGTAATGACAGGTTAGTCAGGGAAACCTTCTTGGAGGAGATCTGATTTATTTACTTATAAATTGGAATTGAAATGGGGAAGAGTGGTCATCTGTCAGGAAAGGGAGAAGAAGTTTCAGGTCAGAGGGTGGATGTGAGCATGGAGTTGACAGCAAGAGAGATGAGGTAGAGGGTGGCTGAAGCATTGGAAAGATCAGGATGGTGGTGGGAGATTCAGTCCACCAGGGTCTTGTGTTCATTACTGACATAGAGGGAACCCTGGACTTAGAGTGTGGGCTTTCTCCTAGACTAAGAACCGTCTGAATTTATGGCAGAAAACATAAATCCCCACCAATTTGTCTCTTTGGGGTTCTTGTTTCCGACTACACAGAAACTTGAGTGTAACTGGCCAGGCCGAGAGGGCAAAACAGAGCAAAGAGAAAACAGAGTCTGATGCTGTACTCCTGCCAATAAGCAGAATCATAGCCAAGAGGGTCCATCATCATAGGACTGCCTCCCTATAGAGGAATGCTCACTCAATCAATTGTATTTACTGCGCACTTACTGTGTGCAGAACACTGTACCAAGCTCTTGGAAGAGTACAGTATAACAATAACAGGCTTATTCTCTGCCCACAATGAACTTACAGTGTAGAAGGTGAGAGAGACATTAATATAAATAAATAAATAAATTATGGATATCTACATAAGTGCTGTGGGGCTGGAGGTGTGGGGAGGTGAATACAAGGTGCAAATCAGGGCACCACAGAAGAAAGTGGCAGGTTCTTAGGGGAGGCCAAAGCTTTTAGGGTGGGGACAGTAATTCTCTGTTGGATATGAAGAGGGAGAGCATTCCAGGCCAGAGGCAAGATGTGGGAGAGAGGCTGGTGATGAGATAGATGAGATTTAAGTACAGTGAATAGGGTGGCACTGGAGGAGTGAAGTGTGCGGGCTGGGTTGTAGTATGAGAGCAGTGAGGTGGGGTAGGAAGGGGGAAAGGTGACTGAGTGCTTTAAAGCTGATGATAAGGAGTTTCTGTTTGATGTGGAGGGGGAAGGGCAACCACTGGAGGTTCTTGAGGAGTGGGGAAAATTGGACTGAACTTTTTTATAGAAAAATGATCTGGGAAGCAGAGTGAAGCATGGACTGAAGTGGGGAGAGAGAGGAGGCATAGCGAGGTGGGTTAGAACAGTGTCTCTCACTCACCTACAGGAAAAATAAATGCAACCTTTGAAGGTGCCAGAGATTTGGAGCTCAAACTGATGTAGTGAAGGTGCACTGACCCAAAGAATTGCCTCCTTGCTGATCTTCCTGACTCCTGTCTCTCATTACTCCTCCAGTACATACTTCACTATGTATGGTGAGGAGTTTTTGTTTGGTGTGGAGGTGGGTGGGCAACCACTGTAGTTTTTTTGAGGAGTGGGGAAACAGGTCCTGAACATTTTTGTAGTAAAAGGATTCAGGCAACAGAGTGAAATATGAACTAGAGAGAGAGAGGAGGCAGGAAGGTCAGTAAGGAGGCTGATATAATAATCAAGGCAGGATTGGTTAAGTGCTTGGATTCATGTGGTTAGCAGTTTGGATGGAGAGGAAAGGGTGAGTTTAATAATAATGATAATTATTATAATTATGGGATTTGTTGTGTGCTTACTATGTGCCAAGCACTGTACTAAGTGCTGGGGTAGATACAAGCAAATTGGGTTGGACACATGGGGCTCACAGTCTCAATTCCCACTTTACAGATGAGGCAAATGAGCACAGATAAGTGGAGTGACTTGCTCAAGGTCACACAGTAGACAAGTGGCAGAGCCGGGATTATTAATTCATTCATTCAATCATATTATTGAGCGCTTACTGTGTGCAGAGCATTGTACAAAGAGCTTGGGAGAGAACAATGCAACAGTAAACAGATACAGTCCCTGCCCACAGTGAGATTATAGTCTAGAGATGGGAGACAGACATTAATAAGGATAAATAAATTACAGATATGTACATAACTGCTGTGGGGCTGGGAGCGGGGAAGAACAAAGTCAGGGTGGCACAGAAGGGGGTGTGAGAAGAGGATGGGGGGTTTAGGGAAGGTCTCTTGGAGATGTGCCTTCAATAAGGCTTTGAAGTGAAGTGGGGGAGAGTAATTTTCTGTCAGATATGAGTAGGGAGGGTGTTCCAGATCCGAGAAAGGACATGGGCAATGAGTCGGACACTAGATAAGTGATATCAAGGCACAGTGAGAAGATTAGCGTTAGAGAAGCTAAGTGTGCAGCCTGGGTTATAGTAGCAGAGACATGAGGTAAAGAGGTAGGAGAGGACAAAGTGATTGAGCCCTTTAAAGACAATGGTGAGGAGTTTTTGTTTGATGCGGAGGTGAATGAGCAACTGCTGGAGTGTTTCAAGGAGTGGGGTGAGATGTCCTGAATGCTTCTGAAGAAAAATGATCCAGGCAGCAAAGTGAAATGTGGACTGGAGTGGGGAGACAGGAGGTTGGGAGATCAACAAGGAGACTGATGCAGTAATCCAGGAGAGAGAGGATGAGTAATTGTATTAAAGTGATAACAGTTTAGATGGAGATGAAAGGGCAGATTTTAGCGATGTTGTAAAGGTGGGACCAACAGGATTTAGTGATTGAACTAATGACCTTCTGAGTCCCAGGCCCACGCTCTATGCACTTCACCATGCTGCTTCCCTACTACGCCATGCTGCTGGAGTGATGCTGGAAAGGTTGAACCGACAGCAATTAGTGATAGATTGAATATGTGGAGTCAAGAATAAAACCAAGGTACTGGGCTTGTGAGATAGGAAGGATGGTGGTGCTGTCTAGTGATTCATTCATTCATTCAATAGTATTTATTGAGAGCTTACTATGTGCAGAGCACTGTACTAAGTGCTTGGGATGAACAAGTCGGCAACAGATAGTGATAGGATAGTGATGGGAAAGTCAGGGAAAGGACAGGGACTCAACAGAAAAGTAATCTTCATCCCGAGCTGTAAGGGTCAAGCTCATTTCGTCACATTCCCTGGGATTCAGGAGCTACTAGTCGTGGAATACGAAGCAAGTGTTACCTGATGGTAAACAGGTCTGCACCACTTCCCCCTGGCAGAGCTGACAAGTTTCCTCATTTTCAAGGATGCAGAAAAGGTGCTAGGAAACCCTCTGGTAGCTACAAGTCATCAGAATAGGAACCAAGACAAATGTAAAGTCCTTAATAATAATAACTGTGATCATTGTTCAGCACTTTCTATATGTCGAACTCTGTACTAGCACTGGGATAGATATAAAATAATCAGGTTGGACACAGTTCCTGTCGTACAGGGGGTTCACAGTCTAAATAGGAAGAACAGGTATTGAATCCCCATTTTACAACAGAGACAAGGAGATGTTAAGTGACTTGCCCAAGGTCACACAGCAGGCAAGTGGAAGAGCCAGAATTAGAACCCAGGTCCTCTAGGTTCTGGGCCTATGCTCGTTCCATTAGGCCACTCTGTTTCTCTTTAAGGTCAGGGATGAGGTTTAGGGATTCAGATGTATTTATTATACTCTCCCAAATGCTTAGTGCAAAGCTCTGCACTCAGTAAGCACTTAATAAAAATGATTGATTGATAGATGAGAAGGAGGGAAGTGCAGGAAACGGGTCTGAGACTTGTCCACCTCATCATTCTGGTGGGTCAGAACCACCACACATGCTGGCTGGGGTTGGCTTCAACAGGATCCAAAGGAGACTCAACCTCTCCCATTTGAGGCAAATCACTGTCTCTGGATTCCAAGCAGCGAGTGTGATCAGTTGTCCCCATCACTAGCTGCTGTCCCACCTGCTCCTCCGATTCCATGCCACCTCCCCTCTTGCCTGCATTCCATCTGAGCTGCAAAAATGCAGAGAAAATGATATAGTGCCAGAGTGATGGAGCCCAGGTAATTGCTAGCCACAATCCAGGCTCAAACAGTAGCAATTCTCTAGAAACCTCTCCTGACTTTCTGTGTTAAGTAATTGCATGATTTGGGAAGCTTCATCCTCATTTTCCCCCTGTTTGGAAGGAAAATTTCTATCATTTTCCTTCCAGGCTGCCCAGATCTCTGTTTCTATGCACCCGCTTGTTTAGAGGTCGGGAGATGGATTTGGGCTCACTTCAAGTAATTCTTCCTCCTTTTCATTCAGCAAGCAGCCATCAGGCAAGGAATGTAAGTGCCCAAAACAATGGGAACATTTCAGACCACTCTCATGCAGGGGAAAATATGGATGGGAAGATGGAAAATCATCTATCTTCTCCACAAGGCATGATCTCTCTGTCCAACCCAGGCCAGACATGTCAGAGCCACAGAAGTGAGTGGGGCTTGCCCATTTTGGATCAAACTACCCCCAACTCAGGGCTGGTTCCGTATGGTTGGCTAAGATGAGGACTTGGGTGACTTTAGCCTCATTTTATCTTTGGATTCCATTGAATGTTCCTGCTTCTGCTGTATAATGTGGGCTCCATGCCAGTGCCATCTGAGAAAGTCTGTTTTGCCAGATGCCAGCCCTCTGCCCTTTGATCTAGCTGCAGCTTTTCTTTGAACAGCAGCTGAAGCCCAAGTTAGCAGGCAGACCAGCAGGCAGACTGTTTAGGCAGGGAGAGGGGAATTCTGAATATGGCCTATTGTGTTTGCAGCGGCCTCCCCAGAGAGCAGGGCCCCTCCCCCCCACCTCCGCCTCTGCCTCAGGGAGCAGGGTTTGTGCCTCCACACAAAGGCTGAACTTTAAGAAATTGCTCAGTAAAATGAGTGTGACCCTTCCAACAGAGGGAAAGAGGTGGGGTAGATGCAAAGGCAGATTTGCATCCCCTTTCGTTGATCTTCTAAGCTTTAAAACGGCAGAAAAAACTGCTTCCTGCTGTGATCTTGGCCCACCCTGACCTCCTAGGTTACTGCCCACAGCCCTGGTACCAGACTGGAGATCCAGTTGAGTATGGGGCTGGAGAGAAAGGGGAGGGGACAAAATTACTCCTTCTGCTACTATTTCCACAGGAAACATTTTCCTGATCACAACATGAAGTTGCAAATCTCCAGGGCAAAATCCCAAAGCAATTGTTCCCACATTAACCTCACTTGAATTACCCAGGAAGAATTATGTTTCACAAGAGTGAATCTAACTGAATGCGGTAAAATTGTCTTCACAACACTTAACTATGCACAGCTATTGCTTCCCCTCTCAGGGTTGCACCTGAAGAGTTTCCAGTGCTCCACAAGTCTCAACTACACAAGTCAAGCAGAAGCATATCCATTGCATTCCTAGCTTGGGCAGTGACTACAGAGTGGAAGACAGTCTGCTACAAGTAAAAATTCCTCTGTGCTGGCCAGCAGCGGCATGAGAGAGAGAGTCGAGGGTGAAGACTCAAGTTTACTGCCCAGAAGGAGGCAGTGGTAAACCACTTCTATATTTTTCCCAAGAAAACTCTATGGATCCACTACCAGAATGATTGCAGGTGGAGGTGGTTATGTATATATCTGTAATTTTATACATTTGCATTATGCCTGTCACCTCCCCCTCTCCATCCCCTAGACTGTGAGCTCGTTGTGGGCAAGGATTGTCATTGTACTTTCCTAAGTGTTTAGTACAGTGCTCACAGTAAGTGCTTAATAACTATGATCGAATGAATGAAGGAAGGAATGACTTGTGCTCTAAATAATACACCTAGAGTTAGATCTCTGACCAATTTACATTATTACTTATCATAATCATTCTAGGGGATTTGGTGGGCTGGGGGGGACCAGGCAGGGCAATTCTATCTCTACTAGGGAAATGATGAACTGAGGTTAATTGCAGCTGTGCATCAGAGGACAGAATTAGTGGAGGACAACATAACAAATGACATAAATCAGTGATGAATTCAAGATTTTCATTTACTTTTCCAAAGTTTAGCTCTTGAAGAGAGAGGCAACCCTAGAGGGAGTTCCTTTTTCCTAGGGACCCCACTCATCTGACCTGCATTCCAAACATCTTTATACAAACATATTTTTTTGAAGGAAATTGGATCATGAATAAGATTGGGATATTCAAGCTCTGAGTCACGAAAACCAGTTTAGTAGAACACCAAGCACTCCAAAACATTATAAAAAAGGTTATATCATTTCCATGTCTTATGCTGCTTGTGTGTGTGTGTGCTGTGTGTGTGTGATAGTGTAAAATCGAAAGGCATTAGAACACTATTTATCTTGCCAAGAATAAATGTCAAAGTCACATCTGAAGGAGGAACACTGAACTTTTTTTACTGAAGGCCAACTGCCAAAATGCAAATTAGCACCTCCAGAGAAATATATGACAGTTTCCTTGAATATCAGTAAGACAAATATGAACCTAAAGGTTGGGGTAACACAGAATATGTGGATCTGTATATTCAATGCATGATTCTGGGAAAACAACTCTCTTCCTTAGATAAGCTTGTGAGGAACATTAATGATTTTTCCTTTTTCCCTAGTTTAAGCCACAACTTCAAGCTATCCCAGATACTGTGAAGTGGAAGGTTCAATTTACCCCAAAGTGAGAACTAAGTCTTCCTAACCCACCCCAACCAATGAAACACAGACTTTGTGTCCTCATCAGAAAGGCCATTCAGCCCTACCCAGGCATTGCAGAATATCAGCCCTTTCCAAAGTGCTGTACCTGTGGCCTGGACTGGCCAATAGGGAGGTCAATCTGGGTGATATTGGGTCTGGCGAGGTCATCCCCAGTAGTGGAGGAGATGGTTGACTGAGGCCTTAGGACCAAAGATTGGAACAGCTGGATCCAGGTTAGCTGCTGCCTTCCTCCAATCTTCACTTCAGAAGTCGCTCCCCTAAAAGTCCAAGGCAACCCCATATCCCCTGAACACTTCGTTAGGCAGGGAACATGTCTCCTGAGAAACTGCAAATCTTTCCCTACAGCCTAACACAGGCAAGACATTCCTATCAATCAATTAGTGGTATTTATTAAGTGCTTATTGTGTGCAGAGTACTGTACTTAGTGCTTGGGAGAGTAAAATATAACAGAGTTGGTAGATATGTTCCCTGCCCACAGTGAACTTACAGCCTAAAGGGAGAGATAGACATTGATCCAAATAAATAAACTACAGATATATTCATAAGTGCTATGGGGCTGAGGGTGGGGTGAACACTTGGAGAATACTTGGTAATTTGGTGAATAACAAATTTGGTGAATGCCCAACAGGTACAGATATAAGTGCATAGACAATTCATTAATCATTTTATTGAGCACTTATTTTGCATAGATCACTGTACTAAGCATTTGGGAGAATACGATACATGGGAATTGATAGATATGTTCCCTGTCCACAAAAAGCTTACAGTCTAGTCAGGGAGAAAGACATTAAAATACATTATGGCTATGTTTGGGTTTGGGAAAGGACAATACAAGAGAGGTGATTGACACAAACCCTGACAAGAAGCTTTCTCTCTACAGAAGGAGCTTACAGTCTATACCCCATCTCTTGCAACAGTGTTTGGCTAGGCAATATGAAAAGATCACTCAAGTTATTTTGGCCTTCTTCTTCAAATGCCATCAAATATTTTCCAATCCATAGCTACTCCATGGGCACACCCTCTCCAGAATGTCCCGTCTTTTGCCATAAAGTTGTTCTGGTATTTGTACCAGTAGTGTTTTCTTGGTAAAGATACAGCAGTGATTTACCATTGATTTCTTCAGTTTTTGCTGTTGTCTTTGACCATTGTTTTCAACACTTGATCTTCCTCCTTTGACTCTTGCCCATGCTGCTTCTGCCCAGCACAGGTGAATCAACTTTGTACGATTGCTTTGGCTTAGACCTTCCATTATGGGTAGCCCTGAATAATATAGCTCTAAGCTTCACCAGCATATACAAGCTCCCCTTCCACAATAAGGTGTCAATTCATAGGAGAGATTTTTTGGGGAGTCAAGCAAAGGTCAAGGATCCACTGAACATTTTGATTTTTCTCGTGGAACACTCTTCTTTCTGCCTTCCCACTAAAAAATGATTGTGATATTTGTTAAGCACTTACTATGTGCCAAGCATTGTACATCATACTAAGCCCGTAAGTCCATACAAGATAATCGGTTTGGAAGTCGTTCCTGTCTCACATGGAATTTACTAAGTAAGATGGAGAACAAGTATTATATCTCCATCTTACAAACAAGGAAACTGAGGAACAGAGAGTTAAGTGACTTGCCCAAGGTCATCAAGCAGGTGAGTGTCAGAGTTTAGAATTCATCAGGTCCTCTGACTCCCAGGTCTGTGTTCTTTCCACTAAACTGTGTTCTTTCAGCTTCAGCTGAAAACTAGACAGTTCTACTCTAGCATCTTTTATATCATGTATAATCTCTATAAATAATTCTCAATTAAGAATGCAAAGCACATTGAAGTGATCAACTTCATCAGTTTCCTGAAGAATATTAAAATCTGACAACCAGAATTGCAAGACTTTTCTGCCGGGTGTTTTTCATACACATGCCCATACACTTATGAAACTAAGAACATTTTTTGCAGTGTTCCTCAGGGAATTGGGTTTCAGTAGCAGTACATCCTGGAAATCATTGAGCCAATCAGATGCTCACATCCTTAGGGTTTGTAGAACAAAATCACTAAGTAATCATGAGTCCCCTAGTGCACATGGAGGAAGGGGTAGTGAGGGGGGAGAAGGGAGAATACTGAACCTGCCTCTATCCCACCCTGTCCTGCTACCCTGCTGCTCCCAAACTCTAGGTGCTTGGATCTAGGCATGGGCAAGTGAGACCTGGAATTGGTCCCTGGAAAGGTTGAGTCACCAAACCAGCCCTAATTCAACAAATCCTGGAGCCTTCAATTTGGTTGGTTTCAACCAACCAGGAGTCTCCCTGATGGAGACTCCTTCCTCCCTTTCCCACCCCCGCAAAGTGCACTTCAGAGTGTGGATGGAAGCCCCAGCAGAGCATGCTCCAATCTCTCTATCGCCCTCTGCCCCCTGAACCACTATCCCAGCTCCCACAGCCATGTCCCCGGAAGATAGGAAGGAGAGAAAACATTCCCAATTCAGTATGCCCCTTCTCTTTGTGCATGATCTCAACCAAAGAAACCCAGTATGACCCAGGACAAAATATACAAGAGATAGTGGACCTACACAGCATTAACATCCTTTATGAACAATGTCAACATCCTTCCTGAGTGTTTCTTTCCAAGTGGAATAATCACCCATCACCCACCAGTTGACAGCCACATTAATGGTGCCCATTTGTTGCAGAATCACAGATATGGATTTCTTTCTGAATGGGGATGGGAATCTTTTCCCCACCAGGTGACAGAGAAAAGCTCCTTCCTTGATAAATTTAGAGAGTCCTTTCTCAATGAAGAAGAAAACTGAATGGGGTAAGAAGAGACTGGGCTGTGAGAGATCCCAAAGGCTTGGGGACTGTTCAGTTGGCAGGCCACCAGGACCCCTCGTGTTCTTTCAGGGGCATACAGTCCACAGCCAACGTTCTGCCAACCCTGTTAAAGAATTGGAAGTCTCACTGCTTAAGTAGCATAAGCTGGACTGATGAAACAGTTCGTTCTGCTTCACTGCATCATTGCTTTTTGCTCCCAAACCCTAAAGCTAGATCTACACAATAAATATCCCCTTCCCCATTTCCCTTCCCACATCCTCCCACTCCCTGAGAGAGCTGGATAATCCAATCCTAAACAGTGTGAGCCTGGATAATCTAGCTGATGTGAAAATCTGTCCCAATGTCAGAGTGACTGTACACTAGTTCTGAGGGACAGTGGTCCTTTTAATGAAAGTTCAAAGCTCCAAACAGTTCATGTTAGGAGGGATTTTTTTTATAATGGTAAGTGCATTTGTTAAGCACTTACTATTTGTTAAGCATTGTTCTAAGCACTAGGGTAGATAAAAGCAAATCAGGTTGGATAAAGTCCCTGTTACAATCTTAATCCCCATTTTACAAATGTAACTGAAGCCCAGAGAAGTGAAGAGAGTCAGAACCTTCTGACTACCAAGCCTGTGCTCTGCCCACTAGGCCCACTTATGGTACTTAAGTGCTTGCTGTCTGCCAAGCACTGTTCTAAGCATTGGGGTAGATACAAGGTTATCAGGTTGGACACAGTCCCTGTCTCTCATGCAGCACATAGTCTAGGTAGAAGGGAGTAGGATTTAATCCCCATTTCACAGATGAGGAAATTGAGGCCAAGAGAAGTTAAGTGACTTGCCCAAGATCATACAACGGACAGTGGCCGAGCCAGGATAGGAACCCAGGTCCTCTGATTACCAGGTGTCTTCTCTTTCCACTAGCCTTGCTGATGTTGATGGGATTCATCAGTTTTCATAACCACAAATCATCTCTATTTCTGAATCCAGCTTCCTTTTCTGAGAGAAGGGAAATCACCACATGAGAGAAAATAAAAATGGGTCCAAGGGGAGTGTTTGAAGAAATGAAATGGATATGGCAGTTTCACATGCTGATTTCCTCCTTAATAAGAGGCTTCTTGATAGAAGACAAAGGAGTCAGTCCCCCTGGTACTGAGCAGTGCTAGGTGTCAGGGGGAAGACTGCCCTGTCCAGTCACCTTGGATGCTAAAAGCCAACTGAATTAATTGGAGAAGGTGTGGGTAGATTTAATGTAATTTGCATTTCTAAGTATCAGTGTAATTCTGGGAACCAATGTCAATTTAACAGCAACAGGAAATTTTTGTCTTTTGTCAGTGAGGGATCAAACACAGTTGGGTTTTTTGAGTGTTTCAGCAAATAAAAAGATAGAAACATCAGGCCTCATCTCTGTCTTCCCCTTACTTAGCTTTATTGCAGTTTGGCCTTTTCATATATAGTCATTTCTGCTACAACACAGTAGTTGTGCTTTTGTAGGATCTTATTCTATGGAAAAATCACGGTTTGTACTCACGGTTTGACCAGAGCCTCATGGCTATGTCTGACTGTTTTTCTGTACACCACTTGCTCCAACTTGCATATCATGTTATACCCAGACAGACATGGTTTGTGGGAAGAATGCTCCCAAATTCTTCAACAGCATACTATTCAAACTGTATAATGACAATCTGCATTATAACAGATCTGAATGCACAGATCCCCTTCCATCCCACCCTCTGCCTGCAGGATTCCTACTGACCTCTATACATTACACATCCCTGTGCCCTTTACAATCATACACAGACTCTGACCTCTGGTTTCCTGTCACTGCCTTCCTGTGAGTTCAGGGGGATCAGATTCTAACCAGAAGGAGCTCAGGAGCCTGGTGTAACCCTGGAAAAGGCTGTGGGCTGTGGTACCATGCTGTTCTGGGAGGAATGTGTAGCAGGGAGACAGGGAAGCTACTGCCAGAAGACCACTGGGGCTGGGGATGGCAGAGTTGAGTAATAGCCAAGGTATCAGGGTTAACCTCTCAAGGGTCCTCCCCTCCTCAGCCATGCACAGGTGGGAGCCCAGCCCTCAACCCTTGCCCAGGGCCAGCAGTGTCAGCCTATTTTGAGATTCAGTAGTGTGTTGGGCAGGTACAGACCAATCCCAAAGTCAGCAGGGTCTTTGCACTGTGCCTTAGGGAACAAATGTGGTTGGGAAATTGGAAAATGGAATCCCTCCACAGGCCCTCCAAAGGGTGGAAAAGGGAAGAAGTTATTACTCAGTAGATCTGCCAGCCTCTATATTTGCCCTGTGAGAGCCAGAGCGCATATCTGGGACTGGGATCATCATACTTCAAATGGACCGCTACCCATGTCCACTCAAAGGTAAACCAGACACACTTTTCCTCTGACTTACTCTGGCCCTTCACCCTTAGTTCCCCTATGGTGGAGTGGTGCTCAGGTCAAATCATGATGGATGAATGTTTCCAGACTATTCCCTCTGACTTGGCCCCAGGGAGATACATTGAGCCCCCAGGCAAGAGCTTTGGAACTCACCAACCTGAGACCAATCCCATGGTGGAACTATCTCTAGGAAGAATTCACTCCCACAGTTATAAAACCAATGCCTGCTCTTGTACAGCACGTATATGTACATACAGCATATCTTTAAAATATATACTATAAATTATTTATTTATTTATATTTACATCTGTCTCCCCTTCTAGACTCTAAGCTTGTTGTGGGCAGGGAACGTCTGCCATTTCTGTAGCACTTAGTATAGTGCTCTGCACATAGTAAGTGCTCAGTAAATACTACTGGTGATGATGATGACGATGCTCTAAGGCACATTAGCCAACAGGCCACTCTTCTACATTACTAGCTTATTCATCTCTGTGGTGGGTAAGAATTTTAGCTTCTGCCTAGAACCCAGTACATAAGCTTCATTTCCATTCCCTTCATAATTCCCAACAGTACCCCATGAATTTCAGTAGTCTCCTCTCTTTTTTGGCCCCAAAATCAGAGAGAGAATCAGACCTTGAGCCAAACCTTCATGGGTCAGCCCTATTGTGCTTCTAATCAATCAATGGATCAGTTATATTTATTGAGTGCTTACTGAGTGCACAGCACTGTACTAAATGCTTAGGAGAGTATACTACAATAGAATTCGCAGACTTGATCCATTCCCTCAAGGAGCTTACAAACTAGTGGGGGAGACAGACAAAGATAAATTACAGAGAGGGGAAATGAGAGTATAAGGATGTGTACGTAAGTGCTATGTACTGGAGCTGAAGTGAGTATCAAAGTACTTCAAGAGAACAGACCCAAAAGTGTGATAACATTGAAGGGAGGGTAAAAAGAGTGGAAAAATGAGGGGGTAGTCAGGGAAGGCCTCTTGGAAGAGATACAATATTAGTAGGATTTTGAAGGTGGAGAGAGAGGTGGTCTGTTGGATGTGAAGGGGAAGGGAGTTCCAGGCAGGAGGGAGGGAGTGAGCAAGGTGTTGGTGGTGAGATAGACAAGATTGAGATCCAGTGAGTAAGTTTTAGCCCAGAACCTTGTTTCCAACAGTGACACCATAATGTTCTGAGAATCCATAGATTAGTTGTCCTCCTGGAGATCCAAAACCAGAATGTGACTGTTCATTTCAGTGTTGGGGGAAAAAGAGAAAATTCAGTATGGATCATGTTTCAACATTTTGCTCAAAGTTCCCTTTCAACCAAAATTCTGCTGAAGTTGATGGGGATCCCCAACTCTGAGGCTGGGGTGGGGGCCCTCGTAGACACCTTGGCAGACTCCTGTATAGGGAGTGGTCATGCAAAAGAGGAAGAAGCTTCTTTCTTCTGCTTTCTTCCCTCCTACTTCTCCTTTCCCTCCTTCTCCTCCTCTTCTCCCCCTGCCCTCTCCCTTTCCCCAAAAATAGAGAGTGCAGTTATCATAGTATTTATTGAGCACTTACTGTTGGCAGAACACTGTACTAAGTCCTGGGAAATGAATCAATCAAATGTATTTATTGAGGATTTATTATGTGCAGAGCACAGTACCATACACTTGGGAGAGTATGAAACAATATAATTACAAGACACGTTCCCTTCCCAGTATGAGCTTACCATCTAGGTCCAATATAGAATCTCTTTATCCATCTCATCATTCTCAGATAAATAACTTCTTGTATTTGCAAATTATTACCCAATCTCTAGCACCTAACCATAGAACTGAATTACTGAGATTGGAGGATGTCTATTAGGGACTTTTCAATGAATCCTTTTGGTCTTTGGATATGGGGTGATCTTGTTTTCTCTCTGCCTCGGGCAGGCTCTGATAGTTGCCTGGAGATCCGCTCCACGGTGAACACACACTTCAGCATCAGGTTGGTAAACAAGACTGAGGGGGAGCTAGTGTTAGTCTGAAGGTGGTTAAGACTGAGCAGATTTACATCCATATAGTAATTGAATTCTAGTCCAAGAAGACTTTTCAGTGGCCAGATTTGGCAGCCTGGGGGAAGTACTAAAAAAAGTTTTGGAGTGATGCACTGCCTTGTTTAATTTCCACCCTAACCTCATAGGCATTTATAGTAGATCTAACATTAAGGTCCACTTCTCGCTTGTGGTGGGCAATGAAGTTGAGTGGACCCTGATGTTTTAAAAGGATTGTTCACAGTGCATCCCTACTGATAGAGCCAAAAAGACTCCTGTGAGGTGAAGGTAAGGCACAGAAAGGCATTACTGCCATCCTTGCCATTTTCCCCAAGCTGGCAAGCAGTGAGAAGTGAACTCAATATTTCCCACAACTGATCAAGTCTCTTCCAAACTGACTTCCTGAAGGTCAGTGAATTCAGACTTAGAGGGGTTTCAGTGGCCCTGAAGAAACCACACATATGATGAAGGTCAGTGAGATGCTCAATCTCCTTCCCTGTGTCTTTTCCAAGTTTGTTCTGGTGTCGTAATATCTTCTTTGGGGTCTGTACTGTGCTCACCCATAATCTGTCTTCTTTTACTCCCAATCAATATCCCTTTGAAAGAGGCTGAGACCAGGATTGCAATCAATTAATTCTAGGAGTTCCTGGACATCCTCATTGAA